>NC_136715.1:17427500-18120000 GCF_936440315.1 Barbus barbus | reverse complement strand
AGGGACAGGAAATGCAGCATGTTTGGTTGAACAAACTTCTGCACACCAGCCACTTATATTTAATTCATTTGCTGAAAAGCTTGCAAATGTTTTGCAAGGTGGAAACTGATTTTTTTTTTGTATGTTTGTGTGCATCTGCAGGCCAATCTGTTGTCATCACACCGGAATCTGGTTCACAGGGTGGAAACCATTGCTCTCGGAGACAAACCCTGCGATCGGGGAGAACATGTCACACTCTTTCTGTTCAACGACTGTTTGGAGGTAAAGCTCAGTCTTTGTCACTGCACCATTGCTGCTCTTCTCAATGTGTTTTTGGGAATAATACAGATGGCCAGACCCCCCACCCCGTTTCTTCATAATGCAAAATCTTCATCAGGTTCCTCCAAGCAGTACCACTATATGAAAGACATTAATCTTGATTTATGGTGTTAGAGCTATTATGGTGTTAGTACTTTGGAGCTATTAAGCAACATTTATCATTTATTATTGTTGTTATGTTTATGTATCTGGATCTTTCCAGTCATTTTCAGTTTACGTTTTATATTTATATATATAAAAAAACTTAAATATTAAAATGAAATGAATACTGACAGGAATTTGAATACACCTCTTCAGTGATAGTCATGTTTTTCTTAATTAAAATGCTTTCTGGCTATTAGAAATTCTCTAGGTTATGTTATTGTTTTGTTGTAGTCCTGCAGCTTTTTAATATTTTGCCTATTCCTCCAACATGAAGGATTTGCCATTTAATACAAAAAAACAACAAAAACGACCAAATGTTTGACCAAAAATTTCCCTTGAAAACTTACCAAGAAAACACCAGAAAATTCATGATTAAAGTATTTATATTTGTAAAATACTTTTCACTTTTATAATGTTGGGAAAAAAATGGATATACTTGCAAGTATTCAACATATCATCAGAAAAATGCTATTACTTTTGATGGTTACACCATTTGACATTTATTAAATCAAAAAATAGAAAAGGTTCCCTCTGTCAATGTCGCCCTTTCGTGTGATTTCTTGTTTGTAAAATGTTTAAAATAAAGAAATGACTCATTTAAAAAAATAAATAAATAGAAAAGGTTGTAGCGCCAAACACTCGTCCAAAATTCCAGTATAGGCCAATAATATAAGATGCGTAGATCCAAAAAATACAAAAGGTACAAAGACGAAGGAGATCCGCACTCATCCAAATTTAGCCCAAAAGGCTTATATCATTTATTATTCAGAGGTCACAAAATTGTGCAAAAGTGCAAAACGTTTTTGGGTATTAACCCTTCCTCAGTGCCATGTGCTACCAAGCAAGCACCTGCGCTCATTAAATCATGTATTACCGTAAAACACTTAATATCACGAAGATACAAAATACACATTTGTATATCTCAACATATATCCAAATACAGCAAATACATTTACAAATCATCCAAAATTATTAATATACAACTATATCAAAAAAGTATACGTAGAAAGAGATATATATAAATAAATAAATAAATCTCATGACTCCAAGCCAAAGTTCTTTGACTGTCTCAGTTTTTATATACAATAAGTATACATCATACCCAAGTACTCTTTAGTGTCCCCCATATATCCGTAAATTATAAAAAAAAAAAACAATTCATAGACGAATCTTCATTCATACCAAGAGGTAGACTTTTAAGATCAAAAAACTAAATTTACATCTATAACTGAATGAGACATCTCAACCAAATGACGAGCCACGGGAGACTTTAAATCTTTCCTTCTAATAGCGCTCATATGTTCAATGATCCGAGTCCTAATTTGTCTATTTGTCTTACCCACATATTGTTTTATACATGGACAAGATAACCGATAAATCACATTAGTGGAAGCACGTGTGACTAGTTTAATTTTATGCGCGCGATCAGTTATACAACTCCAAAATTCAAATCATCTTTTGCATACATTTTTACATGCCGCGCATTTAAGACAAGGATAAAAACCAACATCTTTACTCAGGTGCCCATCAATACCATCCCTGACATAAGTATCCGATTTAACTAAAAAGTCCTTAATATTCCTTGCTCTGTAATGAGAAAAAAGGGGCAAATCCGCAAAAATCGTTTTGCCCACTGAATCACTGGATAGTATATACCAATGTTTCTTAATATCTTATTAATAACTACAAGTAGAGTATGTGGTAGTGCATACTAAGAGTAGGATTCTTACTTAGCTGGTCTACAGACTGCATTTCTTACCCTCTCCAAAGCGTCATCTAGCCACTTACTTGGATAACCCCTAAGTCAACAATGTATTTGTATTTGGATGTATGTTTTGAGAGAGAAATGTGTATATTTTTTATTTTTTTGTATCTTCGTGATATTAAGTGTTTTACGGTAATACATGATTTAATGAGCGCAGCTGTTTGCTTGGTAGCACATGGCAGTGAGGAAGGGTTAATACCCAAAAACGTTTTGCAACTTTGCACAATTTTGTGACACCTGAATAATAAATGATATAAGCCTTTTGGGCTAAATTTGGATGAGTGCGGCTCTCTTTCGTCTTTATACATTTATTAAATCAAAATGTTTGATAAATCTATGAACATTTTTAAATATCACATTTCTGAGAAACTAGCAAATGCATTTAAACTAGATTTCAAAATTGTAGGGTTCTTTGTCATAGACCTGAGAGGACAGGTCTTCCCTTCCCTCTGCCTCCTCCTTAAATTTCCTTCCGTCGTCTTCTCCAAATTTTCAGCAACCTCAACAACTGTTTGCTCAGTTCATGGGCGAACGATACTGTTGAAGGAAAAAAAGGGAACAATTTATGCGTGTGCAATCTGTGCTTGCTGACTCTACTCTCTGGCCTGTTTCCCCAATTAGTGAGGGGATGCGTTTAAGCACTGTGGAGGGGGTTGCTAGCATGTGCCGGCACGCGGCTGTGGTCCTCTTTGCCCAATGCTGGCTCTGGCCTGGTAATGAGAGCAGGGAGAAGGGAACACTCTGAGTGATCAATTATTCATTTTAGTATGTCCTCTGTATGCATATCTGTCGCCCCAATATTCATTACATATTTCGGCTTCACTAAAGCACCTGAAGGGCTCCCCACTGCTCCACCAGAGCACAGGAGAGAACATTTCACGTTCCTGCTTTATGAAGAAAGCTGCATGTATTAAGTGTTTGTTTAATGTGTGTGTGTGCTTTTTCCTTCTGCGTCTTTATATTCAGATCGCCAGGAAGAGACACAAGGTGATAACCACGTTCCGGAGTCCGCTGGGTCAGACACGGCCGCCTGCCCAGCTCAAACACATAACCTTGATGCCTCTGTCCCAGATCAGAAGAGTCCTTGACATCCAAGACACAGAAGGTGAGGGGACCACATGGCATACTGCATCCCATCAAGTGCACTCATGCATATTTTAGTTTTGTGTTCTGAATTAGCACCCTGGAGAGGGAGGTGAAGTCTGTTTATGTATAAAGTGTGTCACTTTAGAGCTGGCCAGGAGGGTACACCGTAAAAGAAATCTAACATAATTTTAAAGGTAAAAGACTGTAAAAATGCTACGGTAAAATTGGTTAACGGTAAGTTCCCTTACTGTAATAAATCTAACGGGGCATTTTATGAAATAGTTACATTTACAGTTTTTAGCCATCTTATAATTTACAGTGGGAAAACAAACAAAAATGTAAATTGCCATTCCCAGAATTCCCTTGAAAATGCATTTGAAGGCTTTTCATTGAAATAACCAATTTCTTTTTAGTCAGTTTTGTACATTAGGGTTTTATGTTACATCTGTTGTTAAAATGATTTTAGAGTGGTGTGTTATGATGGTGTTTTGTATTGGTATGCATGACACCTTGTGCACCTTGTGTACTGATAATAATATTAACCTCAGCTTGTGGAAATGAGCTCTGATTTATCATGTGCCTTTCTCATTTCCATCTGTGTTTTGGTGATTGTCAGCAATTATAAAGGTACAAAACGGATTATTTCAGTAGATTGTTATTTTAACAGTAGGGTAAACGTACCTATTAAGCTCACCAAAATCTACATTGAGACATTTTTAGTGCACAAGATATTGGTTTCAGTACAAAAATTATGTTAAAATAAAATATTAATCTCACGCAAAAATTTTATTTGGTTTTAAATGAAAAAAGCATTTCAATTAAGATATACATCAATAAATTCAAAATGTCTGGTTGTGCTTAATGGGTGCATTTCTGTACCCTTTAAGCACACCCCTGTTCCCATTAAACTCACATCATGTTTTATTAAAAAAAATAGTTTATTTTAAGAAATTTTTAAAGAATAGCTGTAAAAATATTTTTTGAAGGTACGAAGTCAGTCACAAAAAAACGGAACACTAAAATCAAGCAACAAGGCATTCAAGCCGATCAGTTATGTATTCATAAGGAAGTGTCATTTAAGCACATTGCAACATCTGTACTAGTCCACTTTCAGCCAAGTAACGCATTCAAAACCAATAAAACATTTAATTCATGGGGATAAACACAGAAACTAGCCTCGCTATGAAACATCTTGTTAAATGGATTTCAACTTATCTATAGTCTCTTAAGGCTGGAATACACTACATGATTTTTGTCCTGATTTTCCACAGATTTACAGTCTGGAGAAGTTGATGCTAGTTGCCAAAGATCAGAGCCAGTCTTCAGAGCTGAGTTGATAGAATCCATAGAAAATCGATTAACTTAACTTAAAGTAACATCCATCAGTTAATATTTAAAGTCTGTTTATGAAGTATTTACATAGACACATACAGATTTACAACTTGCAACCATAATTGTTTTTGGGAAACGCACCCCTGATTGACTTGAAATTACAGGAGGTATATAGTACAAAACACATCAATTGGTTAAGACATCAAGTAGGATAATAAATTATTTTTTCTTTTTATAATCTGATGTCAAAAATGGAAGTGTGCTTAATGGGTACGTGAGCTTAACAGGTACGTTTACCCTATAGGTTAATGAAAGATACAGGTTTTAACTGTAGTTAGTTTTTTTACAGTAAGTTTCAGTGTAGTTTAAGAATTGTATTTTTGTTTAAACTGGTCCAACAGGGTTTTTGTTATTGTCTTAAGCAGATATGATATTAAACTGGTTCTGGTTTACCACGTTCATGCCAAACAAGGAAACGAAAAAATCTCAAAACTAATCTGATTCCATGGTCTTTAGGAAATTCAATGGTCACATCAAAAGCCCATTATATCTTAGCTAGCAATATTCACAGAATTATTTTATATTGCCAGCAGAATCTTTTAGAATATATTGTGCATATTTAATATATCACTCAGCCCTACTTTACAGGATTTTAATGAGCTAAAATCACAGGAAGGCAATAATTTCACACCATATAGCACATTATTGATGAAGATGAAGCCTGGAAATTTCACTTCAGATCTGTGCTTCCACAAGAGCAGCTCCTTGTACTGGAAACCATTTCATGTTTCAAATCAGCTAATTTCCCTGTAGTGCATTTGTGATGATCCCATCAAATCGCTATGGATCAATGAACTCCTGTCCTACATTGTTTCCTGCTGAATATTGTTTCACTTGGACAGACAATATATTCAAGACAGTGTGTGAATGTTGTTTTATGTTGGCTTTATTGACACGAACCAATCAACATTTGTAGAAATAAATATTAATCAAAACATAATTTATATAGGTTTGGTATTACCAAATGATTACATAATTTTTTCATATTCCTTTTAAATTCTACCCAAAATTGTTTTATAACCATGTAGTTATAGGTCGCTTTTAAAATCTTTGTATTAAATGCTTTACAAAGAAATTTAATTTGATTTGTTTTTGCACACAAACCAAATGTAGGCTAAGTGTTAATGTTCAGCCAGCTGGTCATTATCAGAAAATAAAACCTGACAACGGATTTGAAGCGGAAAGGTCATAAAGAGCACAATTTTATGAGCGTGGCCAGCTGATGATATAGTATAAACTCCACCAATTGACTTTTTTGTTTGTGTTTGTTTAGCTTTTGGACTTCGCATCCCTGACCTCACATTTTCTCACATGTATTTATCTCCTTTTTGGTTTTTTTAATAGAGTGTCGGAACGCCTTTGCCCTGGTGGTACGTCCTCCTACAGAACAGGAGAACCTTTTATTCAGTTTCCAGCTGACAGCCGAAGACATGCTCAAATCCACCTGGCTCAAAACTCTCTGTCGTCAAGTTGCCAACACGATTTGCCGAGCTGATGCGGTGAGCGGACACACGCACACACACATGGAAACATGGCCACTTCCTCCTCAGATCATCCCCCTCAGGTCTGGAACAGAACTCAATTATTTATTTTATTAGCTCTGCTTTCTTTTTATTGTGGCTATAAATTAGGACGTTTGTGTGGGCCTTTTGGTGTTGGCTAATCCTATTAGATGCTCCTGTGTGGTTAAACTGTAATTAAGAATCAAATTGTACTTGAACTTTACACTTCAGACGCAGACGTCTTTATCTTCATGCTGCAGAACCGCAGGTCCCGCCCAGGCCTTCCGAAACGGCACATGTAATTGGTGCGGGCAGACAGATGCATGTATTTCCCTTTATAATTAAACATCCAGACCAAAGCCTGCGGCTAAATGCATTTCTGCCTGGCCTGCAGTTCTCCCACCGACCATGAGGTGGGAACCTACCCACACATCACCGGCGTGAAATGCAGCCACACTCGCGCTCTGCTCCTGTGAATATCAAGAAGCCCTAGCTGTTTGGAAGGCTGAACAGTGATGCTTCTTTTCATTTTGACAGGCCAGCAGTATCGTTGTGTATTTAATTTTCCTGTGTCTTAAACAGGAAGATCTCATTCAGAGCACCGATCCTGACTCCGTCCAAGTGAGCACAAAGGACATGGACAGCACGCTCAGCCGAGCGTCCAGGGCCATCAAAAAAACCTCAAAGAAGGTAGGGAGAGGAACTTGAAAGTATTGAAAATGACACCATGCGCATACAGATTTGGTCTTGATGTCAACGTTCAGGGCGATGTCTGAAAATGACATCATAAAGTACAAAACAGGCTAATTGTGCATGTTTGTTTTAGGTCACAAGAGCATTTTCTTTCACTAAAACCCCCAAGCGTGTTCTCCAGAGGGCCTTTTTAGCCAATGGTACCCCAGATGAGAGGAGTCCTGGCCCAGATGCCGATCACATTGGCCGAATGTTCAGCAGCTCCACACTGGCTGTGAGTCCACACACTCACACACATTTTCTTCTCTTTTCCACAGTCTGTATTTCTCCTCACAAATTTACTGATCTAAGCTACAAATGAAAGGCACACTCCTGTCAACGATGCATGAATAACACACTCACCTTTAAGTAAGCCTATTCATATTATCTTGAGAAAAACATGCACAACAATAAGTGATGCGTCTATGAGCTCATTCAAGGGCGATTCACTTTCACAATAAAGTGAAAAAGTCTGAGCTTGACCGCTATACAAGTGACATGAGGAAATGAATTTTTTTTTTGTTTTTTTTTCTCTGGTATGGAGCAGAGTGGGCATTTTCACTTATTTATTTTTATATATATAGAAATTACATGAGCAAGAGTGCTTTTCTGAATGGCAGCAGCACGGCTGTGAATGGACAGCATTTTTACTGTTTTTATTAAAATATTTTTTTTTTTGCTATTTTGATAAACAGTATAGCTGTTTGATTTTAATTTTATGTATATAATGTATAAAATATGTACATTTAAAAGATAATAGTAATTTGCTTAAATTGGAAAATATAAAATAACAGCTGGTATTGAATTGTGACTGGTATCACTGCTATTGAAGACTGAAGTAAAATGGTGTAAAGGGTATAGTATTAATACATTTTAAACTAATTTCCTTTCTTCATATCTCACTTTTTGTTGTTTCATTAGTTTTACATATGTTATCATTCAGATGTTTGGGGTGAGTAACAAGTTTTTGTTTTTGTTTTTGATCAAGGTTGAATTAATTTTGATAAAGAGACTAGTGCTGTCAAACGATTAATCGCGATTTATCGCATCCAAAATAAGTTTTTGTTTACATAATGTATGTGTGTGTACTGTATTTATGTATGTATAAAGAGACACACACACATGCATGTATATATTTAAGAAAAATGTTACGTTTATATATTAAATATATTTATGTATGATATAATTTATATGAATATAAATATATACATGCAAATAAATGTAAATATTTTCAAAGTATATGCTGTATGCGTGTCTTTATATATACATAATAAATATGCACAGTACACACAAATATATTATGTAAGCAAACGTATTTTGGATGCGATTAATCGCGTTCAATCGTTTGACAGCACTAGTAAAAACAGTACCAATGTGAACAATTATTACAATGTAAAAACTGTTTTGCTTTAATACATTATAAAAAATAATTTGTTACAGCAACCAATACACCAGTCTTCAGAGTCACATGATTCTTCAGAAATCATTCTAATACCCATCTGATTTGGTGCTCGAGACATTTCTTAGTATTATCAATGTTGAAAACAGTTGTGACAGCAGTGCTTGATGGAAACTGATCCATTTTTTTCAGGGTGCTTTGAATAACAGCATTTCCTGGCACATTTGATCAATTTATTGCATCCTTAAATATTAAATATAAGTATTAATGATTACACTTTATTTTAAGGTGTCCTTGCTATTTATACACTGTACTGGGTAATATTAATTAGCTACATGTATTGACTATATGGTGAGGGTTAGGATTAGGGTTTGGCTTAGGGGGTTACTTGTGTACTTATGCATAATTTAGTGTTATTATAATAGTAAGTACATGTATGTAACGAATACAGTGATAGAATACAGTAGAAACAAAGAATACAGTAATTAAAATACAATGTTACAGTATTAATAAGAAAAAAAAATCGCCATAAACCTTTTAATGATAGTATGTGTGCTCTGTGAGACCCTTGACTACCAGGGCCACATGATCCAAAAGCTTATTGGCAGGTGCTTTTCTTGTTGAACAAAGAAAAAAAAAAAATCTGAAAATAAATAAATAATTCTGTCATGTGTGAATGGGTCCATAGGGAGTGCATTGTTTCCACTGAAAATCTTTTTTGTAACATTTTCACTTTTGGTGTGAATAAGCCTTGAATCCAAAATATTCAAGTACAATGATCCTCCTTTTATTCAGGCACCCCCCCCCCCCCCCCCCCCAGAGAATGATGACTATTCATTGAACAGTAAAGAATAATTTTGGCACACAAATTGTTCAATTATTGCGTACTTGTGTTATTCACTCACATCACACTTGCTCTAAACAGGCATTTGCATGAATTCAAATTTCTCGTACAAAGTTTCTACCTTTTGAACCTTTGCCAATTCGGTTGGCTTGCATTTCCCTCTCAGAGGACTTGCAGTTTGCCTCGGTCATTCACTCATGCTTTTCTTTCCTTCAGCATCAGGGGCTTTGTGCTCTTTGCTCCATTTAAAAAGGGATATTTTTACCTTTTTCATTAAAATGATTCATGCACTTCTAAATATTTGAGAAATCCCTACGTTCGTAATGAGATTACGCTCAAATATTTCACTTCCTCTTTCAATTTTATAGTGAATGATTGTGAGGGCGTGCACGATGTAGAGGCGGTGCAAGATGAGGTTAACGCACTCTCTCTCTTTCTCTTCCCTCCATGTGAGTGTAGATGTCTCGTTCCGCCTCTACGTTCAGTCTGACAGGCTCTATTAAAAGCGCAGTGGTTCAGCGGTCAAACTCTCTGGACCATGCCCCGCGGCCCAGGGTCCCGGTGTGTGTCCGCACTCCGTGCAGTCCAGAGAGGGCTGATGAACCAGCGGCTCCCGAAACCCAGCTCAGACCATCCATCCTGTCCCTCTCAGCGGCCCAGCCCGTAGCTCCGTGCCGAGAGCTGCTGGCGCCCCCAGAGCCGCAGCGCAGGTACCCTGGGTCCCCGCGGCGGGAGACCCACCTGTAGGACTCTTAAATGTGAGAACAGCAGTTTTGCCTCTTGACTCACTAACTCACATCTGGGGACGGTGTTGACACTAATACACTACCGCACGGATGGGCTATGGTGGCACTCATTTATAGATGATCTGAGGACCGGTTCAAAAGGGATTATTCACTTAAAAATGAAAATTTTAATTTTACCCACACTCATGCGGGCCTCTCTAAGAATGACTTTAAGCAAGTTGAGAAATTTACTAGTACTACACTATTTTTCCCATCATGAAAGTGAATGGGGATCCATAAAATGACAGCTCCACAACAGTAACTCAACACATCCTCACCCAATTTATACGCAGAAGCTATAATCTCATTTGTATTTTGCATATTCACCCTTGCCATGCTGTTATTGACACATGTGGCCACATCAAATCAATGTTATGTCTTCAAATTTGACTTGTTTTATTTGTATAAAATCATAGTATTTATTAATGTTGTAAATTTAGTTAAAATTGATAATTTTATGTGCTTTTTTTCTATTTAGCTATTTTTTTTGTATTTTATTTTAGTATTATTTAAACAAAAAATGGTCACACTTTGTTTTAAGGTCCAATTCTCGCTATTAACAAACCATTAACTACGACATTTGACGCAATAAACTCCTAATTTGCTGCATATTAATAGTAGTAAGGTAGTTGTTAAGTTTAGGTATTGGGTAGGATTAAGGATGTAGAATATGGTCATAAAGAATATGAGCTTTATAAGTACTAATAAACAGCCAAAGTATTATTAATATGCATACTAATAAGCAACTGGTTAATAGTGAGAATTGTTCCCTATGCTAAAGTGTTTCCCAAAAAATTATTAAATGAATTAAAACAATTTATAATAGTTTGTTAACATGGCATGGAAAACTAACTTGCTTCTTTGTTTCTAGCTCAGAACTAATTTTAACCGTAGCATAAGTCATATGAAACAGTTTCTAATACTGAAACAGTCAATTTCACATGAAGTATTTGTAGAATGCTTCATTTCATTCCCCATTCACTTTCATTATATGGAAAAGAGTGTTCAAAATTGAGCTTTTTGTGTTCCATTGAAGAAAAAAACATTCATGCTTGACATGAGGGTTACTCAGAAATAAAAAATTGTCATCCATCTTATTCTGATAAAACAATTTCCATTGAATTAAAAACTTTAGTTTTTGCTCCAACAAAAAAGTGTGATGTAATGTGACCGACAGAATTATCCTTATTTTTGGTGAAGCATCCCTTTAACACTGACATCAGATCATTTCCGCAGGGTGAAGTACGAGATGCTCAGATGCTCTTATATGGCTCGTGTATAGAGACGTAATTGTTACTGTGGTGTATGTGATTTTTTTCTTTTCCATAAATCTCATATTTTTACTGTGGTACTGGCATGATCTATGGGTGTGACAGCCGTAAATTGGCTGATGACCGTGATTTAATCTCCTCCTATTTCTAATTTGATCCCATTAACTATCATCCGTATACTGGCGTGTGTGCGTTTCATAACGTTTTAATGTTTCGTTTAGCACATTCAAGGCAATTCATCAAATGGCTTTTTTCCCCTCATTGCCATTGGCCGCCTTTTTATTGATCTTGAGGCCTCCAATGGCAGAGCAAGGCCACCTTAACTCTTATTAAGCAATGCTAAGTAATAGGTTTATTGGTGTGCGTGTGTGAAAGCAGCCTGGTGCTTGTTACATCTGTGAGTAAGAGTAAAACAAAATAAATTGGGGTTGTGGTTTGCTAACCTCGTTTTCACCCTCACATCTCTGTTTATAGTGAAGAATACATTATTATCCTCTGCATGGAGGTTGACACTCCATCGGGTAATGCTGTCAGTTCTGAATGGTGAACGCTTAACAAGGGTCAACCATGTGCATTCTTACCACAGCGAGCTTGTAAAGCCAATATCATTAACATGGGTTTCTCTCCTCGCCTCTTCTCGCCGCTTTTGAATAAACTCCCACAAAAACCTGTGAACCTCAGGCTTCTGCAAGAACACTCAAGTTTTCAATTAGGCTCAACACTGGCATTTGGTCAAAAAACAGAAAATCTCAACGCCGTTTAATGATTGGTTCCTACCCTAAACTCATGAAGATGAGCTGTAGTTATGTAGACTTCAGCAGGGAACGGCAGTTTGACTAAATATATTCTCTTCAACAAATTTACAGATAAAATGTAAAAAAAGTTAAGCACTTTTAGAGTTTCATCCCTCTATCTGATGTGAGCATAAGTATTGGAACAGTTTCCTCACAGGTCTTTCTAAGTGATCGGCTGTGTCCTGTTGTATTAATTCTTCAGATATTAAAAGCAGGGAATGTGTCGTATCAGTTATATCCATTACTTCTGCATTCTGAATCTTGCATTCGATGATGACACACAAACCAGGATGAAGACGAGAGATCTGACTTTGAGAGAAAAGCAAGCAATTTGGATGCTAAAAGAAAAGAGGAAGTCAATTAGAGCTCTAGCAAAAACAAAGGGCATGGAGAAATCAAGAGTTTGGAAACCACCAGCGACACCAGCAACCAACAACTACCTGATCGGCTGAGAAAACAACAGTAGTTGATGACACATCATAAAAGCTGTGAAAAATTAACCCTAAAAAAATCTGTAAAATCACCAACAACTTCCAGAAAGCTGAGGTGATGCTCTGATAATCTACTGTCCTCAGGAGACTTTGACACAGAATTACAGATGCTACACAGCAAGATACAAACCTCTGACCAGCACCAAAAATAGAAAGACAAGATTAGAGTTTGCAAAAAAGCACAAAGGTGAGCCAGAAGAGTTTTGGAATTGTGTTTATGGACCGATGAGACAAAGATGAACCTTTATCTAAGTGATGGGAAAACAAAAATATGGAGAAAACAAGGGAAATGCAATGATCCCAAGCATACAGCCTCATCTGTAAAGCATGGTGGAGGTGGTGTCATGGCCTGGGCATGCATGGCTGCCTCTGGAACAGGCCCTCTCAACTTTACTGATGACTTAATGTATGATGACAGTAGCAGAATGAATTTGGAAGGGTACAAAACCATCTTCCCTACCAATATTCAAGAAAATGCCACCAGATTAATTGGGAAGTGCTTCATATTGCATCAGAACAATGACCCAAAACACCCTGCCAGTTCAGTCAAGGAATGTATAAGGGCAAATAAATGGAAAGTCTTAGATTGCCCAAGTCAATCTCCAGATTTAAATCCGATTGAACATGAATTTCACCAGCTGAAGAGGAGAGTAAAGGCAGAAACTCCCCAAAACAAACAATAATTGGAATTGGCTGCATTAAAGGCTGGGAAAAGCATTTCAAAGGATGATATAATACTCTTCCAATACTTATGGAGGGCACTTATATTTATAAGTTATAACATTAGTTACTAATGTTATACTTTTTTGTGTGAACTGTTTATTGCCAAATTACACTTTAGTTGTATTGAATATTTAGTAATTAATTCACTTTAAAAGATGTTTTTCTCTAAAAGACAAGTAATAAATAACGTGACACGGATTCTATGTGATTGTAGAAATGTTAACACATTATTATAGAATTCAGTTCATGTGCAAATGCAATTAATCTAGTTCAATTCTTGGTTGCTTTTACAAAAACTTGCTCAACTAATCAGAATTTAGGGTGTGATTGATCAGTTTTTAAAATGTTAATTTGACTGTTTTGAGTTGTTTAAGTCATGTTAGTTACACAATTTAAATTGAAATTTACATAGTAATGCCAGATTAAATTTTTATGAATAAGCTTTTAGATTGCATCCAAGCTTTAAAAAAATGAAATATATTACGTTTGTAAATTAACTAATAACTAATTTGCTGGAATATCCAATATAGGCATTAGCATTTGGGTATTTAATGTATAAAGCTATATCATGGTATACTGATGATGTTATAAAATTTGCAACATGTATTTTGTTTTTTTTAAAGCTCATACCGCCCACTCCTAGATTCCAGTAAGAATAGTTTTTAAAAAGAGCCTTAACTGCATTACAGCTTTAACCAACACTTTAACTCTGCATTGAATCTTTAACAAGGTCTTCTGGGTATGAAAATACACCAAAGGTTAACACATCCACCATTTGCAATTCAGCACTCTCAAGTCTTAAACTAATTACAGACTAGAATGGAAATAACCTAGAATAACCCTAAAACTCTCCGTTCATCACTATTACATTTTTATTTTCCGTTTTCTTTTTCCAGGCTGCTCATTCCCCATCCATGATCAACCTGTCCTCTGCCTTTGAGAGGAAGTATCATACCTTCAGCCGATCCACAACTCACCTGTTCTGAACTTTGCATCCAGTGTTGTAATTAATTTCCACACTATGGTACCATGTCTGCCCGATGCCTCCAGCCCAAGCCCCCCACCTGGGTTTAATTTACAGGTCCAGAACCCACCAAATGAAGGACGGCTTGTGTTGATGTCGAAGTCTGGGCACATTTAATTAACATTAAAGAGACATAACTGACAGGTTCTGATTTTTATTAGATGGGTAGAGTTTTCACAATTATTAACCGCTGAAAGTATTTCTTAATGTTTTATAGGATAATATAATAAAATCTAATCTAGTGTCAGCTTTTATAAAGCTATACACATCTAGCTGTTGTATTTAAATGGAAATGCACTGAGCTGCCATAGTAAGGTCTGGTTTAAATGCAGCCTTACATTTTTGCATACTTTTAGAAGTGATTTTTATTGTTGATTTAGGGGTATTGGTTTCTACAATTCAAAAGAGTTGTTGCCATCTGCCTGCCATATTTATTCTCCAGAATCACTTCTATATGTAAATCTTTCCTTCTGTCTATATTTGTGTAAATATTGTATTTTTCCTCTTTGCGATTGTGTCATACTAATAATAATTTGTCTCTGTTGCTTGTACCGTTTTGTAGTCACTGCACTTATGTCACAAATGTATTCATGTTTCACGTTTGTCTGTAAAAGGGATTCATATGTCTTTGCCTACTGCAGGTTTGTTTGGAGTGGGTGGTTTTATGTTATTGGTTTGACTACTTTTGAAGGTGACTTCATTTATTCTTGATCAATAAAAGAAGCATAAAGCCTTCGTGTTCTTGTCTGTTTGAAAACAGCTTGAGGAATGTATGGAACAGCATGAGGAATCTGTTTGAAATGGATCTCAGGTGAGAATGGAACACTGCAAAACATTCTTATCTTTCCCAATAAACTGAAGCCCAAACTATACGTTCCACTGAGTCTCAAGGACTATTTTTGAAATTGGCACATTTCACTAATGTGAGATCCAGGCAGTTTTTTCCGTCTGTGTGGTTGACCGAGTATGTACGAATGAGTTCACTAGGTAGTGCACATTATGAAAGCGTCCACCCACACTCGCTGTCAATGGAGTACTTTGAAAGATGTGAGCAAGACCACCGTAAATGAAGTATCTGGGCCTTAAAGGGACTGTTCACCCCAAAATTTTGTCATTACTCACCCTCATGTCGTTCCAAACCTGTATGAGTTATGTTGAACATAGAAGATATTTTGAAAAATGCTGGTGATCAAAAAGTTGATGGCCCCCATTGACTTCCACAGTATTTCTTTCCCAACTATGGAAGTCAATGGGGACCAACATCTGTTTGGTTCTTTGGAACGATGTGAGGGTCAGTAAATAATACATTTTTCGTTTTTGGGTGAATTACTCCTTAAAGCCCAAAGTATATCTATATATTTTCCATATTAAAAATGCATGTACAGGTAATGTGGATTATGCTTATGACATTTATGTGCACTGTATGCATAACTGTTGTATGCATAAAAACAAAAGTGCTTAAGGCCATTTACAATTATTTTAATGTTGCACTGTGAAGTTTTTAAGGCCAATTCATTTTATTTCGTAGGGAGTTTTGTGTAAGTTCCCCATGCTAATTTGGCTGATGTTCAAGTTGGATTTGTGAATTCGGCATGCCGACCTGCTTGGTTTGAATGGTAACTTCTTCGTGAGCAGTGCTTATCACTGTCACACTATCGACAATGCATTTTTTTTTTGCCTACATTTAAGCCCATCACACGTTGAGGCTTAATGGAACCTTCTTATATCCTAAACAAATATATAAGTCCCATATATTCTATCCATAGGTCACCCAAAAAAACTAAAAAATCTCATGTACTCATTAGTTCTCTCATTGTACGTTAATTAATCTCATTTACTCTCCCTCATGTGGATCCAAACCCACAGAACTCTTTTGAGTGATTGTTACTGTACATGCTTTTCTACCAGAAAAACAGTGGAGAGTTGGATCGCAGTCAACAGAAATGATTGTTCAATATATTTGGCTCCGATCCCAGATTGTTTGAGTCTTTGTGAGTGATGTGAGTCACATCTGAATGTCTCTCTGGTCTTTAAATGTGTCGTTGACAGAGGCTTCTCAAACATATTGGACCTCTGAGTTTAAAAGCATCAAATAGACTAATCATTATGCCTTGACACTTTTTCAACCCATCAAACAATAGATTTGGAGGCTTAAGCAGCTCAGCCCAGTCTTAAGCAAATCAGTTGTGTCACTCAAGAGTGCTCATTATTGCACCAGGAGGCCTTACTACTTGTGTTTTCTTCCTTCAAAGCAGAATACGGGTTTTTATTGTATTAACACAGCTGAGCTCTGGCACTACAGCCAGCTTCGGTTTCCTTTAACTAGATGCGGAATAGTATCCTGGATACTGAACTAACACTGAAGCCCTTAGGCAAAGAAAGGCCAGGAATATCAAAAAAGGAAAACAGAGGTCTTGATTTTCTTGTTATAGTTGCCTCTCCTCCACTTCAAAGCCAATGAATGCCTCATTTAGCGTTGAATAGGCAAGTACAGGCCCTTTGTTCTCGGTTGCGTCCTACTCGGGGAGCATTTCATAGACAAGACCAGGTCACTGCCCCGAGCTTGGCTCTCTTCTCAAAGCAAGTTTGAAAGAGCATTTAATATAGCAAAGATGACCTGACCTGAAGTGAAAACAAAGATGTGATGTAGCATTTGTTTTGTATTTTCTTTCTAGATCTGTTCTGGATTATTAGCTCGTTCTGTTTTACTAGTCATCAGGAGCCAAGACATATTTTTGCTGGAATATCCAAGCTAAGACAGGATGGCTTTAGGATACAAGCTAACAAGGCCAACAGGGTCTACACAGAACAAATGTTACATCATTCTAGTGTGGAGCAAAGACTCATGAGCTCCACTCGCATATGGCAAAATGAAATGTGTCTGACACAAACTCCGATGTCAGAATTTCATAATTTTGCACTTATCAAAGCTACCCAGAGAGCAGAAAAATGCTAGCAATTGTTGTCAAAAAGCTGCTACTGGAAACTTGAAACCTGAGGCGCATTTACACCTGCGTTTTGTTGAGCAAATCGCGCAATACTTGACCATACTAAAAGCCAGTTACAAATGCATCCAAGAAGATTTCGAATCCCTGAAGCCACTGATCATTTCGCATTGGCAAAAGATAACGAAGGGCTATGGACTCTTCTAGGAGGGTGTTCAGAACATCAGACAAGTTAGTTAGTACACCAAGTTCCTTATGTTCCTCTACTTTGCATGCTGTGTGGAATCAATAAAGAAGAAAAGCACAGCTACATGATGCATTAGTGCACAGCTGCTTGTGAAGGCCGAGAACAAATAGCTATAAGAAGCTGTTTGTTTGTAGTAGGACCGAGGATTGTGTTAGTACCTCTCATTAGAATGCCGCATGTTTTCCCCTACAAAAAGACTAATGATTTATTGATGATGTATGCCAATGAGCTCCAGGCTTCTCGTTGCAGATCTCATCACAGGTGAGTCTCTAGTGATAATGGGAAAAGACTGAAGGGCAATGTAGAGACTTCTCTCTTAGCAAAGAGAATACTTCAAAATCATCTGTTAGAATTTCCATTAATTTTGGGCTCAGCTGGTGCAGAACCTTAAGAAAATCTAGTTGCATGCATGATGGTTTCATATGAGCAAGTTGACGGCATCTGCAACCATTATGTGCATGGCTTTGTTAAACTAACATAATACAAGGTGTTCTATGGTAAAAAAAAAAAATTACCATAGTTTCAATATGGTTAAAACATGTAAAAACACAAAGACATTCTCACCTGTGAAACATTTTCCTATTTCTTCGGGAATCATAATCTTGGTGATTTTTACACACAGAGGCTGAGCAATGTTGTGGCATCTTGGAAAACTTGAGTTTGAAAACTCAACGTGTCTGGAGCAGTCAAAGGTGCGGTCGAATCTAATTTTACATATCTATGGGTTGGACTACATGATTTTGCACTAAAAAGTAGGCTATTATTAATAATCTTACATATAAAAAGTAAAATGTCATGTATATTATTTTCCTTTTAAATAGCTATTAAATGGGTAAATCTAAATGACCAATGAAAATTTAACTGGTCCGTGCTAATCAGCCAAATTTTGACGCGTCGGGTTGGGCTGAGGTGCCAACATCTACCTTCTTTTTGCCCGTTCCTCACGAGCATTCACTGGTTTCTCCACCAGTCCTTTCTCAGCTTTAACTGCTTGTGCAGGAAGTCTGTTGAAGTGTTCGTTATGTTCAAAGGACCCTGATTATTCCCAAATGAGCGCACATTGTGTTAACTCTCACAAGGCAACGATAATGACTGTAGCCCAAATGGCTTTCCTCTGAAATTCAGATGGCACTTCACGTTTCAGAGAATGAGTTTGTTCGGTCTCAGGGAGACAAAATCAGAGCGCGCCTCATAAATGCGTCCAATTAAATATATTTTCGGAATTTTCCTCCTCGTCTAATGAGCATTAAAAACGTAACCTTGAAAATTCCATCAGCATCATAAAGATGTAACACGCTGCCTCTGGAGAGTGACTGTTAAATAAATCCTTTTGATATCCAGAGTACAGACAGCTACTACCCAGCTATGGGAGCTCGCTGCGTGTCATGCGCGATATGCACACGCAAAACCTTTGTACCGCCATTTCCATCCACTCTTTTAGGGTAGAGCATTGATAATTCGATGGCGCTGGCGCAGTCTGAGACTATTTAAATTACTGCCACCATGCGCCTGCTTTTAGATTACCCAGAGACGCCTGTTTATGTCTTCTGAATCTCCTGTGGGTGTCTTCAAAGATGCTACTTTGAGACTCGGTGAAGAAACTCCAGCAGAGGATTCAAACTCGTCCCTTTTGTTTGGGGAAATAATTAGAAAGTCTAATCTCTGTCATGTTCTGCAGGCGAGCATTTCTGAGTGTAAAATTGCACAAGATCAATAGTTCGTGCAGAGGAGAGGTGTAATAAGCTGTAATTGTTCATCTATTCAGTGCTACAAATACCTCATCCCATTTACAAAGCGCGGTTGCTGAAGTGTACCAGCTAAAGGTCACAGGAGGAACTGCTTTTTTTCTTTTCTTTTCCTTGTTCCTTGTTCTTTTTTTGATGGTTTGCACAGAGGAATAAATGCTGCAGTAATCATGAAAATCATAATTAGAGGCATTGCACATTTTAATATTCTATAGAACCGTAAAAATTGCCATATTTCATGTTTTAAATGCTTGAGAGTTTAATTTTCTTGGAGTAATATAACCGTCAGCTTCGTGTTTTTCTTGTTTTGTTTTTTATAGACTGACATTATGAATTTGCAATGAAAATGTAATATTAGTCAAAATTTTAATAAACCTGTAAAACAGCTGATTTACTGGGAAACCCCCTATATAATTCAGCACTGCCTGCTTTGATCATAACCCTGCTAAAAGTCTCCATATCACATTCATTCACTCAAGTTTATTTGGAAGTCTGGTTTCTGATAATTTACTGCTCTTTTATCGTGATATAAATTGGTTGAGGGTCAATTTTTGTCAGTGATCATCAAGCCAAAAGAGAGACCCCCCCCCCCCCCCCCCCCCCAAATAATGTCTTCGATGATGACCTGTTCCTCTCACAAAGCTATTATTTAACTTCAAAAGACTTTGAAAATTGTGTAACTTGGACATACTTTTATGGTGATTTTCATTCCTTTTGGAGTTTGACTGTGTGAACTTTCTTGGAGATATCTCCTTCAGAATTCCACAGAAGAGTGAATGTCACAGGAGTTTTGGATGACGTGAGGGTGAGTAAAAAATGAAGTTTCTTTTTTGGATTCCTTTAATCTGTCTCTAATAGTTTAAATGTGGTGTGATGGTTTGATGTTGAACAGTCTCCTAAACCATTCCCTTTTAAATGTTTCACGACAGCTTGAGACCAGGGGCTAGTATATTTCCACACAGAGTGAAGTTCTTCTGAAGAACCCTGTTTGTTCTGATTGTGGAATAGTTTGGAAGGAGACGGGCTCAGATCTGATTTTGTACTCCACACTCCAGTGACAGATGCACATCTGTCTCTGCCTTTCCTCTCGGAAATGAGAGACAGGGACAGAAGGAGAGAGAAAGGAAAACCGTGCTTTTTCAGTTCCCCTAGTTCTAACCACAGCAGCATTTCTGTGTTCACAGCATTTGATCAGAAAGATCTCCCAACTTCTTACTAGTGAAAAAAAAAACTTGGCAGGAGAGATGTTTACCTGCATGCTCTCTTGGGCTAAGAGCAAACAGTTTATCCCACCTGAAATCACAGCAAAACCAGCACCTTCTTCCACACACCAGGATCTGTCAGCCAAGTTCATCGTCTTCCTCTCTGACAACTGTATATTTTATAGTCAAACCTTGGCTTGCCATCTGCTTCTCTATTTTAAGGATCTTTATTTTAATGTTGCGAGTTTCTCCATGCGTTCATTCCACCTACATCTAATTTATTCCTGTAAATGTTCATCATATACTGTAGTTTAGCACTTTGACACCTGCCTCCAGGCAGACAGCTTCAGACCTTGCTGAGGCTGTTGAGATCGATTTCATGAGATGCTTCTGAATGATTACCTATATATATATTTTATCATATTGAGTTACTATAGAGCCTAATTATTATTATTATTATAGTGTATCTATAATAATATAACACTATAATATCATTATTATAGTGTGTCTCTTTTTATTTAAAATTGTAAATGATAAAAAATCTATAGCATAAAATCAAATATTTTTATATTTAAAGAGATGAGTTAATATAACGTATATGTATAGTGTTTTGATGTAAATTTTTAACCCAACCTTCTGGGCAGTAACCCCACCGCTGGGTAAAACCAACCCAATCACTGGGTTTGTCAACATTTTACCCATTTTTTAGAGTGCAGGTATTCATTTCTTTTAAAAATCAAAAATAAATATGCTGACCACAAACTTTCGACTAGCAGTGTATATTGAAGGAGCGATCAGAATCATATCTAGAGACCAGACTATCATAGAGATCGAATAGCCTTACAAGCTACACTAAAAAAATGCTGGGCAAATATTGGACATAACACATGCTGGGTTGTTTTCAACTAACAGTTGGGTTAAATGTTTAACCCAACCACTAGGTCTAAACAACCCAATCGCTGGGTTCGTCCATATTTTACCCAGTGCTGGGTTGTATTTATCCCAGCATTTTTTAGAGTATAGCAACATTATACGAACTTTATCATTTTATCATTTGCTGCTTTTTGATTTTATTAAATTAAGACCAAATTATGCACATAAGGATGTTTGCTAAATATTACTTTAATACGACTTATGTAAATGGAAAACATAAACAGAAAACTGTTTTCTTAGCACCTGTGTGTGTTGTGTGTTAATGAGACCCACATCGATGGTTTTCCTGCAGTAACAGCATGCTAGTTATAGAAACTTAATAGCTTATCATGTGAACCACAGAGCGCTGGTTATTTTGTAGAGAAATAGAGGCGAGCAAAACTCTCATCTCCTTTTTAATTCAAAATCTTTCCTCTCAAGCTGTGGACGGAAATACTTCAATCTCTCCTGTAGTATATAATGATGTAACACAGGAGCTGCTTACATGAGCGAAAACTGGATCAGTGCATGTTTAGCGGGTTTTAACAAAATCCACAGCATTTAAAAACATCATTACACAATCCAAACAGCATCACGCATTCTCTTTATAGTGCTGCTGCTGTGCTGTGAGTTCTACTTACTTTACATGCAACACTGGATTATAATAACTGTTTACTGTTTAGAAAACACGCAACGCTAATTAATCTCAACAACATGCCGATAGTGTGCAATGCAAATGTCCTCCCCACTCGATGAACGCCATTAATGTATTGAAATGAATATGCACTAATTGCTGACCGGTGCCGTGCAGACTCGACCAAAGCCTCCTAATTGCCTTAAGACACTGGACGGGCCCGTCAGAAACTCAGGGCTAAGCACTATAGTTTGGGATGGTCTATAATTGGGTCCTATCTAACAGAGATTGCTGGTACTGTATGTTGCAAAGCTCAAGGACTTACATGAATCAGCATTGTTCATATGTGTGTGTGCATAGAGATTTCCGCAGCTGTCAATAAGGCTGGATGGCTGGAAATGGCTCCCACCCGGGGGACCCCTGTTGTGTGCGTGCGAGCGATCAATCTTCACCCAGCACGTGAGTGTGACGGAGCCTTTGGTGTGTTTGTGTGTATGTGTTTACTCCTTACGTTTTGAAGCACCTGATCAATTCCCCTCCGCCTCTTACTGTAATCTGTGAATTCAGACCATTAACTCCCCTGCAAACAATAATATAGTCATGCATCAGTGATGCGTTTTTTATCTTGACATGCTGGTTTTGTTTTTACTGGTGTAGCTTGTGGTGCATTTGTAGTGCTCAAGAACATCAATTTCCTCATGTCAAATTTGAGGCCAAAACCAAAAGGATTTATATTGAGAAGTTATATTTTTCTTAAAGGAATAGTTCATCCAAAATTGAAAATTTGCTGAAAATGTACTCACCCTCTGGCCATCCAAGATGTAGATGAGTTTTTTTATTTTTTCATCTGATCAGATTTGGAGAGATTTAGCATTACTTGCTCACCAATGGATCCTCTGCAGTGAATGGGTGCCGTCAGAATGAGAGTCCAAACAGCTGATAAAAACATCACAATATTCCACAAGTAATCCACACCTCTCCAGTCCATCAGTTAACATCTTGTGAAGTGAAAAGCTGCATGTTTAAACAAATGCATCAAGACGTTTTGACTTTAAACTGTCATTTATTGCCAAAATAGTCCATTATTCATAATATACAGTGAACATTCCATCCCGTTTTCCTTTCACATCAAAATCCACTGCTATATTTGTTTAGAACTATTTTCACTTCTGACTGCATTCCATTCACTGCAGAGGATCCATTGGTGAGCAAATAATGTAATTCTGAGCTGAATTTCTCTGAATCTGTTCAGAAAATAAACAAACTCATCTACGTTTTAGATGGCCTGAGGGTGAGTACATTTTCAGGAAATTGACATTTTCTGTTCCTTTAAAGAAAATGTACGAAGTACTATAATGAAAAAGTATTATATTATGATGTATACTTAAAATGACATATAGTTTGTAAAAATTATTTTAATAAATTATAAAAAAAAACTAACCATTTAAAATGGTAATATTTGTTGCACTGCAGAAATATTTTGTAATATTAGTATAATATATTATCAGTCTAAGTCTACTAGTCTAAGTTATTTTAAATAAGATATTGTGTGTGTGTGTGTGTGTGTGTATATATATATATATATATATATATATATATATATATTTATTTATTTATAAACAAAATCAGGTAATTTAAATGCTACCACATAATGAGCTTTTTTAGGTCATGCGACAAAACATTTTTGTAATGTGATGAGAATTATCATTGGGAAGCATGATTACAATAAATAAACTCAATGGTAAAATTGGCAAAATAATAACAATAAATAATGGTACTAAAACAGTAGTTTCATTTTAACAAAATAGTCATTTCTCTTTTTTTTCCAATTTGGGGTGAAATAGCCCATGTTCATAAGATTCATCCATATTCAGTATGAATGGGTTACTTAAATGAAACAGTCCTTTTCAGTGCTATATCTGCTTGAAGAAAGGCCTTACTTTATTCAAGTCGCTAAAATACAACCCATTATAGGTGCGTTCATGTGAGGAAGGGGTTTTTCTTGTGTCGAGGAGTGGGTCGTATAATGAATGTGGGATGATTTGAGAGAAGACGTATCTGAATGATGGTTCACCCGCAAAACCCATTTATTTCTCTGAGGGTGGAGTAATGGCCCAGTGGAGTGTCCTACTTCTTGGCAGAAGATAAGTGTTTGTGGGGTGGCGGAAGGTGCTCACTTATTGGATGACTGGGCTGAGGGTCGGCCACTGCATTGGGTTGGCCCTCGGGTGGCACGGCGGGACTCTTGATGGACAGCTTTTTCAGGGCTTTCTTCTCTTTAGCCTTTTGCTGTTTGCTGGCTCTCAGTGCCTTCTTCTTCAGGTAGCTCTCCTCCTTCACTGCCTCCACCTGAAAAGGAAAAGTTCACCACACATGACTATTTGCACAGCTTCACGAAGGAGACATTTTGAGGAATATCTCCTTTTCAATGTAACAAAGGCATACAGTATAATAACCAGGCACTGTCGAACTCCAAAAAAGAGCAAAAAGCAGCTTCCAAAGCATACAATACAGCTTTGAAAGATGAAATTTGAGTTGTTTTTCCCTTTGTCATGGCTTTTTAAATATTTTTGGCATATTTAAACCTGGTTTGATTAGAAGACACTCAAAAGCAGCAGCTGCCATCATTAAACCTCAAACTTCGCATCTTGACAAGCAAAGTTTCAATGTGGGAATGCACAAATTAGATTTGAGAGTTCTGATGGTTTTCAAAAACACTTTTACGATGGTCATTTATGAAGCTTGACAGTCCCTGATTACAGTTTGCTTTCATTTTATAACCTTTTCTATTTTATGCTCAATTATTTTTTTTAGTTTCAGCCCAAAAGAAAGACCTTTTTTATTCTTAAATAAAATAAATCCTTTCTCATTGTGGAGCAGACGTATTTGTGGCAGAAATATTTATTCAATCTAATAAAGGTTATCACATGAAATGTAACCAACATACAATGCTAAATAAATGTAAATATATTATTTTAATTATTTTTTATTTAGTGTTTTTATGCACTATACAAATTCTGTAAGACTATCTATTTCTACCTCATCAGATCTTCAATAAAATAATAAATGTATATAATTTAGTAATGTTAAATAATGGGTGGTGATGGCGCAGTGGATAAGACACATGCCTTTGGTGTGAGAGACCTGGGTTCGAATCCACTGTGAGACACCAATGTGTCCCTGAGCAAGACACTTAACCCCTAGTTGCTCCAGAGGCGTGCGACCTCTGACATATATAGCAATTGTAAGTCGCTTTGGATAAAAGCGTCAGCTAAATGAAAATAAAAAAATAAAAAATAATATACGACTTGAATAAAATAAATTAATTTAGATGTTACCACGCACAATATATATATATATATATATATATTTTTTTTTTTTTACAAAAGAACAGTGTAGAGGTTAACAGGAGGCAATGTGGGATCGAGATGGGATTGGAACTTAGGATGCCTTTAACACAACGATATATGTCAGCACACTGCCCACTAGGCTTTAGGAGCAGACATGCTGGAAATGTTCTTACATTCAGTTTAAAATCTTAAAATTAATGTGGAAAATTCATATGAACACAAGTTAATTATATTAAAACACACTGTGTCCTATTTTTATTGACTGTGCTAATTTTTTTGTATGTACTTTTGCTTTAAGACACACTATCAGAAGGACATATCATATTTATCAAGCTTTTGCATTTGAGAAGTTTGCAGATCCACACCGAAGCACATTTTTGAGACCTTGCAACCCCCCATAGAGAATTAATTATCTCAAAAAGAAAGGGACGTGGCTCTCATTTTTGAGGAGATGGCTGGGCGTGGGAATTTATTGTGTCTGCTCTTGGAGAACGGGAAGGACGGGGAGTGAAATATGAAAGTGAATGCGGGATGAAGAAAAGCTGCGAGTTAGATGGAAAAGAAAGGCAAGGCTGAGGGAGAGAGAGAGAGTGTCAGAGGCTCTGTAGTTCAGAAATACGCAGTTATGGGTAGGTGGTGAGTCCTGTTTGCTTATGAATTCAGTCCAAGTGTGTTTGTTTGGAAGTGTTTTTTCCTTTTTCTCCTCTGGGAACTGGGCTGAAAGCTCCACAGCAGTGGGCCGAACAGTCATTCCATGTTCAAAAGCGTTCTCTCTTCCCTCTCGCTTGCTTTTTCACTCAAATACGCTTCCATTTTTTATGTTTCCTTCTTGTTTTCGATCCTCATGTCCGGCTCAGAGCAAGTAATGGGAAAACAGGCTGGCCACCCACTCATAAACACAGACTCAGCTCTATCCCAACAACTATTAGCTCTTCATTACTGTGCATATCTGTGTATGTGTGTGTGTGTGTGTAGGGCACGGCTCTTTGCTTCTGCTACCACTCAGGCATTCAGCAGCGATACACGAGCTGTCAAAACGCCTATCAAACCTGTCAGCGCCCATCATTCCATCCCCAAAACAAAAGGCCTCCTCGTCAGTGAGGAAACAGAGCCTTGATCAAAGAGCCCATCCGCTGCTTCAGAATACGGTAAAGCTCATTATGCAGTCAGACTGTCAGTCCTGCTGGCCTTTACTGGCCTTTTAACAGTTTACATAGTTAGACGCTTATTCACTAGATGGAGTTTGGGGGGGGGGTCTAAAGAGTCGAAATTGTTTGACTATGTGAACAGAAAAACGAATTTCATTAATTTTTGTTATTGCTGTGGGGAAAATCATGTAGTTATGTCTAAATTTATATCTCAGTCAGACCCTTCTCGCTCTGCATCCCTGCTGTAGTCATGACAATCAGTGCACGTTTTTTTCTTAATCAGCATTTAAGCGTCTGATACAACTGTGATAAGTCTAAGTACATTTATGCCATCTTTATGCATTAGACAGACTTTCATGCGCTCAGGGTTTGAGTGAAATTTGACTTTGGCAGTTCAGGCCATTTAGCTGGAACAGATTTAAATAAGGCAGTTTGTTATCTGACGTGAGCAAATGAAATCAGATAAGTGCTTTATTAAAGTGACTGTCCAATAATTATGAAGTGTTATTTTTGGGATGTGACAGATTTTGACCCAGTATATGCTGCTTCAGATATGAATTCTGTCACCTCCTCACCCTTTTTGGAGAAACACGTTACAAAACTTTGTTACATTTTTACAGTAATTTAATGTATTTTCCTGATTTAGATGAGAACCGTTTTATGTGATTTCTGGTGCCGAATTTAACTTTTTTTTTTTTTTTAGAAAGATTCTATTATGTCTAAATTTAAAATGTTAAAGTTTTTTTTCTTTATTTATTGTTCTGCTTAAGTTAAAAAACATATTTTTAACAAATTATTATCATTTAAAGGAGTCAGGACATTTTTAAAGGAGTATAGCTCCATATTTAATTCTTGACAGAAGTGTGTTCAATGGATTGTACTGTTGTTTAACAGCGATTGATTTTATTTGATTTTTCTTAACAGTTGCTTAACAGTTGACACCTGTCCACACTGGATACAATATACAGATGCACGTTATACATTTCTGACGTACCCACTGTTCAATGCAAGAAGAAAAAAGGAAGAGTATGTTCATATTCTGCTTAAACAGCTCGTTTCTTTATAGACTTCAGAAGGATCCCAGCATTAGAAACGAGTGGCTGGTTTGTTTTTAATTACGGTATGTTTTCAAAGCACTTAGTGTGCAATAGCATGGGGGCATTGATACTGTTTCCTATGCAATTACATTAGCCAATCATAACAGGTGCCATTTATTGACATGCATTTCAGCCATTTCATCTGATCATTTCAGGCAGAGGCTCAGAATGAGGGTTGACAATAATAATAATGATAATAATAATTGTTAAATGCTAATATATACAGGAAAAATCCTTATTAACATTATAGCTGCTGAACCTCATTATTAAAATAATAGATTTTAAAAATGATATCTGCTTATTAACGTTCCCTTTTTTAAAAAGAGGTTAGGCTTAGGTTAGTGGTGGTGTATAGCTGTTCAAAAATATCTGTATAATGATAAAATGTAAATGATAAAATGATGTAACCATATAAATATATTTATAATAATATAAAGGATTCATAAAGATTTTGACATTTCTAAATCAGTGTGTATGTCTGCATTTTATTTTGTATTTGTTGTGTATATAAATCCATATTGTTCTTGTGTTTGGTGTATATTCAGATGTCCAAAAATGTTGTGTGAACATGTAGGAATACTTAAGTATGCCAATGAGATCAGGCTGCTTGAAGTTTTTCCATTTCAGGATGTAAAAGGTCACACTTCTGCAGGGTTTTTCAGAAGTCAGATTGTTCTCTACTCTTAGAGTGAATCAACAAGCACCAAAGCGCAGACTTAATGTAGGAATGATTACTCCTATCCTTCTCCCTCCCACGGGAGGAGTCAGAAATAGATGGGATGGTGGCTGGCAAAGAATGAAACAAGCTGAGAGCATGTAGCTTATACTCATAAATGTGAAGACGCCCATTTGCTGGACCAGGGGTGAGTGCACTTATACTACTGTGGTGGGAAAACAGCCTGAAATGCAGCATCTAATAACTCTCCAAAAAAACAAACAGCCAAATCAATACACGTGCGGCCACAATATGTGAACTCCAGCACTCATCAGAATGTGTCAGTTAATGCCTCTTTTGATTCATGTAGAACAAATTGGGGTTGGAAATGAAATCTGCTGCTGCTGGGTTTCTGAGAAACTTCATAAATTAACTACTCAATAATGTGAAGGAAATTAAGGGCTGGGAAGCACTTGAGCTGCATATGAAGTTTAATGTCTGCCTAGTTTATCAGGCTTTTTATGCATGCCTTTATCATCACACATTTTCACGTACATTTAGTCTTAATATTGCTAGTGTTACTGTTGCTAAATCAGCACCTTAAGTTTAGCATCAGGTAAATCAGTTATTCTCAAATTTTAATAAATTCAATTTTTTTGGCCACTGTAATGGTACTGTTGGTATTTTTATCTTCTGAGGGCAGATGTATCACATCTTGAGATTAACAGAAGGAATCTATGTCCAGACTGTGTGCATGTGTGCTGACAGATCAGTCTGTATTCGGTATTTGATAACACAAGTCTCCCTTGGGCTCGGATCCTTGTTGGCATGTTTTGGCTGCTGTTAATCTTTTGGCCTGGTCTTCCCAGAAACCCTTGGGTGAAGATTAATCCAGTGACTTCATTTCAAAGAGGTGGTCCACAATGTTTAGTTTAAGATTAGATGCACTGCTAAATTGGGAGAATGAAGCAGAAGACCACATGCTCCACAGAACAGAAAATTCCACGCCCACAGACCTGGGCCTCTCACCGATGCCTCTGGTTCTTGTCTAAAATTTGGATTTGTTCCATAAAGCAAAATAACCTGTGTTGGAATGGGGTTGGGATAATGTATAAAATATCTGTAATATACTCAGTTTTATTTGGGGAAAATAAAATAACCAACATTGGGAATTATTTTAAAGATGCTTTATATTTAGCCATTAACATTACTAAATACCACTCTTTTAGGCCAGTTTTGTCCTCACTCCTTGCCTTATTTTAGAAAGTAATTTTACTATAAAAGATCAATTAATTAAAATGATTGTAGTATTATTATTATTTTAGATGTTACATGATCTACATGGCAGTTTAGTTCTGAATGGAATTAAAAAGCTTTTAAGCAGTTTCAGACAAAAATAAAAGGCATTAGCATAATTTTTCAAATAACTGAAAATGAAATCAAAATATGGGTGAAATGTTGTCCCATCATCATTCAGCCTAACAGATATATTTAAATGAAACAACATTAAATTGTATTATATTTTAAATGATTAAATTCATCTTGTTGACAAATGGGTAAAATATAGTACATGCTCACAGTGTCTGCATATCTATTGGAAGTAGCACATATCCCACAGCCATATCACCCTGTAGCCCAAGACTGGTTGCCCACTGAAGCTAAGCAGGGTTGAGCCTGGTCAGTACCTGGATGGGAGACCTCCTGGGAAAACTAGGTTGCTGTTGGAAGAGGTGTTAGTGAGGCCAGCAGGGGGTGCTCACCCTGTGGTCTGGGTGGGTCCTAACACCCCAGTATAGTGACGGGGACACTATACTGTCAAAAAAAAGCACCGTCTTTTGGATGAGACGTTAAACCGAGGTCCTGACTCTCTGTGGTCATTAAAAATCCCAGGATGTCTTTCGAAAAGTGTAGAGGTGTAACCTCGGCATCCTGGCCAAATTTCCCCATTGGTCTCTGACCATCATGGCCTCCTAATCATCCCCTTACACTGATTGGCTTCATCACTCTGTCTCCTCTCCACCAGTAAGCTGGTGTGTGGTGGGTGTTCTGGCGCACTATGGCTGCCATCGCATCATCCAGGTGGATGCTGCAGACTGGTGGTGGACGAGGAGACACCACCCCTCACAATGTAGAGCGCTTTGAGTGCTTAGAGAAGCAGAAAAGCGCTATATAAATGTAATTAATTATTATTATTATTATTATTATTAGCAAGTCTGTACTTGCTTTTTAGCAGGTCTACTTTACCAAGACCAAATATGATGCGATCTAGGAAAACCTGTCGGATGTTGTGCTGGGACGTTTTCAGAAAATTCCAAAAGTCAATTTTTTTTTGTCAAAATTGGGTTTTCATTCAATGATTATTCTATAACATCTTGTCTATCATCTCTGAAAACATCTTGGCAAAATCCACTTTCTGTGCAGAAAAATAGCGATTTATTGTGGCAAGTGTTTCTCTAGTTTGCTAACAAGCGCTGCGGAGGTGCTTTCCCTTAACACTACAAAGACAGTTCACCTTTCAAAATAAACGATGTAATGTATATAATGAAGGTGTATCAATGCGCATTTTCCACTAGTCCTAACTACAGCATGCAAAGTTTGGGGTAACGTTAGCTAGTCTGTTTGTGTAATGAAACAGTATAGCGCTCTTGACAGAGATCTCGTTCTTAAAGGGACCAGCACTATTTTCATATTAACGCTATGCATTACTTTCATTTAGTTCAAACGATGACAACGTGAACTGTGTCTGGTTATGTATTATGAATCCAGAGTAGTAGAACAGGAGAAGAGATAGCCTGCATGCTGTAATCTGTGATGATTTATGAACATAACATACACTTAATGTTCAAATGTTTGCAAGTGTTGTGTGTTCCTTGGGGTCATTTTTTATCTTTTACAACATGTACAGTGCCTAAAATAAGTATTTTACCACAGTAAAGAGACTTTGATACTTGACTGTTGTGCTTTTTTTTCATTGCCTCTCTTTTAACCAGTTTTTCTCAATTCTGTTACTGAAAATCATGGTGATCAGCCAACTTCAGATAACCATAACTTTTGTTACGTTCAAGCTATGGACGAAATAAAAACAGTTAACCCTATAATAGGTCAAATTTCACCATGTGGTGAGTTTTTCTAGATTGCATCACAAATATGTTAATGTTGCCATATCCATTAATATGAAAAAATGAAAAAAAAAAAAATAATGTAGTTTATAATGAATGTATGTATTGAGTTTAGGCTACGTTGCACAGCACTAAAATCCAGCGATTTCTGTCTTCTGCAGTAATGATTTGAGCTGTGAATCATAAAATTTGAATTTGAATTTGAATTTGAATGATGGCGTGATGACTTCATTTAGCGTGTGTAAATATGGTTTGTTCCTTTTACAGAGCACAGTCTTTCATCTTGAAAAGAAAACACCCAATTGCAACCTTCTTCTAAACCTGCTGTCTTTCTAAAGGTTGTGCCCTTGAGCAATCACAAGGTGATGAACTCCACGGCTGTGCCAGAAATGTCTTTCCCCTGCCCCAGGTTTTAGTATTTAAACATCATTGGTTGCAGGATGGGCCTCATCTCTGGCCATTGCCCTCTCTTCCTCCCTCGCTCCCTTTGTCCCTAATGCTGGCCGGATGATGCATGAGACAGATCTGGAGTGAAAGGTCATGTCCACAGGGGAGAGTGTGAGCTTTAAAGAAGAGTGTGTGTTTGAGCAGGAGCGTGTGGTGTAATCAGAGCGGGTCTGAGGTGTGGGCAGCTGATGGAGTGATTAATAAGGGTCCATCAGTAACCCCTGGCGACAGGTGCTGCTGTGGCTGAGAGCGAGTGACCCGAGTCTTTGACTGTGTGAGTGTCATCATTCCTTCCTCAGCGTAATTCATCACCGCCATGGTCCAGACAACATATTTCCTTTCTAGACCCAACAATCCCCAACTGAACCGAGCCCTGGAGTCTGACCCATAACCCCACTGGCCTGAAAACAACATCCTCCACTCTAACTAACATGAAATAAAACATGGTTAATAACCTCTGAAACAACCCCGTTCCTGTCCCATAACATTGCACATTTTGAATGTGTCCTTTTTCTGTTACACCAGTTTTAGGTCATGGAGTCTCTACTAATGAGCTCTTGACCTGAATGGGGAGTGTTTGATTCCGGAGACGTTCAAAATGTGCACCATATTTACAAAGCTGGCACCACAATGTTCTTAAATCTTTCACTCCTCGACTTTGAATTTGCATTGTTGTGTAGAAAAGTTCAGGTTAGGTGAACCTCTGAATTCACATAGAGAAAAGACCAAGATCAACAAAGAGAAGATCAATCGGATCAAGGATCGAAATACATAGATTGGCATGAAGGAATCTCTCATTTTGGCAGTTTTAGTGTTAGTTTAGCATTATTTATATACTATTCATTATTTTATAAAAAAAAATAATGAGAGTTTTATATTATGCATTTAAATTTGTTGTATATTTGCTTGTTTTTAATTTAAGTCGACGTTTTAGTAATTTTATGTGCTCTGTCAGTTTTTTAATGTTTCTATGTACCTTTAATATTTTATAGCTATTTCAGTTTTAGTTCACAATAACAGCACTGGGTAGTTTTGCATCACCATAATCGGAGCTCTTGATGCACGGCTCAAATCTGGAATGGAGATACAGTAGTGTAATTATATTTGACAAATTCTACTGCACATATTCTGAAATTTTCCTAACTTTCTCTGGGATCCTGATCTCTAGCATTACCCAAGTACCTCTATGCTAAAGTCAAAACTAACATTTATTTTAGTACTATTTATATGCTATTATAGTATTTATTAATATTTTGAACTACTGTAGCTTGTGTTTTTATATTTTCAGTTTTCATTTTTAGTTTAACTTTTAGTAATTTTTCTTTAAATTTATATTTATTTATTTTGGTACTTCAGTTCAAACTTTCAATTATTTCAGCCAAGGCAACATAACTAATGTTAACAGCATACTAACCAACTCATTTCATAAAAAAGCAGCTAATGTAAAGACTAGCATTTATTTAAGCCTTCAAATTCCACTCAATAACTACAGATTTCAGTAACGCACAAATACCTGAGAGGAACTGCCTTTTTTTAATGATTATTTATTAAAAAAATTTTAAAGTTTCCTCAAAAGTCCCTTTAAAAGTCTCCATTCTGGTCAGGCTTCCACAAGAGTGGGAGGTAGATTCAATTAATTGAGGCACAAGGTGGTAAACAGGCTAGCAAACACTGCCAATTGTTTTCATGGTGCTTCAGAACAACATTTCAAAAGATTCAGTGTGTTTTATAAAATATGAATCATGATTCTATGGCTTAATTCTGTTCTTTCCAGGGTCCTGGCTCGATTTCCTTCTCTCAGTAGCAATTTGAAAAACCCAAGCCAGGCTAATTAACAAGGGAAATTAATTTATAGACAAGTATTAAAGAACTGCCCACACCAAGAGCATCATGTTGAAGCTCACACGACTTTGTTCGCCATAATAGAACTGATAGCTCCAAGAAGTGTCCGCAGCCCCCGAAGACCACCTCGGAAAATGAATTTTGCCCTTATGATTTAGTGCATCAAATGTCTTTTTTGAATTCTGAGGAGTGTGTGTATGGAACAATGGTGTGTGTGGGCACTGAGTGGCATTTGTGCCCCATCTACACACGCCGTCATTGTCCTTTTCCCTTTCGCTGTCTATTTACCTTTTGCATTGCATTCCACACACGTTCCTGATTAGGCCGCTTGCCTTCAAGGGTGTCCATGGTGTCTGCCATTAGAGCCAGCAGCTGCCAGGAGGAGATAAAGATGATCACAGCTCAGTTCACACAAACGCCATAACTTTTCTAAACACTGCACCTTAAAAGCTAATTAAAAAATCATTTGTTGGAAGCTGATTTTTATAAGTCATCCCTCATAAAATGAGGACTTCCTTCTCGTTCCCCTTTGGGTGGTAGAGAGAGGGAGGGGGTGGTTTTGGGTGTTTACAAGGCTGGTGGTTAGAAATTGAAACAATGTGGACAAATAGAGGAACAACACTCGTCCATCACAGGGTACAGCAGAAGGGAATGTACACGCTGCATGCTGAGAGAGAGAAGGAAGGGGAAGCTAAAGAGTGAAAGAGACAAAGTATATGGATCAATGACATGGCATTGATTTTAACATTTCTGAATTCATATTAAATGAATTGAAATATTTTAGATCTTTATGGGAAAGTAAAAAAGACCATCTTGAGATTGTAATGAAGAAAAAAATCCCATGAATTTACTGTAAAAATAAATATTGTTACTGAATGATTAAGACAAACAATAATATGAATATTTTAATAAAATATGATTAATATATAATTTTTGAAAAACTGTTGTTATCAAAGTCAGTATGCTATAACCTGACGGAAGAAATGTGTAAAACTAAATATATACAATTTATAATATCTACATATATTAAACACTTAGGAAAGTGGACTTGAGTTCCAGAGTTGAGGACCCCTGCTGTAGACCATCATTAATGTGAAAAAACTAAATACAGTTAAAACTTCATAATACTTTTAAAACCACTTTTGCTGAAACAATTTTAATATATATATATATATATATATATATATATATATATTATTTCCAGAAGCAGCATGTGGCCTTGAATCTGTATTCACCAAGACAACAACAACAACAACAAAACACTCTTTTAAAGCTACAGTATATATTTCCAGTTTATTTATGACCGAGATGTGTGCTTCTCTATTGTAGATCTCTATTTAAGTACTCATTTAGGTCTTTGTAATTTGTCAGTATGATTCTGGGAGGTGTTGTATTGCGCCCATAGAAACATCACTCTAATTGAACGGCCCGTGGTTCTCCATTCATGGCAGATTTGGTCGCAATCTCGCATACATCACACTCTATTGATCTGGGCTAATCTCACCAATGTGGAGCACTAATCTAGTAAAAAGGCAATTATGGTGCTTCGGCACTGTATGGCAGAATGAGATTTATGCCACCTCCTTCTTCTATTCTTTCTTTTTTTCACTCATTTTCTCTCTTCTGTTTTGTCACTTCTATATCTGCATGCACAATAGCAGTTGTCTTCTTTGTCAGCACTAGTTTCTCTATCAGCCTCATAAATATTCACAGCAGAGTTGTTTTATTGCAGTGCATAATTCAGGCCTTTATTAAAACAAGCTGGCCTGGTTCTGCTCTTGTGGTGTGATGTTACTTGATTGAATCAACACTCTCTCGTAGTAAGACCAAGGAGGTCTATAATTTGATTTTCTCATAGCACCAAAAAACAGATCTTTTATGTATGGAAGCCTTTATCCGCCACTGAATAAAAAAAAAAAAAAGGTTATTGCAACATTTTATCTCACAATTGACTTTCTTTCACAGAATAGTGAGATATAAACTCACAATTGCGAGTTATAAAGTCAGAATTACGAAATATAAACTCACAATTCTGACTTTTGTTTCTTGCAATTATGACTTTTTTTCTCAGAACTGCATGATATTAACTCACAATTGCGAGTTTTACCCCCGGTTTCACAGACAAAGCTTAAGCCTAGTCCTAGAATAAAATGTAAGTCTGAGCTGTTTCAACTGAAAGAAACTTGCACTGACTGATCTTAAAACATATCAGCGCCTTTGTTTTGTCTCAAAATGCACACCAGTAATGTTTTTTTAAAATTACTTAAATGTCTTAATTGAACTATGGCCTAATCCTGGTTTAGGCTAAGCCCTCTCTTTGAAACCGGGCCATAAAGTCAGAATTACGATTTATAAAGTCACAATTGCGAGATAAAAATGTGCAATTCTGACTTTTTTCTCACAATTGCGAGTTTATATCACTCAGTTTGTATCATGCAATTATAAGAGAAAAAGTCAGAATTGTAAGAGAGAAAAAGTCGCAATTCCCTTTTAAATTTTTTATTCAGTGGCGGAAACGGGCTTCCATATTTATGCCCTTTAAGCACTCCAAAAAAGCATCAGGCTATACTGTGAAATGTTAGTTGCTTGTAAAACGTTTTTAGTCAGACTCAGAATATATAACATTTGCCTGCATTTTCAATTCAATTTCTGATTTATTTGTGTATATTTTAGTTAGAATGCCCATGTAAGATATGATTCATTCGTGAGTCATTAACTCAGGAATCACACCAAATGTGCGTTGCGCTGTATGATTTGAATTTACTAAAAGAACCGCTTCAGAAGAGTCATTTGTTGTGAATCAGACTGGTGTCATTGTATGTTTGTTTTTTCTTTGATTGACTAAAAAGAATAAGTTCATAAGAGTGATTTGTCACACTGGTCACATTGTATTTTATGTTGTTGATCCACTAAAAAGAACTGATTCATTCTGAAATCAGACTACACTGGTCACGCTGTTCATTTTGGATTCCTTAAAAAAAAGAACAAAAAAAAAAAACAAGATCAGAAGTGTGCAGACCACTTTTAATATGTAATTGCAAAAGAAAAAAAATATGGCAAAAACTATTGGGATTACTCAAAGGAAGATTAATAAAACAAAACAATTTTTTTTTTTACCCAGTTGAATAGCTGCACTATAAGAAAAAAAAAAATATGTAGAAAAAGGGTAATGATATTTTTTTTCCAGGGCATTATCCATTATGTTTCAGGTCATTTCTTTTAACTCCAAAACACAACATAACGCAAAGCATAATTCAAATGACAGGCAAAACATCTGGGGAAAACCAATACGAAAAATTCCTTTATATTAACAGCACTTATTGGCATATTTTACAGACTTTTCCTAGAGTGTGTGTCAGTGAAGAAAGATGGTCTTTACAGCCAGATTGTGTAGTTACAGCATCTACGAGCAGTGGCTAACTTGGGTCAGAGCCCAGTGAGAGCATCCAAAACTTCTCTCAGATCAGTGTTAAGAATGGCCCAGAGCTATCAACAGATCTGCATAAGAAGCTAAGCCTGTTCACAGTGAGGGGAACACTTATACAGCGATAAAAGGAAATAAAGGAATGATCTCTATGTAAATGTGCGTTTAGACTAAATTCCCACTTCAGACTGATCGGAATCTGATAAAGAATGTTTATAATCCTTTGTTTTCGTTTCATTGTTGTATTTTTCAGTGCATGCACACTCCAGGGATCACCACCCTGTCTCATTCCAGCTGCCTGCTTCCTCCACCTGTACTCGGAGAGGAAGCTTGGCCCTGTGCAGCACTTTATCTGCATATTTTAAATGCCTTTTGGAGGAACATTCGTTTGAAGTTGGAGATGAGGAGAATAGCTTTGTTTCCGTGTAACTTTTTTTCTTTCATCAAATGACATTAAAAAGCACAAGAGAAAAATAGAAGTCTGCATCCAGAAATTTGCTACAGGAATTTCTGCCATGAGAATATACAAGCACATGAAAATCGTATCTTTTTTTCTTCCATGGAAAACAAAAGGAGTTATTAATAGCAGAACGTCTATGCTGCTTTATTTATTTTAAAAGAATTATACAATGAAGATGTGAAGTACACTACAAGTGCATATTGAATGCTGACTAAGTGCACTTCTTTTTTACAAGGGCATGGATCACTGCTTGTTTTTCATTGATGGACCTTCACAGCGCCTGATCCCTATTGTATGAAAATAGAATCATGTACGTTTCTCATCTCTTCCTTTGTCTTCCATGGAAGAGAAACATTATTTAATAATGAAAAGTAAAAGTAACTGCCTCACCAGCTCTGTGTCAGAAGGACTGATGTCCTGCAGGTAGGGTGCGACAGCCAGCTCAGCCAGTGTGTACTGCAGTACATGCGTATGTTCTCTGAACCTATTCAGCTGTCCTTGGACACTAGCATACTGCAGTCACTCTATGAGTCCAGATCCTTGGGAAAATCCCACCATGCTCATTTATACACTGCATATAAACGTAGATATAAAGGGACATTTTATAATTCTCTGTGCCATTCACTAAATGGAATTGCACTGTTTTATTCCAACAATTCCAGAAAGGATAGTTTGAAATGTATTTGATATATATATATATATATATATGCCGACTTCTAACGGCAGCTGCAGTGACGCGCTGACTTTACTGATTAGCAATTGGCTCTTTCATTCAGAAGGCGGGGCTTCCTGCATTTGAGCGGCCATATTAAGCGTTGCATTTTTCCCCATTCAAAACTATAGGAGTGACATGTCTTGGGTATTCTATAGTCTTCGTACATAGTCACTCGAACAATAGGAAGGCAACTTGCACTATTCACGTTAGGGCTTTAACGCATCGCTCAACAAAAATGCCACTGACTGCTTTGACTTCCACATGAATCTGCTGCAGATAATGCCACAGGAGTGTTTATGGCAACTGAATGTGCTGTTATTGGGTTGTGTGTGTACAAGTGTGTTTCTGTCATGTTTCCTTGATGCCTTGAGTTGCGCTGTAAATGAAGGCATTATAAACTGAAAAAGGGACCCTGACCTTTTCCACAGAGAGTAACAAAACAAAGAAGAAGAACAAACACTTTTAAAAAGTATCAGCATACGGCATTTTTGTTTAAAACTGACAGCTCCCAGTGCCAAAGAGTCCCTCAGAGCTGTTTCGCACACGCCGCTGCAGTGCTACAAAAGCAACTCCATGTTCCCTGATGATTCATTATGTCAAATACCTTTTAGCATTTTGTGTTACATGCATTCTTCTCATGCTGAAACTTGACAAAAGGCTACAAAATGTTAGAAGTCAAGTTGAAAAACTGCTATTCTTCGGCTACCCCCCCCCCCCCCCCCCCCCCCAAGGTTACATCTTAACCGCTTTCCCCTGTGGACCGTTTTTGGCCTGTCGAGGTCGCTTGTCTAAATGATGCTCCACTCTATGCCTTTCTAGACTCCTTTTATTTCGTGTGAGCTCTGTTACTCTCCAGTGACATTCATCCACTATATGGCCATTTTTATTACCAACACACATACCCCAGCATGCATCATTTTTCACCACTACGGTCTCATTACTTCTGTTTTTTTTTTCTTCTCATGCCACACTGTTTACGTTCCATAAGCCAAGCAAAGGAGACAGTGAATTGTTTTGAGGAAAAGAAAGCAAGAATAGTGTGTCTTTGGCTTTTTTCTTTTTTAATATAATTAATAGTCTCTACTTTAATTACGGTTTTAGGGTAGTTTTAGTTTTTTTTTTTAGAAAGTTTATGTAATATTTTTATTAGCTATAATATTAATTTTTTTTATATTGTAATTATTTTAATAAAAATGAGCTAAAAGTATATATTAGGGCAATCAGTCAGTTACTTTTTTTTTAAATGTAAGTAATGGATATGCTGTATAGGCCTATGTGTTATAATATAATATATATTCAAATTTAGAAATAACTGATATATTAAAATAGAATTTATCACATTTCTATTATTAATTTGATAAATGATATATATTTTAAATAGAGTTAATTTTGTAATATTTTATAAACCTATATTTTCCTGTTTATACTCTTTCTGTTTGGACATGGATGCAGTGGAGCTGTCATTTCACTTTGATATATGAAATCCATCCTAAAACGCCCAGGGATTTAATTTAATATTGATGTACAGTACTTAATAATTTATATATTTGTATGATTCTGTGACTCAACATAGGAGCGTGTGTGTGGATCCTGTACAGAAATCCCCTGTACTGCTTGACTGCTTGACAGGTTGATTTCTTTATTCTCAGAATGAATGTGTTGCCACAGATTTCGTCACAGTGGAGATGAAATCAACTGTGTTTTAATCGAGAGCGGATGGCTGTGCTCGGCTGGAGAATAACTGACTAATGTAATTGAGCGTCGTGTCTGGTCCAATCAAACATTTGCCGTTGCCGCTCTAATTCAATCACTGTCCTCTGATATAAACGCCCTGAGAGTTCAACCTCCAATTGAAATGAAAACTTAATCTGTGGGCATGTTTGTGTCTTCGGTAGTTCATTGTGAGATTGGAGAAAGATTGCAATTATTAGTGGGATGTACCAGGGATACTGACAGTGAGGGCTTGTTAGTCACTGATGGCCCAGCAAGTGTATATAATTAGGAGTGTTGGCTATAGAGGAAGCATCACTAGCACTATCGCTCATGATTTGAACAAAGTCCTAAGCCAATATATTAACCTTCGGAACTTAACTCTTTCGCACAGTTTGTGCTGTAGAAGTATTAGCATATAATACTTATAAACATACCGTTGGACAGTCATTAAGCATCACACAATTTGCAAGAACATATATATATATATACCCACACTTAGCTTGGTGCACTTAATGAAATCTAGAACTGGCAGGATCTTCTTTCCTTGCATCTCAAACATCATTTCTAGGTCTCTATAGTATATATACAAGCATTGAACCGTTCGGTACGAGGCGTTCGGTTCGGTACGCATTACAAACCGAACGATTCGTTGGACTAATCCTGTTACAGCACATTATCCTATTAGGTTAGACTAGTGCTTGTGCACATAGAGAGTGCGTTCGTTCACTGCATGATTCAGTCTATAAAAATGCTTTTAGAATGATCACAAAATCAAAAAAATGGAGGCAGAAAATGTATACATTTACATAATTTCATATAGTTAATCAATATCACAGAAGAGTGCCGTTTTTTCTCTCCAAAACTCAGCATGATTACAAATGATTTTTACAATGGTTCAGTGAGCAAGAAGTTAGTTAAGAGAATTTTAGACAGCATATTGCCTGTTTTTGCTCAATTTCACCAACAAAAATAATTCCAAACACAGCCACAACACTGTTTTGTGTCTCTGAGGAACATGACAGTGTTTCGTTCCTGATTGAATCAGCCATTTAAATGATTTGGTTCAATCGCAATGACTCACTAACTTAACAGTTACTTGCTGCCACCTGCTGACGGTTTTAATTTCACATTTAAAGTATCTATTAATTGTTTTATTAATTTCAAACATCAGTTGCCAACGTTTTATGTTTAAAATATCAAAACATTATTTATGCATGTGTAACTGCAGGTTAAAACATTACATGTCCCTCTTAGCTGCATTAAACAGTGTGTGAAAGCATCTAAATGTAATTCAGATGCACCTTTTGTGTTTCCTCTGCATTGCAAAGAAGAATTTGGTCAATACTGACTTCATTTGCTTGGTAACAGCCCAATTGTCTTATTGACTGATTAAATGTAAAAAATTTACTCAAAAGGTGATGCACACTTTTAGAAAAAAAGGCTTTATGCTTTATATGACAATAGGCTACATCAGCTGGAATACTTCAAACCGGAGCTGTTTTTGTTTTATATTCTGCTAAGAGGACATCCCAGAAGATGGGTCAAGTATAGCTCCATCATTGTTCAAAGTAAAAAAATAGTTTTAATAAATAAAAAATTTGTAAAAATCAAGGAAATTTCTCTGCCATTTCTTTTTGCTGTATCGAAAATGTAACCGAACCGAACCATGAATTTTGTGAACTTTACACCCCTAATAGATAGATAGACAGATAGATAGACAGACAGACAGACAGATAGATAGAATGACAGACAGCACTATAGATAGGTAGAATCTTAGACAGAATGAAAGATAGAATGATGGATCGACTGATGGATTAATAGATGGACAGAACAATAGCTAGATAGATGGATAGATATGTTAGACACCTTAGAACAGCAGACAGACAGACAGAACTATAGATATAGTTTATTTTATAGTTTAAAGTTTTTGTAGTTTACCCTTTTTACCCTTTTTCTTTTCCAAAGCTGAAAATAGTTTAATAAGGCACAAAAAACAACAATCAAAATCAATTAGTTTGGCAGGTAATGCTGAGAGAAGAATTGGAGGCGGTGGACGTGTTATGAAGGCTCAGTGGGAGTGAGTTCTGGAGTTTAGGTGCCATAATGCCGAATACACTATCACCCACTGAGGAAAGTGGAATTTTCATCAACTATTCATAATATTATGCATGATAGGAGCATCGCTAGTGGGGGAATGGTGGGACTGACTCCTGGGTCCATGAGCCACAAAAAGGGCCCCCCTTTGCAGCGATTTCAGGGCCTGAAACCATACAGGGTTATGCTACTCTCCTGTATATGCAATGCATGTTTGCCTGCAACATTGGTATATCCTAACACTGTTATTCACAGTATACAGTGATGCTGCAGATAAACCCATTTGCAGCATACAGAACAGCCTCTGTGTACATAATATTATAACGAGTTGAAAATGGGAGGCCGATCATGCAGTATTAGTACCGTTGCATAAGATGTTTGAACAGCATCTTGAGGATGATTGATTAATATAATGACCCATACAGTGGCTGTACCTTTGGGACATAACACAAATGTCATGGATTTTTTTCCTCTTAATAGAGATCATTCACAAATTCAGCCCGAGCTCTGCCGACCTCTCTTGCCCTACCATGCAGGCTGGCTACCGGCAGTATATCTGACATCCATGTCATCTTTGCCTCTCCAGCTTCGCACGAACCAAGGTTAATTGAGAAATTTTATGCCATTGATGTCAATACATTGATTGGTCCCTGTAATCTCTTGTCTGCTTAAACAGAACAGAAAAGGGCTGAGTTAATAGGAATTTCTCATTCTTGAAAAATTATGATTGCGTGACCTTGGAGGTCAATCGGTAAATTTGTACATTTAACATATGACACAGCCTTAGCCCTTGATTTCAATTGAACTAATTTCCACGCACTACTAGATAATTCATTTTTTGTTGACCTAACAAAGTCATTGTGGTGAAAAAGTGTGACTAGAATAGAAAAGATCCCTCAGGGATTGTATTAAAACATCTTTGTCATTGTAATGGTTTTGAGGATTGAGAGGTCTATTTGCGCTGCGTATTCGACGCCGTAAGCTTTGTGATCCATTTGGCTCGCCTGAGGTTAGCGCATACTCGCTCATGTTCTTTCACAAGAGAATACACTCTGAGAGCTCCTAATGATGTCACCCAGCAGGTGAATGTGTGATATCAAAGATGTTTTGTGATTATACCGTGTCCTGTTCAGCACACTCTGAGAGCCTTTATCGTAACACCATGAACATGCAATGCTAAAGTCTTCAGTTTGTGTTCTGTAGTGGTTTTGTGCGATTATAAACTTCCCTCACCCAATATAGAGCCCACAAGCTGTGAATGTTGAACACATCCTGTGGAGCAGTTTATGTAGGAAGCCTCCATCATTTCTCCTTCTGAAACCAAGGGTGAGGAAGTAACTCTGTGTGGATGAAGGTTGACTCCAGTCTGTTGTTTGGGGCAACAAATGACCTCCACAAGGGTCTAGATAGAAATTAAGAACGGTCACACAATTCTATCATATTACACTATCTATCTATCTATCTATCTATCTATCTATCTATCTATCTATCTATCTATCTATCTATCTATCTATCTATCTATCTATCTATCTATCTATCTATCTATCTATCTATCTATCTATCTATCTATCTATCTATCGTCTGTCTGTGTGTTTATTGTTCTATCCATCGTTCTACATGTCACATGTCTATTTGTCTGTCTCTGTCTGCCTCTAGATAGATAGATTATAGATAGACAGATAGATGTTGAACATAATTTACCACAGTGTTTCACCTGTTTACATTTTATTAAAAATTATATTTCAATAAATATTTCTTTGTGTCATTCCAAATCAACTTTCTTTGGGGTGTGGCCAGTTGACTTTGAAAAGCTTCTAAATATTAAATTCTAAATGTTTCACAACCCTGCTCGAAAACCACTTGGAACACACTATCAACTATATAGCAACACATTAAATGCCACTCAGAACTTTTTAGCGACAACATAACAATGCTTGGCAACCACCTACAACACTCTGGAATCTTAGTGATAGTGGGTTTGCATTGGTAATTTGCAAGTAATTACCATTCATATTTTGTCAGAAAATGTAAAAGTCTAGTTTTGCATGTTGGGCTTATGCAGTTGAGGGTAATATAAGGAATGCCATGTTTAATGTTTGTTTACTTTTGTACATTGAACTGTTTTGATACTGCATTGGGTGGCCACAGATGAAAAGCACTGTACTAGATCACATATGCAGACATTTAATCAATGTTAATTTCATATAGTTGATGCAATGCTAAAAGTGACATTATCTTCTATTTTGATGCAATCCGTAAATTTCTTTCACAGAGATTGCATCAACAGATGGCTGACGGCGGTACATAGTCAAAGACAAGGACAGCATCCATATTTTTTTTTTCAGAGCCGGTTATGCAGAGTGCTGAAGTGACATGGATGTTGACAACCCTGTGATGAGTGACTGTTCTCCTCTAGGGTACTAAATTTAAATTCAACGTGTCTTTCAGTGTCACACATTTATGTCATGGCGGATTATTTCTCCACAACGGTGAACATTATGCTAATTTAATTTGATAAAAAAGTGAAGCTATATGGTAAAAAAAAAGAAAAGCCAGCATCCCTGAGGAATGCGAATGTAGACATGGAGCACAGCAGGGGATGGATGACTACTACATGGAATTTGTGCTGTATAAAATAGATTGCGTCATCATCCCTGTTGAAAAAGGGATGTCTTTAGAGTTGTATTTTGTCTATATTTCACAAAACAGCTCAGCATTATAGCCTTAAATTAAAATTGTAATTTACCCTCATGTTATTTCAATCCTTTATGCCCTTTGAATTTCAAAGAGATGTTTTATTGTTTTCATTTTTGTAGCTTTACAGTCCCTGCTAACCCTTTACTTTCATTGTTTGCACCATTTATATGACTGAACATCAAGGCTAACATCTCATTTTGTGGTCTAAGAAAGAAATCAGCGGCTTGAAAAGAAATGATGGTAAGTAAATTATGACAGAATGACTATTCATTACAATATACAGCTTTCATTTTATCCAGGTTTTTGTGGCCTGTTCTGGATAGTGTCTGTGCTGTGGTGGGAATGCATCATCAAGATTGTGTCCTGGGGACAGACGCCCTGCTGTGTCAGGATGTTCCGAAATTTTCATGGTGAGTCTACGTTTTAACTTTCTATAAAGTGGAATGCTCTCAGACATGTTTTTTTCCACTGTATCTCCGTGAGGCGTCTTTGAATCATTTGATCCGGGCAGGGGAAAGCAAAACATTTGCATCACTAGTGCGTATTTTTTTTTCATCACTAGTGCGTATATTTAACAACTCAACTCTCCAAACACACATACAATCACCCAGATGTATAATCATGCATTGAGTAGTACTGTGTAAATAGTTGGGTAAATTGCCACAAAGTGTATAATTTGAAGTAATTCAGGTCTAAGGTCAGGATTTCGATAACAGATACAAACTGAGTACTGGATTATAGATTTGTGCATAATGGGTGTGTGTAAAAATGGAGCAGGCTAACTGAAGCTTGAAAGTGTGCTCTTAACCTGCCTGTGTGAACGGCCCAGGCCTCAGTGTTTGAACAACAAAGAGAGCTACCTCACATCTCTGCACGACACAAGCCACACTAATTCACGACCTGTTGCTAGGGCAACACCTGCACTAGACAAAGCTGTACCTATTAGTTGGACACAATGCCTGTGAACCTGAAAGCTTCCTACTTGAGTGCTTCATTGTGGGAGGTCTTTCATTTTTTCTCTCTATTAAATAAGCAGACGTTGAATGTGGAGTGTCTTGATTTCCTCATACCAGTAAAGATGTAGTCTGTGAAGGCTGGATGAAGCTTCCGGAAGGCCTCGATGATGTTTGAGGATGGTTTTCCAGACCAGGGAGTGAACATGACTGAGAAATTCTTCTCCATAGTGAGCGCTGCCTCCAGGAGCCCCTGTATGGAAGGGAAATAGAGAAAGGGATTGGTTTTTAATACGCTTATTTAGCTTTTATATTTTTTTCTGGCACTTCTGTTAGATTGGCATGTGGGTTTGATCATTTAAAAGTAAACACATATATGTGTGTGTGTACTGTATGTACAGTATGTGTGTGTATATAAGTACATATACAGTCTTGTCAAGTTTTATTTTAGTATTATGTATATGCTATTGTAGTATTTAATTATATTTAATTTATGAATATGTTTTAAGTTTTAGTAATTTGTACTTTTGCCTGTTTTATTAGTGTTTTTAAATATTTCTATTTACATTTGAACTAACTTTATGTTATGTTATGTGTAGCATTTGGACCAATCAGACACAATTTTTTTGTTATATTTAACAAATACTCCGTAACACCCCTCAATCAACAAGCCAACTATGACGGTCTTTGGACCCTTCCCGTAAAATGTGGCTAACACCTCAAAAAGTCAGAACAGGCCTCTGGTTCCATGGCAAGCAATGCTGATAAGACTGGATTTATTGCCCAAAGGAATGTGGACAGAGCAACTCTCAATTAATTTACAATTAATTAAAATTACAGGTCTCTCCGTTCTTTGTAAGTGGGAAAACTTGAAAAATCGGCAGTGTATCAAATACTTATTTGCCCCACTGTATGATAGAACCACTCATTTACGTAACCTTACCTATACCATGTTTGATCTCTAAGAATTTGTTTTCGGATGATCTAATTGAGAGTGTATATTAAATGTTTATACCTATGCAACATATTAGTGTTCTAAGAATCTTTAGTAGTCTTTGCATCAACATCCAATCCAGTTACATATGCAAATTACCATGTTCAGAGACAAAGAGTAGTAAACTTTCCCTTCAGAAGTGGAAGTCACCATTGGCTCTTTGACCCCCGAGAGGTGTGACCTCCACAGAACGTAAAAGGCCTCAGTTCAGTGACCTGCCTTAGTTTTGGAGCTTTTCAGTCTCTTCACTCATCTCTCATCACCTTCTTGTCTTCTGGTGACTAAGTCCCTGATTTTTGTACAAAATCAAACAGTCAGAACAGATTTGTTGGCTATATGAGTTGCCTATTTCAAAAAAATGTTTAATTGAGTCTTGAACCTATGGTGATCTATTTGAGTTCTGTGAAACGATTTATGTTGTTTGACCATGAAACAACGCTGACAAAAGCTTAGATAAGACACGTTTCACTTAAGGTACATCTTGTTTAGTCTTTCTCTTTTGAATTTACAGCACTAACATCTGCAGGATGTTGCCCTCATCTACATAGGGAACACTGATAAAAGTGTTGCTGTATATCATTGCACTTTATTCTTCCCTAGAGGACAAAAATATATACAAAAACACGTTCTTCTCTTCATTTACAGCATATTTCTTTGGCAGCAGTGGTGAATACGATTCTATTGTATACAAAAACCTTTCAGTGGGGAAAAAATAAAACTCAGGGTTGGAGAAGATGAAAAAGCTCACACTTACTGTGGGCCATCAAAATAAACACACGAGCTGAACTGCCATCCATGTGGGATGAAAATGGATCGAAAAAACATAAATAAAGAAGGAGTGGGCTTGATGTACACTGAGAGTTATCCTACACTCAACTCACTTCAAGCAAATGCAAATTATGAGACGATTGCAGATACAACCCACTTTAAGGAGGTCAAAATGCATTCATTTTATATGCTGTAAATGAGAAAAAAAGCGCTTTTCCCTCGAGTTCGCATGAGAGAGGCAGCCTGGGCTAAGAGCACCTATATTAGTATTTCCACCATCTTGAAATTTTGAATAAAGTCAATACACGTCACAGATTTAACTGAAAGGATAAACCAGGAATAACGAGGTGAGGCCAGTATCACAGGAGCGTTACACAACACTGAACTACCAAACTAAACAGTGTTCCTTCTGGGTCAAAGGGGCTGATGTTTTACACACAGACGTTTTGTGATTGATACGTACTGATCTACCTCAGTCGGCACTCTTTTAAGCAATAATCATTCATTGAGATTTTGATTGGGAGCTGGGCACCCGGCAGCCCATCCATCCTCACCTGCCAATACAGTTTGATGAGCTTGCTTATGTGCCGGTTGTTGCCTCCTGACAGCCAGTAAATGTAGTCAGCAATCATGGCGCCCCTAATGACAAGGACAGAAACAGGCGGATGGTATCAGACAACTTTCAATCAAGATGCTACATCGTCTAGAGGGAGACGGCACAGGAAACATGGCACATACTCGATAAGGGAATTCACTCGACAGACACACATGCCCATGCCATGCGGTGTCACGATACAAAGCGTTTGCATCAGGCTGACTCATACAGTTGCTGGCACAAATTTCTCTCTCTTGCATGCGTTCTTTCTCAGCGTGACAGCATTGTGCTAATAATATTCATGTGTACGCATCAAATCATCAAACTTGGAAGATGTGAAAGTGTAAAATTAACATGTGGTGACAAATCTTTTTATGACAAGGTGAAATAACTGCATTTATCTCCGATATGAGGAGTAGAAGCGGTATGCATGTAATTAGCTTCAATTTACGAAGGTCATGTGACAATGAGATTACAGTAGATGAAATATTTATCTTTGCATATAAAGATAATTAAAGTTTCAGATAATTAAACAAAAAAGGAAGAATACAGTGTATACTGTATAGTATATTATTCCATAAGTGCAACACAAGGCATTATTTCTATGACAAATGTTTAAACAAGAGTATTCTACATAGTTTGTCACAAACAGTCAATATAAAATTGATAAAATAACATTAAATTGTAGTCTAAATATAGAAATAAATAAATGCATATAGAAATATATACAAGTATAAAATAGAAATGTTTATTTTGCAATTATGATTTCAGTTTTGTGTTGAAACAAAAATGTTTTGAACAGGCTGATCAAATGAGTGAAAATAAAGATGAAAAATTTTATGGATATCAAATCATCAGACTTGAGAGATGTGAAAGAGAAAATTGACCCAAAACTAAAACTGAAACAGAGGTCTAAGCTTGCATAGCCTACTACATGTATTATTATATATTATATTATATTATAGTAATCTAATTTACATTATGTTAATGAACAAACAGTTAATTAAACTGTTAATTTAAATGGTTTAAATAGAATTCTCGATGTAGTCTACTGTATGTTTGCTGCAGTTCTGGTTGCAGTAAAATGATTATCATAATGTATTACAATCTTTAAGTTAAATAAAATAAAATAATGAAATTAAAAATGAAATGAAGCCATTGTTGCTGATACCTTGGAATTCTTTTTAGACCCTTATTCAAAAAGACATGCATTTCTGTTAAATAAGGAAATAATAAATGAAGTAAATGTTGGCTAGTGTTATATTTTTGTTACTTATGCCAGTAGGTGTCAACAAGTGACTGACTTTATGAGTGAACAATTCAATCAACTGATTCAGTTATGCTTAAATACATAAGCTAATTGGCAGTAGCCTACTATATGTAAATATTATATGTTTATTTAACTTGTATAAAACCAACTGTCTGAATACCATTCATGGCTGATTACTTGAAACATTAGCAGTCTTGTCATGCCATATTGCAGTGGTTATGTTCATATTCTCCTAATTATAATTACATTGATGGTGTCATTGTTTAAGAAACTCAATACGCAAAGTCTTTTTGCTTAAGCAAGGACATAGAAGTATCAGAAAAGTCATACAGTGAAGTTCAGGCTATCTTTTAAATGCGTCAGTAGAGAGCATCATGTGACATGCATATGCATGCGAGAACTTCAAATTGATGATGCAGTTACGCGTTGCATGCAAAACTATGGAGGCACGTTAAAAAACAGCAGAGTAGTGTTAAGGATGAAATATTTACCTTCCTCATCACCTTGTGCTATGAAATATAATTAAAATTCACGAATGCACTGGAAAGTACTTGACTTCGATTGTATTAGCTGCTGTTTCCTGGAACACATTTTGATCAACTAAGCTGATTAAAGGATCTGGCCTGATTGAATCAAATGACTTGTTTTTCTCCCACAAGAATAGAAGGCCACATTTCACAAGGCAAAATTAACACACACTTTTATTATATATTGCAGGAAATTTGTTCTCCTCCCATGATATAAATCAAATCTGATATGAGAATGATGTGAATTTTGAGTTTGTGCATTCTGCTCCTTGCAGAGCTAATCTACAACTAGGGCCAACTAGATGACCTGACAATAACCCTTATAATTAGTCCAGTTCCGATCTTTACACTAATCAGTGTAATTGCAGTTAGTCTGGTTCTGATCTTTTAGCTCATTAATAACCCCATGTGAGAATTCTATCAGTTGTCACCAGTCTTATCATTGTGCTTACAATGCTTCATATTCTTCATCAGATCTGTAGATCTCTTTACGTATTTGTGGGTGGTTGAGTGAAGAGACTCCTGAGTTGGTTTTGTTCTAGAAAACAGCTGCTGTGTTTCTCATGACTGAGTGATGTAATGGTCCAAGATATGGCTCATCTCCAGAGACTAGAAGCTATGTTTGGATTTGAATGTTAGGACATATAAATGGTTTGATAAAAATATTCAGAATAGTGTTAATTATCGTCACTGTAAAGAAACGAGTGCAATTTTAACTGTAAAATATAGTAAAAACTGGTATACTGGGAAAAACTGTAAAAGATCTAACCAGGTGTTTATGTCATTTTACAGTAAAATGCAGCCAATGTTACAGTTTTAGGAAGTAAAAAAGAACAAATCAACATGACACTTCCACTTTTGAAAGTATTTTGTTTAAATACTCATGTTTCTTAATAGTTATCAGTTATGTACATTAGGATTTTATGTTACATTTTCTGTCGATTAATGAAAGTTTATTGCATTAAGCTTTTTAAGTCGTGTTTGTTACCATGTTTTGTTTTTGCATGAATGAATGCAAAAACAAAAACACCTTCTGTTTGTTAGTAAATACTTCAGCTTGTGAGAAAGCTACTTGTGATGAACTTTCATTCTTCATATGGTTTACTCTTTTACATTATTATGGTGCTTGTCAGTATATGTGAAATGTTTCTGTATTCTTTTACAAAATTATTCTGGCAACCACAGCTGCCAGTTTGTTTGTTTTTTGGTAAAAACTATTGACATTTTTTTACAGCGTTGGTAATCTTGCAATATTGTCTAAAATTTGGGGTCAGTAAAGTATTGTAATATTTTTTTTATTGAGCAAGGATGCATTAAATTGATCAAAAAATTTACAAAAATGATCAAAAATAAAAACAGCTTTGCCATCACAGGAATAAACATTTTAAAATAATAATAATAATACAAATAATAGTAAAATTTCAATATTTCACAATATTACTATTTTTATAGCCTTGGTTAGAATAAGATACTCAAAAACATTCAATAATCTTAGCAATTTCAAACTTTTGACCATTTCTGTTATAGATGTTGACCAACGACAATTGGTAAAATATACACTTGACCTCCCTTTTCCATTGAGACAAATGATCTGGAAAATAAAATTATTATGGATGGACTAAAGATGGAGTTATTCTAGTATATCTAAAACAATGGAAATGGAAGGTCAAGTTGAGCACAGTGAATTTAAGAATATAGTATGCAATGAAGTGTACTCCATTGTAGTCCAGGATTTCTGCATATTAAATCCTGCCAAAAATGAAGCACAGTGTGCTATTACATTTACACTTATTCATTTAGCAGACACTTTCATCCAAAGCGGCTTAAAAATGAGAACAATGCTTCGAAATCAACAAAAGAGCAATGATATGCAAGTGCTATAACAAGTCTCAGCTTAAAGGAGTACACATAGCAAGGTTTTTGTTTTTAATTATATAATAAATAAAAAGAAAACAGATAGAATAGAAAAAGAATAGAGCAAGCTAGTTTTAGAGGCCTTATTTTTGCTTTTTGTTAATTGTATAATAAATAAAAAGAAAACAAATAGTATACAAATAGAATAGATTTTTTTTTTTTTTTTAAGAAAACAAGCAGTTAGTAAATGAAGAGAGTGCAAGTCTAAAAAGGGGCAAGTTTTTTAAATGTTTTTTTTTTTTAAAGAATAGAATTAGAATAGAGAGTGCTTGAGTTAGAGAGTCAAATAAAGATGGAAGAGATGTGTTTTTAGTCGATTCGTGATGATGGCTAAGGGCATAGTTAAACTCTTGGTGACGTCACTAAACTCAAAACCTCTTGATGATCTGCTAATCTGGAGTATTTCCAGACAGTAAACGTATCGTTTTGCTTTCTTCAAGCTATCGCTGAATAACAATCCAGCATCACCCCCTGTCTCGATAGCACTGAGCCAGGAATCATGGGGAGGCCTCATTTAGCTTGCTTGATTAATGCTTGATGAGGATGTGCAAGTGTCCTGCTGGGGTGAACGGAGCAATTCTCTTGGGTGTAAATGCCAATTAAATGTTTACAAATAATTAACCACAGTACCTACTTGTCCCCTCAGGGGTTGAAATGTTGTTGTGGGTAAACACGGCATTTACAGTTAAGGATGCAGCAGGGCTGGTTAAGTGTTTCTGCTGCATCTGTTCAGGTGCCATATTTGCAGCTTTGAAGCAGCAGTCACGCACTGTTGTGCGCCGACGGAAGAGCCGATTCCTGTGGCGCGATGCTGCTCGGTCTGAGAGGAGTTCCTGGTGTGTAACGCCGCTTTCTCTTTTTGAAATGGGACGGTTTTCGGATGAGAGCCGAGACATGGTGTGCCACTCATCCCTTGTTTTCTTACCCAAGCATCAAATTAAATGCTAATTGTTTTTGTCTGTGTATGATGTGGCGCTGAGCGGCACGGTGAGCTTGACTAGAGACCCAACACACAGAAACCGGATGCTAGAGTGTGTGTGTGTGTGTGTGTGTCATTATAACAGAGCACAAGCAGCACTTATCTTTCTCTCCCCCAGAACAGGCCTGGATCGCCCTTTAAATGCCATTTAAACCCTGTCATGCGATCAACGCATGACACCATCCTTTTGCTTTGAAAAGAAGCATGCTGGATTTGTGAATTAACCATTTGATAGCGTTTACTAGCGTCTGAGGTAACAGGACTGAGAACACCATTCCTTTTATGAGGGACCTTTAAACTCTGTATAAAGGGTTGCATCAGAGCAGAAAGCCTTGTGGGTAGTGTTTCGAAACATAGCACGGTTGGGCTTCAGGACTATCCTCAGTCGAGTCTAGGCTTGTGGTCCTCTCTCTCTGTTCTGTCCCAATAAAGGCAAAAATACGGTGGCCAAGAGAGCTCAACGCACTGCAACTTCAGAAAACACATGCAAATAGAAAAAGCACCAGCAAATCAAGAAAACATCTTCATCAGTTTGACAGCAGGTGGTGCAAATACCCACAACACAAACAAATTAATTTTATTTGCAGTGCGTTTCTGTTTGGTTGTTTTGTGAGCATTTGCAGCTGTGCGTTGTAAAATTGAGGAAGTTGTTTTATTTATTTGCAGGTGTTTTATCTATTTGCAGCTCGTTGAGCTCTCTTGGCCACCGTACAAAAATGGCAAAAATAAATCTTTAATAATAATACGGCAAAAACTATTAGTTACTGCAGCACCAGGGAACAAAAAATAATATTACAATTTCTATTTTAATATATTCTAAAATATAATTAATCCCTGTTAATTTTCAGCATCATTACTCTAGTCCTCATTCTCACATGATCCTTCAGAAATCATTCTAATATACTCATTTTTGTTGCTGAAGAAACATTTCCTATTAATATTAAAAACAGCTGTGTTGCTTAATTTTTTGTGGAAACTTTTTTTTCATATTTTTTTGTAACATTCTAAATGTTTTTACTCTGACTTTTGAAAACATCTGTCTATGGGTGAGCGATATACCGGTAAACACGATTAACTGATTAACTGGAAACTCTATCGTAGTTACACGCTCACCACGTGATGTTGCTGTGCTACGTGGTCACAAAAACTACTATTGACACATTTTTAAGCATTGCGGTCTAAAAACAAGTGATTTTAAGCCATTGAAATGCAATCAGCAGCAAAAGAGTCTTCGTTTCAAAACTCATTTCGCTATATTGCCTATTTTTGCAGCTTTATAGGCCTTGAATGGTTAAACAAACACACTTGTATGTGTAAAAATGCAATTATCCTCATAAACACAGTGATTTAGGTCTTACATGAAGCTAATAGCTGAGAAAGAAAACACATATATAACAGTATATTGGATCCGGCAGCTCTTAAAGTGACAGCAGTCTAATATTCCTGCTGTCTGTCATTCATGTTAATCAAACAACAAAAGAGAGATAAACTCTCACTGCTCTTGACTAAATCACTTTTGTGAAGAAATATATGTTTAATTTACACAGCGAATAATATGCAGTGCTTTTAAACATTTGATTACTTTATACAATGTTGCATTTATTATTTATTTGTTCTGCTGTAGGTTTTTGTCCTATTGCTTGTAATAAGTTACATATTTAATCGCTGACTGTTTACATGTCTTCAGTGAGCTTGAGCTTTTTTTTTAGGCTAGTATTATTTTTTTTGATACTGACATTGGTGACAAAAATTATGAAATTTCTATGGCAAAATTTTTGATATTTTCATACCATGTCTGTCCATGATTTCTCGAAGTTGAAAGGAAGAAATCAGTGAAAAATAAAATAGCCACTATGAAGAATAGGATGAGTATTAAAAATAATAATAATGCTAAACTATATCCAGTATAATATTAGATTGTGTAGTTTTGCGTCACAGGGGTATTTGAGGCTGTGAAGGTATACAAGACAAAGTACTACAGTATATTAACACCTATATCACTGGGACATGAAATTTCATAGCAGAAATGAACTGATCAGACATCAGTTCATTTCTCAAGCTTTTGTAAAAACCTATATATATATAATATACATAAGCAGTGTACTGTAGTGTACTGCATTCTCAAATACTGCATGTAGCCCTGCTTTACTTTCCAGCTGTCAATGTTTGTGCCTGTCACATAAATCACTTTTATGTCCACTAGCAGGCATTGATGACAAAGTTACATTCAGCGTGTAGGCCGGGAGTCGAGGTAATTTCAAAGTCCTTGTTATTTCACCGGCTTTGGCCACACGGGGGTGTCAAACAATAAGATGTATGTCAAAGGGATACAAAAAAAATGAAAGCAAAGAAACAGGGGTATAGAAGGATGGAAAGCGAGTGGAGAGATTTCTAAGCAGGGCACTTCATATCAAGATAATAAGTCTGGCAGCAGAGGCCCTTGGTGGCTGCCACAGAGAGAAACATGCCATTAGGGCTGCTATGTGAGGCCTACAACTCTGACAGACTATTACATCCTTAATAGTCTGTTCGGGGGCAAAGACCCAGCTGTTGTCCTCGGCAAACAGGGGCACGGCCTGTCTGACTGGCCGCTGTGTGCCCTCGAGCCCGGGGCGATAGTTTATGAGCGCCTGTGCGTTCTAACAGCTCCTTCACGGGAACGCTGAGCTTTTAGAAGGCCACATTCCTGCTGAACAGCAGCGCTAAAATATGCAGGAGTATTTTGCCTGTGAATAGCAGCATGTCCCCTAATTCACACGGTGAGGCAAAAACTGGAGATTGGCATCAGGCAATCTGCATTGTTTTCCTATAGCGTCAGCACTTAGAGCATTCTTGGCTCCGCGGTGTGAGGTTTGGTTCACTGCTCTCTCATTCCTTTCATTCCCCCTGTCCAAGCTTAACAAATCAGATTGTTTGTGCATTTCACAACCCCCTCCTCCCCAAAAAACAACCAAACAAACTAAATTTGCATCAGGACACAATGTTCTAAAACCTAGCCTTGCTCTCTACTGCCTACATACAGTAGGAATGAAATGGACTGCGTGATTGCTTTTACATTTAGCCTAAGTGCCCAGCACCACTTCCGGTGCAGCATTGTCTGTGGAAATTGTGAGAAAATGAAGTACAAAAGGTGAAGTAAGTGTTCCACAAGAGGACAAAGCAATAATGATCTGATCAGTTTTTACACTATTGGAACTACTAGAAGTAATTATGTATATAATATACTACAAACTAGATTACAATAACATCATGTGTGATCGACAGTTACTAGAAATAGCTACTACCACTCTTTGCTTAAGACAGTACTGTACCAGAAGTTCATTGATTCCAGTAGAGTCTAAAAAAAAGTTGAGATACTCTTGGGTAAACAGTGTATTTTTAATGAAGCTTAACTATTTTTTTTAATTATTGTTATTATTTTCTTTTTTGAATTAATTGAATGTGCTTGATGCAATGCATTGTGGAATTTTTCTCATCAAAGCATACATGCGATGCTTATCAGTTGAGAAGTTATTTAATAGTTAATGAGTTACTTCATCTATCATCTATCTATCTATCTATCTATCTATCTATCTATCTATCTATCTATCTATCTATCTATCTATCTATCTATCTATCTATCTATCTATCTATCTATCTATCTATCTATCTATCTATGTAATATTCTATAAATAGAAATAGAGAATATTATAGAATATTATATGTAATATTATATATAATAAATGGTATAGTAACTAATGGTCTAATTTCAGTAAATGGCCCATATTAAATGACATATTATTTATTATTATATAACATAAATTCTATAAGTAAATGTATTTTATATCAAATAAAAGTATATAATAAAGATAAATCTATTATAGTTTATACACAGAGAGAGAGAGAGAGAGAGAGAGAGAGAGAGATCATATGATCAACTTTTTTTTATAATGCTTGTCTATCCATGGTTGGACACTTGGACATACAAGTGTCACATAACTATAATTACACATAACACATACACATAACACACTAATACGCTTCTATTATTCAAATCCATTAAAGGATTGTTAGGCTGCATTAATTAGATCAACAGGAACCGGGAACACTCCTCATAACACACGATGTACTCGTTACATCGTAAGAAGAATGGCATCTACGCTAATATTTGTCTGTTTCTTATTCTGTTTCTCAGTCCGTGTCTGGATCAGATGATGGATCGGCGCCGGGAGATGATGTCTCCCTGATCGTCGGCGGAGGCTGGGACACCTGGATGAGTCCCGGGGACATATCCCAAGTGAAGACCTGGACTTAAATACAATAAAACTAAAAATAAAAGAAAATAGCTAAAAATATAATAAAATACCTAACTACATAATACTATTATTGTTAGAAACTGCAACAATATAAAATAGAAATAAATACATTTATACATTTAAAATTTTAATTAAAACAATAAGTAAACAATAAATAAACAATAATATCCTGGCCAGAGGAGAACTGGCCCCCCGACTGAGCCTAGTTTCTCCCAAGGTTTTTTCTCCATTCTGTCACAGAGGGAGTTTTGGTTCCTTGCCGCTGTCGCCTCTGGCTTGCTCAGTTGGGGACACTTAATTTCTAGTGATTATTGTCAATTTGATTTCTCAGTTACTATTTAAACTAAACTGATCTAGACAATGACATCACTGAATTCAATAATGAAATGCCTTAACTGAAAATTGAGTGTTTAATCTTATTATTATACATTACTGACACTCTATCCTCCAATTTGATATGGTTAAGTGCTTTGACACAATCTGTATTGTTAAAAGTGCTATATAAATAAAGGTGACTTGACTTGACTTGACACCGTTAGTAGACAAATAAACAAGTTAAGGTGAAAAGTGTGTTTTTCTGATAGAGTTCATTTTCTGAAAGTCGCTAAAGAGCCGTATAGTTACATAACCACCCTTAAATGTTCAGTCAGATTCTGCACAAGAACTGAAAAACAACTGAAAAACAAACTTGACTTCTGGAAATGAGCCATAAGGTTAATTTTTTCCCCATATTAAATGCTGACGGCGCATTTAGGAGTGTTTACTGTTGCACTGGCTCTCGCTGTGAGCAATGGATACCACTTTCCTAAAGCAAATTCTGCCAGGATCCATCAAGAGCAAAGGTTACACTGTTAATTTTATTTCTGCATTGAGAAAGCTTGTCTCCAGCACAAACGGAACGATATTGCCTTCTAGAATAATTTCCGTTTTCGAGTTCAATATCTTGATGTGTCACTCACTCTTTGCGAGGCGAGGTGAATCTATATGCACATATTTCCTGGAGAAGCTGTTACTGTTTTTAATGTTTTCTGATTGTGCACGTTGACATCTGACTTTGATACTGCCTACAGAAATAAAAAATGACGTCTCAAAGGAGTTACCAAAATGAGAAAGAAAATGGTACAATGATGAAAATGTGGAGAATAATTTGGTTTCTTTGTACTGGAGAGCTATTCTATGAAATTTACTGGCATGTGAACTTCAAAACATAGATTCATTTTCCTCTTAAAGAGCTCAAATGGCTGAGCAGCATTTGCTGGAAGGAGGATGTGATTAGGTTAAAGAGTGGCGCCAGCTTCAATGGCCGTGCTCGCTTCTTTGAAATGCACAACCATGCATTGCGCTCTGACAAACTGCACTTGGACTCTGCTTTAATATAGCATGGAGTTTCAGGAGTGGACTGTACTGAGCAATGTCAGCAGAGTTTCATTTGATAGGAATGTAGAAAGATTTGAATTCGGTGCCAGTCTGTGTGCGCAGAGTCTTAATCACATATAAGCTTTGTGTGAACGTCGACCTTTGTGTGACCTTTGCGTCAATAGTTTGTCCTTATATATAAAATGCTCTTCTTTTGAACTTTCTATTCATCAAAAATCCTAGACTGGTGTAATCACTAAAAACTCAGCTTTGCCATCAGAGAAATAAATTACTTTTTAAAATACATTAAAATAGAACCAATATTTAGAGTTATTTAAAATGATAAAAAATATATTCAATATATAATACTATTTTTTATAATATATTTTTTTAAAGATTTATTTTTGGTGTTTTTTTACTTATTATTATTTAAATATTAGTGTAGGATAGTGTAGAAGTGACAGGAAGCAAAGTGGGAGAAAGAGGGGGAGTGGGATAAGGTCCTCGAGGGATTCGAACTCGGGACGCCCCAAGCTCAATGGCACTATATGTTGGCGCTCCCCACAAGGCTATCGATGCCAATGTTTTTGCTGCATTTTAATAAAAAAAAATGCAGCCTTGGTGAGCTCTTCTTTCAAAAAAATTGAAAATAAATAAATAAAATTAAATGTAAAATAATGTTTATTTTGCTTACAAGTTTATTTTTGTGAAAAGTATGCTTGTGCTCTCTTTCTTTAAAACAGTTGCCACCTAGTTTGAAATAATGCAATGATGTTCATGCACTTTTGAGTTCACCTTAGTTGTTCAGATTTGTTGTACTTTTTGGGGCCTAATAAAAGTAAAAACAATCTTTCTTCATTGTACTTACAATTGTAAGCAAAGCTCGCCAGACCAAATACTGCAAAGAAAGAGCATAAAGAGCCTGAATCAGATTTGTTTGGTGCGAAGTACACCAAATGCACATGCTATGTTCCCAGAAAACATCTCTTCCCCCACTGGGGCAGTGGCACTAAATTTGAGGGCAGGGCAGAGTTGATCTATTTCTGCTTGCGGAAACTCAAATGCGAAAAGGGGTGGAAAGGAAGAACAAGTGAGAGAAAGAGACTAAAGTACCAAGTTTCTTGCTCTAATCTATTTCAACTGGGTTAATGTGGCTTGATAATGATCAAACAGAATATGACTTTCTTGTGATAAATGGCCCCCGCAGCCACCAGTTGGCCATGGCATTTGGCGCAACCGATGCCTCTAAACGATTTATTCCACCACTGTCCAATAACTAATGGTAGCTGTCATCTCTAAAAGACCAATGGTGGAACATAGGCATTTGGTAACCGTATCATTAAAACACATATGGAACATTAGAATGCGGAGGTGACAGGGGAAGATGTGAGTCAGCAGTGGCGGGAGTGGATGTAACCGTAGCTCTAATTGTCTTCTTCCACGCGTACCACACTGAAACACCAGTATTTATGTTTTGCCAAGAACATATTTTTCCAGCACAGGCCGACAGAACAGAGGGAGATGTAACGAACCACTGGGCAGACATGTGTTTGCGGGTTTGTCTAAATGACTGGGAGCTTTTCTCCTACTGAATCTGTCTTCATTTCGAGGAAAGGACCCTTTCTGAGCCCTCCATTAATGCCAATTTTACCTCGCTGCCTCACAGGGGTTTCCCAGCAGTCGATATGCCATGGCTTGTCGAAGGTGGTTCTGAAAATGGATGGGGTTTAGCTGGATGCTCCTGCAAATCGAGAGGAGAGAGATGGGTAAATGTAAAATCATGTTTCCTGGAACAATCTGCAACCAGACTACATAAGAGAGATCAATCATAGCCCATAATGGGATTAATAAAAAAAAACAAAAAATGATGACACTGATGTCCATTAGTATAAAAAACCCTTCAGAATGATGTTCCTTTTTTTAGTCATTTAAATGGCACGAGATGGATGGGGTATTCTGAATAACAATGAAACAGAATTTAGAAATAAAGGAATACGCTTCAACAACAAATTATTTATTTAATATGCATCAGTCAGCAAGAGTGGAGTTTGAAGTTTGATTCGCATCATGTCGAAAAATGCATGTAGCAACTACAGAGGTGTCAATCAGTCAGGAATGCAACCGCAAACAACAACCAAAAACATACTTCTCCTAAACGCTTCTCGGTCTGATCAGCCATTTACTGTTAGGAAACAAACAAACGGTATCTCCTCACTATTCAATTAAATTCTGAGACATCCCCGACAGGTGTGCCAGCGAGAGACTGAGAGACAGGAAGACAGGCGTAGAGACCTCGGTGAATCAGTGACACTACCTTTAAAAAAAAATCACAGCTGCCTGCCAGCGATCATAGCCAACTTTGAAGCTTCATTAATTGCCATTCCGTCATCGCTTGTCTCAACATGCGGGGTGTTACTTGGCACACACGCGCTCTTCCACTCAGCCTTTTAATGCTTGGTGAAATTAACTGCGTGTTCCTTGTGCTTTACATGTGCTGGTTACAGCCGAGGTCGCTGGTAATTGAGGAGCCGGCGCCGTACGTTTGACGAGGCAGATGAATCGCCGCTGTGCTTCCTCCAGACAGAGACAGAGTGTGAAAAAGCCAGGCCTTACTCATTCTCTGGGCAGCACTTCCTCTCTGCTATCTACTTTCTTAATAATTTAAAGAGCTGAAACCTCACAGTTATTAAACTTGTGCCCCATTAACCTGTGAAAACGTTGGATTTTCTTTTTTTCCCTGCTCTATAACCATCCAAATGTTAGAATATGACACTTTAAAAACACAGCTAACCCAATCATAATTGCAACATATTCTGACCAATAAATGGCAATTTAGATAAGAAGGAGCCATCTTACAGTAAATAAATTGGAAGAGGTTGTCTCTAAGGAAAGGGCTTTTAGTTATTTTTAAACCATTTTAATAGATTAAAATTAAATAATAAAATTATTAATTATCTCATTACAAATCACAATCAAGTTGGACTGAGAAATGGGCCCCCAAAAGATCATTTAAAGTCATTATTGTGTTAAATAAAAAAAAAAAAAACCCGTATTGAATAATATTGAAAAAAATGATTGGCTACCATTCACTGTGCAACTGTGCATTTTCCAGTTTACGAAACCTTTTGAGTCTCAAATACTAAAAAATGATATTTTCTTGAAAATAAAAATCCTTGTCAGATCAACAAAATTACCCCAAATGTTGTCCCAACCAGTCAAACACAGTTGTCTGAACAAATAATTTCATATTGTTGAAATGTTAAGGCTTTGTGAGTTCCCAGCATTCATTGCAGCATGAATTAATTATGCAGTTACTGTTATAGGATTATTGTTTTGCTGTTTGCTGATTACATTTAAATTGTTTTGTTGTTGTTTCATCATTATTGTTAGTTATTTGTTGTACTGTGATGTAAAGGGCCACCATTTGTTGATTACCACCATTCTTGAGGTTAGTGTGTATAGTTTTGAGGACTAAAGTATATTCAACCACTTTTGTCCATTTTGTAAGTCTTGTAAATTGTCTTACAAACAAAGACAACGTTGTCTACTTATTAGACTAACTTATTCATTAATGTTTATCATTTGTATACAAGCATAAGTTTGATAATATGGTGATAATATTATCAAATATGGGCATTTATGTTTTTTTTTAAATGAAGATTAAAATATCAAAAATTGAAATGATGCTCTAAACATGAAACTAAAAGTGCCAGTAGGTGGCGTCAATGAGTTGAGTGAGTTGTTCAGTCAGTCATTCATTCATTCAAATGAATCGTTCAAATGGTTGATTCATTCAGAGACAAAGCAAGTGATGTTCTGTCCTAAGTTGCACCCTAAACACTTGCGGTCTTCCTCTAAGTCCACCCTTTCATGACATAATTCCGCTTTGACTGTTGGTTAGGATTGTGCATCGAGGGCGGCAAAGGAGGTGCTCGCGAACACCCTTCTGAAAGCTAAAATGACGAATGGGACAATTGAGACATCCTATGGCTTAATGGACACATGCAGGCCATTGAACAGGTACATCTCAAAAAATTTGAATATCGTGAAAAAGGTCAATATTTTTTGTCACTCATTTCAGAAAGTGAAAACCATATATAGATTCATTACATATAGAGTGAAATATTTCAAGCCTTTATTTCTTGAAATTTTGATGATTATAGCTTACAGATAATGAAACCCAAAATTCAGTGTCTTAGAAAATTTGAATATTACATAAGATCAATAAAAAAGGATATTTTAAACAGAAATGTCAGGCTTCTGAAAAGTATGTTCATTTCTATGCACTTAATGGTACCAGCTTTTGGTAACTTTGGCAGTGTGGGCAGGTGCCAAGTCCTGCTGGAAAATGTAATCAGCATCTCCATAAAGCTTGTCAGCAGAAGGAAGCCTGAAGTGCTCTAAAATTTCCTGGTAGATGGCTGCGTTGACTGTGGACTTCAGAAAAAACAGTGGACCAACACCAGCAGATGACATGGCAGCCCAAATCATCACTGATTGTGGAAACTTCACATTGGACTTCAAACAACATGGATTCTGTGCCTCTCCACTCTTCCTCCAGACTCTGGGACCTTGATTTCCAAATTAAATGCAAAATTGACTTTCATCTGAAAAGAGGACTTTGGACCACTGAGCAACAGTCCAGTTCTTTTTCTCCACAGCCCAGGTAAGATGCTTCTGACGTTGTCTCTGGTTCAGAAGTGGCTTGGTAGCCCTTTTCCTGAAGACGTCTGAGCGTGGTGACTCTTGATGCACTGACTCCAGCTTCAGTCCACTCCCTGTGAAGCTCTCCCAAGTGTTTGAATCAGCTTTGCTTGACAGTATTCTCAAGCTTGTGGTCATCTCTGTTGCTTGTGCACATTTTCCTACCCAAATTCTTCCTTCCAGTCAACTTTGCATTTAATATGCTTTGATACAGCACTCTGTAAACAGCCACTCCTTTCAGTAATGACCCTCTGCGACTTAGCCTCTTTGTGGAGGGCGTCAATGTTCGTCTTCTGGATCATTGCCAAGTCAGCAGTCTTCCCCGTTAGTGTGGTTTCAAAGAACAAGAGATACCCGGAATTTATACTGTAGGGATGGTCATTAATTGATACTCAAATGTAAATATTCTAATATTTTGAGATACAGATTTTTGACTTTCATGAGCTGTAAGCTCTAATCAGCAAAATTAAAACAAAAAAACTTTTGAAATGTTTTACTTTACATATAATGAATCTAAAATATATGTTACAAGAAAAACAATAAGTTACAAGAAAAAAATAAGTTACAAGAAAAAATAAACTTTTTCACGATATTCCAATTTTTTGAGATGTACCTGTAAGTCTACAAGTGCACATGAAAGGCGCATTTTGGACAGGGCCTGACTGTCCTTATGAGTCACTGAATCATTGACTTGCTCTATTTGCTTGAAAATGGGATTTTTTTTTGTAGCAAAACAGCGCTGTGTGTTGCTGGGAAAGACATAACAGTTCTGCTGTGGTTATGTTCGAAACTATTTTTATTGGCAAAATTGAGCAAAAACAGACAATACTGACAATATTGTGTCTAAAATGTAACAATTTTAACTTCTTGTTTAATGAACTGTTGTATAAAATCAATATCATGTTCACAATTGTGCAGATATTTGGGATATAAACAGCACTCTTGTTTTTATGATATTGCTAAACTATATCCTATGATAAGACAAGTTATAGTATTGTCAGCATTGTGTTTGACAGTGGAAAAATAAAGCAGAAATGGCATTGTTTTTAAGACCTCTTCACCAGCTGCACTTCTGACCTCAACCAGGCTGGGAGGTGATGATAGAAAGCCATTTTAATAATTTACAGAAATGTCCATTATACATTTTTTATAAGTGATCCATCTGTGAATTTTAAAAGTGGAAACACAACAATACAGATAGAGGTGAGTTAGAGAGGCCACAGAGGTCAGACTATATAAAACCAGGCTCTGACGCACTGAAAATAGTTTTTGCTTTGAAAAAAGTGTGCCAGTTGAAAGAGGATCTTTGCTCCATTTTCATATTTTTTTTGTCTTTTAGTTTGAAATTGGTGGTCATGACGTTTATTTTGAAGTCTTATTTTTCTGGATGTTGGTATCTCTGCTCTTCATGATTATATTCACCTGTGGCTTGGCTTGTTACCTAATTAGCTGCTAAATATCCTTGTGTTTGTCTCTTACAGTTGAGTTTTTAGTTAAAGCTTTACTTGTTGATTATTCAAGAGTGTTTTGTCAATGGTTTGACCTTTATTCATTTGAGAACATTGACTTTTTTTTAAATTAAAAAAAAGAAAAGAAAAGAGTTTGCATGAAGTGGTAGCCTATATTTAAATGGAGTTTATACCTAAAGGTTGGTATTTGGATTACGTTCTGTCTCGATTAATTGCCATTTGGATGCAAACGTACTAGCACACCTCAACATATAAATACATTTTCAAAAAGATTAAGTATGTAATAATTCTTAATGGCTCACTCCCAATACCCATTTTAAAATTTATTACAATTATTAAACGAGTTACTCAGTGTAGTAATCCAGACAGGCTGTTAACTACAATCACTTGAATAAAATTTTAGCTTTTTATCTTTCACAATCAATGTGCAACTTGACTTTGCCCTTCATATAATTATTAGCCTTGCTAGCATTGCCTCCATTGGTTGTTGACATTATGGCATGAAAAGGTGTTTTATTCATGTGGGTCAGTTGTCCGTCCATACATGTGAACATATTCTTAAAAAAATAAAATAAATTGTGACATGTTTGAGGTAAGATGGGAAAAATGTATAGAATATAGTTTTGGTTTTATCATTTATTATTAGCATTGGCTGTATTGACAGCTAAAAAAGACTTGAATTTGAAATGTCTAATCTGTCATGAGAGGAAGTTTTGATGTCTTTCTGTCTGCCTATAGCTTAGTCTCCTTTTAGGGGTTGTTCAAGAAGCCTGACAATAATTATTTGTAGATCACAAACTTAGTTTTGCACAGTGTCAGACTAAAAAAGAGCATTGTTCAAAAATGGCTTCTAAAACCTGAGGACATGACAGGAAGAGGCACGTAGCCCTACAACTTTAAACACTCTGGAAACGTTGTCATCACACGGAATACAAAAGCCACTACATTTGTATTTTTATCTGAATTGTGTTGTTGCGTTCCTGCTCGTCATGCATGGAGCTAATATATACAAAATCTGTTCGACAGGAATCAACAAAGCTGTCTTTGATGGGATTCCACCCACATCCTCATGGCGCTCAAAGCAGGTTCATAAGAGGAGAATGGAGAGATAACAATTGACATCCAAGGTATTCTCTCCTTATTTTCTTCACTGAAACAGGCAGATAATGCACAAGCCAAGGAGTAATCCATAAAGGATTTTAAAGTATGCTAGCGGTATTCAGAGCATCAGCTCACCTACCGTCCCGCTGGATCCATTTCGGAAAAAACATTCATCTGCGTTATTCATTTGGCCAGATTATCAGAATGTAATGCAATGGGGCCGGTTGTCAATTATGTGTAAAAAAAAATAAATAATATTTTTTTTTTACTGATGTGTGTTTATTAACATACTGTACAGTATAATCAGGTATTAAACATTTGCCAAATTTTGGATATACTATATGCTTACTTTTTAAAGGTCTGTTTGGAGAACAAATGAAACTTCACAGCTTTAACACTTTTTAATTGGAATTTTTTGTATTTATTTATGTATTTATTTATTTTACATATTGTATTAACATACTGTATATCAGGGGTATTTAACATTTGCCGGTGTTTGGATGTGTTATCTAAAATACATAAAAATATATAAAAATACTTTTTAAAAGTCTGGAGAACAAAAATTTGTTTTTGTAATTTTCTTTTCTTTCTTACTACAATTAAAAAATGGAGAAGTAAACACTAAATTAACTAATGGAAAACCAAGGAAAAACAGACTTTTTTTGGGCAATATCAGCCTGTATAAGAAAAAAAAAAACACATTTCCTTGCCTAACGCATTTCAACATGGGCCTAAATGGAGCTTGAACTAGATTTAATGCTATTCAGGGCAGAGAATGCTGACTGAGCGTTATACTGTACATACTGTATGAAAAACCATGCATAGTTGAGATCCGTTCAGTGCATGTTCAGTGGCGCATCACATCAATTTTCATAAGCACTACTGATAAGCCTAATCATGATCTCCCCACAAACTAGTTATCTTTGTAGATTACATGATTACAAGCCCTTTAGAACCTTAGTCGATGGCTGACAAGGGTTGCATGGCCAAATCACAGATGTACTGTTGTAAAAACATCTGATTTCTTGCAAGCTGCAGCTGTATGCATGGTTTTTATTTCTTCATATTATGTCCTGTATTCAATGCACCTGTCTGCAACCATTCAGGTGTGCAAGAGGGCTTATTTGGTGTTCTGAAGCATCTGTGCTGAAAGCAAAGGAGTGTTTGTATGTGTACAGGAACAGAAATGTTGCAGTATTGGCTTTCGACAGGCAGCTGTATGGTGTGCAGAACTACTATGTTTCAGAGCTCTGTACAGATATTCTGTACATCAACACACAACTCCAAAATATAAACTTAAAATGAGCAAGCCAGATGCCTCTGAGCTACAGTTTGTATGAATTACACAGTCACTTTTTTCACACTTTTCCAACTTCCAACTCACACTTTTTTTATTCATATTTTACAGCAGCTATTACTCCAGTCTTTAGTGTCACATGATCTTTCAGAAATCATTCAAATATTAATTTAAAATATTTTAAAATATATATTATATGTCTAGCCTCTGAAGTAAAAAAAAAAGAAAAGGAACACGGTTGAGGTCAGCCCAAATGATATTCCCATGTTTATTTTCTATGTTGTTTTGTGCTCCAAAATTGCATTTCCCTGAACAATTTAAACTGCTCTCTAATTGGCTTTCAGACTGTGTGCTTTTGATATGGTGTGGATTGACTTTTAGAGAACCTGATTTCAATCACAGAATTGCTGTTGCATTACGTATGGCTCATGATATTGCCACGACAACTCATCTGCTTCTGTTAAACATATATTTGCTACTTCAAATTGTTTCCTTCCAAACAGTCTGTGATCTTTATATATCTGCAGAAAATATGTATTCTTTAGCTTTATGTATGATTTCCTCCCTAGCTTCCCTGTGTATGATTTTCAGACTGTTTTGAGTGTCGGCTTTATTTTTAATATTCCCAGTGCTCTCTCACAGAAAAGTGTTTTCTATATTTTCACACTTTTACAGTATATGTTTTTTTATTTTTTCAATATTAAGTAGCACACTGCTAGCAACAACACTGACAGATGGGACACGAGCTGACAAGATCTGCAGACGTTACATGTTATAGCATGTTTTTCTATTTCTATTGCATGGCTTCTGTGTTAAGCAGGCATGGGTTGCCAAATGCCAAGCTCTTGACAAAATCTGATGATAATAATAATAATCCAATTAATTTTAGAAAGGAATAGTTCACCCCAAAATGAAAATTTACTGAAAATGTACTCTGAGGCCATCCAAGATGTAGCTGAGTTTGTAGCTGAGAAAAATGCATTTCAAAAAAAGTTATAAATTGATTTGCATTTTAATGAGTGAAATAAGTATTTGACCCCTTCGCAAAACATGACTCAGTACTTGGTGGCAAAACCCTTGTTGGCAATCACAGAGGTCAGACGTTTCTTGTAGTTGGACACCAGGTTTGCACACATCTCAGGAGGGATTTTGTCCCACTCCTCTTTGCAGATCCTCTCCAGGTCATTAAGGTTTTGAGGCTGGCGTTTGGCAACTCGAACCTTCAGCTCCCTCCACACATTTTCTATGGGATTAAGGTCTAGAGACTGGCTAGGTCACTCCAGGACCTTAACGTGCTTCTTCTTGAGCCACTCCTTTGTTGCCTTGGATGTGTGTTTTGGGTCATTGTCATGCTGGAATACCCATCCACGACCCATTTTCAATGCCCTGGTTGGCTTCAATGCCCTGGCCCTGACGGTACATGGCCTCGTCCATTGTCCCTTTGATGTGGTGCAGTTGTCCTGTCCCCTTAGCAGAAAAACACCCCCAAAGCATAATGTTTCCACCTCCATGTTTGACGGTGGGGATGGTGTTCTTGGGGTCATAGGCAGCATTCCTCCTCCTCCAAACACGGCGAGTTGAGTTGATGCCAAAGAGCTGGATTTTGGTCTCATCTGACCCTTACACTTTCACCCAGTTCTCCTCTGAATCACTGGCAAACTTCAGACGGGCCTGTACATGTCCTTTCTTGAGCAGGGGAACCTTGCGGGCGCTGCAGGATTTCAGTCCTTCACGGCGTAGTGTGTTACCAATTGTTTTCTTGGTGACTGTGGTCCCAGCTGCTGGACAGTTCTGGACTGATTCCTTACCGTTCTCATGATCATTGAAACTCCACGAGGTGAGATCTTGCATGGAGCCCTAGTCTGAAGGAGGTTGACAGTTATTTTGTGTTTCTTCCATTTGCGAATAATCGCACCAACTGTTGTCACCTTCTCACCAAGCTGCTTGGCGATGGTCTTGTAGCCCATTCCAGCCTTGTGTAGGTCTACAATCTTGTCCCTGATTTCCTTGGACAGCTCTTTCGTCTTGGCCATGGTGGAGAGTTTGGAATCTGATTGATGCTTCTGTGGACAGATGTCTTTTATACAGGTAACAAGCTGAGATTAGGAGCACTCCCTTTAAGAAAGTCTTCCTAATCTCAGCTTGTTACCTGTAAGATACCTGGGAGCCAGAAATCTTGCTGATTAGTAAGGGATCAAATACGTATTTGACTCATTAAAATGGAAATCATGTGTTTTTATGGATTTTTTTTGTATTTGTTTTTTTGCTCTGTCTCTCACTGTTTAAATAAACCTACCATTAAAATTATAGACTGATCCTTTCTTTGACAGTGGGCAAACAAAATCAGAAGGGGATCAAATATTTTTTTCCCCCCACTGTAATCCCAATAAATCATAAACTGTCTCTCAGAACAAGCGATTCCCGCCCATTTGTGACGCTCTTTGCGCTATTAGCAGATACAATGTCAGTGCCAAAGAGGCATTACAATTGTTGTGCTTTGGGAACATGGGCGTCTCCATAGACTCTCTCCATCTGAGCCGCTGAGGACACTGTGGTTAAATTTAACTTTCAATGGAAATGTCTCGGGAAAAAATCTGTAATGTCTTCTATATGTTTAAGGATCAATACCAACACTTTATGCACGAACGCCAGCTCCAGACAAGCTAAGTATCACGTATTTGTTTTCCAAATTACCTTTCTGAAAGAGCTTCTTGGTGCTCTGTAAGGATAATGTTGCTAAAGCTACCATTGTCTCTTCCTGTTTTCACTGATGCTGCCTTCACGTCAAATGCCTTAAAACTGCTTTTGAAAGCAATGTGAAGTCGACCACTTGAATTTGTTGAGCTCATATTCACAAGTGGGACTTATAAAGTTTGTCATAAACATATAAAGATTGTGATACCATTTTGTGCATTTATTATGCATAGTACAATCAAATGACTGACTTTTATACTGATTCCGGTTCAAACATATAAGGCTGAACTCTGCTACTGAGAGTTTCTGACATTTTCAGTGCGTGAGATTGTCCCGTTTTGTTTTTGCATGAGCTCTTGAAGCTCCGCCCTCTTCGGAAAACAGCCGGGAGCACATTTGCATTTAAAGGGACAAATACAAAAATGGTGTGTTTTGTCTCAAACCCTAGAAGTGGGAATTTTAACAAGCTATAAAAAATTCTTATTTTTTTTAAATCAGCTGTTTGTACTCTCATTCTGACAGCACCCATTCACTGCAAAGGTTCCATTGGTGAGCAAGTGATGTAAAGCTAAATTTCTCAATCTTTTCAGATGAAGAAACAAACTTATCTACATCTTGAATGGCCTGGGCATGAAAACATTTTCAGCAAAGTTTCATTTTTCGGTGAACTATACCTTTAAGATACTTATAATACTCAGACAAAATAATCTAAAAGGGCTTAAAGACAATTTGAATTGAAGATGATTTGATGGTTAAAACTGGGCATTACATATAAAGGTGGAACATAATGAATCCCTAAATAGCCACACACTGCCTAGGAATGTTTAACTGAATTTTGATTTCACATCGACTTTAACTACAGTTTTAATGCAGAATGAATAAATCTAATATTACGTTAGCTTACTTTGCCTGTTCCCTTCATCCTGTAGTCTGCAGGGGGAGCTGCAAAGGCTTGCATTTCATTTCTTAAGATGTTCAGAAATTTTCAAGGGTACAATGCAGTCTGGATGAGTTATGGCTCAGAGAAACCACAAACTCTCTCTCTCTTTCTCTCTCACTAATGGAGGAGCAAAGGAGAACAGCACAGAGCCATGACTAACTGGATACAGCAGACACCGTTAACTGGAGGTCAGGAGGCTTTACTCTCACCGTCCACTTAAAAAATAACTTGTCACACTACACTTAAACACACCAGTCGACATCCATCTAGTTTGAGTGTTGCGGATCATTTGCGGACATTGCTGATTGAACCTAGCTGAAACTGTCAGCGACACGTTTTTAGTTTACAGACCCACTGTATGATGGTTGTAATTGTCTCTTTCAGCAGTGCATAAGTTTTGTCTTAAGAATATTTATGGTATTATACAAAAGTACGCACAATATTTCTTAACCATTTAAGTTACCGGCCGATATTGGCATTTATTTCTGTTTTTAATAATGGTAGATTCCTAATTGTATTTAGTTTTTAAAAAACTTTTAATAAATTGAGACTACTATGTTATAACACAAATAGATAGTACATAACCACAATTTATACTTACTCTACTATTTGTGAGATATTTTTATGCTCATCAATGGAGCATTGATTTGATCAAGAAACAGTAAAACAGTAATATTGCGAACTATTATTACAATTTAAAGAACTTTTCTATTTTAATATTTTTTAAATGTAATTTATTCCTTTGATTGCTGAATTTTCAGCAGCCATTACTCCAGTTTTAAGTGTCACATGATCCTTCATTCTAATATGCTGATTTGCTGCTCAAGAATGTCAATGTCATGCATATCACATTTTTTTCCAGTATTTTTGGATGTATACCAAGCTCAGAAGAACAGAATTAATTTTTTGTAACATTAGTGTCTTCACTGTTAGTTTTGAGCAATTTAATGCATCCTCGCTGAATAAAAGTGTAATTTTATTAAAAACCCCAAACTTATAAACGGCAGTGTACTTCTGTATAAGTCATTTTGTAAACAACAATAATAAATAGAAGTTGTATTTTCAGGGTCGGGAAATTCACATGGTATGTGCTGTGTGTTCTGTGTGTGATGTACCTGTAAGAATGCAGCAATGCCGGGTCAGGCCTTTTCATTCGGAGATAGCAGGCGACTTTTCTGGCCTCAACGAAGCTGGCAACTTCACAAATGTCTTCATAATGAGCATTAAAAGGTTTCTCAAACACAGAGCCTTTGGAACACAGCTGAGAGAGAGAGAAAAGGTGGGAGAAATCTAGGGTAGCTTCCGTTAATTGTGAGGTTGACCAAAAAAATCCTGCTTATAACATACAGTAGTTGATCAGTTGTCAAATAAATGTTGTTTTTAAATGAGTGAAAATGAATGAAATTTAGTCCATTTGAGGGCTGTTTCCACAAACTCAAGCATCAGCTTGATGCATTTGTGACCAAAGCTGAGTAATGCAATAAAACAGCCAAACAATATGAAGAATTTCACCTTGAGCCCTGAATGTTTTTGAATGCACTGTCAGCTCAGCAATGAACAACTTAATTAAAAGGAAAATGTTCTCTTCACTTTACGACATGTGTATAAACACTCTCTCTCTGACCTTTTTCTCATTTTACCTCATTTATGACATTACGTAATGACATGTACAGTGGGGAGAAACGCATTTCAAAAAAGTTATAAATTGATTTGCATTTTAATGAGTGAAATAAGTATTTGACCACTTCGCAAAACATGACTCAGTACTTGGTGGCAAAACCCTTGTTGGCAATCACAGAGGTCAGACGTTTCTTGTAGTTGGACACCAGGTTTGCACACATCTCAGGAGGGATTTTGTCCCACTCCTCTTTGCAGATCCTCTCCAAGTCATTAAGGTTTCGAGGCTGACGTTTGGCAACTCGAACCTTCAGTTCCCTCCACAGATTTTCTATGGGATTAAGGTCTAGAGACTGGCTAGGTCACTCCAGGACCTTAATGTGCTTCTTCTTGAGCCACTCCTTTGTTGCCTTGGATGTGTGTTTTGGGTTATTATCATGCTGGAATACCCATCCACGACCCATTTTCAATGCCCTGGTTGGCTTCAATGCCCTTACTGTACATGGCCCCGTCCATCGTCCCTTTGATGCGGTGCAGTTGTCCTGTCCCTTTAGCAGAAAAACACCCCCAAATAATAATGTTTCCACCTCTATGTTTGACGGTGGGCATGGTGTTCTTGGGGTCATAGGCAGCATTCCTCCTCCTCCAAACACGGCGAGTTGATGCCAAAGAGCCAGATTTTGGTCTCATCTGACCACAACACTTTCACCCAGTTCTCCTCTGAATCATTGGCAAACTTCAGATGGGTCTATACGTGTGCTTTCTTGAGCAGGGGAACCTTGCGGGCGCTGCAGGATTTCAGTCCTTCATGGCGTAGTGTGTTACTAATTGTTTTCTTGGTGACTATGGTCCCAGCTGCCTTGAGATCATTGACTAGATCCTCCCGTGTAGTTCTGGGCTGATTACTCATCGTTATCATGATCATTAAAACTCCACGAGGTGAGATCTTACATACAGCCCCAGTCCGAGGGAGATTGACAGTTATTTTGTGTTTCTTCCATTTGTGAATAATCGCACCAACTGTTGTCACCTTCTCACCAAGCTGCTTGGCGATGGTCTTGTAGCCCATTCCAGGCTTGTGTAGGTCTACAATCTTGTCCCTGATTTCCTTGGACAGCTCTTTGGTCTTGGCCATGGTGGAGAGTTTGGAAACTGATTGATTGATTGCTTCCGTGGACAGGTGTCTTTTATACAGGTAACAAGATGAGATTAGGAGCACTCCCTTTAAGAAAGTGCTCCAAATTTCAGCTCCTTACCTGTATGAAAAACACCTGCGAGCCAGAAATATTGCTGATTGATAGGAGGTCAAACACTTATTTCACTCATTGAAACGCAAATCAATTTATAACTTTGTTGTTGTTATTCTGTCTCTCACTGTTCAAATAAACCTACCATTAAAATTATAGACTGATCATTTCTTTTTCAGTGAGCAAACGTACAAAATCAGCAGGGAATCAAATATTTTTTTTCCGTTTTAAAAAAGTCAGTTTTAATGTGGGATCCATGTAATAGTGATAACCGGTCAGAATTATGATTTTAAGAGCCTCTGAACTCCGGCATATTGTAAACCGTAATTAAAGCTCTTCAAGATGTGCCTCAGAATATCTTCAAAATATTGTTAAGAAGAGCAGCAGAGTTTAGATATCAGGTTATTAATTTATTTTAATTACTTTAATTGAGCATGCTCATTTGTCCTATTTTTATATTTAGATTACAATTGGCACAGTCTAAAACTCCATTTAAAAAAGTAATTACACTATTAAATGCATTTATTTATTTTGTTGGCCAAATAAAATCTCAGTGACCATAGTATCAGATGGCAGTGTCACAGTACTTTTATAAATACCATGGTGGCCATTTTTAAAATTATTTCTGTTGTTCAGATTTAGTGTTGGGCATTTGAACAAGCCTCAAACATTAAATATTAAATTAATGCATAAATTGCTTAATTTGCCTTATGAATGATAACTCAAATCATGTGGTTTGAGATGTTATTTTTTAAAGCAATCTTATGACTTATACTTGGGTGTTTTTTTTCTTTTCTTTCAACAACCCTGAACATCCAAACAACTCCTATAGCAACTGCATATAAATTGACTTTGAACGCCTTAAGATCCCCATAAGAGTGCATGTGCACGCACATTTTCAAAGAATCTAGTGTGTAAGTGTATTAAATGCACAGATAAAGGTCTATAGGATGGGCAGCTTGTGGTATAATTTGAATATCAAGTACCTCTAGTGCAGCAGTGAAACGGCTGGCTGCAGTGGCATATTTCTTCTGTTGGTAGTACGAGTTGGCGTCCTGTAAAGCTACATCGAGCCATTTGTCAATTTGAGGCAGAAAGCTGAGATTAGGTCCACTCGGAGGCCCTCCTATTTCAGCCGCTTGACACATTAATTGTGTGGCGGTGGAGGCCAGGGACATGTGGGTAATGTCCTGTTCGTCACCGAACACTAACTTTGTCTCAGCCTCCATCAGGTCTCTTAGAGAAATGCGAGGGGGCGCAGGAAGGGGGCTTCGTTCATTATTTGCTCCCGCACAGTCGTCCGGCGATCCATCTTTTCTTCGAGTGTCATTCTTCTTGCTCCTCTTTGGGGCACTGCTGTCTGTCTATTTCCCTTTTCTCTTGTTTTGGCCCTTTTCCTCAGGCTGGTTTGTCTGGACTGTGGCAGGCGTTGGATGCTCTGTGCACTCGGGGAAAACTGTCTGCTCTGGTCCCTGGAGCTCCAGGCTTCCAGTCGAGTTTGCAATGTTTCTGAAAGACATTTAAAATGAAAGGGATAGTTTATCAAAGATGTTTTAACTTTACAAAATCACTTCTGGCCAAATATGAGTCCATAGTCCATACTAATACTTCCTCCAGTAAAAAAAGTCCATCCCCTGTTGTCTCACATCAAAATCCACCCACATGTTTGTTTAGAACTGTTTTGGACTGTTTTCACTTGTAAATGGCGCTTGATCTGTGCATATTTCTCTCCTGATTCAGATGAGATGACCTTTTCACTGAATATTATAAATGGAGAACTCGTACCTTAGCTGGAATCACAACGGTTTGAAGTTAAGAACTTGATGGATTTATTTACAAACAGCGTTTTGGTTCAAGACATTAAATGATGGACTGGAGTGGTGTGGATTGCTTGTGGATTGTGATGTTTTAACAGCTGCTTCTGACGGCACGCCATTCACTGCAGAGGATCTGTTGGTGAGATATAAAAGTCAAGTTTTCAGCAAAATTTAATTTATGGGTGAATGATTTCTTTAATGCAACACTTATTTTAGGGACTGTTTGAACAGAATGTGTTTTTTCATCCCATTTTACTGCTCTTCCATGTTTTTTTTGTTAAACGTGCACTGGATGGACGTGTTTATCCACTGCGCTTGCAGAATGGCTAATAACAGACAACCAACTTGGTTGGACGGACTGTTCCATTCCTACATGGGTTACTCCCCATGAATTCAAACAACCCAGGAAATAAATGCATTTTACATCCCAATAAAGGCCTGCTCTCCTCTTACAGAGAGAGTACAGACAAGTTCTCAATTCTCTAAGGGGGCTGAAACTTTAATACATTCGCTGCTATTATTCTTCTGTAAGAGCGCTGCTGTTAGTGTACTGTTAGAGAAGTCACTTAAATAATGTAGAGGGCCGGGTTGCTGATTCACTGCTGCTCTTGAGATGTGCTTAGGAAAAGGTCACTGTGACATATACACCTGTTGGCAATGGGCCGAGTTCTGCATTAAGAGTAGACTGCAAATTCTTCCATCTTTGTGTGTGTGTGTGTGTGTGTGTGTGTGTGTGTTACTACCGTGTGGGGGAGAAAGAGTGTTTTTGTCCATATAAATGTATTTTAAACCAGGCTCAGACTACAGTAGTTTTAGGCCGATTTATCTTGTATAGGACCTTGTCTTTCGTTTTACGATGTTCAGCTCCGATTACGTATCTGGTAATATAAGGTGTTTTAAGATCTAATCTTAACCCTCCCGATCTGCTCAGACACACCTGCTAATATCAAATATAATAGAATGTTTGATATTTACGATTTAAATCGATGGACAATGCGTCTCCATTTCCTTTAAATGTAGAAAAGTGAAGCCAAAATGTCCCATGAATGGTCGCTGTCATCTTGTGCTGATGACGTTATTTGAAGCCAGAGCCTGTGAAGTTATCAATAGTTGGAGCTGTTGAATCAAACTCCAGCCAAAACTCACAAGTTTGCAAGCTCACAATCATGATGCCAAACCCCATTTTTTTAGTATCAAATAACTAACCAAAAGCAAACGTTTTAGAAAAACAAACACTTGAACCCATCAGAGTGATAAGAACTACCTAAAAAGACGTAAATCTTTGGGGAAACAAATTTATTTGACATTTTTAATTAGAATTTTGATTTTATTTGTTTAAAGCTTGGCTCACGTCTCATTCGTTTATATAGAGAGGGCGGTGTTTATGACCTGTACTGCCAGCCACCAGATGGCGATCAACATGTTTTGGCTTCATTTTTTTAGGATGTGTGCAGCACACCTGGTATGGACAAAGAAAAGAGCTGGCCTCAGTTTTGAATTTAACAGGTGAGTGTAGAAAGCTGCTAGTGCTGGTGGTGTTGCTAAGCAATGGTAAACCTTTTTATTTTTTATCGTTAGCTAGCATATTACTGTTAACAGTTATATAAATTGGCAGTTTAATCTCACCTTTGCTGAAGAACAGACAATATCCATTTCGCTATCCATTATGTCACGTGAGGTGCTTCCTCTGGCATGATAATCTTAACAGTATCTTGTACTGTGTGATGCATTTTTGAGATTTGAAAAGACGAAGTGCGTGATGCAACCAGATTTCATAATCCGTTAGGATTGAAAAACTCCTGTAGTCTGAGCCATAGGGCATAATAATTCTTGTTATAGTAGAGATGTGGGCACTAGATATGGATTTAGGACTGTAGTGCCCACTAGGTGGCAATAAATAAATATGAAGCTATTTTTAAATAGTATCTATTGATGCCTCAGCTGGGGGAAATAATGTTGACTGCTGCCTAATGTAAAAATATTCCTGTGTAAAAAGCTTTGCTTATATTAAGATGCACTTACCTCTGAGTTTTCATAGCGAAATGTGTTTTTTTTAAAAAGCTTAAAGAATAATGTTGTATGACTGACATCACTGTACAGTTAGTGGAATTGTGTTGACCAATCAGAGTACAGCACCAGGACTGACTGTTGTAACAATCCCGCCCGCTTTTTCAGCAGCCACATAGTTCTGATATATTTTCCCCATTTAGGAATAAAAAATATGAAGCAAAAAATGTGTTTGAAAATTGGGGGAAAATACAAATGTGAAAGACTGTGAATGTGCGTAATGACTTCAATAAGGGAAAGAATGACAAGCCCAAAAAGCACTGCAAATGACCTAATCAAAATAAAAACAATGGATAAATTTAAAACCAATCTAATTCAAAGAGGTTGATTATTGGTTATATCTGTATATCTATCAAAAATATTTGATTATTTCTTTTCTTTTCTTTTATTTTTCCTCTCAGAATCAGTGTAGTGTTTCACCAGGCATCCTGCTGTTAAACATGATTTTTTTTTTTTTTTTTTAAATAAGTTGAAATAATGTGGGCTGATGGCTTCAAAAAAGCATATACCATCAACAACCTTGTATCTCACAGTAGGTCTGTTTTTAAAAGGTTTATGCATTATCGTTAAAATTAAATTCCCAGTGGAGAAAATGAATGGGATTTTATTTATTTATTTTTACTTTTGTAATCTGACTTGCACTCACGATAAACTCTGTGCTTTGATAGGTTGACATAATTAGCCAAAGCGACAGATATGACTTGTCAACATTTGAATCGTTTCTTTCTTACCCAACTACTGATGGCTGCACTGTTTAAAATTAAGCTAGTTATTATGATGTGTGAAGATGGCTCTCAACCTTTCTCATTCCAGTAAACACAGCTCTATCTACCATCACTGACAGCCTGCAGACAGATGCAGAGCGCTGTCTCAAAGGACAGTCGCTCAAAACACTGCATAATAAATTCATTTATAGTACTCTAATATAAACATATTCAGAATAGTAATCATACACAGTAATATATTGTCATATTTAGGGGATAATAGATTGCCTTCTCTCTATGATATGTTTCTGTTTATAGTTTGGAGAGAAACTTACTTAAAGGCTATATGACTTGTAGACTATATGCATAGTTTAAATACATTTTTATTTGGTTATAATTGTTAATTTTTTATTCCTGTTTAAATTTATGGTTAACACTGGAAACAAAACAAACAAAATTGGTATCAAGAATCAGTAATTGTCATTTTTCGATTGCACTACTAGTGTGTCATGAGTCTGTCTCACATCAGCATCTGGCAATATGTATAAATAGGCTAAATTACAGATGTGTTGTAAAGGGAATTGTAATTTTCCATTCTTAGGCTGTCGTGACACCTAGTCTGTAAGACCCAATTCATTTAGAAAAATGTGTCAGTGTCATAAGATTGCCCAAAGTTGTTTCATTTTCATTTCTTTCTTTTAAGAACTAGACATGTAGCCTACCATTGGAGTAAATAGTGATCTATTTTCCAGTAATTGCTCACTGAGTCTCTCTACAGTTGTTCATCGATAGGTATGAACTTACTTTATAGCTGTATATAACATTTCCTAATCATTAATCATTTCTATTCTTCCTCGGCAGCCAGATGAATAGCTATGCTCTTGTTTTGCTGCGTTAAATCTTCATAAGACTGTCCGTTCGATTAACCTCGACAATGAGCATCGCTCAAACAACATGTCAATTGTTGGTAAGGTGACGATGAGGTAATGTTTTCTTCGGACAATAAAATACTTGTCTCTCATACTCTGTGAGGAGGGCAGCAGTCCCTATTGGAATGTCAGCTTCATAAAATAAGACCGTGTGTGTATGGGCTTCAGTGTGTGTGTGTGTATTTTTACAGCCTGGGGGGAAATAAACTGTCTGTGGATGCGCCAGAAAATGATAAACCTAGAAGGGACTTCAAACCTAGAAGGACCTTCATATGTGCAAAAGGGAAAAATAAAGGAAAAGGAAAAAAACGAAAACAAAACAACAACAAAAAACAACAATATAAGTGCTAAAAGAAATCACAAATATCCTATAATATGTTTTTATAAGAACGGGGCCCAATTCTCATAAGATTAAAACTGATTTCCTACAATGACAATGACAAGAGTGCAAAGAGGTAAAGAAGGAAAATCTTTTAAAAACGGTGCATGTTCTTAAAAATGCACCTTTTATGGTCATTATTTTTTCCATATGGTTTTGGCAACTTTTGTACCATCATCAATAAATTTAATTATTCTTTAAAAATGTATAATTATCAAGTAAAAAATATTTTTTATCACATACTGTATGTGTATACATTTGAATCATTTTATAAAAACAATATTCCAAATATCCTGAATTATTAATTTATTTAAATAGTTTTTTTTGTTTACCTATTGTTGTTGTTTTAAAGAGAAAAAATCATTTTAATAATCCTTTTTTTTAATTAAATTAAAGCGTATTAATTAAAATCACAAAACATGCTCATCATAAAAGAGATGCATTTAAGTCATTGTCAGTGAATTACATTTTTAAAGGTGATATATCATGAAAAATTGACTCTTTCCATGTTTAAGTGCTATAATTGGTTCACCGGTGCATCTACCAACACATAAAACATGAAAAAGAACAACAAGAGCTCATTGAATCTCTGGCTTTTTATTTCTTTTCCCCCGCTCTCATTCAGGCCTGAAGGCTAAAATCCACTGGGCTGAGCTTCACATTACACCAGTGGACTCTCATTACGCCACTGGAATCTCATAGGCCCGGCTTAAATCATAAACCTTACACCATGCCAATGCTTAATCTCATCCATATGTCAGCTCATTTATAAGCGGATAAATCAGAGCAGGATAAGTATCTGCTCCCCAGATTAATAGACCTTGGTGAGGAATAAAAGTGGATTAGAAAATGTTTTAGGGCCACATTGAGAGACCCACAATCCTCCACTCCATATATTTTCTCTGCAGGGAAAAGCTTGGTTAAAGCTTCAATTTTTAAAGACGGAATGAATAAATAAATTAATTGAAGAATTACATAGAAACCTGCTGATTTTTATATTTTGTTTTTATTTGACCTGTTATTGTTTACTAATTCTTTCATTATTTGCGTCCTTATGTCATTCCAAACCTGTGGTTATTATTATTTTTATCTCACAAAAGGTCTGTTCACTGTCTAATCTTCTCTGTTCATGGAGTAGTTTACCCAGAAATGAAAGTTTCCTGAAAATGCCATCCAAAATGTAGATGAGTTTTTTTCCTTATTGGGATAGTTTTGGAGAAATTTTACATTCCAGCACCTCTGCAGTGAATGGGTGCCGTCAGAATGAGAGTTGAAACTACAGTGACCAAGAGAGCTCAACGCGCTGCAAATAGAAAAAAACACCTGCAACTTAAGAAAACAACTTCCTCAATTTTACAACACACACGCTGCAAATGCTCACAACAAAGAAACGCACTGCAAATAAAATTTATTTGATTGTATAGTGAGAATTTTCAGTGTGTTTCTTTATTTGTTTGTGTTGTGAGCATTTGCACCACCTGCTGTCAAACTGATGAAGATGTTTTCTTGATTTGCTTTTTCTATTTGCATGTGTTTTCTGAAGTTGCAGCGCGTTGAGCTCTCTCGGCCACCGTATGAAACAGCTGATAAAAACATCACAAAACTGAATAATCCATCAATTAATGTCCAAAGTGAAAAGCTGTGTGTGTGTAAGAAATAAATTCATTAAGACGGTTTTAGCTTTAAGCTGTTGCTTCCCGTCCTCTATAATTTTGCTTTCTCCAATGAAAAAGTCATCTCAGCTGAATCAGTTGAAAAATATGCACAGATCAACAAAAATGTATTGATGATGGATTTGTTTCTTACAGACTTGCATCTTTTTACAAGATGTTTATTGGTGGTCTGGAGTCATGTGGATTATTGCAATGATTTATCAGTTGTTTGGACTCATTCTGACGGAACCCATTCTACATGCTACATTTTGTGATGTTGTGTGAAAAATATACTGCAGAACACAAGTCATATGAACTACTTTTGTGAAAGCTTGAGTTTAATTTAAATGTAACTGTAAAATAGTGATCAGTTACATTTGATAAAAGTTCTGTAGAAGTTTATTTTTGAGTGATTGAAATCATACATAATGCATTAATAGTATTTACAAAATATTAAAAATGAATATTGTCACATATAGCACATCATTAGAGATCAGCTCTATAGGGAATGTTTTAAAGCTTGATTCTACACTTTGTTAGAATTTTTGCAGGTAAGAACACTCCTGCAGTGCCTCTGGTGGATCTGGGTGACTACAAATTAATTTTTCTGAGAGACTGAGTTGGCATTACAAACCTCTTAATGTGCAAATGTGCATGAAAAAACTTCAGTGCAACCTCGGAGGACTAGACTAAACAGACACTGAGAGACAGATGGACATTAAAGACAGACAGAATCTCTGACAGATGGAGGTAGAAAGCGCAGTCACAATCACTTCCATGAGGGTTTTTTTTTTTTTTTTGCAAAAGGCATAAAAGAAAGGGGAAAATGTTTTTTTTTTATTGTTTTTTTTTTTGTTCTCATAGGATAGGCAGAGTTAACATTTTAAATGTATTTAATATTGTTAATTTTACTCTGACTGAAATGGCATCTGATATTAGTCAACAAAAATCAACAAAAAAATTTAGTTGCTGAGACGGCAAAATTAAAATATTACTTTTTATATATTAAATTATATATATCAACATCTAATGACGTCAAAACTATCCTGAGCTCCAGAAGTAATGTTATGAGTACAGTTTTGTGAATTCTTTATGCTATAGTTATTCATTGTCACTTTTATTTGTTGCCCCAGAAAGAGCATATTAAAATCCTGACAAGCAGAACTGAGTATGTTCACTTATGCATAGACATAAGTTTTATTTTGTGCAAAAGCAAGTTGTAATATTTTGCTTATGTTGTATGTCTGATAAATCCTCATATAGCTCAAGCGGGTCAGTAACTGACATTATTAACAATGATTTGATTATATGAAACAGTTTTGTTTTTCTTCATTAGTAAACATTGTTAGTGGATTGTCAGTATCTCTTTTCATATTTTTGTCAATTATTGCTGTGATGCAATAATTAGTAAAAATAATTAGTTTTTGTCGACAATTTTGTTTGTCGAAAGTTTTTCCTCCCACCTCATGATTTCCATCAATAATTTTCCATTCGCCCACAAACCCATAACTTTGCTTGAAAAACTTTTCTTTTACTTAAAACATTTTTTACTAGAGAGGAACACAAAATATGTATGTGCAAATATGAAGTTTCTCAGGGCAACACAAAAGTTTGTGAGCAGAAAAAACAGCATTGAAATATAATTTATCCTGCAAACAATTTTTTTTCCCCCCATCACAGGGAAATGTGCCTTTACAGGCTCTGTAGTAATGTGGGGTTAGGATAGCAATATAAATAGTCTTTTGAACTTACAAGCTAACAGGACATGTTTCCCATATCTGTTGTTGTTGATGTCAAAGGTTGATGTCAACATGTAGTGCAAAGCAGTCTATTGGAAGAAGCTCATCAAATTACATCAATACCAGCATGGTTTGCATAACATACCTTCAAACCTTTGAAAAAACCTATGAGGTAAAACAAAATATGAAAAAAAAAAAAAAAAAAACTTCATTAAATACAAGTTGGTACTCTCTTGGGTCACTACTGTACTACTTATGTCCTGAAGCAAAATCATTTACTAAGTTTGTGTGTGTGGAATTATTTAGTGCAACAATGCACCATGAAGGCCAAAACTTGGCCTTGAAATTGGCTGAGATTCTGGTGTAGGCAGGGTCGGAGCGGTGAAGACATTTCTTAACTTTTGACCCTGACTATATAGATGGCCAGCGCATACATATTCTAAAAGTCTTGATGAGATGGAATCGATTTCTGTGGGTTATAGCAGAGCCTGGCAGCATAGTTTTTGGAGTCTAAATTGTGCTCCTATACAATAGGTGGAATTTGATAGCTGATAATTCAGTGTCTGCTCTTTATCGATATTGAACCAATGCAGATGAAATTATAGAAAGTTAAAGTATAGAAAACTAAAGGAAGCTGGGTGGATTACTTACAAATTGTAGACTATTACTGATTACATGATAAAATCTAATTTTAGGTAATATATTCTGGCTACTTTTTACATTACTTTTCAACAAACTTGTTTTAAGCTTAACAATAAACTTACCATATTGATATAAAAAAGTTCATTATTAAATTGAAAAGATTCAGATCATCATACAAATTTTAATATTACACAAAGATAATGCAAGTAAATTTCAAAATGCAGTTTTTAAATTATGATTTAATTTATTAAGGGAAAAAAGCTGTCCAAACCTACCTGGCCCTACGTTAAAATAATTGCCCCCTCCTGTTAAATCATGAAAGAACTGTGATTTAGAAAGCTGAGTTAAATTTCACTAGCCACAACCAGCCCTGATTACTGCCGGACCCGATGAATCAAGAAATCACTTAAATAAAACCTGTCTGACAAAGTGAAGCATGTTTAAAGAGCAGCACATCATGCCGCGATCTAAAGAAATTCAAGAACAGATGAGAAACAAAATCGTTGACATGTATCAGTCTGGAAAGGGTTATAAAGCCATTTCCAAGGCTTTGGGACTCCAGCAAACCATGGTCAGAGCCATTATCCACAAATGAAGAAAACTTGGAACAGTGGTGAACCTTTCCAGGAGTGGCTGACCTACCAAAATTACTCCAAGAACGCAATGACAACTCATCCAGGAGGTCATAAAAGAACCCAGAACAACATCTAAAGAACTACAGGCCTCAGTTGCCTCAATTAAGGTCAGTGTTCATGATTCAACAGTAAGAAAGAGAAAAAAAGTGAAGTGACATTCAGCCAAGTATGGTGACCCATACTCGGAATTCGTGCTCTGCATTTAACCCATCCAACGTGCACACACACAGCAGTGAACACACACACACACCGTGAACACACACCCGGAGCAGTGGGCAGCCATTCATGCTGCGGTGCCCAGGGAGCAGTTGGGGGTTCGGTGCCTTGCTCAAGGGCACCTCAGTCGTGGTATTGAGGGTGGAGAGAGCGCTGGACATTCACTCTCCCCACCTACAATTCCTGCCGGCCGGAGACTCGAACCCGCAACCTTCGGATTACAAGTAAGAAAGAGACTGGGCAAAAACAGCATCCATGGGAGAGTTCCAAGGCAAAAGCCACTGTTGACCAAATAGAACACAAAGGCTCATCTCACATTTGCCAAAAAATATCTTGATTATCCTCAAGACTTTTGGGCAAATATTTTGTGGACTGATGAGACAAAAGTTGAACTTTTTGGAAGGTGTGTGTCCCATTACATCTGGTGTAAAACCAACACAGGATTTCATAAAAAGTAAAAAAGTAAAAAAAAAAGGCACCTACATCACCACATGTTGTCAAGAAGAATTCTCCTAACTCACCCGAAAACAATCTCCAGCATATTCAGTTATCAGACACGACTGGCACTTCAAATGGGACTAGCTTCTATGGTCAGATGAAACAAAAAAATGAGCTTTTTAGCAGCAAACACTCAAGATGGGTTTGGTGAACACAGGGATAAAAAGTACCCCATGTGTACAATGAAATATACTGCTGTATTTGTGATGTTGTGGGCCTATATTTCTGCTGGAGGTCCTGGACATCTTGTTTAGACACATGGCATCATGGATTCTATCAAATACCAACAGATAAAAAAATCAATAAGTGACTGATTCTTAGAAATCTTATAATGAGCTGTGTTTGGATCTTCAAACCGCACAATAATCCAAACAAACACAAACCTCAAAAACAACACAAAAATGGGTCACTGAGCACAAAACCAAGCTTCTGCTATGGCCATTCCAGTCCTCTGACCTGAACCCTGTAGAAAATGAGTGAGCTGAACTGAAGAGAAGAAGCACCAACATGGAGCTGGGAATCTAAAGGATCTGGAGAGATTCTGGATGAAGGAATGGTCTCTGATCTCTTGTCAGGTGTTCTCTAACCTCATCAGGCATTATAGGAGAACATTTAGAGCTGTTAAACTGGCAAACGGAGGTTTCAAAAAGTATTGACTAAAAGGGTGCCGCTAATGTGTATTTGAGAAAAACATTTACAAGTGCATCTCAATAAATCATAATGTCGTTGAAAAGTTAATTTATTTCAGTAATTCAACTCAAATGGTGAAACTCGTGTATTAAATAAATTCAATGCAGACAGACTGAAGTAGTTTAAGTCTTTGGGTCTTTTAAATGTGATGATTTAGGCTCACATTTAACAAAAACCCACCAATTCACTATCTCAACAAATTAGAATACTTCACGCAGGGCCGTAGCCATCATTTCAAAAGTGGGGGGGACGGAATGTCTAGTGTTATACCTGTTTTTTTTTCAGTTAACCCTTGTCTAATTGGCAGGTTTTATTTTTAATCATACCTTTTTGCTTAATATGCTTTAAAAATGATAGCTGAGAAGTTGTTCATCATACTAATGTTATTTTTTATTTTTCTATATTTGACTAATTGTTTTTTATGATTGGTCCATATATAATCCTACAAACACTTGTGTATTAATAGATTTTATACAATGTAAAAACAGCCAGGTGTTAAAAGCCACTCTATCAGTTGTTCTCACCTGTGAAGTTTGTTTTTCTTGTGTGTCGTCCTGATTCTGTCCTAACAAACCAAGGCTGACTGTTTCTTGTTCATTCTTGACAACACATAAAAACGTAAAATTAGTGCAATAATGACAGAGCACCCCTAAATGAAGATCGATCCTGTATCAGATCAGTGCTTGCATACTTGATTGAAATACATCATGTAGATTTGGCAGAGTTAAACATGTCACAATGCTGCAAACGCTGTAAAATCTCAGTTCAACATTATCTTTATTCTTATTTGAAGGGTTCTGATAACATACAAACGTGTTAAAATAAAAGACGTTACAAAAGAGTTAAGGAAAAATACACTGAAAATAAGTGCATGTTTGTCCAGGCAGCTTTTTATTTCTCCATATAATAAAAATCAAAACTTGCTAATTATTTAACAAGAGCAATAGGCAGAGTCACTCAACATTGTGCAACACTATTCGGATACCACATGCCAACTTACGCTGCTTGACCTTTTCGTAAAAGAGGAGTGAAGAGTTTCTTGCCGCTTTGAACTCATCTCGACCTCTAATGAATGATGGATACAGCGCGGGACCGCAGGCGCGGTATGTTGTGACGTCACAAACTGAGTGACTGATTGCCATGGAAACGTAAATGTCATTTATATCTTCTCTTTGAATTTTAAATCATTCTGCATTTATATACATTGCTCCGTTAAAACCTCAACATGTCGAGAACACAACTGTCCAATGAAAAAGTGCGGGGGACGAATTTACTTTTTATAAAAAGTGGGGGGGACACGTCCCCCGTGTAATCTACGCCCCTGACTTCACGCCTCAATTCGTCGTGGCATGGAGTTGATCAGTTTGTGGCACTGCTGAGGTGGTATGGAAGCCCAGGTTGCTTTGATAGCGGCCTTCAGGTCATCTGCATTGTTGGGTCTGGTGTCTCTCATCTTCCTCTTGACAATACCCCATAGATTCTCTATGGGGTTCAGGTCAGGCGAGTTTGCTGGCCAATCAAGCACAGTAACACCATGGTCATTGAACCAGCTTTTGGTACCTTTGGCAGTGTGGGCAGGTGCCAAGTCCTGCTGGAAAATGGAATCAGCATCTCCATAAAGCTTGTCAGCAGAAGGAAGCATGAAGTGCTCTAAAATTTCCTGGTAGATGGCTGCGTTGACTGTGGACTTCAGAAAACACAGTGGACCAACACCAGCAGATGACATGGCAGCCCAAATCATCACTGATTGTGGAAACTTCACACTGGACTTCAAGCAACATGATTTCTGTGCCTCTCCACTCTTCCTCCAGACTCTGGGACCTTGATTTCCAAATGAAATACAAAATTTACTTTCATCTGAAAAGAGGACTTTGGACCACTGAGCAACAGTCCAGTTCTTTTTCTCCACAGCCCAGGTAAGAAGCTTCTGACGTTGTCTCTGGTTCAGAAGTGGCTTGGTAGCCCTTTTCCTGAAGACGTCTGAGCGTGCTGACTTTTGATGCACTGACTCCAGCTTCAGTCCACTCCTTGTGAAGCTCTCCCAAGTGTTTGAATCAGCTTTGCTTGACAGTATTCTCAAGCTTGCAGTCATCCCTGTTGCTTGTGCAACTTTTCCTACCCAAATTCTTCCTTCCAGTCAACTTTGCATTTAATATGCTTTAATACAGCACTCTGTAAACAGCCACTCCTTTCAGTAATGACCCTCTGCGACTTAGCCTCTTTGTGGAGGGCGTCAATGTTCATCTTCTGGATCATTGCCAAGTCAGCAGTCTTCTCCATTTTTGTGGTTTCAAAGAACAAGAGATGCCCGGAATTTATACAGAATTTATTGAAACTCAAATGTAAATATTCTAATATTTTGAGATACTGATTTTTGACTTTCATCAGCTGTAAGCTCTAATCATCAAAATTAAAACAAAAAAACTTTTGAAATGTTTTACTTGCAATTAATCTAAAATATATGAAAATTTCACTTTTTGAAATAACTTGCAAGAACTTTTTCACGACATTCTAATTTGAGATGAACATATATATTTATAGATATCTATATATAGATAAGATATTATTTTTTTATTTTTTATTTACCTGCATGTTAATGCAATATTAACTTTAGATATTTCAAGACAGAAATATTTGAGAATCCCTGTAATACATGACCAAACCTTAATAAACATGAAAACAACAATGCCATTACATTCCCAAAGTCTTTCAGGTTTTAAATATTTTTGTTCAGGCTTCCAGAATCAACAGTTACTGTAGGTCACTGGATATGAAGACAACATGGTGTCGCATAGCTATGCATCATCAGTGTTTATTAACTTGCGTATTTGTTTCGTACATGGTGTAAGTGCTTGATATGTGCTTTTCCCCCTGAAATTCAGAAGCATCATTTGCAAATTTATTTACATGACATTTCTGTATATAGTCAAAGCTAAATGGTATGAAACACGGTAACATTTTTAGGAAGGAAAATTTAAAAGAGAGAAAAAGAATGCGGGCGAATCAATAAATTATTAATATTTTTTCTACCATTGTGTGAAACATGTAATCCATAAAAAGGATACTGTAATTTGATTATGCGCTTTTTAAAATGTAATGTAATGTTTGGAATCAGTTACTACCCAGCACTACATACAATGGGGCAAATAAGTATTTGATACACTGCCGATTTTTCAAGTTTTCCCACTTGTAAAGAATGGAGATATCTGTAATTTTCATCGTAGGTACATCTCAACTGTGAGAGACAGAATATTAAAAAAAGAAATCCAGAAAATCACATTGTATGATTTTTGTATAATTAATTACTGTATAATACGTAAAATATATTACTATAACTATATACAAATTTTGGCAGTTTTTGAATTCCAAAACCACTCATATTCTATAGGTGATTACTATAAAATTATTAATACATGTGACTATAGACATATGCATGATGTTTTCACAAATTCACATTTTTGCGATAATACTGTAGTATTGTTTTTAAAAACTTGCACTTTGAAACCCGTTTTCAAGCCCCTAAAACGCCATCTGTTTTTGGTTGAAAATGATGTTCTGTAAACACCCTTCTTTATTGGTGTGTTTTAAAAAGGTTGGCAGCAAGGTTTTTTAATTCCATATTGTGTCATACACGAATTTGATAGCTGATAATTCAGTGTCTGCTCTTTAGAATGGAATAATGATGGTGTCTGATCCTGGATCTGTCACCGAATTTGTTTTCCAGCCAATCAAAACTACAACTATAGTAAACAGAGGAAAGGAAAGTAGGTGACTCATGGGCGGAAAAAGGGGATACTTCATAGAGAAAGAGAGCGAGCGAGATAAAGGGAAAGAATCGTGTTTGAAACAAGAAACAAAGTGAGAGAATGATCGAGTGAAAGACAAGAGGACAAAGAGAGTTCAAGAGAGAGAGTGTGCTCTGATTGTGATGTCAGAGTGGATGGGGCATTCATCATCCTCTCTGTCGATTGGGGAGGGTGCCACAGAGGGACTGACAGCGCTGAGGCTTCTGTCAGAGTTATAGATAGAGCTGTAGGCCGCTGAGCTCTACACTTGAGCGGTGAACAACGCTCTCCCTGGGCCTCCTGAGGAACACTAATTACTGGCATGTTAAATGACTCTATAGGCCAATTCACCTCTGCAGTAATGGATTGGGGTGGTGTACTCGCGATTGAGACTCTTCCATCATTACTGAAGATCATGGAGGAAATTGCTTATTTGGTTCTGTGAAACTATAGTGTCATCTAAGGTTACAGGGAGGGCGTTTCTATATTTGATAATGCTAATGGGTACTAAGCTAAAATGAAATTCAGCACATGCTTTCCTCTTGTTAGGTGATAACTAGATAAAACTGGAAAGTGGACAGGAACTGCTAAGGAAAATGCTCATTCTTCCTGTTGTATCCCGTGTTGGGGTGCTACTTTGAAAGTGTGTCTTGTCAAGTAATATTAAATAGTTGAAAACTTTTATATAAAGCTATTAACAAAAAATGACAAAAATAATTAAGGGGCAATGTCTATTTGAGGAATTCATTTAATGAGAACTCACAAAAACAATGGAATGAATGAATGCAATTAGTGACGCCATTAAATTTGAACCAGATAAAATTATAGAAAAATGAAATAACAAACTTAAAGAAACTAAAAGTAGTATAATTTGGCATAATATTTTCCCCCGTTTATTGTCTTAAAGGAATAGTCCATCCAAAAATTAAAATGGAGTGGTGTGGATTACTGTGATGTTTTATCAGCTGTTTGGACTCTAATTCTGACGGCACCCATTCACTGCAGAAGATCCATTGATGAGCAAGTGATGTAGTGCTATATTTCTCCAAATCTGTACACACACACACACACACACACACACACACACACACACTTTTTTTGCATTCTAGTAATGCAGATGTTTGAATAAATAGGAGTTTATTTGTATTATAAGAATTTTGAATTTTTATGTATATACATATTTCCCTGTGGTTGTTTGAAATGCTTTGTGATATGTTGTTGTTTTCTTTTTAATAAATATTTGACAAAAAAAAAAAAAAAAGAATTTTGAATTCAAATAGTCCCTTCAATAAACCTAATTTTATTGAATTATTATTATTATTATTGTCATATTGGGGTGAAATACAACCTAGACAGATTTTGAGTTATTCATTTTGAGTGGTTAATTTAATTACTACAGTATGCATCTGCATTTCAGGGTTGATATGGCCTATATACCTATACAAATTAGCAGCAGGTATTATGCATGCCCATAATGCAGTGAATATTAGCCGAATGGCATTGCTGAGTAAATGTAGTGTTATCCCCTGCACACTATCCTTCCTTTCCGTTAGACCTCTCACTAATGATGCTTGCTGTTTCGCCAACAGGATCCGGCTGCGTGGTGTTCAGTATTCAGTACCGCTGGTGTTCTTGAGTGCACTTCAAGGAAGCTTTAATTGTGATTCATGCATATGCATATATATATACATACATACATACATACATACATACAACATACATACATACATACATACATACATACATACATACATACATACATACATACATAGATAGATAGATAGATAGATAGTGCCATGTTGGTATTCAGGTCCTTTCAGGCATTAAATCACACTGTCTGTCATTTCTCCCATGCATGGTTTAACAGCCAAAACAGAGTGATGAGCTTCTGATTGGCCCTTATGACTCGCGTTCATTTTAATGAAACTCACACCATTGTGCAGCCATGAGCAGTGGAGAGACATATTTCACCCTGACACATAGCACTCGGCTCTTACAATTCACTTATTTCTAACTGCTTTACACCAGACAGATGGGTACATAAATTTCCCCACGCAGCAAATATAAATACCAATAACAATAAATGCTGTTTTAAAAATGAAGGACTTCACGAGAACACGCATGGCGTCACGTGGCTGGAGAGACAAGTACAAGATGTTGCTGTGTGTCGATTTCTGACTGACACTGGTGCACTTTCAACATGCATTCTTGACAGATGTAAAATAATCAATAATCATCTCATCTTTCAGATTCGCTCCTGGTAATGTTTGAAAACTTTCTTTTTGCTTTCCAGAGAGGAAATATAAACTCCAGTAGGATAAAACTGTCATACAGGCCTTGCCAACTGTATATCTTTAAATAAAACCCATTTCCCAAACAAGGTAGTTTACTGCTGTGTGTGGGTTGTAATCTGTGGACCGGAAAACATGTCCGCCAAGTTGTTGCCTTTTAATATTTCCAAGTAAAATAAAAAAAATATTACAACTCATGCCTTAACCTTGACAAGTACCTTTAGTGTTTACATAAGCACCATATTAGAAACCATCTGCCTTTTCCTCCCTTTGCAAGATTTTTTTTCTACTACATCACTCACTTTTGCATCTGTAATGTGGTTCTCTCAGCTGTAAATTATGCAGCACTTATTTACCTTGAAACTAGTGTAAATGCAGGTCTGAAAATGATTCCGTCATCTTCATTCAGCCTATAGGAGAAAAGAAAAAAAGTGGGGTAAGGAACAGGAATGGCAACTGGATTTAATCATTGAATATGGTTGTGTGTGAAGGTCAGATACTGGAATGAATGAATACATGAATGAGAAGAATAAAGAAGCTCACATATACGCTGGATGCTGAACGTCATAATTCAAAGTATTCAAACTCATAATTGTTGGATATTATACAGATTCCTTGTGAATAATAAAAATAAACACCATTCAGTGGTTTCTATGGGCACAGAGACAATTGAGCGAATGGCTCAATTCATTGCTTGTTGTTCTTTGTTGATGAACCAAACACTTTTGACCCTTATCAATCAGCTGTTTAATTTGACTTCATCAACCAAACTCATTAAACAATTGATTCCTAACCTTTAGCACAGTACCCCTGACTCTATTACTGGACGGCTTGGTGACTGAAGAATAAGAACTCGTGTACATCTAGCCATTGAACATCTAATAAAGGATAGTTTGTTCAGAACAGCCGATATCTTATTTTCAATCTCAATTACACTATTGATTGGAAAAACCCCAGATCGCACATGCATTTATGCATCAATGACATCGTTAACCTTCTAATGGGAGCTGGATTGCAATATGTAAAGTGACAGGTTAGTGACACTTTCTCGCTGATAATAAAGTGTAGGCCTGTAAACAATATGGATTTGGCTAATTCAGAATAATAGTTGATCATTATGGGCACCACCTCAGATCACTGCTAAATTGTTTAATTTTCAAACAAGTGATGCATGAGGAATGTCATATATATATATATATATTTCAAAATAATTGTTTTTATGAATTAATTTATCCTGTTTAAGTCATTGCAATGTATATAATAAAATAACAAAGGAACCTAAAATGGTATCTAAATTTACTTGTTTTATTCAAGTCGAAAAAATTATTTATAATGCTTAATCAACTTTTTAAGGGTTAAAACAGCCAGATCAGGTAACAATTGCACGTTGCCACTTTTTATATTGTATTAAAACGAGTGAATGATTTAACATCCATCATGCCCAGTAAATGATTAAAATGTACCAAAAATAACAATTACTAGCAAAGCTGTACTGACAATACAACATGCCATCCAATAACCTATATTATCACAACCTTTTGCTTTATTAAACATCCTGTGCGTCATTCCCTCATCTACACAGATCTTCATGCAGAAGCTCTTTCTTGGAAGGAGAGAGAGCTGCTGTATTTTTTCATGGTCGCTTATCTGAAGCGTCGTTTTCTATAATAAATGGCCATCTCAAAGCATCATTTATTCTCTCATAGCCGGCTACGGACTATAGGAGCAACACTAGGTGACTGTTAACGCTCTCTCATCGACCGCCGATGCTCTGAAACTTTAGACAGAAACGATGGTTTGACGGGATTCTTTGAAGATCGAGATGCTCTCGTGCAGAAGCTCATTCGAATCAACATCATGTAGGCTACGTTTGGGATTTTTGTCGCGGTCACTGAATTTCGCTCAAATACTCAAAGGATTTAATCGTCCACAAATGTCATATTGAACGAAGACCAATCGTTCTCGTAACTAACAGCGGGAAGGTAAGTTTGACCATCAATATGTTTTAGCTTATGTCGCCTTTTAATGGTCAAAACCGTATTTATGTCATAAAATGGTGCTGTTTAAGTTGTTAAACAGCAACTTTTTTTTTTTTTACCAGTAAAAAAGCAAGGCTAATTTCTTAGATACCTCGTGCCGGAAGAAAACTTGAACAAGTGCCGTTTGAATTTGTTTGTTAGGGATAGGAATCGTAAGAAACTAAACGATTATGATTCCTGTGAACGACTAACGATTCTTCTAGTAGGATACTTTTGAGGAAGCATCCTTAGTAGGCTCGTCTTTAGCCAAATGAGGATATTTCCAGATTTAAACATGTAAATCAGAATATATTTGCCACCGTTCTGTTACTTTTCAATTTCTGATGATTTTTAAATGCAATTCACTATATGAATAATTATAGTTGCATTGATTTATAACAAGCATTAAGTAAAACATGGCACAATGACAGTTTTTGGCATATTTCAATTTATACAACACGACATTTAATGGCTTAAGTGAATCATTACAGTACAGTTTTCAGTGATTCATAAGTATTTTTGAATCACTTAAAAGAACCGATTCATAAGAGTCGTTTGTTTAATAATCTGATTGCATTGGGTGCGCTGTTTTTGACTCACTAAAGAGAATCGGCTCATAAGAGTCACTCATTCGATTGGAAATAGGGCAGCAGCGTGTTTTTTTATTTTATGTTTTTTTTTTTTTTTTGCGGATTAACTCAAAAGAACCGGCTCATAAGATCCATTGCTTCAGGAATCGGCCTCCCTTCTAAAGATTTGGTAAAATTTGGAGTGCAAGTACAGTTTTGCTCTTAAAGCATCTCCCACCAGCTTTTGTATATTTTACTATGATACTGAGAAGAGGTAACAGTAGCCTACTAACTTTTACATAATACTAATGAGCTCGCCCTCGACCACTGACGGTCGCTGTCCATGGTACTAGCCTACATTAACCAGCCCAGTGGAGACAGTAAAACATTGTAAAACTCACTCAGTTCTCTTCTTTCAGCGAGGACAGTGAGGATATGACTGACGCAGGTGAAGTTGCTCCTCACAGCAAACCTCTGAGGCTTTCCTCTCCTTCACCACCCTCCCCTAGAGTTTACTCCTGTAGATGGCAGTGTAAATCAAATATTTACGCTCAATTTGAGGAGTCGTCGTGATGAGTTCCTGTTAGGTCGCTTGTAAAGTAAACCATCATTGCGGAGTAATACGCAAAATTCTGGCACAAACAGAACTGCAATCATGTAATTGTATCCCTCAGGAGCGCGGGATCGTTTCAGGTCATTCTCGAAGAAATTATTTATCTGTGAAACACTGTAAAAGCAAGCCACCCTTGAGCTAGATGCCTAGTTTTCCCTTGCACAGGCATGTTGATGGTTATTTATCCACTTCTATTAAATGAGTAATGAAAGGTGGAATGAAAACCTATTCCTCTGTTTGAGCACTGATTTTCCATCCATAGACTGTATTTCCATCCATAGAACGTCTCACCATAGAAATCAAACGGATTGGATCTTGAATATTTTGAATAGATATTTTTAATAATACACACACAAACACACATACATACATAATATATATATTATTTATTTTTTTACGGTATATTCCTAAAAGAAACTATAGTTCTAAACGAAACTTAAAGGTCATGGGTCCAGCTCTCAGGAAATAAGTACTGATAATGTAATGTATACCTTTTATGCTGATGTATACCTTCTTTATATACTAAATACTGTGTAGTATTTGGACATCTAGGCATATTTTGTGCAATATAAATACTTTTAACTGTAGTGTATTATAAAATATGCTAATGTATGATTTTGTGCCTTTATATAAACACACACACACACACACACACACAGTATATGCAATATATATATGTTCATATGTAGTGTGTGTGTATAATACACTAAATGTGTCTCAGATAGATAGAAAGATAGTCTATCCATATATCTATCTATCTATCTATCTGTCTATCTGTCTGTCTGTCTGTCTGTCTGTCTGTCTGTCTGTCTGTCTGTCTATAGATATTTAACACATAATATACATGTGTATATTTGTGTATTATAAAACATAAGGCAAAAAGTATTTGGATGCACTCTTGGTGTCAGACAAAAGGACAGAAAACTCAAAAAACACAAAATAAGAATTGTAATTTTCGGATGAACTATTCCTATAATGTGATGAACAACTCCTTTGCTTATTCTATTAGGACACCTGTGTGAACCCAGGGGTAACGGACTTCTGTAAAATTCACTAATGATCACCTTGGGCCGGTTTGTTAAAAAATTTTCAAGTTTTATTTGGTTCACTGTGTAATTTCTTCTGTTTAGAAAAGCGTTGTGTATTTGTTTGTCTGTGTTTGGTGCACTAGAGCTATGTTAATGTGGCCATGGTCCTGACCCCAGTGCCCTCTTCGCTTGAGGTTTCAGAGATCAAAGCCTGAGCAGCAGACAGCTCGTCCTCCACTTTTGACTAATAATGTCTGAGAGCGCTTGTTTCATGCAGAACATCAGCATCGTCAGATAAATGATCCCAGAGTGAACAGCTGGGCTGCCTTAATACCTATTAGCACTAGTCACTGGGTCAGCCCTCCTGGCCACAACTGTGTCTCAGTTGCCTTTTACAGTACAGGTAACTGACAACACCAGCTCTAATAATAAGCACTGTTGGAAATGCCAACCATTCACTTTCAATTAGATTTGAAAAAACAAAACAAAAAAAATCTATATTTGTTTGTCATTGTGAGTAGAAATCAGTTGATTAATTTATTCTTTTATCATTGCAATTAATTAATTTATCATTGTGAGTAGAAAATAATCATAACCATGGTGATTAAATGCACTAATTCACATACAGTCTATATATGTGTGGATGTTTCATATGGTCTCTATGTTATTATTTTTATTTTTTTGCTGTCAAATTAATAAATAATTCATGAATTGTGTATTGCCAGCAATATTGCATTTTATAAATACAGCAGAGCTTTATATAACTTGTGAGAAAAGCCACAGATGGGAAGGAAGAAAGAAAAGGAGTTACAGAAATTAATGTGAGCGTTGTGATAATACAGTGATAAAATAAGCCTGTGTACTTGTTTTAGGTAGCAGGCGAAGGTCCATGCAGTGCATAGTGGACAAGCCGTACTAGGTGGTCATCGGATAAGAAGCGGCTCAATAGTGGACATGTCATTTATACAGTGTGTTCATAAAAACTGCTTCACAGTGAATGCTGCTTGTCTCTACATTAGGAGATGCTTTTGCGAGGCTGGATGTCTGTGTAGCAAGTTGCCCAAAGGCAAAGCACGCTAATTTAAACAGCAGCTTGTTTGTGTTGAAAAGGGTCACTGCTTCTCTTCTCAGTTAAACAACAATTACATTCCCTGTCCAGAACGCAGTATGCTGATTACAGCACAGCTGTTTCATACAGAGACACTTGTGATTGTTCATGTGTCTTAAAGGAGTAGTTTACAGCAACATGAACATTCCGTCATCATTTACACACCCTCATGTCGTTCTAAACATTTATTATTTTTTTCTTCTGTTGAACACAAAGGATCATATTTTAAAGGGGTCATCGGATGCAAAATTCACTTTACAAGTTGTTTGAACATAAATGTGTGTTGGAAGTGTGTGTACACATCCATCCTATAATGATAAAAATCCACCCAGTGGTTTATTTTAAAATCCCCTTTCTCAAATCAGCCTGTTCCGCTGAAGACACATGGGATTAACGTTACTATCATTTTTGAAGGGAATGCACTGATCCTGATCTGCCTAAATGCGTCTATGTTCGCGCGAATCATTCGTGATCCACAGAAGAAGTGTGTAAGGGTTTTTTTTTATGAATCTTTGAAAATTTCCTAATAATGTGCTAGTTTTGCGGCTGAAGTTTACAGTCTGCTCGTCACCCCATGGGAGAGAGGGGCGGGGTCAGCAGAGCATTTAAAGCATAAATTTGTAAAGTACATCAATATACATAAAGATAAGAAAACTTGCACATAAACTACACTGGAAACACATTTACCAAATAAATCCCCAATGCGCTTTAAAAAGAGTTTGTGTGATTGGATGGCATAACTGGACTAACCAGCAGACCGATCACATTGCACAGCATTTGGAATGTTGTTTTGGTCATTCTGAAATGCTTGCTCCAAAATCAATTGTTAAAGAGGTTCGGTATAATTACATCCCAGAACTGTCTTACACGACTGCGTTCCCAATCAGCAGGGATCCGATTCCGAAAGTAACATAACATGAGTGCCTTTATTGCATTTCTACTGTGCAAGTAATTTATTACATACAATTTTTTTTATTTTTTATATTTAATTTCTACTGCACCAAATTAATTTTTTCTTAGCGATATTTGGCATTTGGCGTCAGATTTTCAGAAATTTACAATTTTGTTCTCTTCGTCTCTCTTCTGGATGAAAACGGTGCTTTATTTGGAAATGTTTGAGGCAATATTCCAGTTCACAGCTTTGGATGGAAACGTTGCTATTGACCTCCATTGAATGGGGAAAACCTGTTTGGTTATCAACATTCTATTAAATATCTTCTTTTATGTTCAACAGAAGAAAGAAACTCACACAGGTTTGGAGCAACTTGAAGGTGAGTAAGTGATGACAATTTTCATTTTCGAGTGATCTGTCGCTTTAACTCGCACAAATCTCTTTCCTGTCTTTAAGAAGACCTCAGCAGAAGATCTGCGAGGGACATGGTAGGCGAACGTGTTTCTTGGAGACAAGGCTGGAGTGTGAATGTCTTTCCAGTCTCTCTTTCTCTCATAGTGGCATGAAAGTGTCCTGCCCACTCACCATGGCTGACTAATAGTGAGTGGCTGCCAGTCTGTTGGACAGGTTGTGGCCAGTCACTGAAACATTTAATAGCTCATATTCCTTTTCACTGTGCCTGCCCACACAACACATGTTATAGAGCTCTCATCGGCACGACCGCTGGTAAATACAAGCGAGACGTAAACAAATGACCACAGATGACGCGTGTTAGGCTGCATTGATGTGTGACAGAATATGTGTGATGCCTTGTAGTTTGAGTATTGCTCCTTCGGCCATTTTTGAGACAAGTGGTTTAGGAGTAAGTGCAGAAAGCACACAGGGGATGTTTAACATGGTCATCACAATTGATTTCTTCAAAGAAAAGAGTCATTTCTTGCTTTTATGTTTTGCTTCGGCTGCTCTTTCCCACGGTTCACTTGGGGTCAGTTGTCCAGGGGGGTAAATAGAGTGCAGTGGGCACAAAAACGTTGACAGGTTTAGATGTGACATTAATAAAATGGTAGTTTCCCACTTCCTCTTTCCTTTTTTGAAGCTAAAAAGATTACAATAAATTCAACGTTAATTTAGTTTTTGGTGAAATACCACGTTGGTTTATTTATTATTATTAGTGCTTTTATTATTATTATATTATTATTGATGTTTACTGTATACTTCAAATATAATTGACACATATATGTAAACCTAGAGGAGAATACAGATAATAATGATGATGATGATGATAGTGTTATTATTATTTAGTTGTGAAATTCTTTCCTTGTGTTTTTTGAAGCTAAACATACTTTATTGAAGATCATACTACATTAATATGAATAATTTTGTGGTTTTTATGTATGCTTTGATTATAATTAATTATAATTAGATGATGATGATGGTTATTATTATTAACGTTTACTGTATACTTCAAGTATAATTGATATAAAAATAAAGTAAAATAATAACAACAACAATAATAATAATAATAGTGTAGTTGTTATTGTTATGATTATTTTCTTGTGAAATTCATCACTTGATAATTTTTATGTATGCTTCTATTTTTGAAGCATACACATGATGAGGATTATTAAAGATGTATGCTTCAATTATAATTGGTCTGTAATGGCATAATAAAAAAGAAAATGAAAATGTTGTAGTAGCAATAATAATAATAAATAAATTATGTATTTATAAAACTTATATAATTATTATTATTAATATTATCATTATTGAAGGTATTATTGTTATTTATTTATTATTAATATTTAAGTAAAATTTTTAAATTAAACAAATATTTTATGAAGTCTTATATAAACCTTGGGCTCTTTATTTTTGTGAAAGTGTCTTCTTTAGGGACACTCATTTTATTGTTTCTTCCCGTAAATGGTTTAAATGAGATGAATGCCATCTATTTGCTGACAGATTTCTGGGTCCTCCACCATGAGGATGACATGGAGGCCAGCTGGAGCTCATTACAAGTTGCAGACAGGCTGGATAAACTCCTCGATCGCTTGTGGGAATCTAGTGCTCACCAAGGATGGCGGGAATTTACATCTTGGTGCACTGTAATTGGTGTCGTGTCTCATTATAGTGGCTGTGCTGTTTGGATTTTTCATTGAGTTTCATTTACTATCCCTCCATAGGCCGAAGAACATTACAGGCACATTAGTGTAGACACATACACGGTTACTCCTGCCATGAAACATAGCAATTAGCGCATTACTAAGTTCACCATCAGGAGGATTGAATGAGGTGAGAGAAGGGCCCCCACTGAGCTCTGACTGAATTATGTAACATTACTCTGATGACATTTGGCAATGGCATTTGGCAGCAGTGAGCAAATCCAACAGAAAAGTCTCATCTTCAGTTGAAATAGACACTAATGTTTTATGCTGCATTGATAACGTTTAGATTTTTATCACTTTGAAAATTAATAGCACGTCCCTCCTCAACAGAAGCACTCAGAGCATGTTTTCAGCTATTGTTCGTGCACAATCGGTGCGTGATGACTTGCATGCTGGAACTTAGTATTTAGGGTTAGGGGTTTGTTCAAATCCCAAAGCCTATGTGAAAGTATGAGAAATGGCAAAAGGGATGGTTGACTTGGCAAACGTGGTTAATTACTGTATTTATCAAGTGAGATGAAAAAGAACAGTTTTGGTTCCTGGGAGGGAAAACGAGAGAAAATATTTTGCTAAAGTGATTATTGAGCTCCTGCCTAAATTATTAATTATATCCATCTGTACTGACATTTCAGCAGCGGTGTGGAGATCTGAAGAAAGATTTATTGAAAACATAATTTCTCCTTTGCAGTTACGCAGAAACATGCAATTTCTAGCAACCTTACATGGCTGCTTAAGCACTGAGTAGAATGTCCTCTGAATACATAATTTGACTTGGTTTTCTTATAAAGAAAGAAGTTTGCTCCAGTTGGAATGTTTATGATTATAGTATATAAAAGTGTAAATTGGAATATCTGCTGTATTAACCGATAAAGTAATTTACTTGTCCACACTAGTAGTGGAAATGCTAAAGAACTTATGTAACACAATCACAATCATATTTAACTGTATTTTACTTGGTTCAAGAATATATTTTAAAATTGCCCACTGACAAAAACATAAGATTATGTATCATTATATATTTTTAAATTACATTTTTAGATTGTGTATACAGGTGCATCTCAATAAATTAGAATGTTGTGGAAAAGTTCATTTATTTCAGTAATTCAACTCATTGTGAAACTTGTGTATTAAATTAAATGCGCACAGACTAAAGTAGTTTAAGTCTTTGGTTCTTTTAATTGTGATGATTTAGCCTCACATTTAACAAAAACCCACCAATTCACTATCTCAACTAATTAGAATACTTCATAAGACCAATAAAAAAACATTTTTAGTGAATTGTTGGCCTTCTGGGAAGTATGTTCATTTACTGTATATGTACTCAATACTTGGTAGGGGCTCCTTTTGCTTTAATTACTGCCTCAATTCGTCCTGGCATGGAGTTGATCAGTTTGTGGTGAGGTGGTATGGAAGCCCAGGTTACTTTGATAGCGGCCTTCAGGTCATCTGCATTGTTGGGTCTGGTGTGTCATCTTCCTCTTGACAATACCCCATAGATTCTCTATGGGGTTCAGGTCAGGCGAGTTTGCTGGCCAATCAAGTACAGTAACACCATGGTCATCGAACCAGCTACCTTTGGCAGTGTGGGCAGGTGCCAAGTCCTGCTGGAAAATGAAATCAGCATCTCCATAAAGCTTGTCAGCAGAAGGAAGCATGAAGTGCTCTAAAATTTCCTGGTAGATGGCTGCATTGACTGTGGACTTCAGAAAAAACAGTGGACCAACACCAGCAGATGACATGGCATCCCAAATCATCACTGACTGTGGAAACTTCACATTGGACTTCAAGCAACATGATTTCTGTGCCTCTCCACTCTTCCTCCAGACTCTGGGACCTTGATTTCCAAATGAAATGCAAAATTTACTTTCATCTGAAAAGAGGACTTTGGACCACTGAGCAACAGTCCAGTTCTTTTTCTCCACAGCCCAGGTAAGATGCTTCTGACGTTGTCTCTGGTTCAGAAGTGGCTTGGTAGCCCTTTTCCTGAAGACATCTGAGCGTGGTGACTCTTGATGCACTGACTCCAGCTTCAGTCCACTCCTTGTGAAGCTCTCCCAAGTGTTTGAATCAGCTTTGCTTGACAGTATTCTAAAGCTTACAGTCATCCCTGTTGCTTGTGCATTCGTCCTTCCAGTCAACTTTGCATTTAATATGCTTTGATACAGCACTCTGTAAACAGCCACACCTTTCAGTAATGACCCTCTGCGACTTAGCCTCTTTGTGGAGGGCGTCAATGTTCATCTTCTGGATCATTACCAAGTCAGCAGTCTTCTCCATTATTGTGGTTTCAAAGAACAAGAGATACCCGGAATTTATACTGAATTTATTGAAACTCAAATGTAAATATTCTAATATTTTGAGATACTGATTTTTGACTTTCATCAGCTGTAAGCTCTAATCATCAAAGTTAAAACAAAAAACTGTTGAAATGTTTTACTTTACATGAATCTAAAATATATGAAAGTTTCACTTTTTGAAATAACTTACAAGAAAAAATGAACTTTTTCACGACATTCTAATTTATTGGGATGCACCTGTATATTGCATTTTATTTACTTTACTTTAGTTTGTATTAGTTATATAAAATATTGAATGTATTTCAATTGTCCACTGACATAAACACAAGATAGAAAACTGAAAAATCAAAAAATCTGTGTGTGTGTATCTTAAACCAATCCAAATTACTATAAAGTACTTAAAAGCTATATATAAATGCTATATATAAAATATAAGTAAATATAACGAGATATATATAATGATAATAATATGATATATATCTTTAACTTTAACTAGTTGTCAATACAAACTAATATAAAGTAAATAAATGGGAAATAAATAAAATGTCAATAAAAACTTTATGTAGTATTTCAAACTCTTTGTAAAACCTTATATCAATCTGTATAACCAAAAAAAAAACAATTTTTACAATTTTATAAAATCTCTGAATGTTCATTTCAAATGTTATCAGATCTAAATTATAGGATTGAGATTTAACTCATATTTGCTTCCAAGTGTTTGTGGGAACATTAGAGCATGTAATGCTTGAGTGTTTGATTCATTTGCTCTTCAAGGATGTTGACATTGATGCTGGTCTTTGGTGCCAAAAGGACGGCTGAACGCTGCGTCCAATGCTGTAGCAGAAAGTTGTCCTCCAGCTTCAGCCCCCTCCTCCTCCTCCTCCTCCTCCTCCTCCTGCTGTGTGTGTGTCTGTGTGTTTGTAAGCTGTTGGACTGTGACTGTATTGAAGGGACATTGAGAAATCTTGACCTTTCTGCCTTGAATCCCTGCATTCTGTCAAGCAGACTGGCTCTTAAAAGCAGGACCGGCCACTACACTAGATTAAACGCATGGCTCGAGAGTAATATGTTGCAGTGTGCACGTATACATGGGTCGTAGATCTTTTCATTGGACCACTGTCAAGGTTACTTCTCGTCTTTAGCTGCTACAGCACTGCAGACGTCACAAACCCTGTCCCATGACACTTATGCTGGGAGTCGGATCTTAAACACCACTGTAATTTTCTCATCACCATGTTCCTTTAGATTTTAATGAGTATTTCTTTTTTAAATATAACTTTAAGGCAGTCAGAAAATTCGTTTTTTTCCTAAGTCTACTTATAATGTTAGCCTAGGTTTTTAACCTAAAGCATAATGTGGATTTGTGGGATTTCTGATTGTTTACATCTTCTTTGTAAAGTCTAAATTCAATTGTGACAGGTTCTGCAATGAAATGTGTTGAACTGGTAAATTTGTCTTGAACTCATCAGGGACCTTGATATAAAAAATCTTTGTCATTGCAGGACATACAAAGTTGCAGGTGCTACATATAGTTAGGAATTTCATGCAAATTTCTGTTTATTTAATATGCAACAACATGTAAATATATGCTGTCATTGGTTTCTATGCACACATATATCCATCAGTCTGATGCGCTTTTGTATAAGTTAAGAACGAGTCATTTTTGGAGTTTAATATATTATTTATTGGAGTTTATTATATTATAATATATTTAATATATTAAATTATCTTTTTGGACTGAGTAGGAAGTTTCAAAATTGAAACTTGCAAAATATTGATATTGTACGTTGAACTAGAAAAATCAAATAACTTGTCTTCATATTATATTAGATATATTTATTTTTTAAAAAGGAAAATCTGATTTCTCATGTAATGGCTCTTTTATGATTATTATTGAGTAGAAATGAAAAAAAAAAGATGCAGGTTCAGGAAGCAATATATACTTCTATATCTTGAGCAGGTTCCAGGGATACTTGAATAGATATTTACATTTTATGTATACATGTTAATAGAAAATATTGCATTCAATGAATGCACTATAAATTACATGCTAAAATATACATTTATATCATGTGTACATTAGTAATATATATGTGCCTGCTTATTTTATGACTTTAATAATATTACATAATATTAATTATATAATGTGTTATGAAATGTATTTTAATATCTTTTTTTTTTTTTTTAAACAAGAAGGAAAATTGTATTTCTCATTACATGCATCCTTTATTATTCAAATTCACAAACGAATCTGTACTTTAAAGTATGGACACTCTCTTGTAATTGGCTTAGCCTTTTAATTCAGAATTTTTTTTATGCTAGAAATGGTGTCCTTCTAGTTATTTGAGGAAGGTATTTATCTATTTCATCATGTCAGTACCCCTCTGGACAAAGCTAAGTCCATAAATTGAGTCTAGTGTGGAAGAATTTGACGGATCTATAAATCCAGACCTGAACTGCACAGAGCACCTTAAGATAAGTGGGAACAATGAGACCAAGTTCAGGGTTCAGTATTTAGTGGTAAGCCATCCCAGAGGTGTGGAAACTAAGAGAGAAGAAACTCTTTTTAATGCCCATGGTTTGAAATGAAATGCTCAACAAGCACGTACAAGAGCACTCGGGTGTCCACGTACAGTACTTACAGTGTCTAAACTCTCTAATCTTATGATAAATGTACAGACCTAATTTCTCTCTAATATAAAGAAACTAAGGGTGCAGGAATAGGTAATGAAGAATATTATCATGTAGCTTAGCTTTTTAGCATCCCCTTTTTGTATAATGAGCACTAATGGGCTTAGACTAAGAGTTCAGAGTTATCAGTCCAGTGAAGGAATGAGCTCACTGCAGGAAATGTAATTATTTTAATTGTTTACTTTCTAACCTCCTTTCCTAAGCAAAAAGCCAAAGTAGCAAGCATTAATCTGCTCTTCCACCTGCAGCCTACATGTGTTCTTTTTCATTGTTTTACTTGCCTTTTTATTCTCTTTTCACTAGCTTTCTCCTATGGTGGTCGTGTCAGTATCGCTTTTCTCTGAGGCTATGTTTAGAATAGCAACTTTCACACTCTTCAGTACTATTTCTGAAGTATACTGTGGATAGTAACATAGTGTTATGACACAATGATAAATTGTCAATATGGAACGATGAATAACACACCATCTGTTTGAGTCAACATGACATCAAAATAGACCATTATTACTTCATTTAAAGGGGTTAAAAATAATAATAATAAAGGTCATAATTTACTCACCCTCATGTCCATGTGAACATATGTTCAATCATCAGAATTAAAACAAAAAACTTTTGAAATGATGTACTTTTCATACCCAATACCCAAACTTAACAACTACCTTAATAACAATTAATAAGCAGCAAATAAGGAGTTTATTGAGGCAAAAGTCATAATTAATAGTTTGTTAATATGAGAATTGGACCTTAAAATAAAGTGTGACCAAAAATTGTAGGCAGCAACTGTTTTTATGCACTGGTATAGCTTATCTTTACTTCTCACTGTTCTCTTTCACTCTTTATTTGAAGACTTTATCTTTTTCCCCTGCCCGACTCCAGATGTACTCCATCACTCCTGGGTTTTCTTGCTTTTGTCAGAAAGCAGCAGTTTAGCATTTTATTGAGCTGTAGAATTAAAAGTATCATTACCCGCTTCTGTACATCCTAGTCGACTGTAGTTAAACAAAACTCTCTTTTGGGGCCTCAGTTAAGCCAGTGGCCTGTAAGTCAATAGAATTGCTTCCCTGCCCAGAATCCAAAGCCACGGTCATTCACAAGCAGCACCTCCAAAAAGCTGTGTTACTCTATTGACTCCACAGTTAACACTACTGGCAAAAATCCTGACCTCCTATAAAAGGCCAAATGCCTGCAAGGTACAGCAATCATATCCTGGCTGTATTTCAGGATAGGAATTTTGAGGCCATATTTATTCCCAGTCACCAAGCAACACCGAATCAGCCCTCAAAATAGAGCAACAGCAATATATACTTGGCTTCTCACAACCTCAGCTTATATACCGCAGAATATACATCCTATTATAGAATACTGATCCCCAATTGAAGGGGACTTAAGCAACATCTAGAGAAACTTGTAAAGGTTTTCATTTTGCATTTTTAACTTTCAGTTACTAGTTATGAAAAAATCCATTATTATTATTATTTTTTATTTATTTAAATTCACTACCATTCAAAGTTTTGGGGTCAGTAAGATTTTTTTTTTTTAATTCATTTTTTTTTTTAAATAAATGAATACTTATTCAGCAATGGTACGTTAAATTGACACAAAGGGCACCCGCACCTTCTGGGAGGGGGCGATATATGTTACGTGTTGATTTCTGTTTAGTTCCTGTTTGTCCTTATTTGGTCAGTTCCTGTCTTTAGTTAATCATTGTTTATTCCATTCACCTGTTTTGTATTAATCATCTTGTTTGCTCCTTTGTTCCAATCCCTTTATAAGTGCTCAGTTCTCGCTTAGTCTTTGTCTTGGTTTAATGTTTTATAATGGTCAATGTGTGTTGAAGCCTATTAAATACTCCTTTGTCTCCGTGCGATACCTCAACAACCACGTACCATTACACACACATATATATATCATATATGTATACAGTATATATATATATATATATATATATATATATGTGTGTGTGTGTGTGTGTGTGTGTGTGTGTGTGTGTGTATATATATATAATATACTGTAATATATTATATTCTGTATTGTTTTATTGTTTGACTATATTCTAAATAAATCACCATTTGATTTAATTAACTTTAATTACATTAATCACAATGCTAAATGATATCCAGTATGATGGAACACATTTGGTGTTGAAAAAATGAGTCTTATTGATGAGGCTGTGGTGGTCCACAAGACATAAATGTAAAAAAATTGTGATTGATCATTGTAATGTAGAGTGTGTAGCTAGCTTTAGGACTTGTAGGTGCAAAACAGGACTGGAGGAAACCAAATCATCATCCAAGATGGATTCTGTTTGAGAATAATACTTAATTCCTTGAAGGGATAGTCCATCCAAAAATAAACATTCTGCCATCATTTACAATCAACCTCTGTGTTTCTTATTTCACGATTTGAAAGCAAGACCTAAGTTTGCAAAGATACAAGGGAGAGTAAATGATGTCAGGATTGTAGTTATGGGTTACTGTCACTTTAATTGTGTCTATCAAATTAAAGAGGATTTAGACTGCAAGGCTATTGTTTTTCTATAAAACAAATCATAAAGTGAAATAAGTGTGTATGGTTTTGCTTTGATTTTCTGGCTACGGTTGGAAACCTCTGAACATCTCCATACCACCATAATTAAAGCGCTCAAATCAAAGCTGCTTGATGTTAAATAACAACACAAAGAATAGGAGCCGATCACTTCATCTAACAGATTATGGGGTCCAAGAACTTAAATGACTGCTTTACTCTGGGCTTTTCATACCTTTAAAAAGCCACCCCACCCCCTGAAATTGGCTGTCATAGTTCTCTAGGCATTTCTAAACAAAATTAGCACCCTCTTTCACCGAACACGCCAGCACGGCTTCAATAAGAGCAGCCTGGGTTTTTGTTTGATAGATGAGCCTGTTGTTTGCGGGTTGTCATTACTGGCTACACATTAGCTTACTGCATTCATTTCCCAACTTCCAAGTGTCAACAAGCTTGACGCTTATTAAAGAATAAAAGAATCTCGAATAGCTTTCGAAATCCTACGTTGTCATAAAATCGTTGCTTTAACCACTTAAAAACACTGGAATTTATGACCTGCTCATTATCGTTTTGACCGTGTTGTTGTTCAGACATTGCAGCCAATATGTCAAACCCAAGATCCAGAGGAATATTAACAAAATGTTTGTTGTTGTTTTTTTTTTTTTCACTCTGAATGTCAAGAACACAAACACTTAAAGCGGATAAGGGCTCTGTGAGAGTGCCAGGAAGTGGCGTGGTTGGATGACTGTGGGCTTGGCTTTTATGGTGCCATTAGTATTCTGCGTCTACAGTCTTCCTCATGTTTGTAGTGATATCATTCTGAGTGCTTTCTGTTCAACACTGACCCATAGTTTACTCGTCCTTGCAGAAATTACCCTGGAGGCTGACAAAATGCACTGAGAAGCTTTCTAAACACTCCTCTGCCAGCAGTCCTCATCAACACTGCATCAGATTACTGACAAGTGGCCTTGTTTCTGAACTCTCAAAGTGACAACTTTATGATTTTCTGACATTATTACATTTTGTTTATTTTTGACAAATGTACTTAAAGCATACATGTTGATGTGAGGGAAGAACCCCTTGTATCAAAGGGGGCTCAGATGTAGTTGTATTTATGTGTAAATTAAACACAGTGTCATATTTTATAGTTTCTTATGTAATTTATAATTTCACGTAGCCTATTTCTGCTAAATATTTTCAAATGTTTTAGTTTATGCTATTTTCATTTTTAATTGCTTCTTTATATAAAACGTTATGCTCAACAAGGCTGCAATTATCTTATCAAAAATACAGTAAAACACTAATACTATGAAATATTTTTACAATTTAAAATATTTAATATATTTAAAAATTTGAATTTTCAGCAGCCACATGATGCTTCAGAAATCATTCTAGTATGCAGATTTTCCGCTCAAGAAACATTTACTATTTTTAATTATTATTAATCAATGTTGAGCTGTGCTGCTTAATATTGTCAACCATAATGCGCGACAAGGAAAAATATAGCAGCATCTGTGCAATGGGCCCTGAAATCCTAGCCCCGTAGCTGGTTGTGCATATAACATTTTTATTTATATAATTTTTCACTATTATTGAGCTCCTGTTGTCTCTGTACAACCGGTATTTGTTAATTTTTCTTCTCCGTCTATTATTGTGGTGTCTATTTTAGAAAAGTCTGCCCCTAAGTGGCTCGCCAGGTGGATGGTTGTCAATCAGGTGGTCTCTTCCTGTGTAAATGAACACCTGAAGCTATGCTGACTCACCGATGCCTTTATCTACGTGTGCGTGTTTACGCAAGCATACATTTGTGTACACACGTTGCAGACGCTCACCAGCTGCATGGTTGTTCTTTCCTTGCCCGCAAAACGCCACCTACGATAAACTGCTTTGATATCGTATTTGGCAAGTCCGCTCACTGTGTGAAACGTCTGGTCTATTGATTTATGACCTGAATGTAAACAGAGCGTCTTGCGGAGCGTGGCCCTCCCTGTGTGCAGCTGAGCAAAGCCGTGATGTGTTCTGAAGGCTGCGTGAGTCAAGAGCACCTTGTGAGTTTCTTTCTAAAAATAAAGCCCATTAAAAACATCATCGCCTTCTGGGCCAGATTGGTCACTGGCAGACAAAACTAATCAATAGAATATATGCATGAGACGTCAACCGAATCTCTCTAAACGTCTCTCGGGAAGTTTTGGTTGTGAAAAGAGACGGCTGCTGGGAAAAGTACAGGACTTTTGTCTGGCTCTCCCGGACTCTGTCTTTCTGTCTCTGCAAACACGGCGCCTTTCATGTCTGCGTGGAGGCTGGGGAGTGAACTCTTCATCGGTTCTGACTGAGCTCTTCAGGGGCGCTGATGTTTGTTTGCTCTCTTCTCGTCAGGGGGGATGCGCGTATTTGGCGGCTCTCCAGCGAGAGGGATCGTGGGTGCTGCCAGCACCCTGAGGGCAAGCAATGATTCACTCCCAGCTTTCTGCTGTGTCCAGACTTCTGAGGCACAGGTCTGGGGCCAGATGAATACTAATCTACAGTGCTAGCCGAACAATCAACTATAAAGCAGGGGATAGTTGCTACTCTCACCACATATGGCACAGTCATATAAATGAATAGCACACTTACATTTTTAGGGTTATGGGATCAATGTGCATTATATCTTAGGTGGACATGAATAGGCATCAATTGTCTTTTTTTTTAAATAACTGTATGGTGCATCATTGCTGCTGCAATAATGACATTTATTATTATTATTATTATTATAGTTTTTAAAAATGTTATTAAAAATAATAGTTTGAGGGATAAGAAAACATCCCTCAAACATTAATGCCATGGGGTTATTTATTGTTGTGTTTTGTTGTTACGTTACGTTACTTGCTGGACTACATGGGTTTATTTGACCATTGTCCTCACCAATGCTGTGCAGTTATTTACTATTATATTATATTATATTATTTAGTAACTTATAAATGACATAAACCAGCACCCTCAACGGGTTGTCTTCACTATTTCAATGCATTCATTTTACTGGCTAAGAGAACAATGCCATTTCTACACAGCAGCTAGTTGTGTGTTTAAAGTTGTGTTGAAGGTCTCAGAAAGATGTCCTGCTAAACATGAGGGACAGTCAACACCACAGAGAATTTAATGGCTGTCATGCTCAATATCGAATAAAATAGCCTCGTGTCAACACCCTTGCCACTGCACGATATTAAGATTTAATTTGCGTTAAATTGGTTTCACACCAAAATATAATCTCATTAAGCAGGCAAATAAATTACATTGAGACAGCCTTGCGTTCTTTGTGTTGTTGACTTTCAACCTTGATATTTTTGAAGCATACGCAGAGGTCTAAGCACATGGGAGCACTTGTTTATTTTTTCCTCTCTACATCAAGGTGTCAGATTACAGGTAGAGCTGGCTGATAGGGAGAGGACTGTTCGGTCAATAACACGATTATTTTCTGCTGGTTGCGCTTGTGAAATCACAGTTCTGGCTCTTTGTACATTTTAGCTGTTTGTTTTTCAAGCAATTGATAGTGGTAAAGGATTTGCATTTTTGAGCACAACTCTTGGCAGGTTAGTCGAAGCAGATGCGTGTGCGGGAATTAATTTGGGGGAAATTTTGTTAAGCGATTTGCACCAAAGGGTTCTGAGCAGTTCTGAGCTAAATTACCAGGATTGCATTTGTCGGTCATTGGGTTGTCAGATTTAAGCAACCTTGCTTAACCCTTAGGGGACAGAGAGAGATGAATAGAGAGAAAATAATCAGTTCAAAACTGTCACTATTTACTAGTCTGTCAAACACAAAAGATGCTTCTCTTTTCTATGAGAGTTCATAGTGTCTGTAAAGCTCAAAAGAGGACAAAAAGCACCATAAAATGTGTCTATACAACTCATGTGCAGTGTTCCAAGTCTTCTGAAAAATACACAATTGCTGTGTAAGAAACAGAGAAAGATTCAAGAACTGGAACAGAGTAATAATTAAAATAATTAAATAATTAAAAACTTGACAAATGGGTAAAATCTAGTGGTTTGATGAACAGTGTCAAAGGCTGGTAAAGATTTTAAATTTCTGTATATTTTGGTAAAAATGTATGATTATTTTTTGCTCGAAAAAGCATAAAAATAAGCAGGAGACATTCTAATGTACACACACACACACACACACACACACACACACACACACAAATAAACCTATTAAACTTTTATTGTTTGGATGCTTGAAAACCACTTCTCATCTTTGACTCATTTACAACTTAATGGATGGATGGATGGATGTGCTCTTCTTTTTAATAAACCAGTTTATCCAACATTGGACAGATCTGGTTCACAATTTCAACTCGTTGACTCAGTGATTTAGTTGCAGTGGTTGTGGAGGGAAAGAGTCATAAAAAAATGACTCAAATGTGTTCATCACACAGTGCTTATTATATTGCAAGCATGTGAAAAAAAAAAAAAAAGATGCAAAAGTTTTTTTTTTTTTTTTTTTCTTCAAAATTCTCCCTTTATATTCCATAACAAAAAAGTATTCCAAAAGTGTTCCAAAAACAAACTTAGATTAACTGTTCCTTTAAGAAAGAAAGAGTGATCTAGAGAAGGGGGAAAAACAGCAATCCCAGTTGGATTGTGTGAATAAAGCGATCATCATTAGCAGACTTGTTCGTTATGTGATTGGATCAAGGCAGCGGTATAGAGGCTGGTTATTTATACATTTCTTTTTGCTGAATAGAACAGTGAAGATTTGTGGCATTACACATGCCAACGTGTGACAGCGGCAGAGCTTTACAACCCCAGCGGCTCCAAAACAAACAGTCAGACACAGCAAAAGCAAGTAAACACCAGCTGAGATGCTGCCTCACTCCTTCTAATCAGACAAGCAAGACGTTCCGCTTTGATTTCCCATCGTGTCCCTTTAAATGCCTTCTTTGCAGGTGTGCTGAATGCAACTCAGAGGCTTCGCTTCAAATGCACATTTGGTCCGAATTGCTCGTCATTTGCAGTGATCACAGCGAGGTCAAACCTTTGACCATTGCCACCTAACTCGAGCTGGGCTTTGGTCCTGCTTCTATTTGACTTCTCTATATCATTTTGACAGATGCATGATACGTGATCAGTATGGAAAATTCCTTTCTTTCCCTTTTCTTTCTTTCTTTACATATTGCCCTTTTTTATAAATTTTTGAAAGAACAAAACACAAACTAATGAATATATTTGGAGCTGTCATGTTGTGACTTTAACTGTTTTTTTGAAAAAAAATTTTTTGTTCATTCTTAATGGCCGTTAGTATATGGTTTGTATAAATACAAATTACTGTTCAAAGGTTTGGGGTTTAAAAATGTTTTTATAAGAAGTCGTATGCTCACAAAGTAAAGTAAAGTCGTGACGTATTGTCAAGTATGGTGACCCATACTCGAAATTGGTGCTCTGCCTTTAACCCATCCAAGTGCACACACACAGCAGTGAGTAGTGAACAAATCCACACACACACACACACCGTGAACACACACCCGGAGCAGTGGGCAGCCATGCTGCGGCGCCCGGGGAGCAGTTGGGGGTTCGGTGCCTTGCTCAAGGGCACCTCAGTCGTGGTATTGAGAGCGCTGGACGTTCCCTCCCCCCACCTACAATTCCTGCCGGCCGGGGGCTCGAACTCGCAACCTTTCGATTACGAGTCCGACTCTCTAACCATTAGGCCACGACTTCCCCCCAAGCTGCTTTTATTAAAGATACAAGTAAAAACAGTAATCATGTGAAATATTACAATTTAAACGAAACGTTTTATTTTAATTTATCTTAAAATGTCATTTATTCCTGTGATGGCAAAGCTGAATTTTCAGCAGTCATCACTTCAGTCTTCAGTAAACATACATGCATACATAAATAAATGTGGAAAAATAAAATAAATGTGGATCAAAAATATTTGCAAACCACAATATACAGTATTTTATATATTCTTGATGAATAGAAAGTTCCAAAAAAGAACAGCATTTGTGTAAATTATATATTTTCTGTAACTATAAAATAATTTGCTGTCAATTGAATGTGTCCTTTCCAAATAAAAGTATTAATAAAAAAAATATATATATTTAATTTTAATTGTAGTGTATCGTGGCAAATACGCTGCCAGATGGGATAATTTGTGTGAAATTGGGTAGGCTTTGCTCCTCAGGAATTCAGAAGATTTAAGGACTAAGGGAAGTTGGTCATATCAGTTTTTTTTCTTCACAGTAGGACAGGAGTGGCTGATTTGAAGACAAGTTTTGTCACAGATCTTCAAAGTCTTGAGATGGTGCAGATTATTTCTAATGGAAGGTTTTCTTCTTTCTATCCTTTTAAGTTTTAATTTAGACAGTTTCTCATTTGCATCGACTGCGTAGTAACTGAGTAACAGTGAAGTGGCAGGACTTCAGAGAACATGGGAGGACAGGGCTGCGAGAAGACAGCGTGCTTGCATATTACCTCAATTTTACACTTTCACGGGGTAATTTTCTCCCCCTCAAAAGGGACACATTCAAATCTAAATGTAGGATTGAGAGAGTGAGTGATAAGTGAGATCATACTGTTGACCTTGCTTCCTCGGCTGTGATGCGGAGTATCAGATTAAAATGGTGCGTGTTTAATGTGCTGTGCTGAGAGGCTGTATGGCAATGGCAGCATGGTTGATGAAGCAGACAGGAAGTGCGCTACAATTTACTCTGCCGCGTGTTTTCGTTATTCAGGCCAAATTAGGATCTGATATGTAACAATCTGTAACTGCACTAACTATGCATTCATGGGGGTATTAAATAAAATTTCTTACACCGTTACATTTTTTTAAATAAATAATATTTATAGAATATAAATAAAATATTTATAGAATGTTTATAAATCTGTATGGCATTTTTTTTAGAATGTTCCATCATGTATATTTTAGACTATTCAAAAGTTTAGGTACAAGAAATGTCTTATGCTCACCAAGGCTGGATATATTTGTTCAAAAATACAGTAATACTGTAAAATACTACCAGTAACCGTTTTCTGTTTTTTAATACATTTGAAAATGTAAAAATTAAATAATAATAATATATGTAATGTTTATTATTAGATACATTTGTACACAATAGTTGATGGTGGTTATATGTAATTTGCTTGCAGTAGACAGAGTGTCTTCACTTTGTCGTGTATCAGCGTTTGTTTGGATGTGCATTCACATCACCAATCCATTCCAAGCGTTCAAAACAGGAGCCATCCCAGCGGCTCACTTAACATGCATCTCACATTGTGCGGTTAACCACAACTGTTACGAAGCAACCCAACACTGTGACAAATCAACAACAGACAGGCGCCCAGCTAATTGAGTGGGAGAATTTGGTGCAAAACATTGTTTGCCTTGGGTCACAACTGAAAATTGAGGCAGCAGCAGGAAGAGAGAATGAGGGGAAAACCAAGAGAAAAACAGAATAAAGAAATAAACAGAAGGCTAAATGAAGAGATAAAGAGAAAAGATGTCAAGGGCAAACAGATTGGTTGCCACATCGGGGTAAAGTTGATTAGATCACATGGAGAAGATTTTCGGCCAGATATGTGAAATGAAGTCTGAGCTGCTCAATGCCTTAAAACAAATCCATATTTGACTGGCAGGGGAGCTCTGCCACCTCCATAACGCCCTTAAATACGGAAACCTCATTACTTTATTATCAGAGTGAGTCACGGAGAACAAAACATCAGGGATGGTGTCCTACTGAGATGCAAGTCTCAGAATGTATTTGGAAAATTACAGCAATAAGAGCATTTCCGAAAACCGCTTGCTTATTAACACTCGATAACACATTAATAACATGTAATTCTTGAACTGGATTGGTTAATACCATTCCATTTTTTCCAGTAAGTGCAAAAGTAGCGATTATTAATTATTGAAAAGCAGTTAATGTAGTTTGCGATCCCATTTGATACAGTGTTATAACATTTATTGGTGTAAAAGTATGCTATATTAACTTTATTGACACTTTATGAAAAAGACTGCATTAAAGCAAGCAGCTTTACAGTATTAAACATGAAAATACAGTGCTCTCTCTCTCTCTCTCTCTCTCTCTCTCTCTCTCTCTATATATATATATATATATATATATATATATATATATATATATATATATATATATATATAAGACACACATGCAGCATATTTTGAAAATATTTACATTGTATATATTTATATTCATATACATTGTCATATATAAATATATTTAATATCTAAAAGCAACATATTTTCTTTAAAAATATACATGCATGTGTGTGTATTTATAAATACATAATAAATATACACAGTACGCACACATTATGTAAACAAAAACTTTTATTTTGGATGCGATTAATCGTTTGACAGCACTAATATATATATATATATATATATATATATATAATAATAATGCGATTATCCCATATTCTTCCTTTCTGAAGTTGGCAACCCTACTGTGACCAAAGCTGAGTAATGCAATAAAGCAACCAAACAATATGAAGAATTTCTAAATTGTGAACTAAATGTTTTATAAACTAATAAACTGTTTAGCTCTGGTTTAGCTTTGTGTAGAACGCAGCGCTTGTCACTGTCACTTTTTACCCAGCCGTCCAATCAATGGAGGAAGGGCGGGACAAATACCACACCGACCAATCTTACTTACAGTTAAACAACTGAACAACAATAGAGAAGTTAATATTTCTGGTTACTGCATTTTTATATTCAGTAATATTCTTCAAAATGAGATACTAGTAATACGTTACTGCCATGTATATTCCTTATCATAGCAACCAAAGCGTCTCAGCTGGAAAAACACTGCCACCAAAGCGTTCTCAAGCGCCTCCAGCTTGCCGTTTTCAGAAGAGCACCTGACATTTTTCAGGTGGCTAAAAATGCTTTGGTGGACATACGTTATTTTAAGATTTATTGTTAGCCATATGGCCTATTAGTCTTTTTTGCATTCATGTAATATACTGGAGCCAAACCTGAGAAAGTAGACCAGAATATTCCACTGCGTTCCTGGCCACGCAATTTGCCCAGCTGTAATTCATAGGCTGGGATTATGCTAATTGTGTATGAGCGTGCACGAGCACCCTATTTACGAATGATTGGAATTCATTAACATACGCATGTTTAACTATCAAATCGGACTTTTACGAAGTGTTTGTGAATACGGAGAAGAGTTTTCGGGAAGGTCCTTTATACGTGCAAATTACTCAGAATTTACTCCTATATTTACAAATGTTTCATGAATGAGGCCCAATGTTTTTATTTGAAAATAATTTTCATATTTTAATTTGCATGGCTACAAGGAGCCTAATATTTGTGTAGTCTACTAACTATAAGCACATCATAAACCTTTTTTTAGGCAAGTACCAAATATGGGTGTCATATCATAAACTATTTTTAATATGACTGAATTTGTATTTAACACGTTCACAGTTTACTGAAATAAATGTAATTAATTATAATGCTTTCTACAGTTATTCATGTTGCAAATAAATTATATACAGAAAGCGCGCAAAGAACATTTAAATTATCAAAGAACATTATCACTGACTTCAGTCTAGTTTGAGTTTAAGCACTTTAAAAAACTTCCCATTGTTGTGTGTGTATATATTATTGACGTAAATGTTTAGACCTTGATTATAAGACGACCCCATATATTCGGAACAATACGGTGATTGATTATCAAAATAATTGTTTGGTGCAGCCCTTACAGGTACATAGTTTGCAGTCTCAATCGATATAGTGTTACAACATTACTTTGGTGTAAAGGTAGAGGGTTATGTAGTTTGCAGTCTCATTTGATACCATGTGATAACATTCAGTTGGTCTATAATTCCAAATTGAGGGTGGGAATACGATGCAGTGCTCGTCTAGACCGAAGATGAGTGAACAGAGCTGAATTACAGACTCAGAGTGTAGCCGTCTTCACTGCAGAGATCCGAGTGATCAGGACCAGTCTGAGCTCAGTGGTAGTCCAACAAGACAGACACAGAGGAGCAGCCAGGCATGAACCGACCATCACATCAAGCCAAGTGAGGTATGGTTTGGAAATGTCAGTCTCCTCACTTGGGGACAGAAGGGAAGTTGGGAAGCAATAAGTGTGGCAGCATGTGTGAGATGGGACGAGTGGGCACAGCCAAAAGTAGCCACTGGGGCTCTGCGATCATCCAGTCGGCTGGAGTTTCCAGTGACCGTGTTGGAAGAAGGACTTCAGCAGTTCGGAGCTTTATTGAAATGGATCTCGGAGGATGAGGTGAGGGGTTAGAGGTGAATGCTATGTGTTTTCTGATAGAAAAACGAGACGGAAAGTCTTCCACTGGCAGCAATTTGACATGAAAAGACATGTAGGGTTGGCAGAGATTGGCGATTTGTGTCGGGCGAGGTTTGGACTGCCTGTGGACCCCCGATGCTTAGGAACCATGTGCACTGTACTGTATCTCAAAGTCTGTGGTGAAACTAGCTTATTATTCAGAAAGTGCAGTGAGGCACGGTGGAGAATACAGTACTTCTGCACAGTAGACTCTGGATTCAGTTTTGAGTTGAAGAGAAACATTACTTTTTTTGTTTTTTTAACTAAGGCCTTTTTTAATTAAGGCAATTTCCATGTATTTTATTCAGTTCTTTTTCAATTTAATACTTATTTTTATAAATATTTATTATTTTTTTAAATAAGTTTTTTGTTGTTTTTGAAAGAATTTTATTTGATCAATAGTACAGAAAAAGTAATACTGTGAAATTATATTACAATTTAAGTGTTTTCTCTTTTAATATATATTTTAAATTATAGTAATTTATCCTAATTATGCAGTGCAGCCATTACTTCAGTCTTCAGTGTCACATGACTCTTCTGAAATCATTTTAAAAGTGGAAACTGTGATACTATTCCACAAAAATGCCATTCAAAATATACACTGTATGTGTGTGCATTTATATATACATAATAAATATACACATCACACACACATATATTATGTAAAAAAAGAAAAGAAAAAAAACACCAGTATAAATAAATCAGTAAAACTTTGAAGAAGTGCACACATCTTCATATCCAACTTCTGAACGATTATTCGATTTCGATCTTGAATCCCAACAGGAGTTGTCTTTGAACTTGATTCCACACATACAGTACAGAAGGCCTTGTTCCATGTACGATACCTGCATGGGGCGATTTTATTGACTCAGGCATAAATATTCTTGCCTGGGTCTGAGAGGGCACTGGGTGCTGCAGTAGACGGCACTGGTGGTTATGAGCAGCATATAATCTAATTTGTTTCTGATAGTGGTCCATTAACTGCAAAGCCTCTGATCTTACCGTATTGGCTCTCTGCTGCGCTATAGTGCAGTCAAGGCCAGTCCCTTCACTAATGGAGACGCGACCCTTTTGCTTCCGGTGGAGCCAGGCGAGCTTGCAAATGGCACGCATAAATCATGCATCCCACACCGCAAAGCACCTGTTAATAATGGACCTGTTAAAAATGCATGTGGTGAGGTTCGGCCCATCCTCCAGGCACATGCGGTGGGAACGGGAGGTTGTGCAGGGTAAAAAAGCAAATAGGTGCATTCCTCTCTCGCTTTCATCGGCTGCATTGCCGTAAGTGATGAATAATGTCTCGTCCTTTCAAAGCAGTGGTTTAAAAGGCTGTTGGGATGCATAAACAGCAGTGAAGTTGTCATTCATTTACTTCCCCCGACAGCAAATGACACGACAGGCCACGACCGTGTGTTATTGTATCTTACGCCTGAACAGAGTGATACTAAGTGAGTCATTTAGACTTCTGCTTCATCTAGGCAGCGTGAGGGGGCGGCTCCCTCGCTGACCATTAAAGGCAGCACATCAATTGCGAATAATGAGTAAGACTAACATGAGGGTTGTAATAGTGGATCCCTGGGTCCCAGGCCTGCGTGAGTTGTGTAACGGCGTGGAGGGTTCATAATCAGCAGTAATGCAGGAAGGTGAGGAGGTCCAGCCAAGGGGATTCAAACCATATATATTACTTAAAAGGAACAATTATATGCTTTTTTATAAATTATACTAATTAATTAACTATACAAATCATGGAATTATAAAAGAATTACAAAATAAATATATATTTTTTAATATGAATAATTATGTACTATAATGGCTATGTAATAATTATGTTATTAATTTATTATGTTTTAATAATTGTGCCTTTTATGAATTATCCACACTACCATTAAAAGAAAGAAAACAAAAAAATAATGGAATTATTGAAATTAAATTATTACATGAAAATATTATTGTTATTATTATTATTATTACTGTAGGGAATACTTGTATGCCTTTTATAAATGATGCACAGTATCAGAAAAACAAGGGAAAAATCATGGAAATATAAAATAATTATAGATAAATAATTTGTTGTTATTGTTTTATTATTATTGTTAGCTGATATTAAATTTTTTGTTTTTCTTATACTGATTGATAATATTTATATTGAATGATATTTAATATTTTAATCATACAAACTCTTTTTTCCTGATTTTGCATTATGATCTTTGCTGTCATCTAACACTCACTTAAAGTTCTTCCCTTTAAAAACACTTATAATTTAATACCACTGTCCAAATATAATCTTTTGCAAATCTTAAAAGGAATATCCATTTTTATGATGTAATTATTATAATGTTGTGATGCCTAAATTCACAATCGATTGACTTGACTTGTTTTGATTTATTTATCTTTTTATAGAAATAAAGCCTTTTGAAATATGACATTTATTGAAAATAATACAAATGATGATCTGCCAGAATTTTTAATACTAGTCCATCTGTACATTTTTTACTGGATATAACTCACAAGCCCTTCTCATATCTGTATAAAAGTAATGTTTTAAGAAATTATCATCTATAATATATTCTACATAGTTGCAAGGACAAATGCCCATGTTTCATTCTTCCTGTAGAGGATCAGTCTTAACCCTCTGGGGTCTAAGGGTGTTTTGGGGGCCTGGAGAAGTTTACCAGTAGAGAAAAAATCTGAGATTCTATTCATGAAGACTTGCTCACATCTACTTAAAAGCTATACTGTAATAACCAGAGTTGGCCATAACAACTGCTACACAGCTGCAAGGACAAGTGTCCACTTTTCCTTCCTGTATAGCATACGGGTTTTGAGCAACATTCTCATTCAGACCATTAGAAATTATGTTTGAAGCTCTGTTCATATTTATTCATGTGCCCAGTATGTTGACCAACTATAGCTAATTGGGTCATAGAGCATGATCATCCCTCCCTCTTATGTGTTTTTCCTGCACTCACAGATAAAGTAATTGGATCTCAGCTTGACAAAAAAGAAAACAAAAGAGAAAATAGTCAAGATATTTGTTTTTTTTTCTGAAAACCATGTCTCCACGGTACAACTGGCATTAATTTGTTGTTGTTGGATTATTATTATTTTTTTTGATGCCTGAATTTTTCAAAATCAAAATCTTGTTTCCCCCAAAGCAGCACCATCAAAGGAGGATATGAGAGAATTGCACCTAAATTGGCCCTGAAAAAGCCGTGAGAGGGTTTTGGATAGCTGTCATTTTTCATCACTGCAGACCAGGCACACATTATGAAGTCTATGAAATTCAGCCCATTGTTTATGGATTAGTCAATAAGATTCTAGTTAGCAAGGTATTGTGCCATGCAGAAGCCAATGGAAAATGCCTTTTAAATTTCTAATTTCTAATCTAATTCTTGAATATGTATTGAGGTAACAAACATGAGGCAGAATTACAATTTGAATTTGATGTTGAACTTTAAAATTTGCTTAAGAGTTTTGGGGGAAAATTTATCAGGTAAGGTATATCAAGTAATTGATGGATAGACAAATCATAGATAAACAGATGGATTGTTTGTTAGTTGGATAGACAGGCTGATGGGTGAATGGATGAATGGAGAATTGGAGAGAGGGATGATGGATGGATGGATTGATGATAGACAGAAAAACAGACAATAACAATATGGATGAATGTATGGTTAGATTGATGGTTAAATAGATGGATAGATAGGCAGGTGCAAAGATGGAGGGAGGGAGGAATGTTTGATGGATGGATGAAAGGTTGGATGGATGGATGGATGGTAGACAGAAAAAAAGACAATGGTGGATGGATGGTAAGAAAGAAAAATGGATGGATGGATGGTTCGATGGGTAGACATGCTGATGGATGGATGGGTCGTTAGATGCATAAAATAATGACTGATAGACAAATAGACAAATGGATGGATAATCATATGGCTAGATGGATTGTTAGATGGAGGGAGGGAGGAAGGAATGATGGATGGATAGATTGATGATAGAAAAACAGAGAGAAATACTTTATGGATGGATGGTGGATGATTAAATTGATGAAAGGATAGATGGACAGACAGACAAATGGAAGGATAGTTTGAATGTAAGATGGAGAGACAGAAAGATGGTCAATGGACGGATGATATAGAGAGCAGTTACTCTTTCATCATTTTGCTTGTGTAATGAGCACTATAGTTAGGTTATGAACCTTTAAAGTTTTCCTTTCTCTTTGGAGTGTTACAAGCTGTCCGTGCATAGATAAGATCCCTGAAGTTGCAAAGACTAAAGTCTCAAACCCAAAGGGATATTCTTTATAAAAGTTAAGACTCGTCCACGGCCCCCTAAAACGGTTCATTTAAACACACCCCCACATGTCTACGCCACTGTGTGGGAAGATTTGCATAACACTGCCCAAATGTATACGCAAAGAAAGAGGGTGTGATTTTTATTCTCACTGTAGTAATGTTGCTTCCGCCGGCGCCATGTCCTGGAGAGACTGTTTCATTGTGAAAGTGAAACTACTTTGGGCTTCCAAAAAAGGACACAACTAGAAATCAGTGGTTAAGTTGTACCTTATTGGTCCGAATATAACACGACCCTGATTATTAGACGACCCCCCTTTTAACCAGATGTACCTTTTGGAAAAAGGCCTTTTGAAAACCAAATCTTGTATATATCAAATATATATATTTTTTTCTTAAATTATTTTCATATTGCATTTTTTTCCTATTTCAATATTTTTTTAAAAGTATGGTAAATACTGGTAAAATGTACCAACAATCACATTTAAAAATAGACACTTTTTGATATACCATAAAAATGGGGACTGAAACAAAATGGCGCCGCTGATGGCAGCTATTGTGCGTTGCTCCTCGGTGTTTGTATTGTTTTTGTTTGTTTTTCCTGTTTTTTGTTTTTCAAATAAGATCAGCTTTACCAGGGATGATCTACTGAACATTCGGCAGAACACACCACAAAATCTTCTACCGGTTTTTGATTTTTCGGACGTTTTGCTGGACATTGTAGTTGGCGGAGCTGTAGCTCTGGTCAAACGCTTCAGGAGGCGCAGACGGGGAAAGAGAGCCGGCGCGCTCGTGAAACTTCGTCAGCGCGGATTTAGAACGGCGTTGCCTAGCATCCATCTGGCGAATCTCCGCTCTCTACCCAACAAAACGGACGAACTCCTTCTGCTCTCCCGGACAAACAAGGACTTTTCTAACTCTGCTGCTCTATGTTTCACGGAAACCTGGTTGAATGGCGACATACCGGACAGCGCGATCCATCTGCCTAATTACCAGCTGATAAGAGCAGATCGGGACACAGAATCAACGGGGAAATCGCGCGGCGGCGGGACATGCTTTTACATCAATGAGAGGTGGTGTACAGATGTAACTGTTTTAAAGAAGATGTGCTGCTCAGATCTAGAAACGCTCTTCATTAACTGCAAGCCGTTCTATTCGCCGCGGGAGTTCTGCTCGTTCATTCTCGTGAGTGTTTACATTCCACCGCAAGCGCACGTGAGCACAGCTCTACAGAAACTCGCTGATCTGATCACAGAGAGTGAACAACAACACCCGGACTCTGTTTTAATCATTCTCGGGGACTTTAATAAAGCAAATCTCTCCCGTGAACTGCCAAAATACAGACAGCATGTTACATGTCCCACCAGAGACAGTAATATATTGGATCACTGTTACACAACAATAAAGGACGCATATCACTCGGTTCCACGAGCAGCTTTAGGACTCTCTGATCACTGTTTGGTTCATCTTATTCCATCCTACAGGCAGAAACTTAAGTCTGCGAAGCCTGTATTAAGATCTGTTAAAAGATGGACTAACGAAACAGAGCGGGATTTACAAGCCTGTTTCGACCTGACTGATTGGTCTGTTTTTGAAGCTGCAGCAAATGACCTGGACGAGCTCACAGAGACTGTAACATCATATATCAGCTTCTGTGAGGACATGTGCATTCCTACCAGGACTCATCTATTCTACAACAATGACAAACCATGGTTCACTGCCAAACTCAGACAGCTCCGTCAGGCCAAAGAAGATGCTCACAGAAAGGGGGATAAAGTCTTGTACAAACAGGCCAAATACACACTGGAAAAGGAGATCAGAGTGGCAAAGAGGAATTATTCTGACAAGCTCAGGAACAAATTCTCTTCCAGCGATCCGGCTTCAGTGTGGCTTGGATTAAAGGACATCACCAGCTACAAAACACCACCCCCCAGCACTCTGGAGAATCAACACCTGGCAGACGACTTAAACGAGTTCTTTTGTCGTTTTGAACGATCACCCCACACCCGCCCAGAACACCCCTCCACACAACCATTCACACCTCCAGCAACCCCTCTCTCCCCCACACCTACAATTCAAATCAGCGAAGACGATGTGTGCCAGGTCTTCAGGAAAAACAAAAGAAGGAAAGCACCTGGTCCAGATGGTGTGTCACCAGCCTGCCTAAAAATCTGTGCTGAGCAGCTGGCCCCCATCTTCACACAGATCTTCAATAGATCACTGGAGCTGTGTGAAGTCCCCTCATGCTTCAAACGCTCCACCATCATCCCCGTCCCAAAGAAACACAAAATTACTGGACTAAATGACTACAGACCTGTGGCACTAACGTCTGTAGCCATGAAATCATTCGAAAGACTGGTTCTGGCTCATCTGAAGGACATCACTGGACCCTTACTGGACCCCCTGCAGTTTGCCTACAGAGCAAACAGGTCTGTGGATGATGCAGTCAACATGGGACTGCACTTCATCCTGCAGCATCTGGACAGACCAGGGACTTATGTGAGGATCCTGTTTGTGGACTTCAGCTCTGCTTTTAACACCATTATCCCGGAAACCCTTCAAAATAAACTAACTCAGCTCTCCGTCCCCACCTCCGTCTGCCAGTGGATCAACAGCTTCCTGACAGACAGACAGCAGTTAGTAAAGCTTGGCAAATTCTCATCCAGCACTCGAACCATCAGCACTGGAGCTCCTCAGGGCTGCGTACTCTCCCCACTGCTCTTCTCCCTCTACACCAACGACTGCACATCTAAAGACCCCTCTGTCAAGCTCCTGAAGTTTGCAGACGACACCACACTGATCGGCCTCATCCAGGACGGTGACGAGTCTGCTTACAGACAGGAGGTTAAGGAGCTGGCTGTCTGGTGCAGTCTCAACAACCTGGAGCTTAACACGCTCAAAACTGTGGAGATGATCGTGGACTTCAGGAGAAACCCCCCTGCTCTCCCCCCACTTACCATCATGAACAGCACCGTGACTGCAGTGGAGTCATTCAGATTCTTGGGCACCACCATCTCTCAGGACCTAAAGTGGGATATTCACATTGACTCCATTGTCAGGAAGGCCCAGCAGAGGCTGTACTTTCTTCGCCAGCTGAGGAAGTTCAACCTGCCACAGGACTTACTGAAACAGTTCTACTCTGCCATCATTGAATCCATCCTCTGCACCTCAATAACTGTCTGGTTCAGCTCAGCTACCAAATCTGACCTCAGAAGACTACGGAGGGTAGTCCGGACTGCTGAGCGAATCATTGGTACAACCCTCCCCACTCTCCAAGAACTGTACTTATCCAGAGTGAGCAAAAGGGCTGGTAAAATCACTCTGGACCCCTCACATCCAGCACACAACCTCTTTGAACTGTTACCATCTGGTCGACGCTACAGAGCTCTGAGCACCAGAACGACCAGACACAGGAACAGTTTCTTCCCTCAGTCAATACATCTCATGAACACTCAATAAATAAACGTAGAACACACAACTAATACATTATCCATTCACCACACTCACTTATTTTATTTTCTCATTTCTAATTTGCACATACTTCACCTGTACATACATAGTCGCCTATATTATATATTATATATTGTGTATTTTTTATTTTTTTTGCTGCTTTGTACATTGGTTATTGGCTATTTCCTGTTATTTTGTTTCATTACCTGTGTCCTGTCCTGTTACTGTCTTTCTGTTGCACTGTGGAGCTTCTGTCACTACAACAAATTCCTTGTATGTGTAAACATACTTGGCCAATAAAGCTCATTCTGATTCTGATTCTGATTCATTCTGAAATAACAGGTAGCCCATCTGAATTATATAACATTTAGGCTATCCATCTCATAGTCGCCTACCAAAATTTTATTAACAGTAGAAGTGAAATCTTATTGTAGCCTTCAAATCTGGGTACTGTCTTACGTTTAAAATCACTTACAAAGGAAGTTTGGTCCCATCAGGCTAACATGACAGTCACAACTCATGCTGCTGTAAGCTTTTGTTTTTCTTTTGTTTTCACTCGCGATCTTTACAACACACATTACATTACGTATTTCATGGCACACTCGTTTTACGCGTATTTAGCGCCACCTATTGTTGTGGGTGTATTATTGACATGTCAAAGTCTAGAACCTGAATATAAGACAATTTTTTTCAGATGTATTTCCAAGAAAAAAAAACATTGTCTTATATTCGGGTCAATACGGTATTTACAACACTGTTCCAGAACAGTTCAACCCAAATATTAGAGTGTGTGCAGCGCATTTTACTGAGGACTATTTCCTGAACCTGGGAGAGTAGCCTACAAGGCTGGCTTGCACTAAGGCTGTTTCTATAAAGTGGGGCAATTACAACTTTGCAAGGACAGTCTGGCGCTTCTGACTCACAGCCTGTAAGTATGTTTTCATATTGAAAGAATTTGTCACTGACTGTTCAAACGTGAGTTTTGAGCAGTGTAGAGTAGCTCTTGTTGTTTGGCGTTTAAAGACAGTATAAGTAATTATAATCAGTAATTATGTCCCCACTGGATGCAACAAATGCCTCATTTACAATGGGTTTTATTGTTTTCATCTCATTGCGCTGGGACACAGCATCACAATACGGTAAGGGACGTAACATTTCCGTCACATGCTTGAGGTATTTGGCCAATCACAAGGCACTGGATAGCTGGCCAATCAGAGCACACCTTGCTTCTCAGAACGATGAGCTTTGTAGAAATCGATGCGCTTCAGAAAGCCAGAGCATAGAGGAGCAACAATAATGTACAGTATGTGGAAAATAATGTTTTTTGAACCTTAAATCCACACATTTTTGAACCTTAAACCCACATAAAATAAACACATTGCATTACACCAAATACACAAAATTATGTTCTTTTTAGCAATGTCATATGACTCCTTTAAACTTTGCCACCAATTTAGAAGTTCTGAGCTAAAATAAACCCTCTGGAAAGTACAGTTGAACTAAAACAACAAATTATATACTGGGCTTAAAGCTACATGTGGGCTGCTTTATTCCTTCTGGTGCGTCTGAAGTCAGCAGCATGTGCTTATAGCAGATTAATCATGAGAGAGCATGGCCCAGACCCCTTCACACATCAGCTTCTTTTTAATATTATTTGTAGCTGCATATATGTCTAATAGTTGTCTTATGTAATCGCCAAAGTGTCAGCATGCCTCAGCAGTTAGCCTTGGGTCCTCGCCGTCATCCAGTGGCACAAATCTAGTTCTGACAGGAGGAGGGAACGCTGCCTGGTGGGAATTATCACACCTCACTGGTGTGGCTGCTCCTCGTTCTGAGAGCTTAGTCAGACTATCCTCATATGAGGAAAAACAAAAAACAAAAACACACAGACCTGATATGACCTGCACTCGACATCTAAATCTGAATCCTTTTTGCTGGGATTGTGCAGTATGCATTATTTAGCGTTACAGGGTCATTTAATCAGTATGAGTCTCACTCCAAGCTTCAGTGGGTGGCAAAATGTAGTCGTTCACAGTTCTGTAAAAAAACGGTAGGCGAAAACAGTGGCATTAGCAGAAGTAAATACAGTAGAGGAAAAGTACAAAAGGGAAGAAGTTTTTATGGCTGAAGCTTGTTTATGAGGGAAAAAAATAATTAACAGGATAAATATTTTAGAAGGGGAAAATTTCAAGCTCAAAAGATTATGAAAAGGTGATCAAATAGGACACTCGACTGAGAATAAAATAAATATAAAATAAATGAAGACTATCTATCTATCTATCTATCTATCTGTCTGTCTGTCTGTCTGTCTGTCTATCTATAATAGTCATCTATTCAATTATTTATTTAAAGTAATTATAGTAGAGGTGTATTTTGAATAAATCATCCTTTCAATGTTGGCAACAGTTAGGAAAACTTTCTGTGCGTCCATATGTGATTTGATCATCTTTTTATGTAACAAGTCTTTAGGGTACATGCCAGTATTTCCTACACATGACAGCAAACGCAGCATGAGACTTGATGTCTGATTTACAAACAAATGACTAAGTTACAAATTATGAACCAGTTTTCGTTTATGTCTTATTCAGAATAATAATGATTTTTCAAAAGCTAAGCATTACATACAATTTTTTGTGACTGAAATAATTTGCAATCTATTTACAATCTCTAGTAATAACCCAAACAAATACTTATTAATGAGGCACAATATAATAATAATAATAATAATAAATTAAATAATTACCATCATGGAGTTCTAAAATAATAACCGAGAAAAAATATGTATTATTATTATTGAGATTAATACCATATTACAGTAGCTGATATTCTACATTTATTTATTTTCTTTTTTATATTGGTTGATGTTATAATAGTTGATGGTGATTCATTTAGCTTCTAAATGTTTCATTTTATGAGTAAATGGCTCTCTAGTCATTATTTATTTATTTTTAGTTTGAAGCCCTGTCTAAGATATGCAGTACAGCCTCTGAATATTTTCATTGCTCTTAACTCACATGCATCAAGTAACATTTCGAAAATACGTTTACCGGATGTCACGGTCCTGTTGGTGTGCCCTGGTTGGCCACCAGATGTCACTGTCTGTTTGTTTGAGCACATGGCTTGTTGTTTGTGGTTTGTGCCATGTGCTCTCCTGTCTATTGTCTGACCCCGCCCTCCTTGTTATCTCATTATTGTTTCAGTAACTTCACCTGTGTCCTCCTCGTTTGTCTCCCTATTTATTCTCCTGGTGTCTGCAGTCCTGTGCTGTTCCGTTATTTCATGTTTAATGTGAGATGTTTGACGTTGTGTGTGTGTTTGCAGTCTCGGCCTGCCTGCCTGTTTTTCCCCCTCGGGGTGGTTTTTGTTCAGCTTTTGTTTAATTTTATTATTAAAGGACACACCATTCTCCTGCACTTGAGTCCTCACCTCATCTCTCTTCCGGAATCCGTGACAGAACGGAACAGCCAAATGAGGACTCAGCGGAGAATGGGCTCTCACCTTCCACCAGCCTCTAACATCAGCAGCCCTCACTACCAACGCATCCTCCAGTTCCAGGCCCTGAGCTCCCTCCGTCAGCAGGGCACTGACGTGAGGAAGTTTTCCCTGAGGTTCGTTGGTGCAGCAGAGGGTCTGGGGTACAATGATGCAGCCCTCAAGGACCTCTTCAATAGTGCCCTTGAGGAGCCCCTCAACAGGTGGAGGATGAGGGGGCTGGACCACCTGACATTTGATGAGTTTGTTGAGTGCTTGGCATGGTCAACAGATAGGGTGGCTGGTGTGCCTCAGGCAGTGCTCGCAGAAGCTGCAGCGCCCCCAGTGATGGCCGACAAGGCTGCGAGGCAAGGGGCGTCAGAGACCTCGTCTGCCGCACCCAGTAATTTGCGTCCGGTGACAGAGCGTCTCAGGCTGATGCACAGTGTGCAGGATCCCCCGCTGATGTCGGTGCGAGCAGCGTGGTCTGCTGGTGGTCTTTCCGAGGCGGCGGTGCCCGCTCACGATCCTCCCGAAGGGGCGGTGCCCGCTCACAAGGCTTCCGAGGCGGCGGTGCCCGCTCACCAGGCTTCCGAGGCGGCGGTGCCCGCTCACCAGGCTTCCGAGGCGGCGGTGCCCGCTCACCAGGCTTCCGAGGCGGCGGTGCCCGCTCACCAGGCTTCCGAGGCAGCGGTGCCCACTCACGATCCTCCCGAGGCGGCGGTTCCTGCTCACAAGGCTTCCGAGGCGGCGGTTCCCGCTCACAGTTCCTCCGAGGCGGCGGTTCCCGCTCACAGTTCCTCCGAGGTGGCGGTTCCCGCTCACAGTTCCTCCGAGGCGGCGGTGCACGCTCACAAGGCTTCCGAAGCGGTGGTTCCCGATCACAAGGCTTCCGAGGCGGCAGTGCACGCTCACAAGACTTCCGAAGCGGCGGTGCCCGCTCACGATCCTTCCGAGGCGGCGGTGCACGCTCACAAGGCTTCCGAAGCGGTGGTGCCCGCTCACGATCCTCCCGAGGCGGCGGTGCACGCTCACAAGGCTTCCGAGGCGGCGGTTCCCGCTCACAGTTCCTCCGAGGCGGCGGTGCCCGCTCACAAGGCTTCCGAGGCGGCGGTGTCCGCTCACAAGGCTTCCGAAGCGGCGGTGCCCGCTCACGATCCTCCCGAGGCGGCGGTGCACGCTCACAGTTCCTCCGAGGCGGCGGTGCCCGCTCACAAGGCTTCCGAGGCGGCGGTGTCCGCTCACAAGGCTTCCGAGGCGGCGGTGTCCGCTCACAAGGCTTCCGAGGCGGCAGTGCCCGCTCACGATCCTCCCGAGGCGGCGGTGTCCGCTCACAAGGCTTCCGAGGCGGCGGTGCCCGTTCACAAGGCTTCCGAAGCGGCGGTGCCCGCTCACGACCCTCCTGCTCTGCCTGCCCCGCCTTGGCCTCCTGTTCGCCCCCAGTGATGGCCGACAAGGCTGCGAGGCAAGGGGCGTCAGAGACCTCGTCTGCCGCACCCAGTAATTTGCGTCCGGTGACAGAGCGTCTCAGGCTGATGCACAGTGTGCAGGATCCCCCGCTGATGTCGGTGCGAGCAGCGTGGTCTGCTGGTGGTCTTTCCGAGGCGGCGGTGTCCGCTCACAAGGCTTCCGAAGCGGCGGTGCCCGCTCACGATCCTCCCGAGGCGGCGGTGCACGCTCACAGTTCCTCCGAGGCGGCGGTGCCCGCTCACAAGGCTTCCGAGGCGGCGGTGTCCGCTCACAAGGCTTCCGAGGCGGCGGTGTCCGCTCACAAGGCTTCCGAGGCGGCAGTGCCCGCTCACGATCCTCCCGAGGCGGCGGTGTCCGCTCACAAGGCTTCCGAGGCGGCGGTGCCCGTTCACAAGGCTTCCGAAGCGGCGGTGCCCGCTCACGACCCTCCTGCTCTGCCTGCCCCGCCTTGGCCTCCTGTTCTGCCGGCACCACCCTGGCATCCTGGCACAGAGGTGTCTCCAGGCCCTCTGCCGCTACACGGGCCTGGCCCACCATCCCTCCCCCTGATCCGCCTCTGGACCACCTCCCTCCCAGACATTTTTTTTTTATTTCAGTTTTAGTGTGGAGCATCTGGAATCTGCTCCTTAATGAGGGGGTTGTGTCACGGTCCTGCTGGTGTGCCCTGGTTGGCCACCAGATGTCACTGTCTGTTTGTTTGAGCACATGGCTTGTTGTTTGTGGTTTGTGCCATGTGCTCTCCTGTCTATTGTCTGACCCCGCCCTCCTTGTTATCTCATTATTGTTTCAGTAACTTCACCTGTGTCCTCCTCGTTTGTCTCCCTATTTATTCTCCTGGTGTCTGCAGTCCTGTGCTGTTGACGTGAGAATGTGAGATGTTTGACGTTGTGTGTGTGTTTGCAGTCTCGGCCTGCCTGCCTGTTTTTCCCCCTCGGGGTGGTTTTTGTTCAGCTTTTGTTTAATTTTATTATTAAAGGACACACCATTCTCCTGCACTTGAGTCCTCACCTCATCTCTCTTCCGGAATCCGTGACACCGGAGTCTTTTCAATTTGGCTTTGAAATCAAATAGAGGCTTATAAAAGAGTCAAGACACAGCATATTTAAGGGCTGCATACCAGGTCATTAAAAGTATCACTTATCAAATTTAGAAAATTAAAGAGGCACAATTAACTGCCATAATAAATAAATAAATACCAACTAAAGGGGCTGTGCACCAAAACTATTTATTTTCCAGAAAGCGATAAATGGTTTCTTAATTAAATGAAAACATTTTCAGAAGCTATTTATCACTGCTAATTGTGAAAGCTTGCGTTATCAAAAGCTATTCAATTGTTTTTTAAGGAATTATTGAAGTCTCACATGGGGTTGTGTTTTTCAGCTTTTGGAAAGAGAGACAAAATTAGTAGCTGAAGGGCTGCAAAACCATTTGAATGGTTCACTGTTAATTTTAGCGGCGTGAGCAAGAGGCTTCAATTTTCCCAGTGCTTTGTCTGTTCTGTCTTGCTTTGTGGTTTTAGAGTTTAGGGTGATTGCAATTTAGATCCAATTGTTACCTCAGCCCTGGTCCAGAATGTAGCATTTAATTTTAGGCTTTGCCCAATTGCTGAATTACAAGTCCTGTCAAGTGTGCTTAATCAATGGATGTTTTTCTCTTTTTTTGCTGTTCTACCCTCTCGGGGGAAAAATAGTTTAAACTGTTGCATAGCAATAATGGCAAGATTCCTGGCATAAAGAAATATTTATTGTGTGATTGTCATGGTGGACAGTGCAAGGATCATAAACAACAACTTTAGGGATATGAGCATATATAATATCGCTCAATTTATGATACGCATGATACAAGTACTACTTTAGAATTCATAACATTCAGATTTCCTAACTTTTTAACGAGACACTAAATTTCTAGATATTTTTCTGTTTAAACATTAAATTAAACATGACATTGTAAAGACAAGTTTTTTCCAAAAGTTAAATAATGGGCTTTTATATTATCATTGTTCTAAAGCCAAATCAAATTAATAAAAAAAATAATTATATTGAATTATGTTGTAGTATTTTTTCCTGCCTGCTATTAGAGTGCATTTTTCAATGCATTTTACATTTATTTGTACAGTACTTCTATAATGTGTAAATATTGTAATAGATGTAATTACTGTAAAATTTAAAACACTCTTTCACTAATAATAATAATAATAATAATAATATTAATAATGTTGTTGTTACTCTTCTTCTTATTCGTCTTCTTCTTATAACATAAACAGTACACAGATTGTATGGGTATAAAACTAATTATACTTTGGCATCTTTAGAAAGAAATATGAAACCATAATTTATGTTTGTGTGTGTGTGTATATATATATATATATATATATATATATATATATATATATATGTGTATATATATATATATATATATATATATGTATATATATATATATGTGTGTATATATATATATATGTATGTATATGTATATATATATATATATGTATCTGTGTGTGTGTGTGTATATATATAGTGCACTCAGAAAGTATTAAGACTCCCTTATTTTTTTTTCAAGTTTGTTGCAGCCTGACACTACAATTGTTTAAAAGTAATTTTTTGTTTAATCTAATTATTATTAATCTATAATGAAAAAGTGATTTTTTAAAAAAATGTCTGTAAATTTTATTTAAAAAATGTGTGTGCATATACAGTATGTGTCTGTGTATATATACACTGCCCATCCAAAAAAAAAGTCACACACTCTAATATTTCATTAGACCGCCTTTAGCTTTGATTACGGCACGCATTCGCCATGGCATCATTTCGATAAGCTTCTGCTTCGGACCGCTGCGCAAAGTCTTCTCCAGCACATCCCAAAGATTCTCAGTGGGGTTAAGGTCTGGACTCTGTGGTGGCCAATCCATGTGTGAAAATTATGTCTAATTCTCCCTGAACCACTCTTTCACAATTTGAGCCCGATGAATCCTGGCATTGTCATCTTGGAATATGCCTGTACCATTAGGGAAGAAAAAATCCATTGATGGAATAACCTGGTCATTCAGTATATTCAGGTAGTCAGCTGACCTCATTCTTTGGGCACATACCATTGAAGCAACCCCAGATCATAGCACTGCCTCCACAGGCTTGTACGGTAGGCACTAGGCATGATGGGTGCATATAACTTCATCCACCTCTCTTCTTACCCTGATGTGCCCATCACTCTGGAACAGGGTACATCTGGACTCATCAGACCACATGACCTTCTTGCATTGCTCCAATCCAATCTTTATGCTCCCTAGCAAATTGAAGCCTTTTTTTCCAATTAGCCTCACAGATAAGTGGTTTTCTTAAGGCTACACAGCTGTTTAGGCCCAATCCCTTGAGTTCCCTTCGCATTGTGCGTATGAAAATTTAAGTGATCGCCGATCATGATCGTTCAAGATTTTTTTCCGACCACATTTCTTCCTCGAAGATGATGATTCCCCACTATCCTTCCAGTTTTTAATAATACATTGGACAGTTCTTAACCCAGTTTTAGTAATTTCAGGAATCTCCTTAGATGTTTTCTTAGCTTGATGCATGCCAATAATTTGACCCTTCTGAAACAGATTGACATCTTTTCCACGACCACAGGATGTATCTTCCAACATGGTTGTTTAAGAAATGAGAAGCTACTCTCTGCATCAGTTAGGGTTAAATAACTTGTTGCCAGCTGAAACATAATCATCCATGCCGTAATTATCCAATGGGAGGCTCTTACCTATTTGCTTAGTTAAATCCAGGTGGATTTAGTTTTTTTTTGGACTGGCTGTGGGCAGTGTGTATATACACGCACACACAGATATGTATGTATGTATGTATGTGTGTGTGTGTGTGTGTGTGTGTGTGTGTGTGTGTGTCAAATTTATGTATTTGTCTAGGACTGAATGTTGGCAGGGCTTAGACCAGAAGCATGTCAAAACTGTGAAAAATTAAATTTAGATTATGTAATTTATAGTTTCCAAGAATAAAGAACACAATAATGATGATAATAATAATACTCATTATATTAACTATTCTTCTTATTATTATTATACAATATAGATTTTATACCCTTTTTTATTATTCATAAAGTGTCAAACTGTGAAAAGTGTATTTATTTAATTCCTGTTATACTATCTAAGAATAAATAAATAAAGAATACATGCACATGATGTGTGTGTGAGAGAGAATGTGTGACTGAAAAATAGAAAGCAAAAATAGTGGCATCAATAGCCATTTTGTTGATTTCTTCAGAGCATTTATACGGAACGTCGCAATGCCATGTACCTTTATGTGCTGCGGCACACAGGTCTAGTTGAAACCTCATCTCTCGCTCTCTTTCTAGAATGCATGCTGGGATGGAATGATGAATTAGATGGCACCTATATAACTACACCTGCTCGCCTGCTCCATACATCACAGCTCTCTGGTGCACTTACAGGAAGCGTCTTATATGCTTTCCATGTACTTCTCTCTCCCATAAAGTATTCCTCCACTCTGCATAGCTGCCCACTCACCTCTTCCCCATTGATTTTTTTGGGCTGTGTTCACCTGCCTCAGGAGTGCCAGAGTAATGCGTTGATTCAGCAGCACTCTCCGAGTGGAAAGGCCATGGAGTATCTATGGCAACAGCGAACCCAAAGCTCTTCATAATGACAATTTTCTTCAGCTTTAGTTCCTCCGGCTCTCCGTGTCTCTTCCTCGTACCTTTCTGCGTCCCATCCAATATGTCAGCCGGCTCTCCTTTTGCCGCCATATTCTCAGCCTTGTGGGATTTAATGGGCTCATTATACACCAGGCTACCTGTTGCTGTCAGCTCACAAAACCCACCGTCATCATTAAGATCAAACGTCGGTTCCACCCGGAGGGGTCACAATGCTGAACATTTAAGAAGGTAAAAGAGGTCTTTGATGAGAAAACCCTCCCAAGCTTGTTCGTCTTCAAGCGGAATTCAGCTGGCTGGTGGTCGAAGCATAATAGCTTATAGAGTGGATGTGGAAAGTCTGTAAAAAAAGGTGTAATTAGATCTTTTAGGGCTCCAGAGAGATGGGCAGGATAATGGAAACCAAAACTCTGTATCTCCTCCCCATTATGGGCACATTTTATGAGTTATACATCCATTAAAGACATGAATCTACCTGTAAGTGATCAAATGGAGAAAGATTAGAGCTCTTACGCGACGTAGCACCTGCTCACCAATCCATTTAGTCAAACCGGTTACGCCAATAAAAAGTCGAGGAATCTAATAGAAAAGTATGATTCGCTTGCTCTTCCCAGCTACAGGAGCCATTACAAGAATGGAGCTTGTTAGATATTTATCCCATTTCACAACACAGAGCAAAAGATCTTTGGCTAAAAGGCATCTTTCTGAAGGCAAAATCCATTTGAGATGTCGAGCGCTCAGGATATACTATCCGCACGCTGTTGATTTTTCACCGAGTTTAAACTCATTATGCTACCCTGGGGGAGCTCGGAGCACTGCGCGCTTGATAAATTCAGCCTATTCTCCAAGGCTTTTCTCTCCATCTCCAATGCGCCATTCTGGCAGGTGGAGGGAAAACGCGCAAAGTTCTGGGGCCGAGCAGTTTTTCCTGCCCTACGCTGTCAGGAAATGAGCAAGAGATCTTTTTTTTACATCAAAGAAGATAGATCGCTTTGGCATGGTAACCCAACCTGATCAGGCTAGTGTCCCGCGTGGGTCGGACTACAAATGAAGCGGTCGCACCAACCAGTGATGGTTTACCTTTGGCCCACAAGGACGGAAATGTGATTTCAAAGTCGTTACTTTTTTTTGACAGCCTGCGGAAACCAGACGGATCTGCTTGACCTTGCGTCTGATGAGAAAAACACGGGCTCCGCTGCACTTCCTGTCGCATTTTGTCCAGAAATGTATTCATCAAATGTGAAAATGAGCTGAACTCCTCCCACTGCCTGCTCACTTTCACTGCGCTGACATATTGGGTTGTTGATATCGGCAGGGCCGCGCGCAGCGGATACATGCAGCAAACGCTCATTGATCAGCTGCTTCAGCAGGCTCAGGGAAATCTAGAGGTGCCAGTGCAACAAGCTTTCTTATTACTCTTACAACTGGGTCAGGGTAATTTAACTCCGAAAACATGACAAAACACAGCAGGTGCCAGATTCCAGGTGCACGTAGGCTGAGTTGAGCAGTGAATATGGAGAGGTTGGATGTCACTCCAAACGAGAGTAATACATTCATGAATCAAATTACTCAGCTTGAAGTGATTGCAGAAGGTTTGGTGTACTGCCGTTAAACCAACTTTATTACAGTAATTTGATTCATCAATGTATTTTTCTAATCTGCTGTAAAGATGACAGTTTATTTAAAATAATGTTTATTTAATAACAGTTTCAGATTAATTACTTTTTAAATAATTTGTTTTTTATAATAACAAGAAAAATAAGTAGAAGTAGCTATTTATTTCTAGTAGTTTTATTAGTTTAAGTATTTTTTAAATTAGAGTAGTAGTAGTTGAATAACAATAAGAAAAATAAGTAGTAGTAGTTTATTTCTAGTAGTTTTATATATATTTTTTTATTAGTAAAAAATGTGACAATGTTTACATGTACCAAATACAGAACCCCATGGACCAAACATATAACATATAAGAGAAAAAAAAAACACTAAGAAAAGGTGACAATATTTACATGTGCCAAAATGTACAAACACATGGACAAACAAACATATTGTCATGAATCTGGTCTATGAACTTCTGTTAACTCACCACCAGAGGTCACTCGCTCACCACATGGACTCTTGCACCACACTAACTGTTGCACGCCACCTCAGACTACAATTCCCATCATCCATTGCACTGATGACTCACACAGCTGATTGCACTGATCACACACCCTACATAAACCATAGACTTCCTCTTCCTCTCGGCCGAGTATTTTATAGCGTATATCACTCTCCTAGCGATAGCTACTCTACGGAGCCCACTCAGTTATCATAGTCTTGCCTTGCCTTGTGTGTTTTCTAGTGTTTTGATTCTTGCCTGTGTTTCCTGGATTTACCCCTTTGTCTTGCCATTCGGACTCTGTTTGCACCTCTCTTGGACTATTGCTCGTGTAACTGGATTATCTCTCTGCCTTGCCCTGTTGGATATTGTTCGCCGATCGTCGACCCACGCTTGCCCTAGGATTACTCTTTGTCTTGCCTGTGCTGTTCCTGTTTGCCACTGAATGAACCTGGCTTGTTTTGTAACCACGCCTTTGAATAAAGCTTGCAAATGGATCCGCATGTCTCATGTCTCGTTTGCCCCGTAACACATATATACTGATAGCCAACATTACAAGTCCTTTCTGATTAACTTTTGTATTTGCATTCATATGTCTGTGTGTGCGCGTATGTGTGTGTGTTTGTGTGTGTGTCATTGTGTCTAGGGTTGGGGAAGGAAGCATACAACTGAAATAGTATCATAATAAATTGATAACAGTTATAAGCAAAATAAAGAGTAATAATAATAATAGAGACAACAAATGTTATTAGCAACGATAATAACCATAATAATATTAATGATAATAATAGTAATAATGATTTCATCATAACTGGGAAAGGGTGGAGGACAATGAAGAGGGCAAGTAAAAATAATAATAGTAATAATATTAGTATTGAATGATAAATTAATAAATGTTTAAAAATGGGGGGGGGGGGGGGGGCGATCCCACCGTGGCTACAACATATCAGAACTTAACTCCCCAGCCCATGTCACGCCCCAATGGGGGTGCCAGGGAAGGATGCCGCTGGGCAACAGGACCCAAAGCACCCCCCCCCCCCCCCCTCCCCCATCTCCCCAAACATCAGCCATCGCCGGCCACTACCTACATGCCACACTTATATATCTACTTATTTATTATCTACTTAATTATGTTTTAATGTGTAGATGTGTATATGTCTCAGCTAGTTTGTGATGCATTAAAAAATTGAGACGTGTAGTTTTATTAACGTTGCAAGTAGTTTCTTAAATGAGAGAAGTAGTAGTTTAATTTTTTTTTAATATTTTTCTAAACAGTCTGAATATGTTAAACAAATACTGTAAATAAATAAATATAACATTACATAATGTAGGCTAAGTAACATTTTATATCATAATTTGATATTTTATATTTAATAATATTGCATATGTTGCAGAGCAGTTACTTTTATAAAATATTAATTAATTGTTTATATATTTACTACTACTACTAATGTACTTTTCATTAATCAAATTATTTTAGTTTATAATATTTTATATTTATAAATATGTTTTATATAATAATAATAATAATAATAATAAATATTATTTATGAAAATAAAATGTATTATTTTTATAATTAAGTTTTGTCACTTTTATATAATATAGAAGTATTAACAACAACAACAAGTTACAACAATGTTATATAAGTTTTAGAGCAATTAATTTTTAGTAATATAATTACAGCATTCACAGTGTTGTTTCACTTCATTATTACAATACGTTAAACATAAATATATTGTGAATATATCATAAATACTCAATATTTCCCAACCTTGGTGAGGATTGCTATTTCAGCACCACGGACAGGTCCAGATGCGGTTTCAGATACCCAACTGTGCTGTTTTGCTGGTGCCAGGAGCCTGCTAGGAACCAGTTGACCCCTATGTGACAGCATAAACAAGATTTAGTAGGAGCTCAATATATGCCTTACCACCTGGGTCTCTCCACCAGCCTTGTAAAATTAAAAAAAAAAAAAAAAAGGCTCTCTATGTGCCAGAGATCCATGCTTTTCCAAAATAACTTGGTAGTGAGTGAGTCTTATCCTCCTTTACAAATGACTTTCTGATTAGCACTGCTATTAGAGGCCGCTTGATTATAATTTATTATAATGGTGGATGGTATGATCATGCTGTGGCAGAATGATAGCTTTTACTGTACCTTTTGTGAAATGCTTTAATTTTGTGTCAAAGAATCTTTTAAACAATAGTACACACTGTTTCTCAGTTATTTTTGACTTACTGTAATGCACCATTTTTGACGTATTGTATATAGTTGTTAAATAAGACGTGTTGACTGAATATCTTTATAGAGTTTGCCGCTGATTCAGTTTAAGTGTTTAGCCAAGGGGGCTGAGAGCTGCACTTCAAAAAACCCATTTATGGTCACAAAGGACACTTTTAATTTCAGAACCAACTCTCTTCTCTCCCAGATTCATTGCAGTTTGATGATATCAAATGATTGCCCCCCACTCTAAAAACAATAGGCTGCTGACTCCCCTTGGCATCGGATCAGAATCTGATGTCTCACTCTTGCATAAATCAATATGAGTCACTTTGCTGGAACATGTCTGACTCTTAACCATATTCTTTTGAACAAAATAGATGCTCTCAGGTTTCATTCAAAGTTACAGTGAAAGGCACTGAGTGGAAACCCATTCCAGAAAAGCTCAAATTTGGCTAAGCATTCATTTGCACTTCTTTTACAACCTACTTATCAAACAATCACAGTCACAGAGCCCTGATACAGAGCACCGCTTTAGCTTTCAGCACAAGTTTAAATACAGATCACTTCTGGTCTCCTATCTGACTTTACAGGGCAAATAAACAACACTGTCCCAACTTTTGGCCGCCTATGGATCACCCTATCTCTGCCAGCCTGTCTCTTATTGCTTTCATACATTTGAATAAGATACCAGTGCTGCGTTTTCCCGTGTTAAATGTGGCAGATCCTCTTTCTGTCTTATCATTTTCTTATTTAAATCTGACATGGCTGAATGCGCAGTGCTTTACGGAGAGGCAACAGTTTTTAAGGTTATTTATCACGCAGCACAAACAAACTCAGCCAAAGGTGAGGACAACAGAACAAAAGACACGACAACAGGCAGATTCGAATGGAGGAGATTTCTTTCACTCAGCACTATGAATGCACTGTTTTTAATTCGGCAAGTACAATATGACTCGATCGCTGCATGGTCAGCTGCCATTTTTAAAAATGGATCTCGGCCTTTTGCAGTTGATGCACCAAGTGGATTTGGAAGGATATTTAGTTATATGAGGTGACTACCATCCCCCACCCACATTCATCTCCAAACAACCCTGGAAACACACGGGACAGGCTTTATGCAGTGCTGGAAGCAAGCAGTAATCACAAATGGAAGCATTATCATTTTGATTAATGCAGCGGTGGATTACAACTTGCCCCTTTCACTAATCACGCAGGCTGTGTACCCACCGTGCCTTTGCCCCAGGCCAAGAATTCTTTTATTCTTTTTCATTTCTTTTCTACTTCTGACTTTCTTTATGTTATACAGTATGCACACACACACACACACACACACACACGAGTTTAAAAGTTTGGGCTCAGTAATATTTAGTTGTTTTTTTGATAGAAATACACTAATATATTACAGTGCAAGTACAATATAAATTGATTTATCAAAACCGACAAAAGTTATTTATACTTTATATATATATATATATATATATATATATATATATATGTATATGTGTGTGTAAATCTTAAAAAAAATTCAAAATGTATAAAAAATGTGTTTCCAATAAATGCTGTTCTTTTGAACTTTCTGTTCATTAAAGAATCTAGATAAAAAAAATTTTTTTTTAACATTCAGAATAAGAAATGTCACATGAGTAGCAAATCAGCATACTTTAATAATTTCTGAAGGATTATGTGACATTGATGCCAAAAGCTAAATTTGCTCCAGTCTTCAAAGGAATAAATTATATTTTGAAATGTATTAAAAAAAAACTTTTATTTTATATTGTAATAATATTTCACAATATTACTGTATTTTTGATCAAATAAATGCAGCCTTCGTGAGCATAAGACAATTCTTTCAAAAAAAAGAAATTTTCTAATTTTCTGCTAGGACATTATCCGTTAAGTTTATGGTAATTTTCTTTAATCACCAATAATACGAAAAAAAAAACTTCTTAACAGTACATTGGAGCCTATTTTTATGGACATTTCTTAGCAATGTAAAGCCATTAACCACTAAACACATTAACGCTGGCAGCCATAAAATACCAACAGAAAAAATTAAACAAAACAAAACACAACAAAATAAAATAAGGCGATGGTAGAGTAAAAAGTAATGAAGCCAAGAAAAATAAAATAAAAAAATAAAACAGTAAAAAATAAATAGTAATTCTATAAAAACCCTGTTTACAGCAGATACACAGTACTACCTGTAAGCTACTACAATTAGCCTTTGCTCAGCAGTAGGTACGGTTACTCAGCACCCATTAATTTGTGGTGATGGTTATTTATAACCTGCCCCCCTTTTCTCCCTCCTGCTGTAAGGAAGTGTACTCACAGAGGGAGGAAAAGAAGTAGACGAGCGAAAGTGAGAGAGGCAGCCTTTGCAGTGACCCCTGGGTGCCGGGAGCAGGGCTGCTTCTCAAAGCCCGCCGGAGGCACATCAGTTATTACACCAGCGTCTGCCTGGCATGCCACACTACACTCGGGGCAATGCTGTAGCCTTTCATCTGAAGCCTCTCTGCGTCTCCCCAAACATCTGGCTGCACGTTTGTCCTACATCACGCCTGGAAAATGAACAATTTGCTTGCCGGTGGCTGCCTTTGAGTGACAGTAAAGACAACATATGGGAGAGTGTCAGGAATGGCAGAGAGATCTCACAAGCCTATTTAATGCGCTCGCTACTGTACAGGAACCCAGCAGAGATGTCCTTTTGAAAGAGAGGTCTGACTGTTAGCGTAAAGCGGTCATCTACAATAATTGTGGTGGTCGATACAGTAGTACGTGTCATTATGGCCGCCGTTCCTTAAAGTGAGATTTGTGGATTGGGCCTTTTAGTCTGTGGGTTTGAATTTTCCAAATGAGGAGAGCCAGCACTGTAATTGACATTTGTTTGGAGCTCTTAGCAGATATTAGAGTCTGAGGTGGTTTGCTGAAAGCTAAGCTTTCACCATGCAGAACTCTGTTGAAATGTAGCTTTTAGTTGCAGTGGGTGGACTGAATCACGGCAGAGGTCAAGCCAGTGATCCACTTTTAATGACTGCAGTGTATTAATGTGAAAAGTGTATTAAAACATTCAAAGGCTCGTCCAGTGCAAAATTGAGCATGTCAATTAACACGTATGAAAGGATATGAGCCGGAATGACGTGGAGCAAGATTAGCAAGGACGATTCTCACTTTTGTGAATTTAAAATTAAAGAAGGAAATGTTGAGAGAGAATTTCAGTCTCGTTATGTGATAAGATGTGACAGATTATACTTTTTACAGTGATACTGTAAGTAATTTTGTGAAGAATACATTTTTTTCAGAAGGTGGCAGATCCCCTAAAGTAGGTGCTGGAACCAATTCCTGATGTGCTGGATACGGTGTGTCTCGGTAAATTGAATTATTTGCCATGACTGTTCAGTTTCCCTAGGACTCAGGGAGTAGCTATTTGTAATGCCTAATCAAAAACGTATCGACATTTGCGTATGGTATGGGTTACTGGTATGCTAAGCTTGTACATTGAGCCATTAGCTCGCAAAACCTTGAATTTTTTTTATGTTCTCAGTCATGCCTTTGGTTGTATACATATGTTACAATTGAAAATATATGAATGGTCATAATAGCCTTAGAAAAATAGTTTAGAGCATAAAAAGTCTCTTATGCTCTAAGGGTCCATTCCAATGTGCTACTTTTCCATTGTTTTTCTATGTGAACACTTGACAGACGTGCATTAAAGAGGAACTAGGAGCAAGCGTTGCAAGATTCTGTTTACAGTAACAAGTTGGCATGACAACTGTTTTATTCGATGGCAACATGGCGGAGGAGGCGCTCATAGTGGCTGAATCCAGATACCCTGAATTATAAAACATTTCTTTAAGCATTTATCACAACTTGTTATCAGTTGTGCTGTTTGCCTATTTCTATTATTTCCATTATTGTCGTTATTGCATCACGTCTCAAAAGCGCGTCTCGAAACCCTCGTATTCACACTTTTTAAAACCATTCCTGAGCGCGACGCAAAGATGTGTTCTGTGTGAATGGCCCCTAGGCTGCATTTATTTAATAAAAAATAAAGTAATATTTTGTGTGTGTGTGTGTGTGTGCATGTATATATATCATTCATCATTTGTTTTAGCAGCTATTGAAAACAAAATAGTTTTTGTTGAAACTGATAAATTTTTCAGGATTCTTTAATGAATAGAAAGTTCTGCATTTATTAGAATAGAAGGAACCACACTTTATTTTAAAAATTTTTAATATTTTGTAGCAAAGTAAAAACCCCCGCCACTTCTGATCAGTTTAATGCCTCTTTGCTGAATAAAGGTACGCATTTATGTCAAAATAACAAAAAAATTAACATGACTTTGTAGGATTTGTAATCAGGCACTAAATAAAAGATTGTCCATTAAAAATGCTTACAGCCACTGGAATGCTTTGGGGTCCTAGAGAGACTCTTTTCAACTGGCGGACTGAATAGTTCATGACGGCTGCATCAATTTTATATTTAACTCCCTCAAAGGGATATTGAGGACATTAGTGCAGTACATTGCCTCTCATCAAGTGATTCAGGGCATGCTGTGGCATGTGTGGAACCTGCCCAGCTGTGATGCTCCAAACGCACGATTTGGATGACAGTCGGGGTCTTCCTACTGGAGACACATCCCACTACATGAGCACACAGACACTAATATTTCTTAATACAGCAGCTGCACTGTAGTCAGATTGCATCACAAAATGTTTCAAGTGTGTTTTCGACGAGGTCTAGAGTGATTAAATGTAAAGCTTTGCTGCACAAACTATGAAAGAGAATATTAAATGTGGAACATTTTTCATTGGATATGAGTGTGAACTTTAAGTTTTCATGGGCATAGAAAAGTATTTGTTTGGTTTCCTGCCATAAGACAGCACTAAAGTTGAAAGTTATGTCAAGCAAAGCTGATAAATAGAGGAAATCTGGTCTCTGAAAATTAAATTATGATGCATTTTTTATTGTAACATTATTCAAATTGTAATATTTTATTTATTTTTCCAGATTGTTTGCCTTATGCGAGATGGGCATAGATGAAATGGAGTTTTTTAGAGTAGGCTCTCAAGGGGACTTTAAAGTAACTGCTTGCTTATAGGGTTTCATTACACTGCAAGGGAGGGTCAGTTGTCTATTACGATATAGACATAGACCTGTCTGATGAAACACTGACATATTCCCAAGAGACCCATTAGTAAAATCCCATTTCTGTGAAGTAGGAGAGACCGTGGAGTGTTGTAACGGTAAATTGTAAAACTATTAGTTTAATAAATTAGAAATGAGCTACAGGGGTGAAATCCGAGTTGTGGGGCCATTGCATAAAATGCAAAATAAAGTTATAAGTCTAATAATTTTATTTGTGATCATGCACATGGATACGAAATTACATCTAAATCAACAGATTCTCAAGTTTCTGTAACATCTGAAAATGTTTTTTTATTTCATTGTTAAAAAAAAAGTCAAAATGAGATTAGTTTTATGATTTTATAGTCAGGATTCTTCACAGTAACATTAGATTAGATACAAATCACGACCTATGACACCAAACTGCCATTATGGTTTTTCAACAGATGCACTTGAGAAAGATTTTCAGTGTCCCTTTAAAAATATCCCTATCAAGAGCGTTGCGGTTCCTTTACCAGCCGCAAGGGGCGTCTTTGCTCCACTTTTGAGGCGCTCACATTCAGTTCCTCTCCGTACTGACTGCAAGTGGAGATATCGGCATTTTATCCACATTCGTGAGGAACTAGGGTAAAAAAAATCCCCTCTAGTCTTTTACCTTCATTGCGACACCTAAAGAACTGCACCGGGATGTGCTTTTTTCTGATGAGACGACGGATTGTGGATTAACATCAGTCTTAAAACTGCATTAGCTGTTTACTCTGCGAAATAGTTGGACCGAATCATGTCGCTGTCACAAATGTTTCTTGCTTGAGCTTTTCCTTCATTTGGATTGTATTTCCCCTCCTCCTGCCGTCATTAGTGGGAGACGCACTCTGGAAATGTAGGAAATGGCAAAGAGTATTGGAAACAGCTTCATGGTAATTATGTGTATCATTGTATCTATCTCGCGAGCTTCTTGCGTTGTTAGTTTATAAACGAGACTGTCGTGTTTTGTTCATTATATAATTGAAAATGTAAATATTCTAACAGAAATACGACACTAGCACAGTAAACTTGTGCATTTGACATGGACTCTTGACTTAAATGAAATTGGTCTAAATGTAAAATGTGTCTATAGAGTCTATAAACCGAGAAAGACAGAAAGAAATAAACCGTGCTGTAACTTAAATAACCATTTAAAACAATCTGCAAGCCTTAAAGATCCATCATCAAGAGTCAGATGTATTTAAAGTGCACACTAATGTGCTCAACATGCATGAGAATTATTCTGTTTTGATTGAGGTGATTCTCATTTTACCCCGCTTAATTATAATTAATCCGACAAATTAGTCGAGATCTTATTAATGGACTGATAATGAGGTCTTGAAGGAGCCTCTGACTCGAGACGGGTTTGAATGGAAACGCATGTGTGCATTATATTGGGATTGCTTTTTTCCCTTTCGATGCATATCAGACTGAGTGATGGCATTTTTGCATTAATACTGGACGGTCGAGAGTGGAGGGTGCTTTCGGTGGGCAACTTGTACAGATCTCATGGCGTAGTGATAGAAATGCCGGCGTGATGATCAAGCAAACTTGCCATTCATGGTCTATAAGCGACAGAAAAACAAATCTCCTTCGACGCTTAGATGTTTGCTGCTGTTGGTTTTTTGGCTTAAGTTTGAGACATTTTATGGAATTTAAAAAAAGTAATAATTCACCTAAAGCGGAAAATATATAATCATTTACTCTCCCTCATGATGTACCAAATATAGCCTACTTTTCTTCAGTGAAACGCGAAATAAAATGTCAGTCTGAGTCGCCATTCACTTTCATTGCGTCTTTTCTGCCTGCAATGAAAGTGAATGGCGACTGAAGGCTGTCATTCAGATAAAAGTCTTTTCTGTACCAAGGAAGGATACGAGTTTGGGACAACATGAGGTTGAGTAAATGCTTAAAATGATATTCGTTTAGGCGAACTAGCCTATTCCTTCAGTGTTAAATACCGAGATGATTTCATGACACCCCAGCGTCAAACCCGGACAGTTTAGTCTTTTTTCCCTCGACCAGCACTTTGTTAAACTTGTCAGGTGTCGGGGCATTTTGGTTGGTTCGGTTTGGCTAAAACACCTTGAAGTAAACGAGCGTCGTTAACCAATTCATCATATATGGTGAACTATAACGCTTTAAAATAACGACTAAATGTAATCAGTCATTTTGTAAAAATTAATAAATAAAAAACTAACCCTGTTGTGGAGGCTAGTTTCTCCTGTCTGCCTGAAGACCAGGTACCAAATGTGTACAGGGGAGGGAGCCAGTCCATAAATAATGGAGGCTTTGACTCTTCCTGCAAATGTTGCTTCATGGCTTCTGATAAATGAAGACCCATTTGTGTCCTCACACGAACATGTTTTATGCACTCCTCCATGCTCTAAGATTTTTTTTCTTTTGCTCCAAATTCCGTATAAAGACGCAGTATAGGCCTAAAATAGTATTAACAGTATAAACTAAAATATGTGGCTCTGAGGCTGCTTTGATTCTGTGTAAATGAAATGCAGCATCAGTGCAGCCTTAAGCTTTGTTGATATCATAACAAAGCTTATATATTATAGGCAAATTATTCCTATTAATGTCACGTTTCTATATGCATAATTTAGATTTATTAAAAAATTATGAAATTGTATTTTTCTGTGTAAATCCAGTTGGGCATAAACACCCCTTCCAAATGGTATTGGCTATATATATATATATATGCAGATGTGCCACTATTGCAGGTTAAAGATGGCAAATGTTTGTTTTAAGTTGTTTTATGCTTAGTTGCTGTCAAGATGCTTAATGGTGTCACCCTAAAGTTTACCCTGTGATTGGTTGGAAAGTCTTTCCATTTACTGAGTTGACATTAAACCTTTGTCGGTTACATGGTGATTAATTACCAGGGCTTTGTTCTGCCTTCATTGATGCTCTTCATTATGTGATATGAGAATCGCTTCATAATCAGCAGGCAGAGCGTACATCACTGTTTGAATGTGTGAAGGGGAAAGTGATGTGTGTGTGTGAATTGAGTGGTTGTCTTTGTAATATTTCTACATTTCACCACAGCCAACTTGGAGGTGTGTTAGTTTGCTGTCTGTTGAGTCGTGATCTGGTGTACATTATGTATCTACAGATGTATATTGAAGGTCTGCTATTATAACACTGTGATTTCACACTGAGGTTTATAATCATCTCAGACTGAATAGCTTCTTTTTAGAGAATATCATAATTACTATTGTAATTGTTTGGACAGAAGCCACCACTATAGTGAGAACTCTCTCTCTCTCTTTAAAAAGAGATGAAGCAAGATTGTATATGGCAGATAAAGTGACAACGTTGTTGTGTTTTTGGTCAGTTTTTCTTTTTTACTTTTAAAGGTGCACTGAAAAAATACATTAAAGAAATGAACAGTACTTACTGCATAACAAATTTGTTTAAAGCATGTATAGTATACTCACATGTGGCGGAGACTCTTGATGATTACTGATGTTTATAAATATTTATTATTTTTTTTAAATAATAATAATCGCCAAATTGTTCCAAATGTTACAATGAATGTTAAGCAATGATGTAACATCTCCTAGTCATAAATTACACAATACAATGTATAATTATATAATGTATAATTTATAAATGACTATCTTATAAAATTCAACAGGTATGTTCATATAGTTTATTTGTCTAAATATCGATAAATATGTTTAAAACCGATTTTCAGTCAGTTTTTTTATTTTTAGAGCACATGACCAGCTTAATATCGCTCACTTTGTTTGTCTCAGTAACTCATGTTATTGGACACATGTAGCATAAATAGAAAAACGATATGTATATAAAATAGTTTTTCTAGTACTATGTCAAAAACTTAAGTATGAATAGGCCTACTATTATTAAAAAAATACTTAATGCGCCTTTTAATTAGGTAGTTAAAGTGTTTGGAGGGCACATTCCAGCAGTCCAGACCATCTTATTCAACAATGTGTCTCAGATGTTTCCAAATCCTGCTGAACTCTCAACCACATTTGCGCGCATGGAATATTAATTCACTGATCGTGGGCCATTAAATGTGATTAAGGCAATGTGATTTGTCTCCCTGCATACATCTTGAGTGGAGCAATGCACCCGTTGTCTCTTTACTCTGCTTTATTGTGCAGACGATTGCCTTTGTTTGACTGTCTCTTGCTTGTTTTGGTTTTTTTTTCTATTGCAAGAAAACGATTATTTTGCTGTTATCATTTAGGCATAGCTGACATCGCTGTTCGCAGCAAGCTGGAGGGAAACGACAATGGTTGCCCTTTGAAGAATACGCAATGCTGTGTGTTTCACATATCTGTGCTGTCAGGTTCGGGATTTGCCGTGCATTTGATGAGGAAGGCGTTAGGCCCACTACAGCCTGTTTACCTTTCATTATGTCTTGATGCATCGCCACAATTCAATGAAGTAGATGTAAACTTGCGATCATTCAATGCACATTGGTTCAATTAATTTGTTAAAAACAGTTGAGATCATTTCAGTTGACATTTTCTACAGTTGTAACGTTGAAGTCTAAGAGCGAAAAAGAGAAACAGAAGAACAATTTAATGATCCTCAAAAATGAAAATTCTGTCATTAATTACTCTCCCTCATTTCATTCCAAAACCATAAGACTTTCGTTTATCTTCAAAACGCATATTTTTAATGAAGCCTGAGAGCTTTCTGTCTCTCCATTGAAAGATCTGAAAAGATTATGAAGTCATTGTAAAAGTAACCCACGAATCGGCAGATCACATGACCAGCTAATTATTCCTTGCTTTATCTCGTACTTCTCTCCTATAATTGGACACATTTTGTTGAAAAATAAAGAGATGTAACCCGATTATTACTTGTGGGAACCTTTTCAAAATGGTTACTCACCCTCATGTTGCGTTCAAAACCCACGTTTGATTGTCTTTGAATAAAGATATTTTTAATTTCCATTTGAAAGTTCAGGTAACCAAAATTAAAAGATAGAATAAAGTTAGAAGTAGTGTTGTCACGATAATGGAATTTCTAACTTCGATACGATTCCTTGAAAAATATCGATACTCGATACCATTTTCGATACCACGGAGAAAAAAACTGCCACAATATTAAGGGGGTAATTTTTTTTTATTTAAAGATAAATGTAACAAGTCGAGAACATGCAGTATATTTTACATGAACAAAAAAATGTATTGAGGTACTGCATTTGTTGATTTATTTATTAATGTTTTATTAATCTTAGTTAAATGTTAATTGAAACTAACGTTTACTAATACATGTACTAATTAAAATCCAAAGTTCTATTTGTTGATATTCTCATTTGCTTCATAACCAAAATATTTCCAGATATAGGGCCCTATGAAATCCGTTTTATTTTTCCCCAAATTCCGTTTTATTTATTTTTTCTACATTCAATTTTTTCCATTAAAATTTTTCTGGATTCCGTTTTTTCCCGTTTGAATTTTTCTGGACACTTTTTTTTTTAATGGTCAAATTAAATGCTATTAATCTAAAAGCATGTCTAATTCATTAAAATCATGAAAATTATACAATTTAACATTTAATTTATTAAGTGTAACAAAAATGACACGTTTAGGGCCGTATGAAATGTTTTATTTTTTTCTCACCTTATGCTTTATTGTTACCAAATTCTGTGTTTTAGCATGTCTATTATTTGAATGCATACAAACTATTTTTTATTTATTCTTACAGTAGCCTTATGAAATGTGTTTTCCCCCTCAGAAATTCTGTGTTGTGTATTTAAATTTTACTGGATATCAGATGAAGGCATAAAACAATTTTAATTCATTTATATTTGAATTAATGAAAATTAAACATTTACATTTTTGGCAAATGAAGGGGATTTACTATTAAAATTAAAATATTTTGTGATTATTTCTTTTGAAAAAATTAACAGTAGTAGTAAGTAGTAGTATTATGTACATTCTACTAAATAATAGTAATATAGCCTATTTCTGGCACACGGTCTTTAATAGGCTAAGTTAAACCGAACTTTTATTTTGACGGGTTGCCGTGAATACTTCTAAAGTTCTGTGTGTGTATGATATGACGCTAGTTTTACTCAAATTGAATGGTAAAATGCTCGTAAAGTGCCTTTCAGATCAGTTCTGGAGATATTGTTGATGTATTTATGTCCTCATTGAGACGGCAGATGCTGAAATCACCGCGAGCGCCACATTAGTAAACACAACCGCAGGTGCAGCACATTCACACAGAGACGCGCAGAACATGCAGGATTCATATTTAAATCCACTTTTGCAGCTTAATATTTTCAGATACTAGTCCATATCGCGATTTGATTTAAGTGTAATGACCTACTTTTGATTAATTCATCCAAACTTTGACAAATTCCGTGACATTCCGCGTTAAACTGTAAATTCCGTGTTTATGACTGGATTCCGTGCGCGTTCTCTGCATCGCGGAGATCATAGATCCCTACAGATAGCGCTCCTGCTGTGTTCTTTAACAACCAGAGCAGTCATCTTTCTATTCACTTCACTTTTGCTGTTTAACCAGAGCGAAGGAGAGGAGTGCGGTCACGTGTGGTGCTTGTCCACGCGCCTTTGGAGAGAAGTGGAAGTGACAGCTCGGCTAGTATCGGTGTATCGATACTTCGGGAAATTAATATTGGTACCGTTCAGATATTTCAGTACCGATATTTATCGAAATATCGATATTTTTGACAACACTAGTTAGAAGTTTACAAAAACTTTAAGAAACCAGAATGAATAAAGTAGTTTAATCCAAGTCTTCTGACATATAAACACTGATCAACACACATAATGTACATAGAGCACATCAGATATGCTAAAGGAAGCTTAAATATGCTTGACACGCAAGAACGATCCTCAATGGTTCTTGTGCATCAAGCGAGATCCGATGAGGTTTGTTTTTCTTGAATCTCTTATTTATTTAATTAAAAATATCTTAATTTGTGTTTTGAAGAATGGGTTTGGGACATCGTGAGCATGAGTAAATGATGGCAGACCTTTAATCTTAAAGGGATCTATCACTTTAATGGCCACAGTTCTGTTGTACAGCAACAAACAAATGTGCTTCACATTTTAGGACTATTGAAAGTGCACTACATGTATCAGACTCTCAAAAACCACAGTCCTGAGAAGATCCATTAGCAATGTTCTGCTCACGATGATGTTCTTCCTACAGGCTTTTTTAAATATATATATATATCAGATAGTTATGTTTAGTCACAATGCTTTGGGTTGCCATGTCTCTCTCTCTGATTCCCTTTTTAGGACAAACTTGATTTGATCCATTGAAAATGCAGCTTTCATCATGGCTTAAGTGTTCTTCTGTTCTCCAGTGGTTGTCAGAGAGCCTTGACCTTTCTCCGTCTGTTTGTGTGCAAACTGGCCGCCATTTTTTTGATCCCTTAGGATTATGGTCTTTTTTTCTCTCTGTGGTAAGACATTCTCTTAAAGGCAGTGGAAGTCAAGCACAGAGTGTTCTGAGTGTAGAAAGTGCCAGACAAAGTTAAACTGTCTAAATGGACTGGTGCGTTTGTTCCGGAGAAGAACACAGTTCTGTGAAGCAATTAACTCCCACCCCCTGTCGTTATAGCAGTCAAAATTCCACTTCCCACCTCTCCATCGGCAGTGGAGTGTGAGGACGGTGTGGATCGATGGGCGCCTTGTCGTTCTAAAGGTGTGATAGGTAGGCAGCCGTGTGTCCTCTCCCTCCCCTCCAGCCCTCCCTCAATCTCTGCCAGCTGAAGCCGGTGTTTACACTTGGACACCTGTCTACTCTTCACACTCGCTTCAGACAAATGATTTAACATAACATGTCGAATGCTTGCCAAATTCAAGAACAAAACCTTTGTGAAGGCTACATTTGCACAAATACTGCATGTGTTACTATTAATTGTTCGGCACTCTTAGAAATAAAGGTTCCAAAAAGGTTTTCCCAGCGATGCCAGAGAGGTACTATTTTGGTTCACTCAAAAAAACCTTTTGGTGATCAGTTCTTAAAAAAAAAAACATAATTTTTCTTTTAGTCTTAAAAATAAAGGCACAATTGGCATCTGTGGTTCCATGAAGAACCTTTAACATCCGCAGAGACCTTCCATTGGACAAAATCATTTCAGCTATGCTCATTCTAATCATTTTTGCTTACTCTGAAGAACATCTAAAGAACCTTTATCCACTATAAAAAAACCTTTTGTCTTAAGGAAAATTTACATTGATGTTAAAGGTTCTTCATGGAGCCAAAGATGCCAGTAAAGAACTGTATAGTATAATAATGGGAAAAGGTTCTTTAGATTATTCAAATATTCTTCATACTAAAAAACAAAAAAGTGTATCTTTTAAGAACTGTACAGTAAAAGGTTCTTAAGGGAACTCCAAAATGGTTCTTCTGTGGCAGGGGTCTCCAACTTAATTTCATCTAAGAGTTTCTTTTTAAAAATGAAAGTGGCTAAAAGCTATGCTTATAAACACTGCTTTATTATGGATTACATGGTGGTAAGATGAAAAGCAAATGAAAAAACAAAACAAATGCCATCGGTTTCCTACTATGCATTCATACAATTCATTCATTCATACATTTTCATATAATTTCTCTCAGTAGTTTGCTTCCTGTCATGTTTTCACACAAAATGAAATCTACATTACGCGAGACTCTTACTAACTTTGCTTAACGCTGAGTAGTATTTATCATGTTTTTCAAATCACGCTTATCAAATTTAGGTTTAGTGATGATGAAAATAAGATAAAATAATCGATTTTTATTAATACCTAGAGATATGTCAAAACAAACAATTAATTTGCATTTGAGGGGGTGGTACACCTGTCTATTTTAGCTCACTCTGATATGAGAAATAGCATCCTGAAAGTACATACAGAACTACCAAATTTTAATATAAGTTTGATTGCAACATACAATCCTTGCTGTTAATAGTGTTCATCGTCTGATTGTCAATAACTGATTTTATCGTTCATTTCTGTACATCAAATTGACTTAGTCACCACTTAAAAGCTACTACTGAATATATTGCAGAAAATTTTTTGTAAAGCTTCTTTACAACGATTTGTACCGTGAAAAGCTCTATAAAAATAAACTTGAATAGAACTGAAACTTGAATATGTCTTGAAGTACCTCCAGTCAGGCTACGAGCTACTGGTAGCTTGTGAGCGACATTTTGGAGACTCCTGTTCTATGGCATCGCAGTGAAAACCCCCTTTTGTTACCTATTAATTTGTGTTGTCTGTGTGTGAACATTTTAGTAATCCAAAGAACCTTTGTCCACTATTAAGAACCTTTTGTATAATGGACAGGTTTCATGATGTTAAAGTTTCTTCATGCAACCATCGATTAAGGTTGTCGTTCTTTTCTTTCTTTAAATCCTGGATTTGGTTCAAGTCAGGTCAAAATTGGATGTTTTTATTTTTTTTTCCCACATGCCTTGTATGCGGAAAGCTTCTTGATGTTTATCTTTGCCACTCTCTCCACCCTCAATACCACGACTGAGGTGAGACCTTTGGGCAAGGCACCGAACCTCCAACTGCTCCCCAGGTGCCGCAGCATTGACTGCCCACTGTGTACACTTGGATGGGTTAAATGCAGAGCACAAATTCCGAGTATGGGTCACCATACTTGGCCACACACCACTTCCCTTTCCCCCTTAAATCTCCAATTATGATGCTGCTAACAACAAAGTGTAATTTAACTTTCTACACACACCTACTTGACTAGGTTGAGTACTGTATGGGGAGGGTTTCCCAGGACTTGTTACTGTAGCTAGGAAAGCAGGTCATCTACTTGCATTATAGAAAATTTAATCCAATCTGCATGTTTCATATGTTAATCCCACACATGCAGCATTCAGATTCGTGATCCTGATGCCCTTGCAAATGTGCATGTGGGAGGAGCCGCTTGCTCAGAGACACCAAGTGCAGAGAGCTCTCGCAGTTGACAAAGCTTTTTTTGGTTTTCACACATTACCATTTTAAACTGGAGAACTTGCACCACAGATACCACAAAATGGCAATCTGGTGAATGATATTAATATCTGCAAACTTGACTTCATGTGCCTAAACCTAGTTTTTTTTAAGTGCAGAACTTTTTAATAGTTTTTTCCATTAATGCATTATATGCAAAAATGTGTGTAATAGCTCTTTCTGTTTCAAAAGGATATTTTATCTCTGTAGATTTTTTGAATCACTTTAAAATAAATCTACATGTTGTGATATTAATAACCAAAATGTTAACAAATATTGTTATATAAATATTAAATTAATTTGTGCTTATATTGCTACCAAAATTCAGCAATTCTGTATATTTTGTACAGTAAGTATAAATATAATGATTCTGTTTTATAATATATTTAAACAATTACACTAACTTTTAAATGTAAAAAATGAGTACTTTTTACTAACTTGACTTTCTATTCATCAAAGAATCCTGAAAATCAATGTTTCCACAAAAATATTAATCAACAGAACTGTTTTCAATATTTACTGAGAATGTATCATGTCACACTGAAAACTGCTGCTGAAATTTCAGCTTTGCCAATACAGGAAGTTGCATTTTGAAGTATATTAAATTGGAAAAGTTTGTCATTTGTAACAATATTTCACAATATTACTGTATTTTTGATGAAATAAATGCAGCCTTGGTGATCATAAGAGGTTCCTCTAAAAAAAATTAAAACCCCAAACATTCGAACGGCTGTGAAAATTTTATCCAAGCAAGAAATATGGCCCATTCTTGTAGTTTAACAGAAATTTATGCAAGCAATGCATATTTTTGAGCTCTTTGTTGCAGATGAAGCGGATGCAGTTGAACAGATTACATTTGTTCTAAGCTCATGAGATCAAGCTGTGCTGTCAACCAAGCCATTTCCTACTGTCTTTTTAGTTTGCACAGTTTTTGGAATGCAGCTACAGCCTTCACTGTCACAACAGTATTTTGCCACACAGCAGCATGGTATCACGGCAAGTTGAATCAGTATTACTATCTAGAATGCACCTGGCGGTGATCACCAGTACCAAATATGCCCAGAACTTCCTTATCTTCAAACAAACCTCTTGTTCAGCGCTGCCTGAACGACATCAAAGCCTACTTCCTGTCTATATATATATGACCGCTAGAGGGGATGTGTATGCATGTTTGTATATGTGAAGAAATGAGTGGGTATGTTAGTGTTAGTGCTGTACCTTTGTAATGAATAATGCAAAGGCCCAGTGGTGGTCATACACCTCAGCATTTCTGCAAGCATTCACTCTCGCAGGTGCTGGGAATGAGTTATGCGTAGTTGTGTATGTTTTTGTGAGAGCTTTGGCGTGCACATTTACATAATGTGCATTTAAAAACAGTAAGTATTTGTAAAAAAACAGGCGTCATTGAACGTGTCAATAAGATAGTAGTAGATAGCAGTAGTCTACATCTCGCTTTCTTTTTGTTTCCGGTTCGATTGATTGCTGCTTGCGTGTTCTTATGTGAGGACAAGAAGTTCTGGCCACCAGAATTAGTCTTCCACTCTCATTTCTGCTCGTTTCACAACAGCATCTGCTTTCTGTCATCACATCTTCGCATGCGGCTCACTGCAGTCTCGGGAGGTGGACGTGTTCTCGTTGCGTGTTACTCTAATGTGCATTTCTTTTACGTACAGTGTCATCAGAATCTTAAAGCAATGGTTCACTTAAAAGTGAAAATTCATTATTTACTCACCACATACACACACAAATAGTGTTTAAAAATCTTTACATATTTTTTCATACAGTCTTACCATCTTCAAAGGGTGCCTACAGGGGCCACCACAAGATAGCACTCAGGCGATGGAGGATTGTGCAGTTTTTAAAAATGATAGGAAAATTTGATGACGTAAATGTGTTTGAGATTTGAATTTAATTTTTGTCATCATTTACTGACCTTCACGTCATTCTAAACCTCTACGACTTTGTTCAGTTGAGTGTGAAATATATGATATATTATATATTATATTATTGACATCTGGAGTATATAACATGATATATAATATATATTTATATAAATATATATTCTATATAAATTTATTTGTCCATGCAATGGGAGTTAGTGGCAAACAAACTGTCTGGTTTCTAACATTCTTCAAAATATCTTCTTTTGCGTTCTGCAGAAGAAATTAAGTTTGAAACAACAAGAGGGTTGGCAGAATTTTCTTGTTTTAGGTGAGCTGTGCCTTTAACGTTAGATAGCTGTTTTCTAAAACTCATTCACCCAGAAATTAAAATTCTGAAATATTTACCTCATCATTATGTCACTCCAAAATTATATGAATTTCTTTGGTGGAGCATAAAAAAATTATTATTATTTTTTTTTCTGTCCAGAAAATGGAAGTTAGTGGTAACCAGACCTGTTTGGTTGACAACATTCTTCAAAATTTTGTATTTTGGGTGAGCTATCTCTTTAACTTAAGACAGCCAGAATATTGTGTGAATATCTAAAAGTAGTTCAGCAAGAACCGAAAATTCTCTCAATGTACTAATCGTCATGTAATATCAAACCTCCATGACTTAATTTCTTCAGTGGGGCATAAGAGAAGATATTTTGAGAAATATATATATATATTTTTTTCTTTGGTCAATTCATTGAAAGTTTGTGATACCAAATCTGATGGTTTACCAACATTTTTAAAATATCTAAATATCAAAATATCCAAAGTTAAAGAGCTGAGTTTAAGAGCTCTCTGTCTTTTGGAATGACATGAAGAGGACTAAATGTTGACAGCAGTCTCATTTTTGAAAGAATTATCCCTTTAGACAGACATAAAATTGTTTGAATATCTAAAAGTATAGTTTGAAGTGCAGGTATTTAACTTTGAATAAGGGGAAGTGGTGTGTGTCCAAGTATGGTGACCCATACTCGGAATTTGTGCTCTGTATTTAACCCATCCAAGTATACACACAGTAGTGAACATACACCTGGAGCAGTGGGCAGCCAATGCTGCGGCCCCGGGGAGCAGTTGGAGGTTCGGTGCCTTGCGCAAGGGTCTCACCTCAGTCGTGGTATTGAAGGTGGAGAGAGTGTTGGTTATTCACTCCCCCACCTGAGCCTCGAACCCACGACCTTCGGGTTACAAGTCCGACTCTCTATCCATTAGGCCACGATCATTGAAAAGACAAGCCTGTGTTTCCCAGAAAAAAAAAAAAAACAGCATATGGTTTTGGAGTGACATGTGGTTGAGCAAATAATGATAGAATTTAGATTTTTGGATTAATTGCGCCTTTAAGCTTTGCAAATTTTTAATTACCTGTTCAAAATGCCATTTATCTAGCATACAAGTGTTGAAAAAAAGAACTGATGTCAACTGTTATTTTGTTGTACCACTTTCCAATGATGTTTGAGTGGCATTACTGACTGGACTGATGATATGATGGATTGCATCATGCAAATGATGAGTAACTTTTAATGAGTCTTTGATAGCAGATCTAATAAACTCAGGGTCTTCTTAATCAGACCTTAGATTCCCCAAACTCGCCTCTCCCACCATTCTGACCTGCAAGCTAAGCACATTCACACATAATCATATAAACTTTGGCCTATAAATTTCTCCCAAAGTCTTATTGCGGCTGAGATGAGGTCATTAAGGTGAGTGTGAGCTTGTGCGGGCCTTAAGCAAACGCTGATGAAATGGCCACAGATTTGACCGACTGCTGCAGTAACTCACTGTTCTGGCCTGCGTTCACTACATCTGATGGCATTCGCTAAAATAATCAGCCATTTGTTTTCCGCTTTGAACTGTACTACATTATCCTCAGATGCCAATATTTTGGAAGTTGAGAATAAGAAAGTTGTTGAGAACTTGTTGAGAGGAAGGTATATTTGTGCTTTGACTAAAATATAATATTGTTGCATACTGTATAAACCAGCAATTATATAGTTAAATCACAGGTTACTTAAAAAAAATTAAATAAAAACATAACTACTGTGCATTTGTTGAATGAGCACGGTGTTACTCCGAACTGACTGCACTGCATTTTATGTATAATTATTTTTATTTCAAACTGTTCTAAATTAATTTTAAATAAATTTTTAAATCATGTTAAATGTTTTTAAATTTCTGGTTTTACTATTGTGATTATTATTAAAAACAAATTTTTAACTTCCTTTTATGTAAAGCACTTTGAATTACCATTGTGTATGAAATGTGCTATACAAATAAACTTGCCTTGCCTTACTTATTTAAAGTTTTGAGGTCAGGTTTGTTTTTGAAAAAAAGGGGAAAATTATTTTTTTGCTTACAAGCCTGGTTTTATTTTTTAACCCAAAAGGCAGGAAAAACAGTAATATAGTGAAATAGTATTTCAGTTTAAAATAACAGTTCCCTATCGATACTTCACTCATACTGCGTCGCTAGACGCTATGGGGAAAAACCCCTTTTTCTCAGAGGACTGAAGACTTTTTTTTAATCACGCAGCATGACTGCACGGCCATTGGTTCATGCAGTGATATAAAAACGAACCAATGGCTCATCAGCGGTGCTGCACAAGCCTATGGCGGCAAAGCCACGCCTTCAGCGACGACTTCTTCTCTTCGCTGATCTCAGGACTCCAGACACTCGCCGTTGACACGCCTCGCTGCGGATTGAAGCTGCCTTTTCTTCTGCGCCTCTTCGCTGTTCCAGCCCACTCTCCGAGCTGCTCCAGCGAGTCGACGCAGATGCCAGCTCGTTCCCTGCTGCCATCCGGCGAGCCTAAAACAGCAAACTTCTCTAAAAGAGCCCGCGGCGTTATTGGAAATGCCGTGCCATCATTGCGCATCGTGCAGAATCTATCTGCACCAACCCTGCCCTTTCATCGTCATACGACAGCTCGCGGCTTCCTTCAGAATTGGAGCCTCCTACCCACTCAAAGCGTTTCAAAGGATGTTTGGCCTCATGGCCTACACATCGCCAGTACTTCGGTTGGGCCTTCTCAAAATGAGGCCCCTTCAGTACTGGCTGAAACCTCTAATTCCGCCCCATGCATGGCATCATGGACACATCCGCATCAGGGTGGACCGGGCCTGCGTGTTAGCCCTGGCCCCCTGGAAGGACCTATGGTGGTTCGAGCAGGGTGTGACAATGGGTTTGGTTTACAGAAGAAAGGTTGTCACGACAGATGCCTACAAAACAGGTTGGGGGGCTCTGTGCGATGGCAGACTGACCTTCGGCTCCTGGACGAACGCGGAAGGCCTGCTGCACATCAACTGCCTCAAAATGACAGCAGTATGTCGAGCTCTTCAGATCTTCCTGCCAGTCCTGAAGGGACACCACGTGCTAGTCCGTTCAGACAGCATGACAGTGGTGTCATACATAAATAGCCAGGGCGGGCTCACCTCAAAACACCTTTTCGAGATGGTAAAGCGCTTCTTGGTATGGGCACATCTCAACCTACCTTCATTGAGAGCAGCTCATGTGTCCGACGTACTGAACCAAGGAGCAGATATGCTCTCTCGGAACAACGTCCCCTCAGAGGAGTGGATGCTCCACCCACAGATGGTTCAGAAAATCTGGCAGATCTTTGGCAGGGCAGAGGTCGACCTCTTCGCCTTCAAAGACAGCTCTCACTGCCAAACTTACTTTTCGAAGAGCGGGGACGCGTTGGCCCACGAATGGCGCAACCTCCTACTGTATGCCTTTCCCCCGATCGCTCTGATTCCTCAAGTAATCAGGCAAATCAGGGAACTAATAACGCCTCTGTGGCCCATTCCCCTGAGACGGGACCTCCTCTCTCAGGCAAACAGAACGATCTGGCACCCCCAGCCCGAGCTGTGGGCCCTGCATCTATGGGCTCTCGATGGGAATCAATAGATCTCCCGATAATGTCCTAAATACCATCTTGCAGGCTAGAGCCCTGTCTACGAGACGCCTCTATGCCCTTAAGTTGTCGGTTTTCTCCGCCTGGTGTGAAGCCCACGGCAAGGAACCGACGACATGACATATCAGTGATATTGTCCTATTTACAAGAGCTGTTGGATAAGGGCCGCTCCCCTTCCACGCACAAAGTCTATGTGGCAGCTATAGCAGCTTCTCACGCTCCTATAGCCAGACAGTCGGTGGGCCGGAACAACCTGGTTGTCCGTTTCCTTAAGGGTTCTAGGTGGCTCCATCCGCCCTGACCCCTCACAGTCCCTACATGGGACGTGCCCACGGTCCTGAGAGCCCCCAAAGGCGCCCCCCTTTGAGCCACTACAATCTGCAAGCTTAAAAACACTGTCACTCAACACCGCTCTGCTGCTGGCGCTAGCATCGGTGAAGCGAGTAGGTGACTTGCAGGCTCTCTCTGTAAGGTCTGCCTGTCTTGAGTTTGGGCCTAATGACTCTAAGGTCGTCCTAAAGCCAAGACATGGTTATGTCCCTAAGGCACTCTACACTCCGTTTAGGGCCCAGGTTATTACACTCTCTGCGCTCCCCCTTTCTGAGGAGGACCAGGAGTTTAACTTTCTCTGCCCGGTCAGGGCATTGAGAACTTACATTGAGTGTTCCGCGCCCTTTAGGCAATCGGAACAACTCTTTGTCTGCTTTGGCGGTCGCACCAAAGGGTCTCCGGTCACAAAGCAGAGGATATCTCGATGGTTAGTTGATGCTATTGCACTAACATACTCCTGCCTGGGCCTCCAGAGCCCCATTGGAGTGAGAGCCCATTCCACTAGAGGTGTGGCCTCTTCCTGGGCGTGGTCTAGTGGTGTGTCCATGGCAGACATTTGTGCGGCGGCCGGCTGGGCCTCGCTGTCCACTTTTACCAGGTTCTAAAACTTGGATGTTCCGGCCTTACAGGCCTGGGTTCTATCTGCTTAAGTGACACACGCCTGTTTAAGTGGTCTATTTTCAGGCATTTTTTTACTTATGACAGTTGGAACGAAGATCTAGGCTGGCCTGACCTCTAGGAGTTTAGTCCTCTTGCCTCCTGCAGGATTCTTCCTGCTCATAATTGGTCCCTCTGAGTCTTATTGCTGAAGGCCAGTTTATATCGGTCGTTCCTCTTCATGGCATGACAGGATTGTATTTGTTCCCCATAGCGTCTAGCGACGCAGTACGAGTGAAGTATCGATAGGGAACGTACTCGGTTACTCACGTAACCTCGGTTCCCTGAGATACGGGAATGAGTTCTGCGTACCATGCCAAGGCCATTCAGCTGCACGACTCAGGTCGTCGCTTCAGTCGAATTGGCCTAATTTCCTATGGCGAAGCGCTCGCTTATATAGCCAGATGGCCCCGCCCCTTCTGGCGGGCTTTGCTGCCATAGGCTCGTGCAGCACCGCTAACAAGCCATTGGTTAGTTTTTATATCACTGCACGAACCAATGGCCGTGCAGTCACACTGCGTGATTGAAAAGGTCTTCAGTCCTCAGAGAAAAAGGTGTTTTTCCCCATAGCGTCTAGTGATGCAGTACTCGTTCCCGTATCTCAGAGAACCGAGGTTACGTCAGTAACAGAGTACGTTTTCTTTTTTAATATATTTGAAAATGTATGTGTTCCTGTGATGGCAAAGTAGACTTTTCAGTGTCACATGAACCTTCAGATGTTATTCTTATATGCTGATTTGGTGCTCAAGAAACATTTCTTGTTATTATCAATATTAAAAAAAAGTTTTTTCATGATTCTTTGATTTTAATAGAAAGTTCAAAAGAAGAATAGAAATATATGTATTTACCTTTTCATTTAGTTTTTCTACTGCTATCAATGATTTGAATGCAATACATGAACATATTTTGCAAGGCTCTATTATTGTAGGTGTGCTCGAGTCTTAGCTGAGACTCAATCACTGTAACTGTAACTGAGATTCACAGTCCCTGGGTTTAAGAGCTCTCGGTCTTTAACAGGACAACTCACAGCAGGAGCTACAAGATAAGCACTTCAAGCAGAAAAAAATGACAAAACACTAAAAAAAAACTTCAAGAGAATACACGACCAAAGCATTGAGACAAAGATATCAGACCCACAGGGAAAAAATATATGAATGCTTTGGCTTTATATAACAGAAAATCAAACTAAGTGGCATTTATTTTAAAAAATGTGGTAGGTTTTGAAAGAAGATGAAAGAAAAAGATTAATGTATTCCAAAGTGAGAAGTTTTTGCATTTACATCTGACCATGCAGAAAATGTGTCCTCAATTCTTTGGAAAAGGTATTCAGTACAACATATTTGCATATCTTCATGTAGCAGTTCATATCTATCAAAACTGGAGTAAGAGGATGGAGGATGATGTCATTAGTCCACCAGGCCTTCAGAATGAGTAAATGCACCTATAAGAGAACAGGCAAAGGTTTTCCATAAGGATGGTTGAAAAGGAAATTTAGATTGTGTGTATTCTATGGAGATTTACTGTGCTGTGGATTCTTTGTTGTCTGCAAGGGAACACTGTGTTAAGATCCTGAAAGAAGTCTTTATCTCTCAATTCAGTTCCCCAGGCCCTCTTTCTATCTTCTGAGCCAAACCTGATCTCATTGCGAACAATTGCTAATATAGGCTTATATATAGACTAAAATATGTGAGATAGAAACACTTTTCATTCAGAAAACGCTAGTAAATTTCACAATAGCAAAAAAAAAAAAAAAAGGTAACCAATTGTAAAATTTTGAAGTAGAAAGACTGACAGTGTTTTCTTGTAAAATGTACTCAGTGGTGTTTTGTCTCGTCTCTCTGTTGTAAAAATCTCAATTTTATAGGCTCATTAAGAATATGGTACACAATCAATGCAGTGGATTTCACATCATGCGTCTCTGTTTGCCTAATTATGCGATGCAACAGACTGTTTTGCATCTTCTTGAAGCCTGTCATTGACAGGCTACTGTCAATAGGAGCAATTTGTTTTGAAATATGAAGTGAGGGGAGTAGAAATGTCAACCGGGCCAAAGCGAGACTGACTAATCCTGGATAAATAAAACACTTCAGCTAACCAATTCAGTTTTGAGGAATGGGGCTCGTTTTAGGCATGTTTTTCTTTGCAAGACTGAACTAAAAAAAAACATATCCATATACCAAAATCTATATATATATATATATATATATATATATATATATATATATATTGCAATTATATATATTATTGTATTAAAAGCATGTCCTATGTGTTATCTATTTTCATTTGTATTTTAAAATTCACATGTAATTCATTAATTATAATATATTTTTATATTATGAATTATATACTTATATATAACTTAATTCTTTTTTATATTAATTTGCAAATATAATAACTTGCATATTAATGCTTATATTAAATATATTAAGAAATATGTATATATAAAATACATATTTGTATAATGCTCCATCCATCGCAATTCAGCGTCAAAAGCTATATAAAATTAAATAACTCAAAAGTAAATAAATGTAACTCTTAATAATAATTCAATGAATTGAGAAACATATTGTTAAATTCTTATATACAAACAAACAAAATAGACAAATAGAAATAGCACTTGTATATATATATTTTTTTCAATTTGATATTTGATAAATTCTAATATTTAAAACTTTAGTATTTAATATTATTCTAATGTATGTAAGTAAAACAGTCAGACATTACTAATTGACTAAGTTGTCTATTTTTTTTATATTCCTACCTTTAAAACCATACTGTGTTCGGTTTGTTCAAAAACCTTTTGAAATTAATAAAATGTTGGCGGTGTCTGTTTCACCATTTAAAAAAAAAAAAAAAAAAAAGCAAAATGTCAATGTTATTACTGAAATCTGTCTTATTTTATTACAGTAGATTAGATCTCAGGGCCACATATTTCAATCAGACGGAACGGAGGCTCTTTAAGAATTGTCTGTGGACACTTGTATGGGGGTAGAAGAAAGGCCAGCTCGTGCACTTCCGTTTGCTCGTGCCTTGTTTGCTCCCTGTCTGGCTGTGTGGCCCTCAGTCCGGATCTGCTGACACTAGCCCTGGAAGTCATCATGAATGATCTGGTTGTTGGAGGGTAGTGGGCAGGGGAGGCTGTGTGTGGTGGTACAGTAGTGCTCAAGACAAATACCCCATTATAGTGGAACATAAACCCTATTGTAGAGCAGTGGAAGCAGAGGTACTTTTCTCATTTACCGTGCAGAGCGAAAGCCTGTTCTGAATCCGCCCATCACAGCGTCCACTGGGGAAGACTAGCCCACGGTTATAAATGAACCTCTATTCCTTATTAAGACTTGTGTTCTGGAGGGGATCCAAATATAGTTCTTGCACATTTGCAAGGTTGTCACAGATTGGGGAGTTGACGAAGTGAGAATGATGCATTAAATCGATGTGAAAGGTTTTGTGGTGCTGCTTGTGTTTCCTGTTGTCTTATTTTTGCATCAGACTTGGATTTGCAGTAATGGGAATAAAGAGATTTTGTCCAAGCCAGCCATGATCACAACAAATGATATAACATTTTGTTGATTAATAAAAAAAAAAAAAAAAAAAAAATATATATATATATATATATATATATATATATATATATATAAAAATAGCAAAAAAACAAGTGTATTGTATGAAGCATGAAAATATTTGTTTCTATGACTAAGCAATCACAGATCCTAAAATATAATGCGGTGAGAGTCCCCAAAACAAATAATATTTTTGAATGAATAATTTGTGATATTTGAAAAAGTTTTACATTTGATAACATCCGTGTTAGACCCCAGAATGCCCCTTGACAAAGTGAGTTTCAATACTAATTTATTATATAATCACTTCAGCCTTTGAGTGTATTGGAGAAGTATTTGATTTGCCGTTGGCCGAGACTCTGCTTAACTGTCTTGATGGGTCTGTGTGATAGATGCTGTGTTATGCCGGTGAGCTGTGATCCTAGAACATTCTGCTTGATAGCAGGCATACAAGATCACAGATGCCAATAAAGCACAATTTTCCCATCTGCCTCGCTACTAATATATATTTTTTTTATTTCCAACAGGATATAGACCAACCACTGCACCAGGCTTGATTTATCTGTGGACAACCTGACGCAAATGCCTGCCCCACCCCTGCCAAGCACGTAGCCAGGATGGAAAGCTACGTTGTCAATAGGATGGGACCTGATGAATAGCTGGTCCTTGACGAAGATGTTGCTTGGATCCGTGTTTAAGTTCATTTGGGAATACTTGCCATGCAAAGAGGCTTTGAGATTTTTGACAGCTTCGCTCTCGGAACATCTGGCATCTTGGGATTGATCGTTTTTTTTCTTGCAGGTGGATATAAACTAGTAGCGGGACTAGCGTGAATAGGAATGAACATGCCCTTCCAACAACCAAACCGCCTGGGCGGCATCTGGCGGGCCATGTGTCCACGGCTAGGCCTCAAGGCTAACCTGGATCTGTCGTTCTTGTGTTGGATATTAGGCTTGACCCTGCATGCCCAGCTGGCGGCCTCACAAAAACTGGATGAAACGGACCCCGTTGTCACTACAACTTACGGCAAACTGCGGGGATTCAAAAAAGAACTCAACAATGAGATCCTTGGGCCCGTCATCCAGTTCCTGGGCGTCCCCTACGCAGCACCTCCCACAGGCGAAAGGCGCTTCCAGCCACCCGAGCCGCCTGTTTCATGGTCAGATATCCGTAACGCAACTCAGTTTGCCCCCGTTTGTCCCCAAACCCTGCTGGAGGGCAGGCTACCGGACGTTATGCTCCCGGTTTGGTTCACCAATGGCATTGAAGTGGTGTCGTCCTACGTACAGGACCAGAGCGAAGACTGCTTATTCTTAAACATATACGTGCCAACGGAGGATGGTGAGTTTATGTGTGGGCAGGACAGACCTGTCTTTGTCATTTCACTGTGTCAGTTTCCTTTGTGCAGACTGTAGTGAGTGCAGCGGAGGAAAAAAAATTGCATGATCTCTGCATGCCCAATGCATGCCGCTGCTTAATGCGTGAGTGTGCGTGAGTGAGCGAGGCTATATGTGTGTCCTAACCTTCCCACCATCCCTTGCACATGCAAATCTTTCTGTGTGCTGCAGCACGTCCATTTTAGGTGGTTGGATTTCTTTCCCTTCCCTTTACTTGTTAGACAGACACGCACTAGTGTAAACGGCCCATAAATGAACCATAAAGAGGGGATATTTTGTGCAGTACTCATGATGATAATGATGATTTAGGTCAGAGAACTTGTTAAACTCTTCTCTTCCTCTTTCAGTCAAGTTGTGCTGTTGCATGCTCCTGATGTCCATAACGGACTCCCATGTTATTTTTTAGTCTTCTATTCATTTTGCAGTAAAAAGAATATCCAAGGAATGTGCCAGAAAACCCGGCAAGAAAATTTGTAGAAAAGGAGGTATGTATCCACCGACACGAAACCCAAAAGAGAACAGGCGAAGATCTCCCCCCTTCTCTACAATACTCTACAAAGTCCAAATCTCGGCTCTCTGAGGTCGCATGTCAGAGAAGAAGCCATAATTGATTCCCACCACGAAGAGTTAACTGGGGACACCAAGCCGTCTCTTAAATCAGATGGGCACACGTTGATCTTGCAGAGTCTAATCTCAATTAAAAGAGATGCTATCTGGTTTTCATTGGCTTACACTGGCTGTATTAATGACAGATTCGTCAGGATATTGTCTCTAGCTCCTCCACCCTGATGTACCCTACCCTCCGAGCATCAGGTTTGGTGACAGCTCCCTTTATATAAAGTATCCCGTTAATACGGCCTCCCAGATGACAAGAACGATCATAAAACATTTCAGCTGGACAACGTCGTCTTAAATTCTGCTGGTCTGACATCACAAAATAATTGATGAATGATTAAATTAAATTTTCAAAGAAAACGTCCTATTTCCCATACAGTGGTTAAAGGGATAGTTCACCCAAAAATAAAGTAATTATAATAATTTAATAATAAAATAATGATTTACTGATTCTTATGTCGTTCCAAACCTGTGACTTGTTGATGTTTTGGCCTGTACAATGAACGTCAATGGGGTCCAAAACCACCATCTAGATTTGGAATGACATGAGAGTAGATGATGATGGAATTTAAGTTTTTAGGTAAACTGTCCCATTTATGTGACCCATTTGGCATTTTAATGTTTATTTACAGTTGAATCAATGTCATCGATCCAGGTTAAATCACTGTTGGATTTTGTTTAAATTTCACAACTCAACATTGATATTCTAACGTCATTTCCGCTTGCTTAATTGTCAGACCTTGTTAAACTTCAATGTTGATTCAAAAGTGTTTTGTTAACCTTTGTACAACCCTTAGCATAAACATTGTTTCAACATATTTAACTACCGTTCAATGTTGAAGGTCAGTTGCCGGCTGTTAAACTAGTTCTCAGCACAAATCCAAAGCAAATCCAGTTTGTTCAGAAATTAAAATAAAATAAAAGAATTAAATAGCATCAAAATTTCAATCCACGAGAGACTTCATGCCTTTCAAAGATCTCAGTTGGTGAAGGCCAGTGAGGACACAGATAGCATCTTACTTTGAGTTGATCATGAATGTTTAGTCCACAAATGCAGAAACTGTTGTGAAATTGCTGCCAGTGTGATATCTCTAATGTTTGCAGTTGAAGCAATGTTTCCAGCATGCTGTATAAGACCCACCATCATCACAGCTGTGGGATTGTTTGAATTGCAAAGAAGAGTTGCCTGAAAAATAATAGAGGCTTTTTACTGAAATTGCACCGTTAGATGGAGTGGCTTTGAGAGGCGTGAGTGAGGAAGTAGCTCGAATTGAGAATTTCTAGGTAAACTGTGTAAAAGCCCTTCTCTTTTGCTAAGCATATCACACTTAATTCACATCTAGTTTAATGGTTTATGTGCAGTTAGAGCCATCTTACGCTCAAATTGGGAAATAATTGTCAATGATACGTCTTTTTGCAAACAAATTCTCATTTTCATTTAGGCTCCCCCATGCTGTTTGGAAAATTTGTGTTTTCCGCGTTCTCATAAAGGTGATGAGATTTCATTTTTGGACCTCAAGCTTTATGCTTTAATTGGATTTGAAATTTAGACATCTACCTTTAATTAATTAAACAAAAACTGTTGATTTCAAAAGCCTAATTACGTTTACACTTCTAATAGATAAGAGTGGCGTTTAATGGTTTTTAGCAGCGCAGTGCTGTCTCGATATCTTTATGTAATTAACTACCTTGAAACAACATGAAAGGTTGCAGAGGCCTTTCTGAATTTAGGATGTTACCGTCAAGGACGATGTAAAGACATTACACCTTTTTTTGAAGCTTGTTTTTGGCAATCATAGTTCCATTAAGAAACTTTAACATCTACACAGTTTCTTTATGGTGGAAAAGGTTTCTTGAATTATTAAAATGTTCAGCAAATAGGGGTTGTTTTAGGAACTCTTTACTGAAAGGATCATTTAGGAACCAAAAGTAGTTATTCTGTGGCATTGCTGCATAAACCCACTTTTGGAAGGTTTATTTTTTAAAGGTAGCAGACTGACACATAAATCAAACTCTTTGGTGAAAAAAGACAACAGAGCTTGTAACAGGCGCTTCCTTTAATGAAAATTTAATAGTGTTGGTTTTCATTTCTAGTGTGACACCGTCTGATGCTGTTTAGCTGTGTCACAAGAATCGAGTGACCGTCAATAAGCTCTCTCGCATTCTTCCTGTCCCAGTTTTGCAATGGTTGACAGTAGTCCTAAGGGACGTGAGATGCTCGCAACGCGCTAAGACAGGAATGGATTTGCAGCAGCACTGCTTCGCTCTCCATATTTCCCTCTCAGTTTCTGCCTCCTCCCTTGAGATGGTCTGTAACACACAAGCTGAAATTCACTCCGTCTTGGCTAGGTGAATGGCGCGCAGAGGAGCCAGGGTTAGCGGCAAGGGTGGAGATGAGTGCAGACGTCTGTTTGTATTGAGGCCGGGGGTGGTGCTCGCAGAAACTCGGGGAGAAACTTGATCATCTTGGCAGGGCGTAGAGTTAGAGGTGTGAGAAAGCGAGGCTGAGTTTGTGTCTGTAAGTAAGAGGTTTGTCACACTTGTTTTGGAGGCTTGCAGTAGATGGCGGAGCGTGGGCGGAAAGAGCCACGGTGTGACAAAGCAACAGGATTCCTCTGGTTCAGGGTTGTCCGACTCTCAGAGGAAATCATATTGGAATCATACATAAATGGGGTGATCAGAATAACCTGGGTTTCGCTATAACTCGCTGTGACTCGAATCAAATCTCGCTCGGTGGGAAAGCATTCAATGCTATGAAAGTCGGTCTGTTGAGAAGTTCTGGTAATAATGTAGTTTTGAAAGTCTTTTATAGGAACGTTATTCATCATACAGTTCAAGGTATACTGGAACCCTGGGGCTCTGGAAATAGTGTTTTTCAAGTGATGATTTTAGATAAAAATATCAATTGCAGGAAGCATTTATGTTTCTTTGTATTTTTCTTAATATAGGGATGATTAACTACATTTTTACATTTTCAGAGGAAAATCTGAGTGGTGCTGCTTGGAACGAGTCTGGCTGCAGTTATGGTAGAGTATTGTGGGTGGTTGCTAAGGTGTTGCTAGGGTATTCTGAGTAGTTACATAAGCCACCATTCCTAGATGAAGTAAAAAGCAATAGAGTATGTTTTAGCAGAAAATACTAATTCAAAATTTCATGTTTAATTCAATGTTACTTTGTAATTATTTGTGAAATATACTAGCAATTACTGAGTGAAAATTTTATTCTACACCTGAAACCTGGAAATCCAGGTCAAATTTCAATCTAAAAATGAATGAAAATATGAATATTATAATAATAATAATTTTTTACATTTTATATAGCGCTTTTCAAGGCAATCAAAGCATTTTACATACAAGGGGGGGAATCTCATCAACCACCACCAGTGTGTAGCATCCACCTGGATGATGCGATGGCAGCCATAGTGCGCCAGAACGCCCACCACACACCAGCTTATTGGGGGAGAGGAGACAGATTGATGAAGCCAATCAGTGAATGGGGATGATTAGGAGGCCATGATGGTCAGGGGCCAATGGGCAAATTTGGCCAGGATGCCGGGGTAACACCCCTACTCATATTAGGACTATTTTGTTGTCACGTTATTTCATTATTGACATTATTAATGCATATTGAATTGTCTTCTCTCAATATTCTGTATGATGATTTAAAATTTTGTAATATAATAATTTGTATATAAAAACTTTTTTTGTAATATTTTTTATTGAAATTTACATTTACTGGTATTATTATTATTATTATTATTATTCATATAGTGAGTTACAGTGAGGTACATTGCATGCAAAATTTTAATGTTTAGATAGATATACATGATGTTTTAAAACTGTAACCTAGCCTAGGTAGGCACAAAATGCTTTCCATGTATCCCCATTCTAAATGAACATGCTTTTTAATCCGCTTTCTTTAGCAGTCCCAGTGTTCTGACTCTCAAATCTATTTGTTCAGAATCTATTTGAATATTGAATGCATGTGTGGGAGTAAGACAGAGTACTATTACTGGAGGTTATGCTTTTCACCATTGTTTCAGAGTAATTTTCTGCTCACTGTGCTTTTGTATGAACTTCCTGTGTGACATGCGGGCCATGTTGTGTAGGTGATGATGTCTCAGTTTGAATCAATAATGAGAGAACGTTTTCACCATGACTGATGAATACTAACAACAGACTGCTGGATCATTTTATTCACATCTAATCACTGATTCAGTCCCACTCATGCACACTTGTCCTCTACCTTTACCACATCATTTTCAAAAACCAATCAATAATCTATTGCATTCTTAAACTGCCCTGACCAGTCTTTCATCTGACAATGCAGATTTACATGCAAGCCATGCTTTAATGAAAAAGAACCAACAAGGCAGAAAAAAAAAGAATAATTTTTATTTGTGGTACGTTTCTAGGATTTATTTTTCACTACTGCCACCCTTAGCTACTTGTTATACAGATTTTTTTTAATAAAAAGATGACAAGCATGAGAATTAATTTAAACTAATTAGCTTCTCTCATTATTCTAACATTGGGTGGGAAAAAATTATTTGCTGTTAACTTAATGCAATTTCAATATTTTCCAGATAATCTTTCAGTAATGTGGTTGGCTATAGTGCAATGACAAATAAAATCTAATAATCAAAACAGTTATTCAAAAAAACAAACAAAAAAACTGATTAAATGTTAAGTTAATGATAAAAAGTTTAAAACCTCCCTGGACTGTATTTTAGTGTTTTTTGAATTATCTGGTGTCCATTTTCAATAGTAATTTTCTGTGTATAGTTTGAAAAAAAGAAATCTTAAATTGATGTAGCAGTGAATTAAACAACCTTCACAGATGCAAATACAAATCTGAATACACCTGATTAAACACCAATAGTGTCAGTCATTGATTTTATGCATTGATAAAACAATCACCAGGTTCATTTAGTCACAGTGCAAGAAATGAAAAACCTCACCAGAGACATATGAAATATATTTTTAATGAATTTTAATCCTAGAGGGTCAACTAAACAAAGATCTGCTTGAAAAAATGCAGTAAAGGCAAATTATTTTCTGCTCCAGAGCTGAAAGGGATATATGTACCAACCTGGCACTCCTTAAATTTAGATTTCCAGTAGATTTGGGATTTCTGGTTATATCTGAAAAGATAAATTGTGATTAGGATAATTTAGTTCTTGGCTGTTTTGCTGAATTATGACTCGTCTCTTGTCCTAATTTTGCCGACTCTGTTCTTAAATTCCCACCCGCCCCCAGAAAATGTCAATCTGTCCTTAATGTTTTGTTACTTACTTATTGTAAAACTGCAAGAAAAAACAGTTCAAGTGCATGAATAGGGTTGGGTTCTTCAGCTCTGAAGCCATTGGTCTGTACTGTAAAATTCCTGTGCTAAGTGTAGTGCCAAGTTGCTTTAATTACAATTTATGCTAAAATGGAGCGTATTAGGGGAAACAGACTGGCATGTGGCACCTGGCACTGCTCCTAGATCAGCTCAAAGCATTTTCTCATAACGTAGATGACAACAACTGAACCTTGTGGAGAGAAAAAGCAGAGAGGAAATGAAGGGACAGACTGTCGCAGATGGTGCATGTGCAGGGGAGATTGTTTAAATGCTTCGTTCACCTTGAAAGGACAATGAGATACTCGCGTTTGACCTAGAGCCTGGTGTTCTTTGAATACACAAACAAACCCAATGCATTCAGTCTTGCACAAAAGAATTAAGTTTTATATAGGAGTTGTTGTTTGCTTTCAGTAACTGAGTTTATTCTGAGCATGTTTGAAAAGATGTCTAGGTTGCTTCATTCCTTTTATCTTCGGCACTTTTCTGAAAACTAGTTACTGTTAATGGCTATTGACGACAAAACCCCTTGGGGAGAAAGAAATAGAAAGCTATTGTGTTACATGAAACTATGTAGTCAGCATTTTCAAAGGTGATACTGGAAATTGTTTGTAGAGTTGTAGAGGCAATTTGTCACTATTTTGCTGGTTTTGATCAACAAATCCAAAGTTTCACAACAGTGTTTTTATTAAATGACACCAGCCTACACAGAATGTGAGAGTTAGCTGCTTGAGGTCCCAGAACAGAGCACTATTATGTTGTATTTATAATAAAATGAATGCAAAGCAAAAAAAAGAGAGATAACTGCCACATTGAGCATGTAGAACAGAATTATGTTACCCTTTAAGATATCTTCTGCATCTTCATATTTTTCGTAAAAATAGAGAAAATCTGCAGTTAGGACATTATTTCACATTATTTAAGTGTTAGCACATTTATCCCTTATTCTCATTACTTTAATGCATTTGGTATTGTCTTTCTCCATTTTTTAAGATGATTTTCATGTTTGTCTTTTAATCAATTTTTTAAATGAAAATATTTACATTTGTTCTCATGTTGTATTCATTATTTGTATTCATCCCAATTTTATCCATAGTGACTTACAATGAGGAAGTTCACACACAAAATCAGTTTAATCTAATTGTAGGCAGTACAACAAATTTTACCATGATATATTTGATTTATAATTAATCCATTATCCATTTCACAGTCACATGAAAATGAGACTGTATTTTGCATTACAATATTGAGAATTTGGTAGTAAAATTAGCTCACTTGTGCTGAAACTAATATCACAATGTTACGGTCTTAAAAATCATTATAGTACACTTTCACACAACGGGGGTTTATTATGTTGCAATTAAAAAAAAAAGTTACTTTTGAAACACAGATGTTTGATCCAGCTTCGGAGCTGCTAGTATACCTTTCCATTCCAAAATGTTATTTGTGAAATTATTTTACACACTATTTGTGACTATTGTCTGTTTTTATGCTTATAATGCTTGCAACATGCTAACTTAAACCATTATTGGAATCCATTGTGAGTCTCGGAAGCTTGTGTAACATATATTATTGAAAAATGTTTGTTTTAGTAGTTAGGATGTTGTCGAAGAAGAATAGACAGCAGTGCAGCTCACTAGATTTTAAAACAGCGCTAAACAAAGAAACATTACGAGTCTGAATTCGAATTGAAGAACATCTAAGCACTCTCCACACCCCTAAACCTTTCATTATTGGTTTTGAAGTTAAGGCCAGTAATTAGTTTCACTGATCCTTGGAAGTGTAACTAATCGTGATAGGTGCGTGCCAGTCAAGTAGAACATTAGTTATGTGCTTTTACTCATCCAGACTGCAAAACCCAAAGTCAGTCCATCCCAACACAATCAATGTTCGTCTTTGTATTTGCTGTCACAGCTATGACTGCTGCGGACACTTCTGGGCCTCTAATTAGAGCGGATGCATCAATAACTCATCACTCCCTTCATTAAACATATCGGCGGCCATGCGACCGTCTCGGGGCAGTGTCACAGCAGCGTTTTGCTGCTGCTTGCTTTGCTGCTTCAGTAGTTCGCCACGTCCTCTGCCGTCCGTCTGCGCTGTATGTCATTACTGAAGGGGTCATTTAATCACAGAGAGAGATCATAACGAGCAGAAAGAGGCAAAAGTAACACACGTCCTGCAGATGGCCCCTCATGCACAGACTCACAGACAGCCTCTGAATAATGAAGGACAGGAAATCACATTAACGGGCCACGGTTAAATGAGGGAGAGGCCAGGGAGAGAGATAAGTAGAAATCAGTGTTTCTGATTTCTTCCTTTCTTTCTTTTCTTTTTTTAACCTCTACAAGTTCATTTTCAAGAACTGTTTCACTAAATTGACTTCTGAAATGTTTCTGGTGGTGAAAGAAAGTGGACATTTTTGTTTTGTTTGATTATTACCTCAGTTCACTGGACTGTAAAACAATAGAATTTTTGAAAACGTATAGCGGTGTAGTGTTTTTTTATGCTATAGAGCTGCACGTTAGAAAGTTTCTGGCTTGGAAAAGAGCTGAGATACTGTCACACTACTGAAACATGTAAATAGGTTAGTAGTGCTGCTAGTTTTAGTTTGTTAATCCCTAAAACATGGGAAACAAATTGCAAAAGCGTTGAGCGCAAGAGGAAAAAATAGGAAGAAATGATGGCATACAGAAAGAGAGAGAGATCAATGTGTGGCTTGAGCTTGTGAGTGGAGGATTGGCTAAACAGTGCTGGAGACTGAGAGGGACTTCACCTTGAATATTAATGACAGTTTAAGCCCATCAGTTCTTAACTGTGGCAGTTCTTGTAAGTGCAGACCGCTTCGGCCACTCCATCTACAGCCCTTTGCAATTATTTCTCTGTGACAGGAGACACTGTCATTTAGAGCAGAATTAAATGCATAGGCACAACTTGTTTTAAAACCAATAAGTTTAATGCTGATTTAAAGCATTAAAAATTTCAAGCATTCAGTCTAGTAAAAACTACAAACTACTTCCCACTTCCAACTCTTAAAAGGGTCATCGGATGCAAAATTCACTTTACAAGTTGTTTGAACATAAATGTGTGTTGGAAGTGTGTGTACACATCCATCCTATAATGATAAAAATCCACCCAGTGGTAAATCCCTATTTTAAAATTCCCTTTCTCAAATTAGGCTGTTCTGAGATTCCTGTTCTACGCAGGACGTTCCCACGATAGTTGATGGACAAGGCCATCTTACCTTAGACCCACCCTGAGAGAAATGTCATCAGTCTGCCATTGTGTCGACTCCGGTGCAGCGGAAGACAAGAAAGTCTTTAAGCAATTGAGGTGTTTTGTTGTTGGATGTAATATTGAAAATAGCATTCGTCATTTACTCCCGACATCTGAACCACTGAAGACACAGAGGATTATTGTTACTTTCGTTTTGAAGGGAATGCGCCGATCCCCAATCTGCCTAAATGCGTCTGTTTGCGCGAATCATTCGTGATCCAGCTTCATCTACAGAAGAAGTGAGTATAAGGTTTTTTTTTATAAATCTTTGCAAATCGCTTTAACTAATTATGTGCTAGTTAGCCAGTTTCGCGGCTGAAGTTTACAGTCTGCTCGTTACTCCACGCAAGAGAGGGGCGGGGTCAGCAGAGCTCATTAGCATTTAAAGCAACGTAGACTAAAAAACAGCTCGCTGAAAACAGGGCTGATTTTGACAGGGTAAAAAAGGTGTTTTTTACACTACCATTGAGAAATTTTAACCAAAGTATGTTATATTCGACTTTCAGGTGAAATTTCAGAATGCACCCAAGATGCACTATTACCTTCACAGGTGAACTTAATTTGACCTTCTCTAAACTTTTGAATGCACATGTCCAACTGTTAAATGTTTCAGTACTTATTGCATAACATGCAGCTCTCTAACAAGGAGATTAACCGCAAAAATCACAACAAGTGTCTGGTCCATGAATTAACCACTAAATGTGCTGGTTCAATGACAATTTGTCTGTAAACAGTCCTCTCCATTATGCTGTTCACATTTTGACATCATGAGACCAAGACAACACTTAACAATTTATCCACAGGACCTGGCCATTGCGAGACTTCAAATGGGATGTTCTCAAAGGGAAGTAGCCACTGAGCTTAAAGTATCACAGAGTGTCATCAGCAGGTTGCAACAAGATTCAAGATTTTTATTCGTCACATACACAATTATACAGAGTATAACCAGCAGTGAAATGTAAGTGACACAGAGACACAGAGAGACCTGAAGAGTCACAGAAATGCATAGCCTTTGGCCACATCCCATGCTGACGACCACTTCGTTGTGAACGGTGCCATGTGGAACCGGATTATGAATGCCACTCAACTCCAGGCACGTGGAAGTGAGAGGCACCGGAGTGTCACGTCAGCCCATTCAAAACCTCTTACATCAGCATGGTCTGCGTGCTAGATGACCACACCACCAGGCACAGGGGTCATCGCCAGGGAGCATTTGTGCTGGACGAGGAACCAGTGGGTCTCAGTGCTGTTCTCTAATGAAAGTCGATTCACACTGAGCAGAAATGATGGCCGCCAGCGCTGTTGGAGGCATCAAGGAGAATTCTATGCATCAGCCACAGTTGTCTGGTGTTACAGCCTGGGCAAGTGTGTCTAGTCAATACAGAACTGCTATACACCTTGGGAATGGTACTGTGACAAGCCAATACTACCTAAATAACATAATTAATTCAGTCATTGTGCCTCTGTATGAGTAACACAGGCCTGATTTCATCTTCATGGACGACAATGCCCCAGCTCATCAAGGTCACATCATCAGGGAATGGCTGCTGGAGGCTGGGGTACCTCAAATGGAATGGCTTGCACTTTCTCCAGACCTGAACCCCATAGAAAACCTGTGGGATCAGCTGTCGTCGTGTAGAGGGTCGTAACCCTGCACCCCAGAACGTCAATGACCTGAGGGCAGCCCTTCAAGAAGAGGGGAATGACATGCCTCAACAGACAACAAGTCGACTTGTGTACAGCATGAGATGTCGTTGTCAAGCTGTAATTGATGCTCAAGGACACATGACAAGTTGAGACATTGACTTTTTTTTGTTGTGATATACCACCACTGTTGATGGCTTTTGTTTCAGTAAATAGTCTGAGTTAAATAAATTACCATTGAACGCTTCTACTTAAATGCTCTTCTTCCATGATATAATATCACTGTAGCATGAACTTTTTACATTTTCCATTAATTTCACCCGAAAGTCAAATACCCCTAACTTTTTGTGAGTAGTGTGCTTATTGGGGCTGTCAAAGTTAACGCAAATTCATTTTAACAGCACTAATTTTATTAACGCAGTGCACATTTTCTGTTTGACCCATAGTTGGAGAAATGGAGATGCACAGTGTTGTCAACTTGGCGACAATGCAGACCCCTTTAGCGACTTTTTTCCTTTCAAAAAAACTTTAGTTTCTGAGACTAGCTGATACCGCAAGCGCGAGGTCTTGATTTCCCAGCGCGTGCACCCCCCCTCTCTCTGTGCGTCTGCTCTGTTCAGCGAGCGGCGGAGAGGAGCAGTGTTTTCAGTGAAACACAGATATTATGTTGCTTCTCTAATTTTACAAGCAAGTATAGCCGAAATCAGCTATTGTCATTAACTTATGTGTATTTGATTTCATCAGACGACGGTTCGATTATAAATCAGGATTTTTGTCCAGATTAACATCTTGGAAGGGAGAGCTTTGCATGTAGTCTTAATGGGTCGGGTTTCAATCACTATTTCATATTCATTCTGTTGTCTGACAACATAAACAGTAAAATATATAAATGAAAACAGTTTTATTGAGAATTTAGCTTCATCAAAATTCAGTATGTAATAATAAATAATCAATGTACATTTTGCATGTTAAGAAGAGCTGCCCTGTCGTGCAAAAATGTAAACAGGTTTGTGTCAGTAATTTCCCAGTGCAAAGAAAGAGAAGTATCTATTTTTTCATGTGTCTAATAGGCATGAACAAGTTCTTTGAAAAACATCTATGACCTTTGAAACATGTCTAGTCTTCATGCTCTATGTTGACTATGGTTTCAATAATAATAAACATACATTTGCATAAAGCATCCATATTCGTCCATGCCCATGTTGATTAGAGTATTACAAACTTGAAAAGTATTAATTTAAGGTACATTTAGAGCAAATAAAAACGTGTGATTAATTGCAATTAAATATTTTAATTGATTACTGATGAGTCCGAAATAATTTAATTATTATTATTTTTTTTTTCATATCAGCCAAGTGCAGTCGAATTAATAAATTCATCACCGATATTTTGCTTATTGGATATATTGTCCAGCCCTAATCTCAATACGTTTGCTTGAGGATAAAAATATGGCCAAGATGAAGCTCTCATATAGTATTTGACATCATAAGAAATCCAAATGAATGAGCCTTAATAAGACCGATAGGGATATTTCCTGTCTGATAACATGATGCGCTTTGTGAGTGAAATTTCTACTAAATTAACTGATAATAATTATACACCAGATTCATATCCAGCCAGATGCCTCTGCGGTGCCATCAGAGGGTGTGAAATGCAATTAATAATGTTATCGATCTCATTATGTGGTAAAATATTAGATGATCTACAAGAACGCTGGTTTAAAAAAAAAATAAAAATACTTACAGATGATTGACATTCACTGATGAGATCATTCAGCCAAAAGCAAAGTCTGCACATTTCCAATTCCACCTACACATATTTATTATAAGAAATAGATGTGTGTATGAAATTTGTGCAAGACCGATTATGTTTGTAACCCTGAACATCACAGCAACACAAAATGGATGTGCATTTGAATACAATTGAAATCCTGCTCTCAGGGCAAATAATGCACAATAACTCCTGCTAGAGTCCTTCTAAAGTTCATTCGGTTTCCTCAGACTTTTAGGATATTTCTATTCTCCTGAGATATATATAGGTATATATAAAGGTGCTGTGTGTATATGTTTTTTTGTGTTGCAAAGACATCTATTACTACAGCCCATTTCTACCTCATAAGAAATAAATCATGCTTTTGTAAATCATAATAAAAACTCATGAGTATGAGTTGAAGTGTTTATGGATTAAAAATGAAAATTAAGAGATACTAAATCATAATAATGATTTAAGTATGACTTGTGGGCATATTTCCTTTTTTAATGTCATGATTTTTTTACTTTTTAAGTCAAAATTATAAGATCATATATTTTAAGATTGTTTGAATTTCAGCTTGTAGGCTAATTATGACAAAAAGTCAAAAGTATGATCACAAGTCATAATTATTAAGCCACAAAATGTCATAAATAGGACTTTATCCATAAAATGCATGTCTGGGCTGTTTCAGGTGAAAGAAACTTGCACACTTAAATGTCTACACTTAAAAATACTTAAATGTCCTAATTGAACTATGGATTAATCCTGGCTCAACTTCTTACGTCATAATTTTAACGGATGCCATAATTATCATTTTTGTTTGTTTTGTTTTTGTTTGTTTAAATTTTGACTTTTGTCAGTTTCGGCTTGTCTCATAATTGTAACTTGGTATGTCAAGATTACGATTTATTATCTCCTAATATATATATATTTTTTCCTTATGTGGTGGTATCGCCATGTTCTAAAATTATGTGGCTTTTGGAATTTGCACACTTCACCTTTTATTTAATCACGACTGATTGTCATTTGAAACTATCTTGAGGTCAGTGTTACTGTAAATATTGATTCTTCACTATTGGTTCATTTATATCACACTGCAGATTCTGTGGAACGTAATTGCAAGCTTCATATTCAGACAACGCCTCACAGCTCCTGCTGATTTCCATTCAGTATTAATCATGCAACATGGTGCAGTATGACTGTCAGCAACATGTAAACAAGGAGACAGAGAGGCAGAGAGAAAATAAGGGAGGGAGAGCCTTTTTGAGGAGAACGTGGCATGCCAAAGCGCTGTTCTAGGAGTGGGGTGTGACGAGCTCCCTTCCACTGTTATCCTTTTGTTTTAAGAGCGCTCCAGTGGAGCAGTGGCATGTCTCGACCGTGCCGTACGGACCCCCTCCACAGTCCTGTAGCCCCATGCCGCCTCTGCTTCTGCACAAGAAGAAACAGCAGTGATGAAAGGCGAGCACAGACATGCCATCTCATGCCACCAGAGAGCTCTTGACAGATTGTAGCTGCAGGCTTCCACAGCCAAAACAGCAGTGTGTCACCATCAATATTAATATAATCAGAAGGCAAGAACCAAAACTAATAATAGAGCCATTGTGTTTTGGTCAAAAAAGAGGAATTTAATTACTCCAAACTCCAAAAATATGGAAACGAAATCATTTGATGTATAATGTGGTGGAGCTGAGGTGTGCTTCTCTCAGTGTGGTCCCATAAGCCCATAAAAGCCCTCAACAGGAAGTTGTAAAGCAGGCTTCGGTGTTTTCTCTGCTGAATATGTTGAAGGCACCATGGATGTGTGGTCTTTTCATGTTAGACTGATTTTTTTTTTCTTTTAAGATGCTCCATCCCACACTGATGTAGTCGGCAATGAGATGTGGCGTTTTGTTGTTTGTTTGTAGGTGTTCACAGCAGCGAGAAGCAGTCGTGAGCAGCTTTATCCACGTTAGATTGATCTCAAGGGATGTTAATAGTAAGCGTCAACTAGTTTTTGATATATATATATATATATATATATATATATATATATATATATATATATATATATATATATATATATATTATTATTTATTTATTTTATTTATTTTGAAAATGTGAGTAGTTCTTGCAATGGTGGTTGCTAGGTTGTTGATTTGAGTTGCAAGTATATGATGTGATGTAATTGTGAAATATATAGTTGCAATAACAAGAAATATAGTCACAAGTTTGATATACTGTATATAGCTGCACATTTTGTAATTCTTTATATAATCAGAATTTTTATATACTGTGCCATACATATAGTTACAGTTTTTATGTACCATATATGGTCACAGTTTTTGTTGTTGCATAGTCACTTTGAAATATAAAGTCAAAATATATAGATGTATAGTCACAATTCTGAGATGTATAGTCACAATTGTAAGATATAAAGTTATTATAAATAATGGTGAAATTTTGAAATAATCGCTATGTGTAAAGAGTAAGGATTTAATTATAACTCTTATAACCAAAATAATGAAATATGATGTTTTATATATTTTACTTTTAATATGTATACATTTTTTTTTTTTTGCATTTTATGCATATATTTTCACAATTTTGAGATACAGTTGCTATTGTACAATATAAAGTCACAGTTAAAAGACATTAAAGCCAAAACTATGAGAAATAAAGTCACAATAATAGTAATAATAATAAAAATAGTTCCAACATACCAACACTTGTAGCCTTCAAAACCGAATTCACTCAGTCAATACACCCAGATTTTTAGTGTCCCAGTCATGCTCTTTCAGAAACAATGGACACTGCATTTAACATTTATATGATGCATGATCATGAGAACTCAGGTGGACTGGATCACCCCTTGTGCATGACCGGGAAGCTTCCAGAAAGCAGTTTATTTTTGTAATATGGGCATCATGTTGTGGCCCGTCTTTGTGAGAAAGGCCACCTGATCCCTGATCAGCAGAACTAGAATAGACACAGGATCCATCTGTCCACCTGTGCAGAAAGAGAGCACAACACACACAAGGGTAAGACCTGGTACATTTACACAGTCTTGAGACAGAGAATCATGCTGAGTTTTGTAGCTATATGAAAAAAAAAAAAAAAAAAGGAATGAAAATGTTATATAAAAACAAATGCCCTCTCAATTCACATAATTGATACATAATTTATATAATAATGTTCCTTTGTTTATTGTACTTTATTTTATGTAGGGCTTTTCATTGCAAGAGAGAAAAACAAATCTATAAAAATAGCATACCAATATGTGTTTATGCTTGACAATGTATTAAGATATCAGTTCATTGTTTTATTATCAAAATATGATATTGCTGCTTCATTCTGCTTTCTAAGATGGAAATCATTAGATTATTTTCTTCAGTTTCTTCTAATTTTAGTTGACATGCAGTAAAACAATCTGGCATATGTTTTATGTGTATTTTTACAGAGTTTTTCCTCACCGTTGTTCCTGTTTTTTTTTAAGGCACAATATTTATATCTAATAGTGGGTAGAAAAACAAGAAATGCTGTCAAAAAAAAATTCAGTTAGTCATAATATTGTGCAGTCGATGTAAACAACAATAGTCCAGGGGCTGCCAGCAATTTTTGCCTGTTAAGAGGTTAATACACAAGTATATATTTTCAGATATTGTAGTCATTTGCTTTAGAAGTAGTAGAATAACAGCATAAAGGTCGATTTAATTTTGCGCTGTTTTTCTGTGGTTGTTTTTGGGTTGCCACTAATACTTAGTATAAATGTATCTGTTTACACAAATCTAGCTGCCTTATTATATTTGGGGGTCAAAAAACCTCTGATATGAACCATATGCTGCACTAACAGCTCACAGGCTTTCCACACTAAATCTGTCAGTGATATGAACCATTGCTTCTGATTTAACCAATGCGCTGGCATTTAGGAAACCCTTGTGACAAGCTTGGCTAATTCTGCTGCTCCTTCCTAAAAAGCAGTAAAAAAAGAAAATGGTTACATTCCATAACAGCGTCTCCAACCTCTTCTCTCCCTGTCTGTGAAACCAGCCAGCAGCATTTTGTGGAGCCGTAATTTGAGTCATTGTGGTTTGGGCTGAACCTGAGAGTGTTGTCAGTGTGTTGTGACTGTTTCTCTTTTTATGCTGTCTCTGGGATTGTGTGGCTTATCAGTCCCTGACCACAGAGGCGTGAGCTTAATTGTTCTGGGCTCTCTTTGTTTCCGATTCCGGTAGAGTCGCTTTTACGTGAAAAGGCGAGTTAATTGGTATTTTTTCTGATAAAAGCAACATCTAAAATGCACAAATCTTCCCTGATGCTAACAGCTTACATTTTAAATATGTATTCGCAGGACACGTTCTCAGAGAAACAGCCTGATATAATGTGATAGGGTGCGGAAGGGGTGCAGATTATAGCATTATTACATTTGCCGCCATGTGATAATTTCCAAAAATTGCCAGCCACAGATGAGCTGGAGGCTTTAATATGTCCTCATGTTTGTTTGTTTTTTATGGACAGCAGTCAGAGCACAGAGACGCCAACTGCATGGAGGAGTGTTTGTAAAGCTGAAGACCAAATTTGCACACTGAAATGTTTAAATCCTATTTAAATCATGCTGCATGTGTAAAAGCTGTAGAAATATTCCCATTCTCAACATGCAAATATCAAAAGCGATTTATTGTATGTGTGTATATATATATCAGGGGCGTTTCCTCTGAGGAGGCAAGAGAGAAATCTTGAATGAGAAAAGTCAGTACAAAAATAAAACAATGCCAATATTACAAAATATAACAGCATGAAGTGTATAAATCACTCGTTTTCTTAAGAAACATGACAACAGCAGGTAAAGTTACAGCATGAGTCCTTGTCTCTCCTTCACCTCCCCTGAGCCCATTGAGTTTCAAAAGAAAAGGGCTACCAAGCCACTTCTGAACCAGAGACAATGTCAGAAGCATCTTACCTGGGCTGTGGAGAAAAAGAACTGGACTGTTGCTCAGTGGTCCAAAGTCCTCTTTTCAGATGTAAGTAAATTTTGCATTTCATTTGGAAATCAAGGTCTGGAGTCTGGAGGAAGAGTGGAGAGTCACAGAATCCATGTTGCTTGAAGTCCAGTGTGAAGTTTCCACAATCAGTGATGATTTGGGCTGCCATGTCATCTGCTGGTGTTGGTCCACTGTGTTTTCTGAAGTCCACAGTCAACGCAGCCATCTACCAGGAAATTTTAGAGCACTTCATGCTTCCTTCTGCTGACAAGCTTTATGGAGATGCTGATTTTATTTTCCAGCAGGACTTGGCACCTGCCCACACTACCAAATGTACCAAAAGCTGGTTCAATGACCATGGTGTTACTGTGCTTGATTGGCCAGCAAACTCGCCTGACCTGAACCCCATAGAGTCAAGAGGAAGATGGGAGACACCAGACCCAACAATGCAGATGACCTGAAGGCCGCTATCAAAGCAACCTGGGCTTCCATTACACCTGAGCAGTGCCACAGGCTGATTGCCTCCATGCCACGTCGCATTGATGCAGTAATTTATGCAAAAGGAGGCCCAACCAAGTATTGAGTTAATAGAAATGAACATACTTTTCAGAAGCCTGACATTTCTGTTTAAAATATCCATTTTTATTGATCTCATATAATATTCTAATTTTCTGAGACACTGAATTTTGGGTTTTCATTATCTGTAAGCCATAATCATCAAAATGTCAAAGAAATAAAGGCTTGAAATATTTCACTCTATTTGTAATGAATCTGTATAATATATGGGTTTCACTTTCTGAAACGAGTGGCATTAAAATATTGACCTTTTTCATGATATTCAAATTTTTTGAGCTGTACCTGTATATGTTTTAAAACTTATTTCATATATTTGCCAATACAACATTTCTTCTAAGTCCTTTCAAATTTTTCTTCTTATAATTATATTTAATTTATCCAGCTTTGGAAGGGATTGAGTTTTTATTCCCACATGACTCACTTGTGGTAATTGTTGTAAGTACAGGTTTAAGATGTACTTGAGCGAGTGTGTGAATGTGCAAGTATGCAGTGTGCATGCAGATACACTACAGTTGCAAAACACTATGCACTAAGTGAATCGGGGCCATAGCAGCCGTTAAATTGTGGACACATTCACTGTTACTACTGAGTGAAGTCCAGTCATTTCAACTGATATGTGTGCTATTAGGAGTAGGGCTGTCGCTAACGATTATTTTGGTAATTGAGTAATCAGTAGTGTAGTTGTATCAGTAGTTGACCGACCGAAGGATTGTTTAATTAGTAATAATATTTTGACTAGCTCTACCTTATCTGCCTTTCAGCCAACCAGTTGAATTACTGGACGAATCACCTAATTAATATTCATGAGCCCATTGTTACATATTGCCCTTATTTAGAATCATTGCTCTGGCTTATTGCTCTGAGCTTCACAAGTAGTACAACAGATCTCTGAATATTGTAGTAAAATGATAAATAAAGTGGCATCTACTAACTCTGACACCACAGGCCTTCCTGTCTGACCTGCTAGAGTGTAGTTAGTGGGGGTCCCGAGGGTCTGGCACACATGATAGCGTTTTGTCGCCGTGTTTAGTATTTAAGAGCTGAGAGCAGAATAAATGGTGATTGATGTTTTGATGGATAGTCATTGACTTCTCACCTTTCTCCCAACATCTCAGATGTGCAGAAGCGTGGAGAGATGGCAGAGGAAATTTGCAAAGCTATTACCTGAGTGTCTTTCTAAATCATATGCCTCAGAGAGGAGACAACTGCAGTAATACCTACCATTTACTGGCCAAATTATCTATTATATTCCCGCCTGATGGGTAGCTGAGGTCACACTCTCTTTGGATGGCTTCAGGGGGCCGGGGGGTCATTTTGACACCAAACGGACCTCTGTGTTTGTATTTGTGCTGGTGTTGTACACCCTCTTAGACGAAGAAAATGTCTTAATCAAAAGACTTTCTGAATTCATTTGTTTTGCCAAATTTATTTTGTACTGTTAAACTAGAACTGCCACCATCTGGAAATGTCTCCTATTTACTGACATATTAAATGCTTTCTATTCTATTCTTTTCTATTCTATTCTATTCTATTCTATTCTATTCTATTCTATTCTATCTATCTATCTATCTATCTATCTATCTATCTATCTATCTATCTATCTATCTATCTATCTATCTATCTATCTATCTATCTATCTATCTATCTATCTATCTATCTATCTATCTATCTATCTAAAGGGCTGTCAATAGTTTAAAATATTTAATCGTGATTAATTGCATGATTGTCATGAGTTAACTCGTGATTAATCGCATATTTTTTTTTGTTCTAAATGTACCTTAACTTTAATTACTCTAATCAACATGGGCATGGACGAATATGGATGCTTTATGCAAATGTATGTTTATTATTATTGAGACCATAGTCAACATAGAATATGAAGACTAGACATGTTTAAAAGGTCATAGATGTTTTTCAAAGAACTTGTTCATGTCTATTAGAAATACTTCTCTTTCTTTGCACTTAGCAATTGACTTACACAAACCTGTTTACATTTTTGCACGACAGGGCAGCTCTTCTTAACATGCAAAATGTACATTGATTATTTATTATTACATTTGCCTCTCTGTGCCCACGTACTGTATTTTGATGAAGCTAAATTCTCAATAAAACTGTTTTCATTGATATATTTTTCTATTTATGTTGTCAGACAACAGAATGAATATGAAATAGTGATTGAAATGCAACCCATTAAGACAACATAAAAATAGCTGTGCTGTGATTTTGGCTGTACTTGCATGTAAAATTAGAGAAGCAACATAATATATGCGTTTAACTGAAAGCGCTGCTCCTTTCCGCCGCTCGCTGAACAAGACCTCGCGCTCGCGCGGCAGTACCGGCAAAATAAGGTTTGGCCGCTTTTTTGAAGGGAAAAAAAAGTCGCTAAAGGGGTCTGCAATGTCTCTAAGTTGGCAACACTGTGCATCTCAGTTTCTCCAACTACGGGCTAGGCCACGGTCAAACAGAAATAGCGTGCTGCGTTAATCGCGCGATAATACAATTAGTGCTGTTAAAATTAATTTGCATTATCTTTGACAGCCTTAATATATATAGTGAAAACGTTTTTGCCCCCTTCCTGTTTTGTTTTTTTGCACATTTTTCACACTTGAATGATTCAGATCATCAAACAAATTTTAATATTACACAAAGATAACCTGAGTAAATACAAAATGCAGTTCTGAAATAATGATTTCATTTATTAAGGGAAAAAAGCTGGCCAAACCTGCCTGGCACTACGTGAAAAACGAATTGGCCCCTAAATCTAATAACTGGTTGTGCCATCATTTGCAGCAACAACTGCAATTAAGCGTTTGCGATAACTGGCAATGAGTTCTTTTTATTTAAGTCCAGACTTTGGCTTGGCCACTCCAAAACCTTAATTTTGTTTTTCTTGAGCCATTTAGAGGTGGACTTGCTGGTGTGTTTGGGATAATTGTCCTGCTGTATAACCCAAGTGCACTTGAGGTCACAAACTGATGGCCGGACATTCCTCCCTCAGAGCGCAGAATTCATGGTTCCATCAATTATGGCAAGACATCCAGGTCTTGAAGCTGTAAAGCAGCCTCAGACCATCACACTACCACCGCCATCATGTTTGACTGTTGGTATGATGTTCTTTTTATGAAATATTGTGTTGGTTTTACCCCAGATGCAGGGGCGGACTGGGGCCAAAAAGTGGCCCTGGACACAGAGCGGCCCACCAAAACTGATCCGCAACACACCGCACCACACCATAAATGAGTGGCATATTCTTGACATTATAAATTGTCTTTTCTGGTTTATATGGTAAATAGTAAATAATGTTAAAGAATTTTTACAAGGGACAGTTTAATATCATTAAAATGAAATATCAGTATTATTAGTCCATATGACACAATGCTCTGGTATCGTCTCTAGAACAGTGATCCTCAAATCTGGACCATTCCTGCAGAGTTGAGCTCTAACCCTAATCAAACACACCTGAGCATGCTAAGTGTTCAAGATCATTAGGAAATCACAGGTAGGTGAGTTTGATCAGGGTTGGAGCTAAACTGTGGACCTCCAGGGTAAGATTTGAGGAACCCTGGTCTAGAAAACTTGAATAGTGCAGAATGCGGACTGTTTTTATGGTGCATTTCTATTGGTCATATACAGTATTTGTCCTTTTGCAGGAGCTTGACATCTATCATTTTAAGGAATAGAGCTCCAATTGTGGAAAGAGTATACAAATTATTTTGATGATGAAAAATACAGTAAACAGTACTGTGAAATATATAATGTTACAATTTAAAACAGCTGTCTTCTATGCGACTATATAGTAAAATATAATTGATTGCTGTGATCAAAGCTGAATTTACAGCATCATTACTCCAGTCTTCAGTATCACACGATCCTTCAGAAATCATTCTAATATGCTTATTTGACTAAAAATAGTCAAATTGCTGACTTTGTGTTTCAAGTCAGCCTAGCAAGCTAACAGCTTAGCTCACTACTGTAGCTAGTGCTAGCTGATTAAGATATTTGATTAAAAATCTAATTTGATTTCTTAAAGGGGTCATCGGATGCACATTTTCCACAAGTTGATATGATTCTTTATGGTCTTAATGAAAAGTCTATAACATACAAAAATTTATTAAAATTGGTTAAAATTGATCAGTGCTAAAAACAACACCCTTTTTACCTTGTCAGCTGATGAAGGGTAAAAACTCTGGAAGTCAGTGTGGATCCAGCCAACTTTAAAGAGCTTGAGCATTTAAAGCAGCAGACAACAAAACTGCAGCGCACACTTTGAATAAACATAACATTTGTGTGTGTTGGTGGGGATGCTAATATAATTATAGGCATCTTTATAGTTAGGGTTTCAATTAAACTTAGGGACTAAGGGCTAGCGGTTTGTTGAGATCCCTAACCCTAAGAATGAGCGATCATAATAGCGATGCTTGCCTTGGCAAATACTGCTAATTATGTGCTATTATTTACATACCATATGTAAACAATATCCAGGCTTAGACAGAAAATGCTAAGTCTCACAATCATAAAGGATTAATGCTGTTTGATTTAATATCCTTTGATTTGGTATTAAATTACAGCAGAATTATGGCTCACGGTTCTTTTCATGCTTTCAGAGGCAAAGCAATTCTTGGCAGTGAGTTTGAGTGTGTGTAATTAAGAAGGTCTTGACACTCTAACACCACCACATCTGTCTTGTAGTGCTAGTTGCTAGGTTGAGCCACTTTTAATGACTTTTCAGTATTCATGCATTAAAAGGTAATTAGCTGATCTCCAGTGATCATCCCAGTCAAGAGTCAATTAGTTAAGGTTTTTGTTAATGTGAAGAAGGGTACTGAGATAGTATAGACATGCGGACAGATATTAATTACCCAGCTGCGATAGCTAAGAAACTAGAGTACATCACCACAAGTGCTTGTGCAGATACACAGGGTCAAATCAAAGTGATCGTGACCTAACTTTATGTCTTTGGAGTATTCTTTTCCGGTCTCTTATCTGAACCGGTTTAACCCTGCCATTTCTGGTGCATCTTTAATGGGAAGTTTCGCAGTTCATTGACCTTCATGTGGACCTTGGATGCATCCAGATGTTCCTCCATCTAGAGATCGTCACATAGAGCTATTCCGCCCTTTATATTAGCCTGTAAAATGCTACCAAAGATATAAAGTCAATAGATTCAAACGGAATTATATGCAACTGTTATTAGCATAGAGCTCTGCAACACTCCAAGTGAAGGCAGATGGGCATCATAGTCATTAAATCTTTACAGGTTATTGAGTTTAGAAACAGTGACAGGGAAGATAAACTTCTAGTTTGTGGTTTGCTCATAAATACCGATTGGCATTTGTGGGAGGAAGGTGAATGGACCATTTTTGGGTCTTCCATCTTAGCCACAAGTTGAAACACATTTTACCTTGTTAAAGTGTGCCACATTTATTTTTGTTCACGACTAAGTGGTTCTGAAAATGGGGCCTTATTACGAAAGGCACATGGACAAATCGAGGGAAGATTAGAGCAGGTGGCTTATTCATCACACTGTTGTAAGACAAGGGTGAGGCAGAGCGATCCAGCCTTTGCGTTCACACCTCTGAGAGTGGCCGGTCTTGTCGAAAAATGCCAAGCTGTGTCTTAAATGGGTACCAACAGCACGTTTCGGAGCAAGGCCAATAATTCCATATGGCCATACGTTTCACAGCCATGTCAGGAGTTTTCTTGCCAAGCGTCGATGCAACAACTACTGTCGTATCAGGTCAAAGCAGTCTGAAGGTTAGCGAGATGCTAAATGCAAGTTAGGCAGGCAATCTGGCAACATCTCTTGCCAAATGGAAATGGCCACTCAAGGTGTGCGACAGGATAGCTTTACGGCCTACGTTTTCCGGTGGTCTAACCAATCAGTTCTATAATGGGAGCATGTGCGCAATACCCAGCAACACTCTCTTTAACATTTACAAGGTTTTAGGATTTAATGAGGAAAGGGCGTAAAGGCTCTCTGTTTAATTTGTTGGCCTTTAAATGGACTGCAGGGTTGTCTTATGACTATTTGCTAAGCCGGGTGTGTGGTTGGTAAGAGGGTTTATTGATATCTATGCGGTATTGACAAACAGGATGGAGTAGCCTATTGGCCAGTCCATGCGCTTTTTCATTATGGTTTTGGATACAGTAATACTTTGGCTTTTGACCAGTGTCTTTTATATTTCATCAAGCCCATCACAAATCCAAGAGGAGTTAAGATTATGAGTGTGTCCTTCAAAGGAGACCACTTACTTGTTGTTTGATGTCATTACAAGCAGGGCAGTATATTTTCTCTTTATTTTCCGTCTCTAGTTTTTATGGATGCATTTTAGAAGGAAAATGGCTTGGTAGTTCCAAAGGGGAATTAACTTTGAAGTCGAAATAGACTATTTATTTGCGTTCCTTGTCGCATTGTGAAGATTTAGCAATGCATGTTGTTCCAAAGAGTACAAAAACGTGTCTTTGTAGTCATTCATCAAATTTCTTTTTAATAACAGATATGATGACTTTGGAATAATCACTGTTAATTAGTTAATTAATAACACAAATAGATATTATATTATATGAATTATATTAATTTAAAAATATTTATTTATGTAATAATATAATTAAAATTGTGTTATATAGAGAGTAGGGGTGTAACGGTACACAAAAATGACAGTTCAGAACGTACCTTGGTTTTGACGTCACGGTTCGGTATGATTTCATTACAGCAGGAGGGGAAAAAAAAAACAACATAAATTGCATTTTTTTTATTTAACAGTTGTTTAATAAACAAATTGCTCTTTCTTTAAGTGAATTAAATTATAATTAATTTTTTCTTAGGGACAAAAATCTACCTCAGCTTCTGCTCTAAACTACAGGGAACCCTTTTACATTACTATAAGGTTACAATTAACAACAGAGCTCAAACTTAAATTAGGCTTCTATTTATTTTTAACTATAATGAACAACACTCAAATAAAAAAAAATATGCAAACATGTAAATTGTTTTTAAATTAACTTCTAAATTATACAATTTCTATTTGTTGTTGAAAAATAATAATTTACAGATTTATAACTTGTTAAATATATTTATTTAAACATATACATTAAATAATTAAGACATCACTAACAGGTAAAGTAAATATAATTAATTGTAGTATAATATTTCGCGAAATGCTCTTCACTAGACTTCGTCTCAAGCAAATAATGAGACACTGATGACTTGCCTGAGGCAAATGAGATGCTACATCACATTTTGTTTACAAGCTGTTTTAATGATGTCTTTCCGCAGTTGAAACACTAGTTGAGCGTTTACGTGACGGGTGAGATGTTCATTCATGTATACAGGTCCTTCACAAAAAATTAGCATATTGTGATAAAGTTCATTATTTTCTGTAATGTACTGATAAACATTAGACTTTCATATATTTTAGATTCATTACAACACAACTGAAGTAGTTCAAGCCTTTTATTGTTTTAATATTGATGATTTTGGCATACAGCTCATGAAAACCCAAAATTCCTATCTCAAAAAATTAACATATTTCATCCGACCAATAAAAGAAAAGTGTTTTTAATACAAAAAAAGTCAACCTTCAAATAATTATGTTCAGTTATGCACTCAATACTTGGTCGGGAATCCTTTTGCAGAAATGACTGCTTCAATGCGGCATGGCATGGAGGCAATCAGCCTGTGGCACTGCTGAGGTGTTATGGAGGCCCAGGATGCTTCGATAGCGGCCTTAAGCTCATCCAGAGTGTTGGGTCTTGCGTCTCTCAACTTTCTCTTCACAATATCCCACAGATTCTCTATGGGGTTCAGGTCAGGAGAGTTGGCAGGCCAATTGAGCACAGTAATACCATGGTCAGTAAACCATTTACCAGTGGTTTTGGCACTGTGAGCAGGTGCCAGGTCGTGCTGAAAGATGAAATCTTCATCTCCATAAAGCTTTTCAGCAGATGGAAGCATGAAGTGCTCCAAAATCTCCTGATAGCTAGCTGCATTGACCCTGCCCTTGATAAAACACAGTGGACCAACACCAGCATCACTGACTGTGGGTACTTGACACTGGACTTCAGGCATTTTGGCATTTCCCTCTCCCCAGTCTTCCTCCAGACTCTGGCACCTTGATTTCCGAATGACATGCAAAATTTGCTTTCATCCGCTGAGCAACAGTCCAGTGCTGCTTCTCTGTAGCCCAGGTCAGGCGCTTCTGCCGCTGTTTCTGGTTCAAAAGTGGCTTGACCTGGGGAATGCGGCACCTGTAGCCCATTTCCTGCACACGCCTGTACACGGTGGCTCTGGATGTTTCTACTCCAGACTCAGTCCACTGCTTCCGCAGGTCCCCCAAGGTCTGGAATCGGTCCTTCTCCACAATCTTCCTCAGGGTCCGGTCACCTCTTCTCGTTGTGCTGCGTTTTCTGCCACACTTTTTCCTTCCCACAGACTTCCCACTGAGGTGCCTTGATACAGCACTCTGGGAACAGCCTATTCGTTCAGAAATTTCTTTCTGTGTCTTACCCTTTTGCTTGAGGGTGTCAATGATGGCCTTCTGGACAGCAGTCAGGTCGGCAGTCTTACCCATGATTGCGGTTTTGAGTAATGAACCAGGCTGGGAGTTTTTAAAAGCCTCAGGAATCTTTTGCAGGTGTTTAGAGTTAATTAGTTGATTCAGATGATTAGGTTAATAGCTCGTTTAGAGAACCTTTTCATGATATGCTAATTTTTCGAGATAGGAATTTTGGGTTTTCATGAGCTGTATGCCAAAATCATCAATATTAAAACAATAAAAGGCTTGAACTACTTCAGTTGTGTTGTAATGAATCTAAAATATATGAAAGTCTAATGTTTATCAGTACATTACAGAAAATAATGAACTTTATCACAATATGCTAATTTTTTGAGAAGGACCTGTATTTCACGTTAAAACTAGTAATAAAGAGGAAGGTATGATCATGCTCACTCACGCTCCTCTGCCGTTAACTGAGGCATCAGTATACGGCGCTACATTAAAGAGCGTCAAAAGACCCGTACCGAAAAAACGGTATGTATATGTGTACCGTTACACCCCTAATGGCGAGTAAAATCCTGTCTGAGGAAATGGCGGACAGATGCCATTGCAGGATTTTATTTTACCTTTCCTTCAGCCACCTTTCATTTACAGTAGACAGTCTGAACCAATTTCATATGCATTTTTCTCCTGAATATCCTGATTCACTCCAGTACACCACAGTGCAAGTGTAAAATGCACAGTTTCATGTTATTTTTATTAATGTTTTATGAAATATTTGCAATGCTAACAGAGAGCTCGCCGGCTATATCACGGCTCAGTGAAGTACGTAGAATCCAGGCGTTTGCAAAAGTGTAATTGGAGATATATTCCCCAATTTAGTGTCTTTCCACTTTCTGTAGAATAGAATGAATAACCATTTAGGGATGTTTACCCTCAGGGGTGGTGTGGTCATTTATAACCTCTCTTGAGAAGTTTATTACCATTAAGCAGCAGATCTAGCCTTGTGTTTTTCCTCAGTGGCCAGTCACGAACCGTCTCTGGGTGCTGCTGGTCTTTAGATGTTATTTGCACAGCGTATCGAGCCTCGCAGAATGCGAGGCAAACGGTTGAAATTTAGAACCTGTTTTTTTATCTCCTCTGTCTAATTAGGTGCAGTGGAGACTAATTGTTAATGGCATGGATGTTATTGCTCTGGGTTTCTTTTTATTCTAAATAGAACAGACTGCTTTTGTGGGGTATAATTAGGTTTTATAGCTCAAATTCGAGCTTGGCCTTCTTTTTGTGAGTTTTCACAATTTTTTTTTACCCACTGCCATTTTAAAAGCAATTAGCAGAAGTCTGGCTTTTGTTCCTAAAAGCACTGATTCAGGCTTCTCTTCATCTCTGACGGTGAAAGCCACAGTTCTTTGTAGATGGCTGATTTCCTTAGATCATTGGATCAATATTTGCAGAATGGGCTTCAGGAGGCACTTTCCTGCAGTATTACGCACATCTTCTATTCTTACCGCACACAGAGGACCACAAAAAAGCCATGAGCACTTGATCATTATATCATTACGAGCGATTCCCTCTAACTCTGTTGGAAAATACTGAAAATACTATAATGTGCTCTCAGCTTCGGCTGAAATCATATATTTAAAGTCTGGCTTTTCTGTTGAGCCAGTGTTTATTCATTGAATTATTCATTCTGAAGTCATTCTTTCTCATTGACAAGTCTCCACCACATTTACACCCCCACAGGTCTCCCTGCATTCACATTTGGGGCACTGTCCAAAATGTTGTTTCTGGATTTAGTGTGAAAAAGGGGTCGTGCTGAACCAGAAATGAACCTCACGCATTGTGTCAGCTGAATAATTTATTGCACAGACCCATATATGCTTATAGGTCATTAGATGCAGTGAGATTGCTTATCGCTTCTACCTGCAGGGCAGCACAGCAGCACCAGTTATGCACATGCATAATTCTGGATCAGAGTGCTATCAACTATGAGAGATCAAGCTGGATCCTTCTCACATTCTCTACATTTTGGAGCTTGGATTAATGAATGCTACATCAGAGATCACATGAATATTATGCAAACTTCCTTAACTTTCAGCACTGTTCATACACTCATATTTTCATGATGCTTCACGTCAAGTCAGAATTCACCTGCAGGGGTTCATAAATGACACATTGAATTGGTGGTGCTCTGATGTGAGTTTAATTAATGGTTGATACTGATATCTAATGAGCATGCTGGCCAATATAGTAATAGAGTGGAATAGTATTTCTATTTAATTATTGTTTGTTTGTTTGTTTGTTTGTAAAAAAACAAACAACTTATGATAGAAAAAATAGGATTCTGTACTATGTATATATCGCTAATCAAATGTAAGCAAATTTGAGACATTGACCATGAGGCCACACAAGTATATTCATGTCATTCTATCTATCTATCTATCTATCTATCTATCTATCTATCTATCTATCTATCTATCTATCTATCTATCTATCTATCTATCTATCTATCTATCTATCTATCTATCTATCTATCTATCTGTCTATCTGTCTGTCTGTCTGTCTGTCTGTCTGTCTGTCTGTCTGTCTATCTATCTTCTTTAAACAAGTTGCAAATGCTTTGGTACATCCATGCAAATGATTATGTGCAATTCTCTGCTGTTTCCTACATTATCAATTGCTTATGTCATGTTGCTCAAAATGTATTATATAGATCTCTGTGCTATTGTCTTACCCCTCAAAACATCCAGTCATTAGTTCATCGTATAAGTCATTAAATGCAAAATGGTTGATCTAGTTATATAATAGTAATATAAGAATATTTTCTACACATCTCTATTAGACTTTTTGTAAATTTGCCATGAATTGTGCAAGTGAATCTTGACTCTCACTAATGAAGAGAATATAGATCAACCAATTATAAACCAATTCTCTGAAATAGTTCAAAGGTGCATTTCATGACCCTTCAATTGGAAATCATATATAGACAGAGGACGACACAAAATTGACAAATTCTGACGATGGATGAACATCCAGAAAACGATCAGGGACAACAGCCGAGAGGAAGAAGAGGAGTAAGGATGCATGGAAGTGTACAGAGGCAAAACAGAGGAAGAGGAAGAAGAGGCCAAGGACAGAGGTGCATATCAGATGAAATAATGTTGTCAATCATGGCCTTATAATGGCTGAAGGGTGCAGCTAAAAATCAGGAGATCGACCATATCCTCAATAATTCAAACATCGTTTTCAATCAATATCTCACATACAGTAATGTGTAAATTTGTACTTTTGAAAGGAAATATGGCATACATAAGAAGTGCAGCCTTCTGCATTTCAGTACAGTAACTGTCATCCAAACTGTAGCCATAGTTTACATCAGAACATCCCTCCAGAGTACACTGTTATACTGACAACATGACTAAGCAATTTGACTGTCTTATCCGTACACAATGACATAAGGACTTGTCTTTCTGATGGCACTGACATGTTCATTGACACAGATATTTATTTTTGAGAGATGAACTAAGTATTTTAAGCAAGAGACTGGCTTTTGCAGGTAATCCATGGTGTTTTGCTATTTGTACGAGTTGTTTTGAGAATTGCACTTACTGTTTTGCAAATGTCAAGGATGATTCAAGAAATGTACCAAAGCGACTGAGAAAAACTAATATTTTGAAACCTTATATACATTTTTTCACCATTGTTTTAAGGACTTGTTAGTTTATCAAGAAAAGAACACAATTTACTTTTTATATATATATATATATATATATATATATATATATATATATAATCAAGATATTTTTTTTGGCAAATGTGAGATGAGCCTTTGTGTTCTTTTTAGTCAGCAATGGCTTTTGTCTTGGAACTCTCCCATGGATGCTGTTTTTCCCCAGTCTCTTTCTTATTGTTGAATCATGAACACTGACCTTAATTGAGGCAATTGAGGCCTGCAGTTTTTTAGATTATGTTCTGGGTTCTTTTATCACCTCCTGGATGAGTTGTCAGTGTACTCGTGGAGTAATTTTGGTTGGCTGGCCACCACGGCCACGCTATGGGCGTGGACCTCCGTCAAGGTCAGGACCTCCGTAAAAGTTTCATGTTCAAAAATAAAATTTGTTGTCTGAATGACTAATTTGCTGTTAAACTCCTCATATGAATGTCTGCATGACATGTATAATTCAGTTTAGACAGTTTGCAAGAATTTTAGCGTCCGTGGTATGAAAATGATCATTGTGAGATGCTGACCAAGTAAACGAGTCTCTTGTGAGTGAGGACACGGGCGCAGCCTCTGTGTTGCTAGATCCAGCTATTATAAGCGTTTTTTTTAGACTTGTCTTTTCCACTTAATTTGACATTTTAGAAAGTTAATAAAGTAGGAAGTTGTAGTTTGGGGTCGCTATATTTATCGTATCTTATTTGCAAAAGATTTTACATAATTTCAGTTTATTTTTATATATATTTTATTTTATTTTTAATAGCAATATCTGACAACACTTCATCGCCAGCACTCAAACTAACAGTAATCAAAAAAGCACATGGACAGGTTATTGCTGACAGGGTACGATATTCGGAAAGGGAACGTTGTCAAAAACAGTATTTAACATTAGTACACAGATCTGTACAACAAGTAGGTTACATAATGAAATCAAATGAACTACGCAAACACTAGCCATGAAGAAGTCTATACTATGTCATTCAGTATAGTAGTTACATTTTCACAAATCATGTTATAAACATTCATAAGAGCACTAGACAAAGTTATCAGCTGTATAGCAATGGTTATTAATAAAAACTATAACAGTATTATATTGTTGCATGAATAATAAACAACTGATAAAATTATCCACCCCTAACTAGTACAGTATTGACAAATTTTGATGCAATAAATAGGGTATGATTTAAAATTATCATCCCTCCAAAACATAAAAATCATATTTCACAAACATCTACATGTCTGTCTCTTTTAAAGTGTTTATAGTGTATATAATGAGTTGTATTTGTATTTGTTTGTTATTATAGCACAGTCCTTTAACACCACTCATCCCACTTTCAGTGCATTTGGCTTCCCATAAGTACGGCTAAACATCAGTTCTCTCGCTCTCAGTTATGTTGCTTCTATCTGCTGTTAATTGCTGTAGATATGCTATGCAGTGAGACGTATATGCGACGCCCTCTTCTGGAGACGGGTGGAAATATGCAGCTCATTTGCATTTAAAGCCATACACTCCAAAACAGCTCTTTTTGTTTTTTAGACAACCCAAAAATGACATTTTCCAGCTGTTATAATAAATTATATGTTGGGTATTTTGGTCTGAAACTCCACAGACACATTCCGGGGACACCCAAGACCAATTGTATGTCTTGTAAAAAGGGGCATAATAGGTGCCCTTTAAAAAAATTAAATCATCATTTAAAATCTGCATTTTGTATTTACCTGCCTTATCTTTGTGTAATATTAAAATTAGTTTGATGAACTGAATCTTTATATGGAAAAAATGTCAAATATGCAAAAAAAACAAACAAACAAAAAAAAAAAAACAGGAAGGGGGCAAAAACCTTTTCACAGCTCTGTGTGTGTATATATATATATACACACACAGAGCTCACATTTTATTATTAGCCGTTTCAACACATACATGTTTTACCAAATAAAAAGATCTGCACTTTTAGAGTTCATCCCACTCATTGATGGGAGCATAAGGCAGATATAAAATATTAAAAGCTAGTATTTAGTTGCAGATCCCTTGCACACAATCACAGCAGTGAGTCTGTGACCCATAGACATCACCAGACTCTTGGTCTCATCCTTTGAAATACTTTTCCCAGCCTTTAATGCAGCCAATTCCAATTGTTGCTTGTTTTGGGGAGTTTCTGCCTTTACTCTCCTCTTCATATATATATATATATATATATATATATATATATATATATAGGTAACGAATGTCTATCAATTTAATAAAATAAAAGATTTAGTAAAGATTAATCACTACAATAATTCATAGTGATTTAATTTGGCCTAGTAAATAAAAATAAATTTATTCTGAAATGAAAGCTTATTCCAGTTAACAATCTATAAAACCTACCCAGCAAATACCCACAATCCAAGACCATTCATTAGTTAAACTGCAAGGGTGGTATTCCTGGACATTGCACTCTATATTCTGTGAGTGTTTGTACACCATAATTACGCACATAATAAAATGTCATTAAGCTATTTCATTAAACATTAAATGGGGAATCTGTGAACAGCTTGTAATTTCTCTTGGGTCAGAATGCAAGGACGATTTAGCTTTCAGGACCCTGAGCATGGTCTTATTGCTTGTGTGAGCACGTTAGTGTTTAAGTAAAATTGATCACATACCTTGAAATTCCCCTGTCAAAATCATCTGCCTTTGTCATCGTTCCTCACTTGTCAGTTCTTTTATTGACATAATTTGTCTATTGATGGACTCCTTTGCTTGGAGGTTTCGGCTTTAAAAAAAGCAACAGATTTGGTCTTTTAATGAAGCATTTGTTTGGATGATTGTTCATAATTGTTGAGTAGTTTGTGTGAAAATGTTTTTTTTTTTTTTTTTCCTTGCGCTAATTAATTGATCCTAACAAACCTGAATAAGTGAGACTTTAATTGAATTTGACAGGTGGGACTGGTTGCTCTCAAGAATGGTTTACATTAAAGGCAAATTGCTTGATAAATAATAGATTTTGTCAGGTGAGGAGCACAATAGTTCAAGTCAGATGTGCACACACATATCCTGTGAATATTCATCAGTTTATTAGCCGATAGATATGATTATTTTCGCCTAAAGCAGCTTTCTTGCACACAATGGGTGTTGTCAGTAGTAAGTGTATTTCTAACAAATTATACGGTTATAGGTGCTCTTAAAGGAATAGTTCACCCAAAAGTTAAAATTTTGCCGTATAAGATTTAGATGAGTTTGTTTCTTCATCCAAGAAAGGTGAAATGCCTTAATGATGGATTTAGATTTATTTGGATTTATTTCTTGCGATAAAGAGAATAACACATCAACATCTTTGATGGCCTGAGTAAATGTTCAGCAAATTCTCATTTTGGGGTGAATTATACCTTTAAGGGGGCTTTGAAATCACGAGTAATAGATCTAGCACTTGTCATTCCCCTCAGCTATAGACTTTTCAGTACATAAAATGAGATATTTCATGGGTGCCACAGTTTAAGTGCAAGATACATTGTGACAAAGTTAGTGCTCACATGGAAACCCAAGGGAAACAGAAATCTTTGTGGTCACCGGAGCCTTTGTGTGTGCTGTCCGCATAATTCTGTGCTGAGGTGCATGCTGTGGTCTTGATCCATACCAAGTCTCTTTGATAGAATGAATCTTTTTTCATTTAGCAAAAAAAAAAAAAAAAGCTTCTGCAGGTTCAGCCATCAGGAGAATGAATGAATTGTATGGATCTGAAAGTCTTGACTGCAATGCCAATATAAGTAAACCATGAAGACTGAAGCGGCCTCTACCCCCGGGTCAAGTATGGACTTATGACTGGCATCAGCATTGTTTGAGAGCCGGCATACAGCATACTAATTTGCTGAGTTCAACTTGAACTAACTAAAAAGAGCTTTGCTACTGATTTAACTACATTTCCCTGTAGCTTTTTATAACAAGATACATTTTCAAACAAGTAACACAGACTGTACCTTGGCAAAATTTGACATCACTTTTTTTGTGTCACATTGTATTGCACACTCAGCTTTAACACAGAATAAGCTGAGGCACTAATGTGCTCACCTAGACAGTATATAGCATTGGAACAGTGTTGTCTTATTAGAACTTTCTAGTTTAAGTGTTTACTTCTAATATTCATCTTATGTTTTATTTTATTTCAGCTTTATTTATTATTTTATTTACAAAAAGGATTGTTAAAATTTGTAAATGTTCATTTTAGTTAACATTGAGCTACCTGCCTTGTTCTGTTGGAAGGCCAGATTAATTTTAGTGAATTGCTTCATGTAAATGAACCACATTGAAAAGAAATAAGTAATCAAATCAAGTCAGGTAAAATGCATCAGATCATTTTATGTCTGTATCAAAATTTAGATGTTCATCACTGTCTTCAATTTATTCATATTGCTGTTTTTATTTGAATTCTTTTTATTTTTAATTAATATGCTCAAGTTTAATGCTTTCATTCTTTTGAAATCTTGCCTCGTTTTTGAGTCTGAAATATATTTCTCTGATTAAATAATACATTCTATGATCTGGTATTATTTGTTATCTTATATATTTAAGCAATAAAGCATTCAGTCTTGCGTAGTAATTGATATTACTATTCAGATAGTACTATATTATATTATTAATTATATTTTTATACATTAACAGTATTTCTAACACAAATTCACATTGCATCCTTCAGTTATAAGATGTAGTTTGTGACATAACAGAACATTGCTATGCAACTACAAGTTCTTTGTTATCACTGTTACTTTATTATACATTTTGTGCAACAGAAACACTGTATTGACCAATCAGAATATGGGATCAGAAATCTGTTCTAAGGTACTTTTTATTAGCATTTCTATCTGACTGCAGTGTATCAAAGCACTTTTTGACTTTGACTGTAGTTTAACCACCTTAAATTATGTGTAGCTCAGCAAGCTCCATTTTTAACAAAGCTTCCCAAACACGGTGAAGGAGGCCTCTGTGAAAAAGTCACAAGCAATGAGTATCTCTAAAAGATTATATAAGAAGAAGCTTGAAAAGGTGACCTTAACAACAAACCCTGAAGGCTAACATGCCAAAACAGCTCAAACAAATTCTCGTCTTTGTGACCAATCACAGCCCAGATCGCCTTCAATCTGACACACTTGGCTCACCAGCATCTGAGGAACCTTTCGTGACTGTGTGGTATTAGATCATTTGGCTGATACACTCGCTAGTGTGCTGTAAAGCTCGAACAGGACTGATGATAAAGCTTTTTACGCTAGCGGAGCAGAGAAGGGCGAAAACAACATTTCTATGATCCCCAGTCACACAAAGACATCCTGGATTTGTCTTCCATAGCGAAGAACATCAGTGTGGGATTCTTTGAAATAATTACCCGGCTAAATGCAATGAGAAGTAATGACTGATGAGTAGGCAATATTGCCATAACACCTGACTGAGCTGCAATGTGTTTAAGAAAGTCATTTTTCATCTGCAAGAACTTAAAATTCTAATTATATCGTAGAGTGGGCTGAAAGCGTAGAGCATATGTAGATGACATTGAGACTGTAGGTGGATGGAAATGAACCTAATCCATTATGTTAAACAAATGTTAGAGTATGCTCTCATTTCTGCATATGATTTATGGTATGTGCTTATCTATATAGGTGAGAGTGCAAAGGAGTTCCAGTTTAATATGCTATACCAGATATAGATACTTTCATTCTTTTATTTACTCTCAGAACAATAATACTACAGTGAAAGGACATTTAATACATTATTTAATGGGTAAAAAATGGCATGCAATGGAATTAGGACATTAGAATTCAGAATCGATAGAATCTATCTGTCTGTATGTCTGTCTGTCTGTATCTATCTATCTGTCTGTCTGTCTGTATATTTGTCTGTCTGTCTATCTAAGCCCTTGAAGTGATGTATTATGTGAAATACATTTTTTTGACTGCATATGTTAAGTGCTTACAATAAGCAGTTGTAAATGGACAAGGTCCTGTTGAATTGTGGGAAATCCATCTGAGAGTGGTCTGATTATGTCAGATCTTTTTTGTTTTTTTGGCTTGTCTCACAGTTGTCTGTTTGCAGTCTCTTTTTTTTTGTGTGGTTTTCAGGCAACATCTTTTCAGTTTGCCTCTTTTTTTCACTCATAAAAGTTTGTTTCAGCAGTGTGTATTGCCTGATACACAACAAGTTTAGTTTAACAACCTTGTTAGTTGCTTTTTGAGCCGAAAACAGCAGGTGGGTTTTGCCTTCCATGCTTGTGTGATATGACACAGCATTACACTGGCACCTTAAACAGCACCCAGACAGCATCTCTTTGGACTGATTGGGCTGGATGGGTATAACTCTGTTTCTTTCAGTGTGTGTTGGCATTGCAAGTAATGTGTTGTTACATAAGGCTGGGAGTTGATCCCAAAAAGAAAATGTTAGGACTATGAGTGAACTCTACCATCCATCCATCCACTCACCCACCCATCCACCCATCCACACATCCATCCATCCATCCATATTTGTTTTGGACCCCAATGAATTTATTTTTATTAATTTTAAATTTGGTCTAGAATGAGCAGCAATTTCTAATTAAAAATATTTTGTTAGTTAATATTTCATATTTCTGTTAGATTCGTAAATGTGGGTCTTTGTATTTTTCCTTAATAAAATTGTCCTTTCGTCACACTTGGCTTCGCTAACAATTAATCAAACCATTCCTCACCCAAAGTCAGCCCTCTACTTTTCTGTTTAGGCTGTTGGCTCTGCCACTATGTGCGGATTGTTTTGAAATTGCATTAACCGAATTACAATTCTCATAATTTGCTTTTATCAGACACTTCCAATTTGAGTAGCCGTGGCATAATTTGCATGGCAATGGCATTGGGCACTCACTTATAATGCCTAATATTGGCCTTAATATACTTCTTATTAAACTTTGAATTGCTCTGAGTATGTGCTGCAATTTATTCTGGTTTGAGATCTCTTTGTCTGCCAGACTCAGTGAGGGCAGAACGGCTAGAAAGAGATTAGCATTTAATGGCAATTTCAGGCTCATTTTGACTTGATATCTCTTGTCTTTGGTCCTGCTTATGATGGGAATAGATAAATCAGGAACTGAGTAAAGACATATTGGCTGTTTGAACACACGATTTGGATGCAGAAACATAAACCTTCTTATAATTATAAGGGCAATACTTGAGTGTCATGTTAATAGGTTTCTGGCTCTTTTAGATGGCTGTTCTTTCAGTGCAGTAGCATATGCCACACGGATGTCACAAAGAATGAAGATGACAAATGTCACTCAGATTACTTTCTTCAATAATTTCTTACGGTTGAAAAACAATGCCAAGGAGAGTTGATGTTCAGTTTCAGTGATTCATTGAAAAAAGTGATTGTGACTGAAAAAAGTGATCATTCAAAAGTAGACAATGATTGATTCAATTCACCATTTAAATGAACGGGAATTCCTGTTGTACATTACACTTTGTTATCATAGAAATGGCAAGGAGTGTACTTCAGCAGCAGCACATGAACACAGAGATTGAATAAGTCTGACATTGCCCTTCAGGTCCAATGGGAGCCAATCTACATTAAATTGCTTAAGATTTCTAAGCAGTTCAATTTGGCGAGAGGTCACAGAGCAGCAGAAACTCCGGTCTCCAGAGAGAGCTGTCCATAGCAGCTAATTGGGAGTTTCAGTGAGAACAATCCTCTTGTGGTTTAGAGAGGGAGACTTGTTAGCCTGTGGAGCAGAAGTAGCTCACTGTACCTATTGAAATCCTTTAGAGAGGTAAAGCAGGTTTAGTGATGTGAAGAAGTGGGTGAATTTCAGGCAGTCTGTCTAGGTTACAGTCAAAAAGAAGAGTATTTTGCATAAGATTAGTGCAAGATTTTCACATAGTGACTTATTTTCAGATTCAAATTATCATGTTTATATATAATTTTATTGAATATTATTACTTTATTATGGTGGCCCAGAGAGCTCAACGTGCTGCAACTTAAGAAAACACATGCAAATAGAAAAAGCACCAGCAAATTAAGAAAACATCATCAGTTTGACAGCATAACCACAGATGTACAAATAACATGGTTAAACTATGGGTAGTGTGGTTAATTTACCATGCTTTATCCACTTTTATTTTTTACTATTTATTTTAATAGTATAATCATGGGTAGTTTTTGTAAGCCAGCTTACATAATGTTTCACGGCTACAGTAATTGTGTATTTAGTCAGCTTATTTAGGCTGTAATATGCAAAAAAAGGTAAGGAATCATGATCAGGATGTTAAAAATACAGAAATCTCACCTTTTAGAATAGACATTGGGAAAGCATTTCCCAGCTAGGTTTGTCACTTGTTGCGGTTCCCTTAAACATTTCCGTTGTGGTCTGTGCATATTTCTAGTGCATATATATTTGTGAAAACTGGGATACTTTTTTTTCAGGACTGTGTGTGTGTATATATATATATATATATATATATATATATATATATATATATATATATAAAAAACAGTTATTTTAAATTGTAATAATATAATGTTTTTACAGATACGTTTTAGCAGTGTTGTGGTTAGCGCCGTGTGAAGGTGGTAGTGTGGTAATTGGTGTGTAATTGTGTGATAGTCATCTGTGCTGTGTGTGTTAGCAGCAGGGAAAGTGGTCAGAGGGCTTTGCTAGCTCAGCTACTCTCTCAGACAATTGGAAAGCTGCAAAACATTGCAACCAAACCCTGATTCCTCCCACCAATCACATGGTCAGTGTGAACTAAAGCTCAGCCTGAGGGGAGACATGGGCACATAAACTCCCTTGGCTCACTCATTTGCTTTGTGTCTTTCGTCTGACCTCTCTTTTTGTCTTCTTTCCCTCTCTGTCTCTTGTAGGAGTGGTTGTTGTGAGCAAAATCACCATGTAGTTGTTTTGTACAGCAGTTTTCTTTCTCAACCAGTTCTTCTATCTTTTTTTTCATTCTACCCTCTGACATTTTCCTGTCTGTTTGTTTTCCAATTTCCTTAAAATAGCCGGATATCCAGTGTTGGGGAGTAGTTAACTACAAGTAGCGACGCTACTAACTTAACTACATTTTTCAGTAGCTTGGCAGTAGCTCAGTTGCTTTTTAAACAGTGTAGCTTTTCCAGTAGCTAACTACTTTTTGCAGCAAGTAGCGGTGTAGCGCGAGCAAAAGCTACATTGTGTTTTGTCGAGCCTGCGCGAATCAGCGCGATGCAAGGATATTCTTCTTGTTAGATTACAAACTCATTTTTTGCCATTACCGCCACCTGTTGTTTAATCACGCATCTTGCGGCTAACAGTTCACTGACGTACAGAAGTGGGTTGACACACCCATATTATCCATGATGGAGCAAGACGTGGCGGCAGATTTGGAGGATGGAGAAACAACTAACGTTAATTACCCATGGCCTTATTTGTCCAAGTTCATGTCTCTCAAAGAAACGACAAGTAAAGGTTACACTTTTTGTAACAGTCTGAGATATTTGAGTGTTGTGTGTCATAAAACAATACTCTTTGAAATCATAATTGTATTGCATTGTTTTAAACACTAAATATTTTACTTAAAACATTCCTCAGACACTTATTCAGTTATTTATAATATACGTTGTTCAAAAAAATCTAAAGTAGTTTCAATGTAGCTAGCTACTTTTTGATAGTAACTTGTAGTGTAGCTAACTACTTTTCCAAAAGGGTAGCTTGACTGTAGTTTAACTACTTTAACTTACGAGTAGCTTGTAGCTTGTCAAACTACAGTTTCAGAGTAGCTTCCCCAACACTGCGGATATCATATAATGGTGTTACGATAAACATGCAAAAACAGAGTCAATCCGCAGATGGGTTTTAGTTCTTAGATAACTAGTTTTGGTGTCCCTCTAGCTGCTCTGTTCTAACCTGGTACATTAACCGAAGAGGAAAGTTAAAAGGGGTTATTGAGTGGGCAGGTGAAGTGTGCTGCCATGGCAACCGTGAGCTTACCTGTTCTTCTGTGTGGGAGGCGTATGGAACGATTGTTGTGTGTCTCTTGGGGAGATTTGCACAGGAAAACATAAGCACCCTCAGCATGGGTCATTTGTTGAGTACACCAATGTTATTTGGAGCTTTGTGACTGAATAGGCCACATGTTGTACAAATACAATGACCTGTTTTAATAATTCAAATAGACTGTGAAGATTAAGGAGCTGTCAGTCGTCTGTCGTGTGTGTCATGTGTTCCTGCCTCATGTTTTCATTTTTGGTTTGTTTCCTGTCCTTGTTTAATGTGATTATTAGTTAATTCTGTTCCAGTTGTGTTTGTGTAATTAGCCTGTGTATTTAAGTTCCTGCCTGTTCAGTTTCGTGTCATCTGGTGTACTCGTTACTCCCCGGTGTTCCTGTCTGTGTCAGCCTTGTCTTGCCCTGCCTGGTTTGGAGTCATTAAAGACAGTTATTTTGAGTTTACTCCTTGTCTGCGTGTTCCTGTATCCTCCTCGTGTGTGCACCGTGACATGAGCAGTGATTATTAAACTTTGTTTTTAAACTTTTTATATTATTAAAGTTTTTCATGTTTCACAGAATAAAGTATAACATTATGTGATATAATCTATTAATAATGTATGAAATAATATTGTATAAGATAAAATATATAATTTACACGTTACATTATAATGCAACAACAAAATACGAAATTATGATTCAGATTACAATGTGTGTGTGTGTGTGTGTGTGTATGATTTAAAAATGGTGTATATGAGAATAATTTGCTGGAAATTCAACCCAAAGTGATTATATAACTAGGAAGTATAATAGTAGAATTAAAGGTATGCTACAATAATTTTTTACATTTTTAAAATTAGCAATAATATGTCACAATTGTTATAACAACAACAACAAAATGCTTTATGTATTTTTGAAATTTACTTATGGAGCGTGATTAAGAATAGAATATAATTTACATAAGTGTTTAAGACTTCAAGGCTTAATGTTTTAAGAAAAAAACAGTGATTCAGATTGCAGTGTGTATGACTATATTTAATATTTTAAAAATAGTATATATGAGGATAATTTGCTTAAAAGTAATATATACACACACACAATGTTATGGGTCTGGTATGTATCAAACAAAGCGCACGACGAAGGAGTCAAAATCAAAGAGTTTCTTTTAATAATCCAATGACTGAGAAAGGCACAACCAAACATAAATCCAAAATAATAGCAGACAAAGGAACATGGGAGAACACAGGCTTTAAATACTAAACGTAATCAGGGAGGAACAGAAAACAGGTGTGTAACTAACTAATCAAAAACCATGGAAACAAACGAGGCAGGAAGACGGAGACATAGAACATAGAAACTAAAACAGATCATACATGCAACATATCCCCCCCCCTCCCGGAACGGTGCATCCTCACACCGACAAAAGTCCAACAGAGGGAGGGTGAGGGTTCAGGAGGCGGGCGTGGAGCAGACGAGGGGCAGGCAACAGAAAAGGGGCAGAAAATGTCCAAGAAATAAGTCCATGGGGGAGTGGAGGGTGGGAGAAGCCCGGAGCAGGAGGAGCCAGGTGGAGCTGGTGGGAGGACGGGCCATGGTGGAGACGAGGGAGCTATGATCCAAGGTGGAGCCGATGGTTCGGAGGACCGAGATGGAGTCCAGGGCTCGGAGGCTGGAGGTGGAGACAGGGGATCCTCACACTTTGGCAGAGGTGGAGGCTGGAAGTCCTGAAGGGATGGATCAGAGCGCCCAGATGGCGCAGACTGAGGGTGAGCTGAGGGGCTGACAGGCACCAGCGGGACTTGGGCTGAGGAACTGACTGGTTTGAGAGGAGGTGGGAGAGGGAGGCTGGGAGGGAACACAGGAGGATTTGAGCTGGGCGGAACCAGTGGAGACGCAGGGGATTCAGGGCTGGACGGAACCAGCGGAGACACGGGAGATTCAGGTGCACAGGGAAGTACCTCTCCAAACTAGTCTAACAAATCCACTTCAAAGATGTTCAAAAGTTCCTCAGTATGGTTCCCAGAAACCAGTTGCAGCTCACCCTCAGTCACGGGAGTGTGGGTGGTGCTTCCCTCCAAGCCCTCGATCACCACCAAAACTCCCTCGGGGACGGACGATGTTGCCGGCTCACACACTTGTTCAGACGATACATGAGGCTCAGGATCTGTGGCGATGATAGGCTCAGTCGCGGTGGGCTCAGGCTCTCCGTCTGCAGTGGGCTCAGGCAGTAACTCCGTGCAGCGGGATGACGGCTGGCTGGTCTCTGGTACGTGCCTTCCTCGGCGGGGCAGATGTAGAAATACAGTACATTATTCTCCAGCACCCACTCCACACAAGTGGCAAAATTCTCCTTTGGACCAGTCCTGCTGCTCCAGGCAAAGCAGCTGCACGGCAGGTCCATGAAGGAAGAGGGATGAAAGAAATAAACAAACAAAAGAAAAACGCTGCTATATAGCTATATATTCAACTTTGTTGGTCTGCTATTCTGTTATGGGTCTGGTGTGTATCAAACAAAGCGCACGACGAAGGAGTCAAAATCAAAGAGTTTCTTTTAATAATCCAATGACTGAGAAGGGCACAACCAAACATAAATACAAAATAATAGCAGACAAAGGAACATGGGAGAACACAGGCTTTAAATACTAAACGTAATCAGGGAGGAACAGAAAACAGGTGTGTAACTAACTACTCAAAAACCATGGAAACAAACGAGGCAAGAAGACGGAAGGAAACTAAAACAGATCATACATGTAACACACACACACACAAATGTAATAATAATAATAAATGCTTTATTTATTTATGTATTTATTTATGAAGCGTGATAGACACAACAGGTATGATAAAATTATTTTTTAATTAACAATGATAATAATAATAATGCTTTTGGACACAAAATAATGAAATAATAATGCATCAGCAATAATAGGCTAATTCATATTGACACAGCAATTTTTTTTAGGTCATGCCACTCCAAACATGCCTTGTTATTCACCTAGAGTAGTGCTGGGTGGTGGGTTGATGGATTACTTATTGTAATCATGGGCACATTAACGAGAGGTTAGATTTGCTAAATTGTGTGTAATCAGTGCAGATGTGAAATTATACATGGTTGATGTGAACCAACGCAATTTAGATTCTAGCACATTACCTTCAGCATGCCACATTGAAATGCATTGAGATGGATTTTTTACTGGTGTTTTCCTCTTGTAGCTTCGGGCTCCTCGCTGCACGGCTGTAATTCCACCTCACCGGTACAAGCCCTTAGAAATTATGATCAATTGTTGGGCATCCTCCACACAATCTATAGCTCTGCGTATGCCTAACGATTTCTTGCCAGATTTTTAATGTATCTATAGGACAGGTCGATTCCTCCGTGGGAAGAATTCTATATTTTCTTGTGATGAACTACTTAATCATTTGATTCAGCCACTTGAGTGAGAAAATCTATATTAATTTTCCTTTTGTCTTTTATTGGCCTGCTCTTTTCAAGTCATCAAAAAGATGAGGTTAGAGGTGAGCAGATAAATGGCCAGCCATCAGTTTGGCATACTTTGATACTAATTAAAGCTTTCTAGGCCTAATTTACTAGTTCATTAGCCTTCACTGGTGTAGCACCGTGTGGGCGTTTACTTGCGTAAATTGCCAATGAGAGTCAAGACTGCAGGCTCTTTATGGGAGGAGCCATTTATTTATTCTATTATAGTTTTTCTTCCATCTAGTTATCACATTTGCTGGATTTCCAAGCCTCTCTTAAAGGGATAGTCCATCCAAAAGTGAAAGTTCTATCATTATTTATTGTAGAGTTGTCCCAAACCTGTAAGACTTTCTTTTTTCTGCAGAACACAAAAGAAGATATTTTGAAGAATGTTGGTGACCAAGCAATTTTGCTTCGCATTGACTTCCATTGCATGGACAATTAAAAAAAAAAATGGAAGTGGAACCATTTACATTTTTCAGGTGGCCTATTCCATTGGTGTTCCACAGAAGAATGAAAGGCATACAGGTTGCTGAAATATACATTTCTACAGTCCTAATACAAATGTCAATTGACTTAATCTCAATCTATTCAGCTTGTTTTTTTCATTTCTGCTTGTGTGAGAGAGATTTATGAAAGCCTAGAGAGGATGGGATAAGACTTAATGTCTTTTTCTATTAAATCTGTCTGATTCACTCTGCAACAAGTCTATGTACATGTGTCAGTAAGAACTCATTCCCATCAGCTGCTGTTAATCCCCAAATAAATGCTGGAACAGCTAGAAAGCAGAAACTTCTGGCCCACAATGCAACACTACTTAGTCATCAAAGCTTTTATCTTTCAACTGTTGTTTGACCACACAGCCCACTTCATTTAGGTTAACTACATTTAGTTCATATAAAATCTGTTTATTTTTGCAGTATCTGGACTGCAGTGACTATTAAAATAGAAAAAGCTACCAGCATATTATTATAATATTGTGTAATTAAACATATTGAACACACATACATATACATAACTATTACAATTATTAATTATATATATATATATATATATATATATATATATAATTAGTATAAATATTGTAAAACATACTCTACTGATTTTATATTTGCAAAAAAAGACTTAAAAGACTAAAGATTTAAAAATTGAATGAAATTCTTTGTCTTGTTTTTTTATAATTGGTCACTGAAATCGCATCAAATTGTTATGTTTACTGTCAGAATTTGAATTATTTATTTATTTTCTGTGCCTAGCAGAGCTGTGTCAGACTCGACATGGCTAAAGAAAGCTCATGATGTTCTGAAGTTAGCAAATTAACAACTGAACAGTCATGTTTGGTGTACATAAACCCAAAGAGCTTCACATTGACCCAAAGCAGAGAAAGATAAAAGATCATTCATATAGAGACTGAGGTGCCTATTTCAGTATGGAAACCAATCTCTAGATGTTCTCATTGATCAGGTGTTGAGCTGCTTGAGTCTTGCAAAACCATGGAAACTTCACTACAGGTGCTATCGATCCATGCTTTGATTTTCTTTGCTTTTTGTGGGCCTTTTTACCTAGTCTTTGACTCCTACATGGGGAATTGCAGGCTCTTGCAGTTTGTCATTTTGTTGCAACTTGTAGAAGGAATGGATTTCTAGCTTGAGAAACCTTCGCAGACAGAAGTGTCTAACACACAGTCCGGTGTTTTTTTTTTTGTTTGTTTTTTTAATTCATTCAGCAGTAGATTTAGATTAAAACCACCTCAGGGAATTTTGCTCTGTTTTACTAATTCACTTGTCTGTCTGGCAAAAAACTAAATCTTACGAATAACCTTCTGTTCCTAGTTATTCATCCTAGTTGGCTGGGAAAGTGCCTGTCTTTTAAGCTTATGATAATTTTAAACATCGCTTTGATAAAACAAGACTGAATTCAGAGAGGCAGAGGGTTTTGACAGCCCATTCGTTGCCAAATATGACAGAATCTCTTGACTGTTCTCTGTGAAGCCAGAGTTTGTCTGTGAGTGATATGAATCTATTTTTTATTTTTTTTGTTCTGTCAGCCACAATAAGATGCACGAATATCATCTTAAGTAACTGATTTACATTATTCAAATTTTGTAAGAAAACCTCTGCTTTTTTAAAAAAGCAGCTGGTTTTCACTTAAATATATATATTTTTTTAAATAATCTCTTCAACTTGATGTTCGGATTGTAGGTTCTCTCAACTATTGTCTTAAAATTGCCCTAAATAATAATAAATATAGTTTATATTATATATTTTAATTTATAGTATTCGTTTTACTTTATTGTAGGAAAATTAATACTACACTTGACACACAATCTTCAAGAACGGTTACAATCAACCAATGTGTATAAAAAAAAGAGTTATTAACATTGCAACACAACAAATAACTAACGATAAATGTTAATGACAAAATGACAGAACCACAGTAACCCCACAATTTATTCATGATGCAGTACATGCTGGGAACTCACAAACCTTTAACACAGAGAATTTAAGCTTTAGTGGTTCTGCTCGGACATACCATTCACTGAGGTTGCTTGGGGAAGGAGGAAAAGTTGAATTCTTTATCAATTGATTTATTTAGTTGTACATTTATGATATAATTACATTTTGTTTTTCTTTATCTTGATTCAATGTGTTTCTCTGTTTGATTTAATTTTGAATTATTTAATATTATATGTTGAATTTAAAGTTTGTTGCTTTTCCTCTTAATTTGTAATGGGCCCATCTTTCCCTTTATAAGCTGTTGCTTTGTTCATTTGTGAAGTCCGTTTTTAGTCTTTGGTTTGTTTCCATCTGAATGGTTTGACTTCATTTTATTTTTGTTTGTTGGTTTATTTTGTTGTATGATTTATGAGTTTGTAAAGTTTTTTTTTTTTTTTTTTTTGGGAGGGGGGGGGGGGGGTTCAAATAAAGACCCATTTTCTAGTCAAAAGCTTGTGTTCCTTGTTCCTGACTTCTCTGTCCCTCACATATATCTACTGTACATAGATAGATGAATAGATACAACCCGAATTCTGAATATTGGGACGTTTTTTTTTTTTATTTGAATAAAATGAAAACTAAAAGACTTTAAAATCACATGAGCCAATATTTTATTCACAATAGAACATAGAGAACATAGCAGATGTTTAAACAGAGATATTTTACACTTTTATCCACTAAATGAGCTCATTTCAAATTTGATGTCTGCCACATGTCTCAAAAAAGTTAGAAATTAGAAATCTAGCAACTAATTAAGTTAGTTGACATCAGGTCTGTAACATGATTAGCTATAAAAGGGATGTCTTAGAGAGGCAGAGTCTCTCAGAATTAAAGATGGGCAGAGGCTCTCAAATCTGTGAAAGAGTGCGTTAAAAAATTGTGGAATACTTTAAAAACAAAGTTCCTCGACGTCAAATTGCAAAGGCTTTGCAAATCTCATCATCTACAGTGCATAACATCATCAAAAGATTCAGAGAAACTGGAGAAATCTCTGTGCGTAAGGGACAAGACCGAAGACCTTTGTTGGATGCCCGTGGTCTTCGGGCCCTCAAACGACACTACGTCACTCATCGGCATGATTCTGTCATTGACATTATGGGCCTATGAATACTTCCAGAAACCACTGTTGGTAAACACAATCCACCATGCCATCTGCAGATGCCAACTAAAACTCTATCATACAAAAAGGAAGCCATATGTGAACATGGTCCAGAAGCACTGTCGTGTCCTGTAGGCAAAGGCTCATTTAAAATGGACTGTTTCAAAGTGGAAAAGTGTTCTATGGTCAGTCCAAATTTGACATTCTTGTTGGAAATCACAGATGCCGTGTCCTACAGGCTAAAGAGGAGGGAGACCTTCCAGCATGTTATCAGCGTTCAGTTCAAAATCCAGCATCTCTGATGGTATGGGGGTGCATAAGTGCATACAGAATGGGCAGTTTGCATGTTTTGGAAGGCACTATGAATGCTGAAATGTATATAAAGGTTTTAGAGCAACATATGCTGCCCTCCAGATGACGTCTATTTCAGGGAAGGCCTTGTGTATTTCAGCAAAACCACATACTGCAGCTATTACAACAGCATGGCTTTGTAGTAGAAGAGTCTGGGTGCTGAATTGGCATGCCTGCAGTCCAGATCTTTCACCTATAGAGAACATTTGGTGCATCATTAAATGAAAAATATGTCAAAGATGACCACAAACTCTTCAGCAGCTGGAAACCTATATCAGGCAAGAATGGGACCAAATTCCAACACCAAAACTCCAGAAACTAATAACCTCGATGCCCAGACGTCTTCAAACGGTTTTGTAAAGAGGAGACGCTACACCAACTATTTTGAGACCTATAGCAGGCATCAAATTTGAAATGAGCTCATTTTATGCATACAATTGTAAAATTCCTCAGTTTAAACATTTGTTGTGTTATCTATGTTCTATTGTGAATAAAATATTGGCTCATGTAATTTGAAATTCTTTTAGTTGTCATTTTATTCAAATTTTAAAAAAAATGTCCCAACATTTCTGGAATTTGGGTTGTCTATATAGATATAGATAGATATGTGTGTGTGTGTGTCCTTGGACCACAAAACCAGTGATAAGTCGCACTGGTATGTTTGTAGCAATACATTGTATGGGTCAAAATTATCGATTTTCCTTTTATGCCAAAAAAATCATTAGGATATTAAGTAAAGATCATGTTCCCATGAAGATATTTTGTAAATTTCAAAAATATATAAATATATCAAAACTTAATTTTTGATTCGTAATATGCATTGCTAAGGACTTAATTTGGGCAACTGTCACACACACACACACACACTTATTTATTTATTTACAGTATGGTGCCAAAAAACAGCAAAGTTAAGACCAGCAAACCATCTTGGGCTGTTTCACGCTTTCTTTTTTTATCATGACTATCACAATTCATTGGTTGAAGCATTGTATTTTATTACTTGCTGCTCTTATTTAGATGCTTTTAACATAGAAGATGTTTTCATCACTGCATATTTGTGAAAACTCCATTTGAAATTGAAACTCTGGATTTGAATACGTAGCATGTTTTCCTGTCGAGTTTATCCGCTGGCCTTTTGTGCGTTAGTTGTGCACGCAAAAAGAGCTGGAAAATGAATTATTGATTAAAAACAAAATTTGTAATTTGCTGGTTGGTATCAAAGGCATCCCTGGGCGCACGCGGATGGTAGCGGGCGCCGTTTGAGTTCATTTGCATGGAGAGATGCTCTATAATTCTGCTGACACGCTGCGGTTGATGAGGGGCCGGGCTTGAAGAATGTTGATGGTGGCCTCGGCGCGAAGAATGCTCTTCAGTCCTTTCATCCCTGCTGCTCGCTAATGCAGCACTTTGAAATTGAAATGATGGGGAAATGTAATACAGTGGCAAATTAGCTCGTGTGCTGTCCTGCTCACACTGGAACCTCTTTGAACAAGCCTCACAAATACAAAACATTCAACACCCTCTAAAACCACATCCCTCAGGCATCAAACCTTCCGCCTGCATTTTCTAAAGGCCCATGTTTTCATCTTTTTATTTATTTTTTCTTCATGTGGATACAGGCAGGGCCCACTATAGTGCCAGCTTAGCATTAAACATCAGTGCCAGACTCTTTTAGCCACACTGTCCGTCTTGCTCATATTCCGTCTGCTCTCTGACCGTATTAACACATAGACCACATCACTGTTCACTAAAAAGATGTCAACTGCCATGTGTGCCACAATAATGAGATCAGGGGCCAGTTTGCCTCAAACTACTGACAGTTTAAACTTTGCTGCTACTCTGTGTTTGAAAACTGCTTGCATTTATCTGTGTAGATATGTGTATCAGATATTATTACATGATAATTTGGAAGAAGTTTGGGTATGTCAGGTAAATCTAACCTTTTTGATCAATTCTGACCTCAAATCCAATAGTAAATATCTTTTATTGCAACAACAAACTATATTTTGTGCTAGCTAGGCAAGGCTAGCTAGTTCTTTTGATTCTTAGCTTGTTAACATGAACAAATGGCTGGTTGTTAGATATAGAGAAGGAAGCAAAGATTAACTAGACTTAAAAATCAAGATTCTTGTTAACTTCAGTCACAAAATGAGGGTTGTAATGATCATAAGGAATGTGATTTTAAAGCAATGTAGCTACTTCGCTAGCAGGGGAGTAAGTAGCATTTCTTACATTATATTTTGTTGTTTGACTCTCTAAACATATATTTATGTAAAATTGTGTATCTTCCTGTGTTAAAAAGGATTAATATATATGAAAGTGTTGTTATGGGTTATCAGATGTGGGTGGGATTTACATAGATACAGTATGGCTTATGGAATCTGACTGTAATATGGTACAGATTTCATATAAGATGTATAAAATAGATTATTTCTTGCTATATATCTGGAAGTATTATCAGGAGACAAGGTTAAACCAAAAAGGCGTAACACTAAAGAGGAAGAGCAGAGACTGTTGTTTTGAATGGAAGTCAATAGATGAGATGAGCTGAATAAACTGCTTTTGTAGCTGCCTTATGAATCAAAATTTTGCATCAGGTAAGCTTAATTTGTGGCACTTAACACTAGAACCGCCGGGGGTCGCTGTATACCTAAAACCACCAGCGGGTAAATTTTACCCGCGCATATTACAACTGTTTTTATATGGCTAAAGAACATATTATTTCACTGTATTATATGTCACTGTCTTCACAAAGAAGTGTCTAGAATGAAATGATTGTCAAATCATCAACTATATTTTTGTCCTGTTTTACGTTCAAGGCTTTTTTATGCAGGCCACTGAACATAGCGGTCAATATAAACAAGCCTGCACTGACCGCGAGAATTACAAGGAAGTAAATACATATTTGGGTGGTGTAATATTAGCCTATACTACAATGTCATTAATTAATATATTAAGATATGATACTATAATCATATTCGATAATATATTAACCTATGTTATTTAAATTACAAAAATAGCCAATAGACAAGCAATAATTCACCACACTGCATGATGTGATGACAAGTTCAAGCGCAGCTTCACCTAATTAATAACAAATTTGTTTAGTTATATCATTTGAATTAGAGAACAACACCAATAAACTTTGGGTAATATCAAAAAATGGTTTTGTTCATTACATCATAGATTGGATTTTTTTTTTCTTCAGGAAACGGGCAGACTAAAAAGCACCTCAGAAATGCACAATGAATGATAGAAATGGCTAAAATAAAATGAAATAATCTAAATTTTGAACAATTACGAGTAACATTAGGCTACATAAATATGATATTATGAGTAACATTAGGCAGCAAATCTTGATCTCCGTCAGATGAGCCGTCAGGCACTGAGCTAACCCAGGACGCTTCCTCTCCCCACCATCAGACTCTCCATCGCTCATGGTATTTAGTGCTTCATATACCCTTTCAGCATCCATAAATCGCCTTCTTTTACTCATTTTGTCTTTATTTATGAAACTGATAACTGCTAATTCAGTGAGTGAATGCATTGCCATGCATGTACAATTTTAAAACATACGCAGCAAGAAAATGACAGCGAAAATACAAGCATTATATAGTGGCTAAATTTGACCCGCGTGGCGCTTATAGGTATAATTGCCCTGTTTTTTATCTGGTTTTATCTAAACAATTTTTAACAGCAGGGGGTTGTAAATCACACAATTTTAGTAAAAGTCAATGACTGGGAGACTTGAATGTTTCATTGAAAATCTGTTGTACATTTGAAAAACAGCCACGGGTAAAATTTACCCAGTGGCGGTTCTAGTGTTAAATATGTTTACATTTTGGAGGACAGAGACATTTTATACATTCAAGGAGAACAAGGGAACATTTTAAAATGCTTAATTTGAAAAAATAAAAAATAAAAAATAAGCCCTATTCGGACAGTAATTGTTTCTCAGGGTGTTTCTGTAAGTGATTTTCACCATTTATAGGGTGTAGTTGGTGATTTTGTTGCTGTCCGAATCCAGGATGTTGGTGGTTTTCTCTCAACACCCCCGTAAAAATCCCTGGCCAAATTTCCTACTGTTTTTGACAAACACCAAGGTCGTGTGGTAATTTAATTGCCGTCCGAATCCACATCTCTGAATTCACGCGAATAAATTGATAAAAAATTCAGTGTATAAAACCTTTTTGAGCCCTCCCAAACTAAGTAAGGTAACTGTTGTACATTGGTGTAATTTGCATTCATATTTATTTCTGAAATGCTGGAAAGTATTTAAAAGAACATTACTTCATAACTGCTCCAGCACAGCGACTGGGAGCAGAAAGAGAAGAAAAGCACGTACAAATTTGAAATGGGTCTTTATTATGGCAGCAGCAGGTATGCAATGCAATTTTAAAATGTGTATTATAAACAGATATATATCGCACCTAATTATATACAACTATAGCGTGTCTATTTACGTATTTTTAAACAGGAAATTTAAATAATATAAAAATAATAAATAGGATTATATATTATAAAATGTTTGGAATAATAAGAATGGATTTTATATAATAATAAGTATTTTCAAATACATTTTACACAATAACAAGAATAAATTTGTAAAAAAAATTTTTTTTTTTTTTTTGCAATGTTTAGCTATAATGGACTTTAATGTTAAAGTGCTTAAAACAAAAACATCCTTCGCTCAAAATAATGTTTAAGAGAAATTAGGTTCTCCCCTGTAATTGTTTTAGTTTGTTAAGCCGCATTTAACTTTTTTCTTTTAAAGTGTTTTAGAATGACACCTTAAAGGTGGAACCGTAATGACCAACAGAATAAAAAAAACCTGTATCGCTGCTTCCCTTTTTCTCTCCTACTCCGCTCTGTCTCTCTCTCTCTGTATATGAAAATCTGTGCCTGCTGAAATGCAGCATGGACTATTTAGAATCAGGAATCATTTGCCCCCTGCCAGAAAGAAAGTGCAAGATAGCTAAAGTGACTAGACTGGAGGGGGTGTGAGGGAAAGAAAAAAGAAAGAAAGCAATAAAGCGAAACCTGAAGATGACCATCTATGATGCATCAGTGGAATCCTGCTGTTAACATCCAGACAGCAGAAGAAAGCAATTAATTCCGCCAAAGAGGTCTATACTGTCTGTTAGAGGAATACTGCATACTGCAGGACAACTGAAATCTGATTTAGTAATATATCACTGTTGAGATCTTTGACCATGTAGTCATAAATGATTCTGTGATATTTATTGACTAACGTTTTACTGTAGGAACAGATCATTTGTGGCAAACTTGCTTCAAACGGTCTCAGTGACATGAGCTTCATATAAAATTTGAATATGACAGTGTTAGTGTTCTCTCTGTACGTGCTCACAGAATGAATAATAACTTTAATGCCATTGAGTTTTTCAGTAGAAGAGGCCTTCAAGCTTTCTTTTTTCACCCACAATCCTCTGGAGCGAGTGTCAAGGGTACATCTGAATACCCTTAATCAAATTGTGCCACCTTTTCCCCCTCTCCGCTCTCCCTGTTGACTCTAGGTCACTTTTTCTGACTCGCTGGACCTGTGATGATATGAATTAATTCTGTATGATTATATTTTATTACTTTATCCCCCTTTTTTACCAAATTTATATCCGTCAGTCACCCGGAGGCTAGTTCTCACAAAGTAACCTCTTTCGTCTGAAAGATACAGTCCAGTATTTGAAACTCATACTGCTACTTTCAATGGATTCTATGCATAATCCACAACTCCTGAAGCTATGATAGGAAATGGTGAAACAATTAAGCTCAAATTAAAGCTTAACCCTCACAGAGAAGGCTTAAGCCTAGTCCTAGACTAAAATCTAAGTCTGAGCTGTTTCAACTGAAATAAACTTGCTCTGACTGATCTGAAAATATACCAGTGCCTTTGTTTTGCCTGTAGATGCACACCAGTAATGTTTTTTGCTAAGTACGTTTAAAAAGATTACTTAAATGCCTGTGAAACCAGGCCTAAGTGTCCCACAACAAGGCAAAAAAACTTTATTCCAAAGCTTGTGAAACTCATTACTTGTATGTTACGTTATATAAAGAACAAATTTTCTGAGATATATATGTAAGCTTAAAGGGGCCTCACGGCAAACCCCCATGAACTCCTGGGCATGATGGGACAAACGTCCCTAACTGGGCCCGAAGTTAGCATTTGCCAAGAACCAAATGTATGTAAAATTGGCTTTGCCATAAACACATTTTATTTGATTTCAGTAAATGCTTATTTAGTTTTATTTATTTATTTTTTTGTTTAAATTTTTTTTTAAAAAATTATGTTTTATTTAACAAAAATAACCCTAATATATAAGTCTGCAAGCCTATACCTCATGCTGTGTTGTTTTATTAAAAATGTATTTTATAAATAAATACGGTAGTATAGCATACCTATTATTAACATATTTGCTGTTTATTAGTACTTATAAATCACATATTCTGCATGACCATATTCTACATTCTTAATCCTGTCCAATACCTAAACTTAACAACTACATTACTAACTATTAATAAGCAGCCAATTAGGAGTTCATTGAGGTAAAAGTCATAGTTAATGGTTTGTTAATGGCGAGAATTGGACCTTAAAATAAAGTGTACCCATAAATCATTTTGATTGTATTTAACACATATTGCCAGAAAATTACAAAAACACGCAAAATGGGATTTTAATGGCCCCAATTTTAGTGGCAAGGTTGCTCAAACCTCATACAAAAATAGAAAACAATAGCTCTTGCAATATTTTAAAGTTGACAATCATCATTTTGTGACGTTAAAGCACCTTATTTCTCAAACTATTTCTTTTTAAAAAAAAATCCTACAATAATAAGAAAAACTTGTTTTAAGCTTTATTTTGTAGTCTACTCTTGGGAAGTGCTAATAATGACAAGAGTGAATAAACAAAGCAAATCTCCTGAAAGCGATGTTGTGTTTCTGCACTGTTTATTCACCCATCCATCTACACTGACGGCTTATATTGTAACGGTAGCAGATGTGAAGCGGGGTTTCTCTGTGAGGAACTGTGTCGTGTTTCTAGCAGGCACTGTCAGGCTCGCAGGCGTCGACGTCCCATGTGGCGGCCGTGTCAAACGAGCATCCACCCCAGTCGCACAGCAACGCTGTTCTACATGACAACAGCATGTTGACAGTCTTCACACTTCCCCCCATTTTTCCCTGTTTCTTTCACACAAATTCAGCCAAAAGACAAGGAAAAGCAGCATCAAAGATCAATCCGTTATCAAAAAATAATTCTAACCTTCAGTAACACTGCATCATGAATGATGCCTCCCCCCTCCGAGACACTGAAATACATAGTGGGCGTATGACATTCCCGTTCACAAGAAACCCATGTGAACATTTGTTCCCTTCAACATGGCTGCCGTTCTGTGAAAAAAAAGAGTGGCCACTTGGTCACAATGAGCTGAGACTACTGTCGGATATATCAATATCCAGGCTGTGAGCGTGGGATGATTTTCTCCAAAGGCCCCGCTGAGAGCAGAGGGGAAAATCGCAGGGAACAAAATGTCACTGCGGCCTCAAATTGTGAGGTGCTGCTCATTAGAGAGAGGGAGAGTGACAGGGTTTAAAGGCAGGTAACATTTGTGAGGAAAGATTTCATTAGAAGCTGTCAAAGTCATAGCAGTCGACATGGAGAGTTGACAAAGCTCGTAATGAGCCGGATACCCATCAGGGAGTAAAGAGGAGACTACAGGACACGATAGGAATCAGAATTTAGACACTCTGCATCCCTTTGAGGAAATGTAATGCATAATGCATATTTTCAAATAAAGGCCAAAAGATTTGTTGTAAGCTTAGTAATGGTGATACTAAAGTCATAAGACCGTGGTATAGTTTGTTTGTTGCTTACGTTTAGCTTTTTACTTCTGGGCTTCAGCATTCATAACAGTTGATGAACAAAATGTGTGGTCACAGAGCTTATTTTCTGCAATTACCCAAAAGTCAACCCTGTTGGGTTTTTGTTGAGGGAACCAGGGTGATACTAACTTACAAGTTGGCCAACAAAAAATATGTCATTGTTACATCACTCTATAAAGGGTGGTATACTGTACCATTGTAGTTCACTCCCAGACTAAATAATCTACTGATAATTTACTTACCCCCATTCTTTCTTCAGTCGAAAATAAATTAAGGTTTTTGAGGAAAACATTCCAGGATTTTTCTCCATATAGTGGACTTAAATGGGAACCAATGGGTTGAAGGTCCAAATTGCAGCTTCAAAAGGCTCTACACAATCCCAGCCGAGGAATAAAGGTCTTATCTAGTGAAACGATGAAGTAATTTTCTAAGAAAAAGAAAAATGTTGATACTTTTTAATCTTGCTCTAGCTCTGCAATACGCATCCACGACTTCATGCATTGCGTAATCACGTTGGAAACGCCATACGCGATTAGTTCTTTGTCTTTGTACTCCAGTTCATAAAGGTATGGTAGTGTGAAAACCTCCATCTCATTTTCTCCTCCAACTTCAAAATCACCTGACATCGTTGTTTTATCTTTTTTCTAAAGGGCGTTTGACTTTCTTTGTTTGCTTTGTAAACACTGGGTCAGTATTTCCTTCTAAGTCATGTGTAACCTTTCCAATGTGACTACATAATGCGTAAAGTCAAGCTAGTGCACTGGTAGTCTCGCATAGCCAGACCTCAGACTGACGGCTGAAGGTCTGGAATGTATCATAGCTTTCATTGACCGACATGTCAAACAACCAATCACAGTTCGTTTCGTTTAGCATCACGTTTCGGGGCGTGGAAATGTCACCACAATAACAAACCGGTGTGTGAAACTCTCGGATGTATTTTAAAGATTCTAAGAACTTTAAGCGTTAGCATTCTAATGAACTATAAGCATTCGTCGGCACATTTGTAAACACGACGGCTTTCTTCTTTCGTGAGGGGTTTGCGCCACGGCATCTTTGTTTTCCGGCGGACCGAAAATAAACGCGACACTCTCCCGGAAATCCGGTTTAATTTAACCAGTCAGATGATGACTTCGACATTCCTGAAGTGTTTCCAGAAAAGTGTGCCATATGCATCCGACGTTTAGCCAACGGTCTGTGGGCGTGACATCTGAGACTGAGACTAGTGCAGTGGTTCCCAAACTGGGGGGTGCGACATCTAGGGGGGACGCGGAGCTATGACAAGGGAGGCGCGGCAAGGCTGAGGGATAGTGTACAGTCAGCAGATTATTTTGCAAAAGAAACCTCTGCAGGGTGATAAAGACTACACTGCGTAATTTTCCCACTTATCATGTGGCCACTTGCCTGATAAGTAAATAATTGAACGCAAAATATTAATTTGACATAATTTTATGACCTCAACATGACTCGTACAGTACCCGCTTCAGCGCTCCATTATCAGTTGTAGCAGTTGTGGTTGTATCAATAACAGACCACTAGATGGCGCTTGAAGAATCAGAGTTGTATTGCAGGGAGCCATGTAGAAATATAAAACCGCTTTTCCACCGAAATTACCTGGAACATTAATATGTCCCAGGAACTTTTTTCGCAGGAACTTTTTTCCCCCAAACCTGTTGCTGTCTGTGTTTCCATCATGGTCTAAAGTACTGTGATGTAACGTTAGGTCTGCGTGTGTTTCTCAATATCAAGTGCGCAAATTTCGGACTTGCATCCTCGGTAGTTCGGACATCATGAGACTAGGGAGTGTGAATCCCGCGGACAGAACGACACAAGTCTGGTAATTCTGCAAATGGAACAGCAGCGTAGCTTACTTACTAACATCAGTCAGCTCGCCTCGGCTACTGCAATCTTCCTCACTGTATTTACAAATAAAATATATCAAACATCACTGCCTCTTTTCGTTTTCATTTAAACATAGCCAACGTAGCCGCATAAATGTAGTTCAGGGAACGTACATACAGTACATTACAATGAAACAAAATATTATATCAAACATTGCCTGTTTCATTTTCATTTTCATTTCATTTTCTTGAAAATATTTTTCTCTACAAAAGGGGGGCCTGGCAGAAAAAGGTTTGGGAACCACTGAGCTAATGTAAGACGAGCATTTGGAGTTACAAGGTATATACATTTTTTTTTCTTTTTTCTTTTTTTTTAGAAAATGACCAATCATTTTGCTACACAAGGCACCTGGGGTTCCTCATTTTGGGATCATGTAGAGCCCTTTGAAATTGCATTGAGACTGCAATTTGGACCTTCAAACTGTTGGCTACCATTAAATTTCACTAAATGGTGAAAAACCTTGAAATTATTTCCTCAGAAACCTTCATTTCTTTTTGACCGAATAAATAAAGACATGAACATCTTGGATGACATGGGGGGTGAGTAAATTATCAGGAAATTTGTTTTCTGGAAGTGAACTAATCCAATAAAAATACAGGCTAGTAAGGCCGCAGGTTTAAATCCATCATCATCGTGTTCTTGATCGTGGCGTTTAACACCAGGTTGCTCCGGAGGGACTGACCCTGTATACAATGGTGCATTTCTATAACTGAGTTACGGTCCATGTAGTGATATGTATTTGCTCTGTTTCATTGGTGTATTCTCAAGGACAAGGCTGTTCCAATCGCTAGGTTGCAGAATGGTGCTTCGTAAGATATCGTTTGGGCCCAAATCTAAGCCAATTTCATTTGCAGATAAGGCAAACTCAGAATTAAATGTTTATTACTAGGGAACTGTCAATTGTAAATGTTTCCTGACTACTGAAACACATTGATTTGAATGTATTTCCATCTCATTAGAAATGCACTGCTACACCCAATTGTATCTTTTTTTGTGTTGATTAAACTTTTGAGCCATTAACTTAGCAACATATTGGAATCCACTGAGAGCAGACAGTCAGACAGCTCACTATGTATTGGAACTGAGCCATTCTGTTCAATTTATAGAACACTAAGAAGTGACCAACTTTATATCACATTATAGGTTTTAGAGTGACAGTTGGCATAGGCTGAGGTTATTTTTAATATAATAAAGTAGTGGTAAAAAAAGCGACAACTACCCTAATCGTGGAACTGATCTTTCTCTTTTTCTCTCTCTCTCAAGTATATGGGAGGGCTGCTAAAACTTTTAGCTACGTGATGTATGTTTTCTAGCCTGGGGCTTGTTTAGCCAGGATTTGTGAGAATCCTGGTACTAGGCAGGGATTGGGGAAAGCACTCACATCACTCTGTGCCCTGGTATACATCCCCAAGTGTGGCTAGAGGATGCTCTTCTGTCAGTCTGTGCTACAGAAAAACAGATGAGAAATAAAAAGAATCTAGATCCAAGTGTGTGTTTCCTAGCAGGCACAACCAAAAGCATTGAAACAACAACTTAGGGAAGAACAGCAAAGCAGGATGTCTTGTCTAGCATGTTTGCTTACTCTAGTTTTTGAAAGCGTTTTTGTCAGTGGACAAAGTTGAGAGACTTTCATTCCACACATCCATGAGTGAATCTCACAAAACTTTAGTTTAGTAGTACATCATACTTTTTTGCCCCATAAAAATAGCATGCATTCATTAATTATTAACATTAAGAATAGTAATGTATAGAAAAGCAATAGGAAAGTAAATCATCAAAAGAAGTGTTCTTTTAGTTTTGTTTTGTTTTTTTGCACATGACAAGCACATATACAACATAAGTATATTTTGTTTACATGAATGAAAAAAGGGGAAGTGTGCTTACTGTGTAAAATAGTATATTACAAATGCTTACAAATGTAAAACAGTATATTCTAATTATAATTGTATCATTGTTGTAATGTAAATATAAAATACGATACAAATAAAACATAAGCATAAAAGTAGTCATTGTATTAGTATTTATTTCACACTGATTTATAAATCATTGAAATCTCATGAAAATCAACATAGACAAAAAAATGAAGTTGACAGAATTTTTTTAAATAAAATTTTTGAGAATATGGTTCAGAAAGGAATAATCATGAAAATAATGTTTTAAAAAAATTATTAGAAAATGGCACAAAATAAAATAATGTCAACATCATAAAACGAGCTTTGTTTTATGTAAAAATGGAAAAATATCATCATCATTTATTTTATTTATTTTACTTTTGATTTTGGGGTGAACGTTTATATAAAACATGTTTTTTGAGATCCAGCCCCATTTAAACATCAAAAATTGGACTGTTTTTCTGTCTGATTCAGTGTAATTTAGGTGATAGCGACTCTCTCGCAGGTGTTTCCTGCTGTAGTTATTTATCTGTGGGGGAAAAAAAACACCACCAACAACAAAACATATCTTTCCTAGGCCTTTCAGTGGGTAAATTACCCAGGCTCAGAGTCAAATGTGTTCCCAGCAGAGCACATATACATCTTCCTAAGATCTCGGCCAAGTGTGTGATTACACTCATCAGAGCTTATTGCGTTCTGCCATGCAGGGCACAGTCAAGGCTCATGATACTAATATGCTTTTTAGCCATCCTTTCCTATAACATTTACACTGGAATCGACATGGAGACCATCTCGTCAGATGTCGTGATACTCCTTATGGCTCCTTAATGTGCATTGAAGCTCAGAGGAGCGTCTAAGAGGGGCGTCTTGACAAATGCTCAGAGATGTCAATGGGCTCAATCTCAACTCAGTCCACCTCTGAGCATCGATTACTCAGTCAGCGTCCTGGAGTCCCGGCGGTCGGGTGTATCCTACCGGAGCACTGCATTAAACAGTGGCTGGGCATGAAGTAGCAGTTTATTAGTCAGAGGTGAATAGCAATCGATGCGGGCATAAGGATGGATATGGAAATGCTTTTGTAGGCAGAGCTGGCGAGTCAGAGGCAGTTGAACGATGATAAATCAATCTAGCGTGTTATGACAGTGAAAGAGCGGATGATTGTGGAGTCTGCTTGTGTGCGTATCGCTTCTTACCTGACACATGATCGGCTTGCAGTAGCTGTGGTCACACAGTGGATTTGTAGTGAACCTTGCTGCCTTTAATCAGCAGACTGGAACCTGGCGGAGAGAAAGAAAGAGAGAGGGACTGAGGTGAACCCAGCTGTAGGGGTCACACAGAGGGTTCCGGCGGGGGCTGTGACCCCTCTCAGGGATGAAGTGACAGGCTGGTGAAGGGAATAAATGCACTTTGCCACCTCAAAACATTTCCAGGCTTCAAGAGAACAGATACACGTGTGGTCTAAATAAAAGCTTGGCTCATAATGGATTGATTTGATGAGATATGAACACAGAATCCTGCTATTACAGAACGAGAAGGGCTTTTACATGGCGAGTTGATTGTTTTAAAAAATGCAGATAAACTTTGCTTTTAAACTCTCATTTGGGGAACATAAATGCACATTTGTGGAAAGCCGCTATGTTGCTGTTATTCAGTCGTTCCGCTGCTCTAAACCTCTCACCTAAATTATTCGAATTTTGGAAATTTATGTGGCCCAAAACACTTAGTATACGGATTCTGTTTTATGAGGAACCAAAGCCAAAAACCTTTGCTTAAAGCTTGTTTTTTCTCCCATAAAACCTGTGACACACCAAACCGACATAAAAGAACTAACGCCGACTTGTTGTTGCCTCACTTCGCCTGAGTCTGGGCCTGAAAGTTGTGCTTGTATGCAGCCAACTAACATGTACATTCTTTGCCTGCTTGAGAGGAAAGGACTATCTATAGCAGCAGGTGGCGATAGCCTATATTCGTTGTTCAAAATCAAAACTAAGACTGTAGATATACAAATCGTGCCAAATTATTTGCCAAATTTTGGATGAATAAATCAAAAGTAGGGCAGTACACTTAATTCAAAATGTTATATGAACTAGTTTCTGTGAATATTAAGCCGCAAAAATACTATTTAAATATGAATGAAAGTTTTCCATTTTTATTTAAAAACGTTGTGTAAATACCCCATTAGAAGAGCAGTCTGTAAGTGCATCGTTTGTTTGCTTGCGTTTTCCGTCTCATGCACTGGTTCGCTAAGCTGAATAGCCAATCAGAGTGAGCTCTCTCACCAACCACCTGACACCGATTCAACATGCTCAATCGGCCAAAATGCCACCGACAGGGTCCAACTGGTGCCGATGGTGTGTAACATACCGCATAAACTGTGCTTACTGACGTGTCGGCTTGGTGTGTCACAGCCATAGAAGCACTAGTTGTGTTTTCCCTCAGCACATGTAAATCTATAAAATAAAAGGCATTTTTTAGTTGACATTTCTGTAGAATCTTATTTTGACTGTTTTTTCCCCATCGGATGGAATCACTGAGTTTCCATAGCGGCTTTTTGAGATCCAGAGAAAGTCAGTCTTCGCAAACATGTTTTGTACTGATGGTGAGATTAACTCTAAGCCAGACCTCGCTCAGGCCTGATCTCTGCCTTTGCCTGTCTGCTTGCTCCATTCACCCCTGGCCCTCATGTCAGCTGGAGTCTGGGCGGCGCTCGAATTCTCCACCCTGTATAATGAGGACTGCTCTCAAAGCAATTATCTACTGATAAAAATCGTTCTGTGTAATAAGCTACAGAACTATAAGGCTGCAAGACAGGGATATTGAGGTCATTTTCATTATAGTTGATGTTATTGTGCAAGCTTATTTGTGGCAGTTGTATTGTCGGATAAGGATTTAGTCAATTCTTGGTCTAGACTTGCTATTTATTAAATTATTTTTTCTTTGCAGGGCTGCTTATGGTGAATAAAACACTTGAAATGATTTCTATTTTATGCTGTTGGTTCAACTTCAGTGAAAGTATTATTATTATTAACAATAATAATAATTAAATGTATTAATTAATGACATTAATGACTTTCTATACACACACACACAGACACGTGTATATATGTGTGTGTGTGTGTGTATTTCTGTGATGACAATGAATGTACTTTAAAACTAATCAAATGTTCTACATTTCCCCCCCACTTTCTCCATTCATTTTTGTGTACACAGGGCATTGATTGACCTGATTCATTGGACTGAATATTTATCTGTTGTGTTTAACCTGTTTTTATGATGCAAAATGTTTATTTCTTTTTTAGACAAAATCTGAGTGGAACAGCCTTAAATATTAACAATGTTTTTATTCAAAACAGCAGCTGTCATTTTCAACCCATTTTTGGAGTTACAAAGGTCTTGGCCCAGACCAGAAAACACAGAGCTTCACCAAAATAAAATGGACTCAATGCAGCGAACGGCCCTCTCCATTCCTCTGTGTGGTCCATTAGAATGTGTGGGTCATGAGTTTTGGCCCCAGCTGTCTGATTAAATGGACAGATTGACTTTTGGCTGAGAGAGCTGCTTCATCCCCCAGTCCTCCTGCCCCTCTCTCTCTCTCACACACACACACACTATATACACACCCCTGCATGCTCACCGAAACCTTTGGCTTGGTGTTGTCTTATTTTAAATGAGCTTCCTGCATGCACGAGTTAATCTGCTTTTGTTGTACGTCTGCGTGTGTGAGTGTTTCCTGCATTCTTGAGTCTGAAACTATATCACTGAAAACAATAAGCAAGAAAACAGTATTAACCTTCACCGGCCTCTGACTTGCGTTGTTAGTTCTGCTGTGCCTCTCTGCATTATTTTGCAGATTAAAAAGCAAATGGTGAGCATCTAGATTCTTCTTTATACTTGCAAACATAGTCTTTTCACAACTGGATGTTTCCTTTAATAATCAGTCAAATTAATAAATCAGGTATGATCGGTAAAATGACCCACAGGTGTAAAATAACAACGCAGTGCATTGGCTGTTGAATGCATTTGGAAGATGATGTGCATTATTGCAAAAAGAGAAACGTTTAAACATTTTCGACTGTCAAAACCCAGCAATGAATAGTTAACCCTGTGAAAAACAGCATTAGTCCCCTTGATAATCAGGAAGTAATATTTTTGACTTGAAATGAATATCCTTATTTTGTACTGTTATGTGAATCAGTAAGGCAGTAAGGAGGTTCTTTTCTGTCTTACAACTTTGTAAACATCTAAACATGTTTATTTTGTTGAATTTTAGCTCAGATCTTCCTTTCTGATTTCCTTTCTCTTTCTTTTTTTTTTTTTTTTTTTGGTTAAATACGCTATCGTTTTTAAAGCCAAGGATTTCAGTGCGAGTTCTTTGTGTCTTTGAAGCACTTTTTGAAGGCTTGTTTGCTCTTGTATTTTCTCTCTGCTCCATCTTTTCCATTCTTGATCCTAGGTCCTCTTTCAAAGAAACAGAATGATGATTTAGCTGATAATGACGGTGCTGAGGATGAAGGTATTTTTTTTGATGCCAAACTGATATGCATGACAAGGAACCCTCCGGTTTTTTCTTCTTTGTTTTTCTTAAATTTCTTGTCCTTTTTTGAGAGTGGAGATTTTTTTTCTTGCTCGTTTTTTGCTGGATGTGTTTTGTCGTTTTTGCTTGATGTGACCTGTCTCCCGTCATTCCAGATACACATAATTGTTAATAACCCTTCATAGGATTTTGCTTGAATAATAATTTTATTATCATTTCCTTTTAATTTTATATGTTGCATCTCACCTAAACAAACCGAAAACAAGCAAACAAACTAATATTCCTAATATTAATTCCTAACACTTTTTTGCATGATTTTTCAACCCTTCTGCCTTTAAAAAATACATTCTGATGTAATCCCCTTGTTAAAAACAAAAACAGATTGACAATTTTCCAAAATTAAACCAGAAGCCCCCTACAAAAATTTCCTATGCAACATTGTATGTTCCTGGAGTCCAAAATGCCACGTCTTCATTTCCATCAGACTGTACATCAATAGTCATTACTGTCCAGCCGTTGAGATGACTTTTAATTGCCTGATGTTTAGTGGTTGTGCAAAAATCTATAGAGATGCACAACAAATTAACACATCGATTAAATGCCTGCGCTGTAGACTGCAAAAGAGGTACAAAATCTAATGAAAATAATCCCTGAGTGACTGTATGTGATAAAAACATTTCGTTTGGTGTTTATGTCAGAACAGAAGCCCAGTGCAGACGGTCTCCTGTATAATCAAATGAAATAGGAACCAATTAGAGGAGGCTAAAACCAGGAAAGAGCCTCCTTGCTTTGATCTGCACATCAAAAGATTACAGCAACACAAATATACAGTGAGAATCCCACAGAGTATCTCACAAGAACTCTCTTGAAACCGACAGAGTAATCCTCTTAAGCAGGCCTGACGATATACAGTACTGGGAAAACACTCATCGCCAACATCAGCTGAAACTTCAGCATCTTCAGAGGCCTGGTCTGAATTACCTTAAGGACACTCACGGCTGCCCATCAAGTGTATGTCGTACATCAAGCTACAATGGCTACAAAGTCCTTACAAAACCAGGAGCTTCCCTATGATTTCAACATGTTTTCTCAGATCTACTGTGGATCTTTTAAGACGTCTCCAGTGATCGGCTGTTCCAACTTGTTTTCAAGGATTTGAAATGATCAAATCACATTTTAAACTACACGTGTGCTAAGGTCATCCATTCATTGGAAATCAGGCTAATCATGGCTAATCAGGTTAATCAACTTTCATAGTGCAATTTTTATTCTTTTATTGATTTGGTGTTATCAGATACTAACTCAATATGAAGAAACTTATGAGCATCATATTAGACAATGTCATACAATGTTGTAATTACGACTTGCCGGAAATAAAATCTATAGATATAAAATACTTAACCTCTTAAGACCCCAGAAAAAAGTTTTAGGAAAAAAATTAGTTTTTTCATGTCTTTAAATTGTTTAGAGCATTTAGAATAATGTAAAAAAGAAGAAGATATTTCATTCATAAGTTATGCTATGTCCTCATTAGAGGACATCGGGACTCAATTTCTTAAAAAAAAAAAAAAAGACATGAATGAACATGCATAGGCAAAACAATTGATTTTTAAAATGTAAGCCGACCAAGACCACTTCTTCAGCTGGATTTCGGTACGGTTGTTTGGTCTGCACCCGAGTGCAATTGCTGTATTCACACCTGCCCAAAAGATCCACACCTACAGGGGGAACGAACTTGAGTTTGATTCAGTCAAACTAAGCAAGACAGGTGTGAATACACCCTAAAATACTTATTGCGCTAGCTTGTTTTTTTTTCAGAAACCTGCACTGTTCTGAAAAAGGCTACCAATGTTAACATGAATCAAAGCTGTGAATTTACAAGTACGTAAAAAGATTGTGGCGTCGCTAGTTTGAACAATTTATGTTACGTTGTACTTACATTAACGTATTTCTAACATCTACCAAAAGGACTTTAAACAGAAATGTAAACGCAGTGTGTCAAAATACTCCAAGGTCACTGTAAACCGACAAAGTCTGCTTAACACGAGCTCTTATCTTGTCGAAAATCAGGTGATTTCCGAGTCAGACATACATCTTAGCATACCACATCCTTACTTTTGACATAGTTAGAAACAGCTTGACCTAAATTACCACAGTTTTCATCAAGTTTCGCTTGAAAGCGCTTCAGTAACGTTTTTTAATCTAACGTATGGGTGACTTCATGTAGCCGAACGAGCTAAACATTTAAGTAAACACGTTTATTCAAATTCCTGAGGCCTATCTGCATGCGCTTTTTGCTAAGTGGAAAAGGGCCGCTGTTTGGCTCTTAGACAGCTGCAGCTGATAGGGCTGAGAGGAGAAACAGAATGCACATTAATTATGTAGACATAACGCTACCTTATTACTGCACACTGCTTATATCAGCTGCCGTGGCATTGGTGACAGTTCTCGCCAACCAGCTCCTCTGATTTTATTTCATAGATCCAGTAATTGGCTTGATCACATCAGTGGCCCACTCACAGATATTAATATCTATTCTAATTAGTTTACATTTTTGCTTTCGATATAAAAGTTGCATATGGACCATATCCCCAGATCATCAATCACATATAACAACTTCAAATACCAAGAGATTCTCTAGATATGACTATTTGCTGGAGATTTACTAAAGCAAACTATCACCAAAATCAATAACCACTTTTGACACGTTCATTAATCTGGCACTTTAGAATGAAGGGTACAACGTTTATTGACTTTTTCAAGTAATCTGTGGCAGTAGGCCCAAGAGACAATGTAAGTATGCATTCTTAGATTGTGCCAGATTGAAATTCCAAAAAATTGTGTTAGGCAAAAGAAAAAAATATAAAAAATTTTGTGACACTCTTTTGACTGCGGAACACCTAATTTGATCATTTGAAGAAGGTTTTAACTATCTTTGTCCATTCAATGGAAGTGTAAAACAACATTGGACCCCACTGACTTTAAATTTATGGATAAAAAAAAAGATATGTTTTCAAAAACCCTTTGAATGCGCACGGTGCACATATGGGTCTCTACTGACCTTACCGTTTTCAAAACACAGCTTAGCATTTGTAAGTCAGGGCATAGTCGGTCGCATTTCATCAGTGACAGAAAAACTCCAGTCATGCTATCATTTAGGAGTGACGTTTTGGAAAAAGGCCACGGTACACTGGACTTATCGTTGACATATGACATTTATAAAAGACTTTATAGAATACAAACAGACTGGTGTGCGCATACACACGTGATACGCCCTGCAGATGGGGAGTATTTCTGTCAGTCTGGAAAGACGACAGGGATCATTGTAGTATTCATGTCTCCGAGGAATCACTTTCTGTCATTTCCTCCTCCTGGACACTGATAGACTCACTGGGCTAGTTTACATTCTTCTGGGGCTCATGAGTCATTCAGTTCATTCATCTAAATGAATGTAAGATATTAAAACCTAATTAATGCTTAATTTAAAAAAAGCCACAAAATTATATATGAATCTTAAGATCTTTTTTGCATGATCAGAGCTTAAGAAAGCACTTTTTCATACAAAGCCACAACATTGTTGGGAAAAGAATATACGGGAAGGGAAGTGACGAGACAAGAAATGAGAAGAGACATTATATGGCCTGATAAAGAAGAAGAATTGAGTACAAATCTATATTTTGCAAGAGGAAAACAAAAGAGATGGAATGGGAAGGGACTCGGTGAGATAAGACGAGACATTATGTTGCCTGATGAAGAAAAACTGTTGTGAGAAAATCTTATGCTTACCATTTTGCAAGAAAAGAAATGGGATGAGTGGGATGAGACCAAAATAGAGAAAAAGAGACATTTCATGTCTGATGAAGCAGAGAAGAGATGAAAAGGGGAGTTGAGACAAGGTGGGACAAGAAGAGAGAAGATGAGATGGGCAGAGAAGTTGAGACAAGAGGAGATGGGATAAGAAAAGAAAAGAGAAACCTTTGGTCACCTGAATCAGAAGAACGCTGTGCGAATCTCACTTTGAGGATTTGGAAAGAAGAGATGAGATGGGGCAGTAAGGGACAAAGAAAGATGAGATGACATGAGACATGGTGCCTGATAAATAATACTCATTTTTGGCAACCTCACTGTGAGCCCTTTTCAAGAGGCTAAAATTGTGACTGGACACAATGTGGGTAAGGGGAGAATCTCACTTTGAACGTTTAAGGACCAGGTGTAGGACAAGGTCAGAGGACACGAAAAGAGACAAGGCAAGAAATTACGTTGACTGATGAAGAGGAACTACTGTATTGTGTGCAAATCTCACTTTAAGTATTCTGGAAGAAAAGAACAGAAGAGATGGGTCCAGGTGAGACAAAATGAGACTAGAAGGGACAAGATAAGACAAGACGAGGCATTTATGTTGCCTGACAATGACAAACCCATTATGTGTGTTTTGCATTGAGCATTTTGGAATAGGAAAAGAGACAGAAAGGAATGAGATGAGACGGCGACGAGACATTAAATCACCTGATACAGAAGATGCATTGTATGCAAATCTCACTTGGAGCATCTTACAAGAAGAAGCGAGAAAAGAAGCTAACTGAGATGAGAAGAGAAAACAAATGGCTGATAAAAAAAAAGAAATTGTGCGTACACACATTTGGCACGAGGTGGTCTTGTTTAGGGACCTTAAGAAAATTGTTTTGGAAAATTATAGCTTTTTTCATTAGGTTTTTTTTTTCACTTGTTACGAGATCTCCCAGAAGCAGGTCCCTGCACGCCCAATAAAATAACTGAGATTTATGTGAAGGCTTTGCAACCATGATGAAATGGCACTCTCCCTCAAGCAAGACGAAAGTTATCATCTGCATCGCATTTGTGTTTTGAAAATACCTCCCTCTCGGACAGAGACCATTTTCCTAAAGTGGATTACTTTGCCTAAGCAATGTATGGAAATTTAAAAAGTGTGCCATTTTCATTGCTAAAAGAAAAATGTGATCGGAGAAGATGAGGTGAAGCGGCAAGCAAGTTTGCCCACCTTGTTTCTTAGTAATGTTTCAAAACCTTACTTAATTCAAAAGCATTACTTTGGAAATGAAAATGCCCATTTTAATTCCCACATTTTATTACTGACAAACCCCTTAAGAAAAAAAGTACCAGAAATTTTTCGATCACCAGGAACATTACATTCATATTGCATAGGAAATTAATGAGCTCATTTTTAAAACCGATCTTGTCTCAAAAATAAAGCCAATGTGGCCAATTTAAGCAAAATGGGAGCCCTCAGCTCTGAATGCATTTCCAGCTGTCTACAGTAATTTGTCATGTAATCGTTTCTACCCTCCTTTTTCCAGACATTCGTGAAAGTGGGAGCCCCAAACCTGTGATGGTTTTCATTCATGGAGGATCGTACATGGAAGGAACAGCAAATATGTTCGATGGAAGCATCTTGGCCAGTTACGGCAACGTCATCGTCATAACCGTAAACTATCGGCTTGGTGTGCTCGGTAAGTTATTCCATTTTGCTGAAGTTTACCAGCCATGCATCAGAGGTCCCTGTCATACGCTATCCTCAGAATGGCTTGTTTTAGCTTTGTTTCTCTCCACTGAGGTACTATTTTCCTCCAGTGAACGATGATTTAGTTGCCTGTGAATAGCCTCAAGCTCATAAGCATAAAACGAGTGAAGTGGCAATGGTTCTCCACAGCAGCGCGCATGCATGAAAACTTATTATAGAAAAGTTTGCTGTAGTTGTACATGATTTAAGGTGATAGTAAATACTGGAACTATCAAAGCTTTACGACCTTCCGGTTTCAGTTGCAAAACAACAACCTCTAGCTGTGTGTGCTTCTTTGACTCTTTCTCCATCGCTATTCCTCTTCTCCTGTCAATTGTAATTTTTCAATTGGGTCTTTTTATTTAATGATTGAGATTGCCTCAAGCAAATGGTGTTGGATTAATAAGCTTTGGAATGTTTCTACAAGATGTTTCCCAGATTCCGTTTGTCTAGAAATGGAGCATCTGTTATCAGAGGGAAGTTAAGAGTTATATTTTTGTTATGTGCATGTACATGCAGTTAGCACCGAAGTAGTCATTTCAAAAAATATCTATTGCAACAGCTGCTTTTCTCAGATTGTATCATCAGATTTGTCTGCTCTTATACAAATGTATTATTTTGTTCATTATATATATTCAGTGTTTTCATTTTATACAACTTCCAATGATGAAAATGCTCATAAACGCCCTCTTTTGATTCACAATGCTGTAACGGCTTATGGAGAAATGCTTCTATTCTCAAGAGTAAATGTACAGTAACTCAAAAAACAGACAAAGCCACCAAAAGCATTTTGAGGAACAAATATTTCTGATAATTTCTATATATGTGTGTGTGTGTGTGTGTGTGTGTGTGTGTGTATATATATATATATATATATATATATATACACATACAGTATATATATCATGCTGTTGAGGGTCATTTTAAAATTTTTAGTGTGATCAATTTATTGACCAACATAGTGAATGTTTCATTTGGAAAAAGTTGGTTATTGACCAATTATTGGGGCAAATTGTCACTCTTAAGCTGTGATTTGTCATGCAGGGTCAATTTGATCTTCAAAAGTATTAGAATGGATAAATTATTGCAATTAATTTTTGTCAAATTGATGACTTGTCAGTTAAATAAGAGCTATAGGTCACTATAACTCATACACTTGGTCCATTTGTGAGGTGTTTGTTATCGATATATCAGTAGGGTTTTTATGATCAATTTAATGAAGTTGTTGACATCTGTACCTGCACAGGATAAGTCACCATTCTGACCAGTGTCAAGATGCTGGAAGATGCTAATGTGCTGGTTGCGTGAGGCTTCTGTCAGTGTGTGTTTCTGGCCTGCGCTTCATAAATATTGAAGAATGAATGCATGAATTTTGAAATTAGCCTCAGTTATTTGCATCAGAGTCATCACAGTAAATCTCTCTGTTGGTAAATGAGGCCCAATGTGATCTTTCTCCACTAATGATTCAGCTCGCAGCCATCTTCCCTCAGTCACCCTTAGCTTTTTATAACAAATCCACTGCTGATGATAGGCTATTTTTTTTCTATCTAAGGCACATTAGGGTTTTTAAGCATGTGCCCGCATGCCACAACTCTTAATTTATTATTGCTATGTTTTTCTCATGGTTGTCTGTGGTTCTGCTGAGCTCTGGAGCAGCCTCTGGGAAAGGTGCTGTAATGGTGAGAGAGCCTAATGGATTATAGCACTGCACACAGTCTGAGTGTCATTATCAGAACTGTTGTAGATTTATGGAGCGAGTCGCTCTCGTCATGCCCCCCTGAATAAAACTGCTCTCTGACAGCTAATCAGCTGGCACAAGGGCCCGTTTTACCGAGCGCCACCTTCATATTTTTTTTCCGGTGTCCTGATTCTCTTCAGCAACTGTCCTTTAAATCCAACCAACAGCAAAGTGTTGAACCTAAAATAGCACCACACCCATATGGAATAAATAACTAGTTGAAGTGTGAAATTTTGATGAGATTTTGTGGGCAAACAAAAGGTATATTGTCTGTTATCAGTTGTTTGGTCATGTATGCTCACAGCTCTCAGACTTACATATCAAACCATATGTCCAATATTTCTGGGTTTTGGCTTTGTTTTCCTATTGTTTTGGAAAACATTGTAGCATGTGAGAAGCTGAGAGCTACAGAGAATGTTCATAGCCATGCAAATGTGTTTTTTATGCAATTTAGAAATTGGGCATGTCTTAACTTCCAAACAAAGCAGCTCTCTATTGGTGAACACAACAAATTTGCTTGACCAACTTGCCTGTTCAGCTTTTTCACAAACTGAATTCCTATTGAAATTACTGGATTTACATGTGAAATTTCACAGAGCAAAGGTAAATGTGACCTTTAATAAATTTTATGGGCAAAAAAACGATCTACCAAATGGAAACATGGTTTTTCACAACACTGCTAAAAGCCTAAGCTGGTTTAAGATGGTTTTGGTTGATGTAATATAGTCCTGTCCTGCCCAGGCTGGTGTTTGTAGCTGGTTTCGTCGAATGCCTCTCTGGTCTCCCTCTGCACAAAACAAGAAGCTTACACAAATTATCTTGAACTGTTTCATTAGGGGGAAAAAAAACCCATGAAGACAAAGCATATTAATATCACATCTTGTCTACTGGTTTTTAATTCTATTTTTAAAGAGCATTGCTCTCTGCTCGTGAATGACACACTGAATTACAGTAGAACTGTTAACTAGATCTAAATGTGTTGTGATTTGAGTCATCAGCGCTTGTTAGTCAGTGTGTGAGTGGTTGGGTGGATGCTGCGCTTCTGTAAAACAGATGCAGTCGGCGGCAGAGGTGTGTGCGCTCACGTGCCGGTCAGTTCAGTTGTTTACTTCTTTGTCAAGACTTTACTGCATTGCTCACCCTGTAATAATTGGTTTGCTGTTTTGCTTTAATCATTCCATGTGGCCCAGTGTTGAGGATTATTATTTTTCATGCTTATTAATTTCCTTCTCCCTTGAAACAAATACCCATGATGTTTCAGTTTCATTAGTCTTTTGCTTTCTCCAACCTCCACCTCTCTCGCTTTCTCTCCACGTTTTTGCCTTCAGCGCTGTGTCCTTTATCATCGACTTTCTCTCTCTCTCTCTCTCTCTCTCTCTATCTCTCTCTCTCTCATTCCCTTCAGTCATATGCATGCTTAAACGTAAGCACGCCACAGGGTCTTTAAAGAAGCATGTATGATGTCTGACCCTATTCAGGAAGCAGTGTGTCTGGGGAGATGCTTCATTGGAGGGTGTTTATGAATCTTAACAAGCATTTAACAACTGTTCGGGATCGTCCCTCGTCCATTATTTTGCCTCTCCAATGCTAGCTAGTACTGGATGTTTGGGACTTGTGTTGATTCGGGTGGTCAGTTTACCCACACTTTTGTCTTTTCACAAGAAACAACAGCTATCTTGGATCCAATGAAAAGCTGTAAAAAAGTTTGTGTGTATGTGTATTAATGATTGTGGACTCAATGATTATGATTAATTCATTATTTAAAAATATTCTAATATATAAAATTTAAAAAATATTTAAAATTAAATATTGATTAACATTAACTGTGAAATGTTAAACATGCCTATGGGAAATGATATCCTGTTTCCTGTTTATTTTTATATTTTTTTTAGTAATTCAAGTATATTATCAGTCAGTAAGATTTGTTATTGTAATTTTGAAAGAAATTAGCATTTTATTTAGCCAAGGATGCACTGTTAATTGAAATGTGAATGTAGATGAGAATGTAGAGACATTTATCAAAAATGCTTTCAAAGAAAAAAGTAGACCTATCCCCATTTCCAAAGAAAATATTCTTGAGCACCAAATCAGCATATGAATATGGGTTTTGAAGGATGTGACACTGAAGGCTTGAGTAATGTCTGCTGAAAATTCAGCTTTGACATCACAGGAATAAACCATATTTTATAAATATATTACATAGAAATATATTAAAACTGTTATTTTAATAATAAAAAAAAAATACAGTTTTTATTGTATTTTAATTTATACACACACACACACAGACAATAGGCAGCATTATGTATCACTGCCACCTCTGGTCTTGACCCAGCTTTCATGCTACCCTACAGATTTAATATCACTTCCCTGCAGATTTAGTAGTCTACGTATGTGCATGTGTGTTATTCTAAGTAATGGGCCTCACTGGTCATGACTGGTGGCTGCTTTGGTAGAGGGCAAAAAGGCAAGCGACAGAGGACAGAGGACATCTGCCATCACAGAGGCTTTACCCTGTGAGCACCGCTAACCGAAGGGATTAGTTCAGCCTGCAAGAGCGCAGCAGATGTCCATCTGGGTCCACTCACTCACTCATGGCTCCTCCTCTTCTGCAAAGTCTCTCTCTCACTTCCTTTCACTATCTCTCTTTCTCGGTTCCTGGTTTTGGCCTGGTTCCACTGACATGTGGATTGCCCCAGGCTAGACTCAATGTAGATATTAATAAGTAGTCAAATTTGGTGTGCTGTTGAATCCACAATGGAAGTTTGACATCATGATTTCATGCATTCCTGGACTTAAAGCACGAGTTAATGAGATTTTGGTGACACTTTTCTCTCTGTGGAGTATCATAATCCCTAGGGATCTTGTGAAGAGAAAATAACTTTTGGTGCTGATGAGTCTTTTTGACGGCAAGTTTCTGTTTGTTTTTGAACTTAGATGAGCACCAGAAAACCACCTGTTTTACTAGGGATGTCAAAAGTATAGCTTCTTTGCTACCAGGGTTGTCTGCCATTCCCAGTTGAGTTGAGGAAGTATTTTAAATTCCAACTACTGAATTTGAATGGAGGTCAACAAAATGCAGATTTTTAATATAAGTTTGAAAGCAAGGACATATACTGTAAATAACTAAATTGAAATTAATATTTGTAGTTATTAAATAGGCCAATTTTGTCAAGAAACTCCTTTGAATGTTGACTTTTAAAGCCACATTTAAAAGTTTGGAAACTAATTTTAAAGTTTCAAAGGTCTTACATCATATAAACATATTTTTGGACCCGAGTGGAAGATCATTTAATTTCAATTCAGTAAATTCCTCATACTGTCATTCCTTTACAAATTGTAAATGAATTATTCAAAAATAATGGCAAAACTATTAGCCGCTCGAAATTTAGTTGTAAATATTTGCACTTTATTACTTATAGTTTCAAGGCTACATTTATTTTATTTTAAAACTAAAAAACTAAAAAGCTGAGTTTTATTATTTCAGTCTTCATTGTCATATAAGCCTTCACAATTCATTCTAATTTCCTGATTTTGCTGCAACATCAATAATCATTTCTGATTATTATCAACGCTGAAATCATTGCGCTGCTTAATTTCAGTTTGAAACGGACTTTTTCAAGATTTTTTTACGAATTGATAGTAAAAAAGCAGCATTTTTGTAACATTATACATGGCTTTATTGTCCCTTTGATTAATTTAATGCATTCTTGATGAATAAAAAAATATTAATTCCTTTCAAGGAAAAAATAAATAAATTCTGACCCCAAACATTTTAACAGTAGTCTATGGAATGGGCAGGAACTGAACACTGGACCAAACAATCGAACCAGCAGCCATAGAGTAGTTTGGAGAAGGAAGTTATCTAATTTTTGAGGATGAAATAACTGCCTGTACCCTTGGGGTTTTATTTACTGTATCAGGGAGAGAAATTGAACTCAACCCCAGTTGCATGTGAAGTTCAAGTAATTTAAAGCCTGGAGCACGCAGGAGGCCTCTCCCTTGTCTGGGACTCGTTGTCAGGTTGACCACCCTCACATCCAGCCACACTGCAGGGTCTGTTAAGCAAGAGGGGTACCCACACATGGATGTGTCCGTATGCCTCCATCCATCTCTGCCACGGCACCAGAGATTAGCCGGGCCCGCTCGTGGGCTTTTCGGCTGGGACCAACTGCCACTGCGGATGATCAAGGTGCTCGACGGGATTCACGCAGCGCTGTAGCTTCTGCCTGGGGAAAACAGATGGACATGTTTAACACCTCAGAAATGAACTACGCTGCAGGACCAAAGCCAGGGAACCCTCTGAGCCAGGATGGATTGCGTGTAAACCTCCGAGGGTGGAACAAATCTTTGGTTTGGTGCTTGGGTTTTCACCCCCCCATGCATTACAATCAATTACAATTCCCATGGAGATTCCCTAGAAATCCTTTCCCTTTTTACAGTACCTAATGCTTCTGCCAAATTTACGTTAAAAGAATAGTTCAATGGAGTAGTTCACATTCTTCTTATGGAACATAAACGTATGTTTTTTGGACAATGGAAGTCAGTGGTCTCCAATGTCCAATTGTTTTAGACCCTCTTGACTTTCATTGGACAAAAATGGTTGAAAGATTCAAAATATCTTCTTTTGTGTTACTACAGAACCTTGAAGTCATTCATCTCGGTCCTTGTAACTTGCCTCGATCCTTCACTGATCAATTTATGATTGTTGCTGAGGAGATCCACAGCTGTAAATTTCCCCCAAATTCAGTTAATCAGAGGTTAGGCTGTAGCCGAACAGATAAAGATTTATATCTCTAGTCACCAGCCCCAAGCTTCTTGGCTCTTGTAATTCCGTTTATTCTGTTTGGCCTCAACAAAATCTTATTTACTCCACTGGTTTCTGTGGTACCTGCTTTTCGCGTGTTTGAAGGCTCCAATTCTGGAGTCTTGTGAAATTGTATGTGGTACCCACTGGCATACAGGACACCCCCGCCGCCTCCATGGTGCTCTGGGCCCCCTCACGGCATTGTGAGCCAATTATATTATGGTTAGCTTATCTAGAACGATTTTTCTTCACATAGACGCTGCATCAAAGCAAGGAAAGTTTTTTATAACAGAGCTGCATTCTGATTTGAAATTGAATTGCTTTGATGACATGTAATGTAACTGTCAAGTGAAAAGTAACATATTTTCCTTACACCCTAACTATCATGTCAGTGTAAACATCCTAATCATTATTTTCAAAATGTTTTCAAATATGTATTTTTATATTTTGTTCGTACAAATAATTGGGGAGTTCTCTCTGTCTCTCTGTTTAAATGACTTAAATTAAACATATTTTTTAAAAATTGCAATTAAAAATATACATATAATTTCAATTATTTGTCCTTATATATTAACAAATCATTAAACAAGACCAGTAGTAGCAGTATTTTATTTTAATTGTAATTTTCATTTTTAAAATAAATCTTGACATGCAGTACATGCATACATACATTAAATAGCATTTGTGCCATTGACCTAAATAAAGATAAATGTATTGAAGAGAGAACTAAATTGCCCACAATAACATCATTGTCTATCTCCATCAAAAGTACTGTTTTACCCCGATACATAATGTCATCGCTCATGGTTGGGCCTTGAGATCTGTGTTACGCTGCAGGCTTAAAATTTGCAGGGATGGCTTCCTACATCAGCTGAGCCTGTCATCAGTAAACCATGAATCTTTTTACCCTATAGAGACATGCTGATAATGTCTGCAGTGCGCTTTGTATCCGATGACCCAGCATTATTATTGCCCTTGAGTCTCTGCGCTCGCTTCGCTCTCTCTATTACAAATATTTTGACTGCTGTCCTTGAGTAACGTGTTATTTTAGTAAAGGCATCCAGCATTGTCTAATACCTCAGAAAATCCAGAAATCCCTTTGAAGGTCAATCTCTTTTCTCCTTGCGGCACAGTGATTATTAGTCAGCCCTGCTAGGGAAAAAATGTGCTATGAATGATTATGACAGGAGAGCTGTGGGGTGAGTCAAGAATGGTGCCACCTACCCCACTAGTGGCAAGAATATAAATAAATAAGCCCAGAAAGGAGCTGATAAACTGAGCAGCAAGCTTAAAGTTTTATATACAAAACGTCAAAACTAGAGACGCAGGTGTTTTAGCAGGTACAGCTGTTTTACATTCTGCCCTGCTGGTTCTAATTACAAGAATCATCGAGAAAAGGAACACTGGATCATTGATATTAATCTCTACGATTATTACTCATTCTCTTTCCTGTATCCGCAAAGGAACGTGTCGCTATGGTGCAGGGACATCAACATCCATCTTTATTCTGCAGCACAGCGTGCGAAGCTAAGGATCGGGTTTGCCGGTTTTTACCAAGAAGGGGATTTACAGACACTGGGCTTGCGGGCCCATAAGTGCCCCTGCTGGGTCAGGGGGAGAAGTGATCTGAAGAGTATTTTATGGCCCATTTGAGAGTCATATTCTTGTATGTATAGTAACTGTCTCCTTTAAAGACTGCTGACAGTAGCCACTGGCTGTCCAGAGCGTTCTAGTGCAGAATTGAGCTGCATGTACTGTATGTGGATGTCAGTTTATACCCATCATACACGATCGGCCAACATATTTTTTTTGCTTCCGCCCAGTCTTAGTTTTTCTACAGTCTACTGGGAACTCTAATAAAAAATTAATAAAGTGCTTAATGGAGGCAGATTACCTAGTGGTGCTGTTTGTTGCAGTGCCTCTCGCAATAACATTTCAACCATGGCCGTAGCCAGGCTTTGAAAATTTGTGAGGTCCGGGGGTGGATGGGGGGGGGGGGGGGGGGGGTTGGGGTGTTAAAGAATTGTAGAATTGTGCTATAATAACCTCTACAAAAACTGAAATAAAACTATAAACGCTTTAAAAGAAGTCTCTGTTTTGGAGAGATGATCATTTTTAAATCATACCCTATTTATTGCACCAAAATTTGTTAAAACTTTACTTTACTATACTTTAATGATACAGTTTTGACAGAGTTAATAATGTATCCTGTCAGGAATAGCCTGTCCATGGGCTTTTTTGATTACTGTCAGTTTAAGTTGTTGCCAGATATTGCTATACAAAATAAATAAAAATATACCGAAATTATTTCAAATCTTTTGTAAATAAAACAAAATAACTAAAAATATAATAAAGTACCTAACTACATAATACTATTATTGTTAGAAATTGCAACAATATAAAAATAGAAATATAATGCATTTATACATTTAAAATTTTTATTTAAATCAATAATTAGACAATAAATATCCTGGCCAGAGGAGAACTGGCCCCCCGACTGAGCCTGGTTTCTCCCAAGGTTTTTTTTTCTCCATTCTGTCACAGAGGGAGTTTTGGTTACATGCCGCTGTCGCCTCTGGCTTGCTCAATTGGGGACAATTAATTTCTAGCGATTATCGTCAATTTGATTTCGCAGATACTATTTAAACTAAACTGATCTAGACAATGACATCTCTAAATTCAATAATGAAATGCCTTTAACTGAAAATTGAGTGTTTAATCTTATTTTTATACATTACTGACACTCTATCCTCCAATTTGTTACTGTTAAGTGCTTTGACACAATCTGTATTGTTAAAAGCACTATATAAATAAAGGTGACTTGACTTAAATAAGATAATATAAAGATATCGCTGACCCAAGACTGCAACCTACTTTATCGACTTTCTAAAGTGTCTAATTAAGTGGAAAAGACAAGTCCAAAAACACTTATAATAGTTGGATCTGGCAACACGCCCACTGTGCCTGCTCTCTCAAAAAGACGTCTCACAATGATCATTTTCTAAACATTTTCTTGCAAACTTTCTAAACTGAATTATACATGTCATGCAGACATTTATATGAAGAGTTTAACAGCAAATTAGTCATTCAGAGGACGCATTTTATTTTTGCCTGATTTCAGCCCCGTTTTAAAAATTGTTTTATACAATGTTGCCCACCAACGATTGAAATAATTTGATTAGATTTTTTTTTTACGCTATGATTTTGATGCATTGTACAATCTGTAGTTGGGTCAATATTTGGGATGATTACTTTATTTTGGGATGATTTGTATAAATATGCTGACAAAATAAGCCGCATACATATTTTGCATTGTAATTGAATACTGACATGAAAAAAAGTTTTTTTGATAAGAAATGAATGTGCATTTAGTATTGATCCAGTAGAAAAAAAGTGTTCTCTCTCTCATATAGTATTGTTAAATATATATCTCTCATATAGTATTTTTTATTTTAATGAATTAAAATAAAATGAATTTAATGAATTTTTTTATTTTTTATTTTTTAATTAATCTAATTTAATGAAATTAATACTTTTATTTTGCAAGAATGCATCAAATTATGAAAACTATTTAATGACATTTAAAGATGTTTAACATTACAAAAATATCTATTTGAAATAAATGCTGTTCTTTAGAACATTTTTTTTATTCCTTTTGAATCCTAAAAATCACAGATTCCACATAAAAATGAAGCAGCACGACTGTTCTTAACTGATAAGACTGTTGAATAGCCATTGTATGAAATTTTCTGAAATAATACAGATTTTCTTAAATATTTGAGAATATCTATACTACTAAAAAAATGGAAAATAACAATCAACTTGCTCAAATGCATGAAAAACAATGACCCAGAAAAAACTTGGATAATAATTTATAGTCATCACAATCAATTACTTATAAATAAACAACTGAATGTGTTCCGTAATTATTATACATCACAATGCATGTTACATGCATCTAGCAGTGCCTAATAAGTCTCCCCAGTGTCACTAATATTGAGAGTGGATGGAGGATTTGTCAAGGACACTGCTGAGGCCCCTCATGGGATTGTTTGTGGTGCAGAGGGTAAAGAAGCTGTTGGCTGGCAGGACATCAGCTCTGGCCACTGGACAGATGTTAAGGCTCTCCACAGATTTCCCAGCATCCTTGTGTGCATTTCTCCAGCATATAAAGGGCAGAGAGCTCAAGTGCTTTCCCCATGCTGCTCGTTTCAGCAGCTTGCCGCTTTTTGTCACACGGAAGCATCTCTTTATTGTGCGTGCTTTGTTCTGGCAGCCTTTTCAGAAATTGGCAATCATCATTTCTCAGAATGTAGATTGTTATTTTGTGCCAATGCAGGATCACAGTGATTTTGACATCAGTAGCCTGCCATACTCCTGATCCAGCATCGCTTTCTGTCAATCATTCTGTCAGTCATCCACCAATCTGAGATGAACGGGAGTAAAGCGCTGCTGTTAGGACATACTGCGTCTTTTTTGAGGTTAATACGTGACAAGACAGAGCGGATATTTCTTCCTGCCTACAGACAAGAGCTGGTTAGTTATCTGCCAGTTATAATTTTATTTGTCAAACGTATTATTTTCTTGCCAATGCACAATGGTGATGTCGGAGATGGCATCGGTGATGTCTTTTGTGCGTGGAGACAATTTGCCGCGACAACCCTTTGGCTCACGCTGACATATCCTTGATTGTTTTCATGTGCCAGTGCTTGAAACAGTCATGTTGCATTCTGTTTATGCAGTGCCACGCATTTGAAAGCAACTTACTTTGTAATTTGTCACCCATCAGTGTTTTTCTGTTTGTGCATTCTGCTCAGATTGTTGACACATGAATAGCGGAGCGTAAACCGAAATTCAGCCAATGTGAGCAAAACAGAGCCTACATTTTTACACAAGCTCAAATTCATTCCCGATGACTGGCAGCTGTCCCGACTCGACGAGCCAATGTAGGGGTGGGACATTATGCATGTTTCATGCTTTCCAAGCAACTAAAAGCGCATTTTATTAATTTTTGGTAATCCATTTATGCGCATCTTCCCAGTATGTCTGTATTTAAACCTCGTGAGGCAAATCCACTGCTGAAAATGTTCAAGGTAATCGATTTTTATACTTTAAAACATTTTAAGTTGATAATTTATTCATAGTTTAGCAACATGATTTATTATATGTCGTCTTCTTCTGTTAACATCACATAAAATGGTGAAATTGTGGTTGTTTTATTCATTATCATGGTATTTTTGATAAGATATTAATGTACATTTATTATTTCATGAAACATCGACTTTTTGAGAAATGTTAGATTTTTTTTTGGGACTTTTTGAAAAAGGATTTCTTTTCCACAAGAATGCGTTAAATGATCAAAAGGGATGGAAATTACGTTAATAATGTTACAAAGTATTTTGCAAAACAAATTATTTTATTCTTGCAATTTAAAGTTGAAAGTACCATTTAAATGGCCATTTTCTAAAGAAATTAATACTTCTGGTTTTTTTTGTTTGTTTAGAAAGCATTAAATTATCAGAAGTGACATTGAAGACATTCATAATGTTACATAAAATAGATTTCTATTTCAAATAAACGCTGTTCTTTTGAAACGGTGGTTAGTTTCTTCTTTTGTTCTGCCCTATTCTGAATTGGATGCAAGTACAGTTGTGACTTATCTCCATGCAAAACTTGCTTCAAACGTTGGCTCTGTGGTGAAAATGATGCATAGCCGACCAGGGACTGATCACATTGCAGCATGGGAACATTATGAGGGCTTAAACTAAACAGTTACCTGTGCATGAAGCTCCTGGGGATTTTTGTTATGTAAATGCAAGGCATTAAGATTGAATCATAAAGCTTTTGTTCCCTTTTTAATGTAATTTTCAGCTAAATAGACTCTACTCAGTAGGCACACTCACATCAGCGTATTATTTATTAATTATTTAAAAAAAACAAATTCTGTATATCATCTAGAGATCTTTTTTTTAATGCAAGCTCGAGGGTCCTTTTCATTTTTTAATGCATATTACCTTCTGGAAAAATTGTACGATTAACAAATTTACTGAACTGAGGAGTATAACCAATGAAGCAAGAGTTGTTTTGGCATAGATATGCTTCTGCAATTCATTGTCATTAACAGAATTCATCAGAGGGAAGGCAAGCAGAACAGCTCTAGCTTTTTTCCTAGTGGGAAGAAATCAAACTGTGCCTGATCCCAGACACAGAGAAGCAATAACACTGGGAAACGGTGGGCAGCAATGCAGTGAACTTTGTGGAGCGTTCTCCTTGCCTCTCCTCTATCTTGTGCATTTCATCAGTCAGGCCCTCTTGGTTTATGTGTTTTTTAATGTAATTTCTCCACACAAATTTAACCGTGAAAGATTGTTTTCATTAGCATCTGACAATAACTGGGATATTTAAACAGATGACCGGGTTTCAATTTCATACCCTTGTCACTGAGACAGAATTGTACCACGGTGCCAAATCAAGCGATTTAAAGTTTTCATTAGCATCCTGGAACAGGTGATGAAAAGCCCTGTTCGGGAAGAGAGATGTGATGTGGTTTTACATAAATAAGACACATATGAAAAACAAGTGTAAATTGGCCATATTTTACAGACCATTTAAATATATGAATGGAAAAATATCTATATCTGTGAGATATTCTGAGACTTTTTAGGAATAGAATGTAAAGAGACAAACTGAAAATTATTACTTATTAATTATTTTAATTTGATTTGATTTAATTTAATCCTTTATGGGATATAATGGCCAGTATTAGAGTTTACAGACCATATAATGTGTTGTCTGATTTTTTTTTTCATTTTGTGCATTCCCATTCCCCTATTTTTACATTTTTCATAACATAAGTTAATATTAAGAGTTAGATAATAGAGTTGTCTAAACACATTAAAAGCATTTTTTTAGTGTTTTGCCATTTAGACAAAATTGTACAAAATTTAAATATTCTAATTCATGTTTTTTTTTTTTAAATCCCAGTGACCTTTTGCAGAACCATTTATCTAATTGAGTAGTGCTTTCACTAAAATTGTTCAAATCTGCTTCACATAATACATGTGGGAATTAATTAATAGATGCATCAATTTATGCACACATTACAGTCTCCACATAATGCTTATAATCCCTTTTTTTAAATGCATGTCCATTTCTACATTGCGCTTGATGACAAATTAGGGGCAGGAGAGGTGTGACAAGTTTGTGATTCCCTTTCACGGGCTGGATTTTGAATGCTGATGGCTTTAAGTATGATGGATAGAGTTGTAATGAATGAAAGGTGAATTAGAGGCATGGGCTTCCTGTCATAACCCAGCGAGACTAATCAGCGGCTCAGCGTCTCTTTTCCCAAGCCCTTCATTCCAACTCTAAGAATGTAATCCAAAGATAGATGTGGCTCAATTACATTGGAATAGATCAAATTTCACACTCATTCATTTTCTAGCAATGCAGTGCATGATAAACATTGTATTGCTTCATTAATAACCAGACGTCACCCTCATTAGACCCCTTTTGAGCTTGACTAACAGGAGGAATCATTAGTCAAAACTAATATTAACAGGTACATCCGATTTTCATACCTCCCACCTTATTAACAGAGAGCCTACTCAAGTGGCCATTAATCACCCGCTGCTGAATAAGTCATGCACGAATGCACACGTGCACACGCCTGCTGGCATATTGCGTCGCGAGTCAAACAGAAGTGGCAGAGAACACACATGCTGATATTATATTCATATTTACACGTGCTTCTTGCGTTCTTGAGGTCGCAGATGAAGTCTTGAAATTAACTGGCAAATCCTCTCTCGTGTTTGCATCCCGACTCCAAATGTAGGGAAGCAAAAAATCGAGGACTATCTTCCTCTTCTCCGTCAGGCCAGCGGGTCCAGTGCCCTCACCAGCCAAAAAGAGCTTTTCTGCGACCATTTGGGGTTTTAAATGGGCTGAAGCAGGGGCTGGGTGATTGACAGGTGGGCACCAGGGCTTAATTCCAGGGGAATAACTCCAAAGCCTGAGTAAACAGCCCGCTGTATTAGGGAGTCCAGTGGAGATGAGCCGCCGAGGCAGTGCTGGCCGCCCCATAATCCCCTGCAAGTACAGCCAACATTGCTCTTTTAATTTACTTTACACCCAGGTGGGTTTAGCTGTCTGCTGATGGTGAGTGCATCATTATATTCAGAGGTAGGGCCCAGTGGTCTCACTCCCAAGTGATCCGGTTCACAAGAGCTCACTTTGGCATTCAGGGGTAAGAGAAATACGGAACTCTTTTACAGACTACTTTTACAAAAATCAATTAGCACTTTGCTAAGCTAGTAGGCTAAACTGTTAGTTTAAGTGAAGGTTAACTGACAACACAAAGAAAGGGAATTGTTTATTTTGACTTTTTTAGCTAATGACTTTTGTAGGGCTGCGCGATTTGATGAAGAGAATGAGATTTGTCTGTAATTGAGATCAAGTGTGCGTGTGTGTATGTGTTTTAGCTTCAGGTTTGTTATGCATGTTTGTAGGACTGCCCAGTTTGGACATAACCTGTGTGATTATATATCTATATGACAAAAGAAGAAGAAAGAAATATTACTAAGTTACTATTGTAATATTTCACTGATGATAAAAACAAAAAAATCAAGCATTTAGGAAAAATACATAATTTTTGCTTTTTAGTAAAACATTTTACTTCGATTATATGCGCAGCCCTAGTGTTACGTAATTTAAAATACATTAGTGATCTAAAAATGAAAATTCTGTATTAATTTTGTATTATTCAGAGAACAATATATAGGCGGAGCTGGGGTTGGCCACCCACTCACAACTGCTGCTTCTGTCTCTTTTTTTCTTGACAAGAATTGCATTTATTTAGATGCAGAACTTCTTTACGACCACATCGAGACTTTTCAGACGCACACTCCACTTTGCCTCAGTTCCAGGCACCAAGCTACAGGTGGCGATTATCTTCAGTAGAACATCAGTGAACTGTGGTCAGAATCAGATGAGATGTGTCAGGGTTCTGTCACTTCGGTCTATTGTTATTCATGGTTTTGTGACAGAGCCCTGACACTCCCATCATGTCCTGTTTTCATGTGAGCTCGTGAGCATGTGAACTCTCTCATCTGCGTTCCTTGTTTTGTGTTGGAGTGTGGTGTTCAGATTCGTGTCAGGGTAACTTTAATGATCCATCTATATTTAATTTAGAATTTAGTGTTTGATAACTTTATTCAATTTCTGTATATTTCCTACTTGCTGAAGGGCACAGGTAAATATGACATTTATTATAGTGAGTTTATGTGAAGATTGATTTGAATTCACTTAAATTAGAAGATATTTGTTTAAAGTCTAATAAATGTCAAAATTGATAACACTCAATTATACTGCAATGTTAAATGTCCATAATGAATGGTAAAACATTACCAGTGTTATTTTGGACTCCACTAACTTTCACTGTATGTACAGAGCCCTTCAGAATGTCTTATTTTGTATTTCACAGAATAAAAATGCATTTAAAAGATTACATATCTTTCCTCTGCCCCAATCATATGTGTTGCTATATGACACAGGCCCTGTTTACTCCAAGAGAGCATTGATCAAATCTGAGCAAATAGTTGAACATCTGCCTTGTAGGATTGGCTACCAGCTCATGGCATTCGGGTCATGCTAGCTTTATCACATTATCCAACTTAAAGCCCACTGTACATGAAATGACAACAGTCAAGCTGCAGCATAGACTTCCTGATTATCTAAGAATACCCTTTGCTGTCGCTCACACAATGATGTCAGCTTTCTAAGAGGTCGTTTAGTGTGCGTTTGTGTATGTCTGTCTAGTTTTCCTCTCTTCATTATTATTGGTCTACCATTAAACAGAGGACGCCAGTGAGCACATTAGCATCTGCCTGACTTGGCCGCTCTCGTGGAGGACTGGAGGCGAGGGGAGGGACAGGGTGAACTCTAAATTTGTGCTCTTGACTTGAAGAGATTGTTCTTGCAATTATCGGAGGACCTTTTCAGGGTAAATCAATACAAATGTAACAATCTCGGGTTTGCAGTGCAATGGCGTGATCCACTTGATGGATGAGTCCACCCATCTCTTCCGTAAGTGACTTCACTGGAGAGAGACCAAGAGTAGATCATCCTCTTCAGAAGACAACTTCAGCAAAATACCCTTGTCAGCTTCATGAATGTTTATTTTCAATTACAGTACTTGCGCAATGGTTTGAGCGAACAGATGGCTGTCATAACCGCACAAAAACTTTAAGCTTTACTTGTTCAGCATGATTTTTACATGTTAGATTGGATATATTGGCTTATTCTGGTTTACTCAGCCTTTGTTTTACTGTCAAAACTTTAAAGAGCTTTTTTTTTTAGATTAGTAAGGCTGAGTAGTAAGGATACTAGACAGTTAGCAGCGCATTAGCCTTAATGTGAGGTAACAATAGCAAAACTGATAATTTTGCAAGCAAAAACAGCCTGTTGTATATTGTCAATAGTTTAGCGATATGTGAAGTACCGCTTACTGAGAAGTCAGTTTGAAACCAAGCTTTTTTTTAAGATTAGTTAGTCTGAAACCAGTTTAAATTAAGATTCTAGACAGTTAGCGGTCTGTTAGCCTAAATGAGTGGCCACATATTAGCAAACGTGCAATAATTTTGAGGGAAAAAGAGGTCCATTGGGGGGTATGGTTTGTAAGGCTGAAACAAGTTTAAATTAGGATGTTATACAGTTAGCAGCGCATCAGCCTAAATGCATCACATTACCAAAAAATCTATTTTCTGTTGACAGTAGTGTAGTTGACAGTCATCTTGAACCCGTTGAGAAATCTGTGCGCGGAAGTCTTTCGCACTTGCGCTAAATTTCCAAACATGTGGATTGCTATGGAAAAGACTGTATATTTAATGTGAAAATTCACAGAAATGTGACCGTACCATGTGCTATGTTGTCTGTCATGTGACCATTCCCTTTAATATCTGACAGTGCGCTCATAACAATGTTAACCAGTGCCGCGCACACCCACCACAGTGCAAGCTGAGTGCGTGGCATTTCCCATTACTTAGCGTAATTATGCGTGCTAATTATTTTCCCATTATGATTACACAGTGGGGTGGCTCTTATCAAAATAAAAGTGCCCCCCCCAAATAGTTACACGTTGGCTGTTCTTTTCCCTGTTCATTGTGATAGTGATGGCAGCACTTAAGGATTATGGGGTTTGTACTGATATGGCTTCCCCAAACCCCCCCCACCCCCGTTATAATTCCTTCTTTTTCTCTCTCTCTGACAGTGGTGCCCCGAGCCAGGTTACTCGATATAACCGTAGCAACTGACTTTGCTCATTGTGGTCGTGTGAATCCTGTTACAGGCTATGTGGCTAGCGTTTATGGTGAAGACGATTGTCTGCCTGCCCATCCTCATCGATTTTAATTCCTATTATAAGGCACCATGTATTCATGGGGCTTTTGGGCTATTACAACCCTCAAACTAGACTAACAGATCATGGCAATGATTCTCACCTCTGCTTCTTCGCTTCCAGGAGTAACTATCTTAACTGCATATTGTAGTTATGTAGCCGATTTGTCTTTTTTTTTTTTTTTTATAGTAATTTTTTCTTCAGAGCACCACCATTGTTTTGTCATATTGCCTGCAAGAATACAATGCAAATAAAGCACTTTATGAACTCATAAATTAGTGAATAGCGAATCGATTTATCAAGACTGTTCATATGAATCATATAAATAGGAATGATTTACAATAATCTTATTAATATATTAATATATATGTATATACAGTATACAGTGGTGTGAAAAAGTGTTGGCCCCCTTCCTGATTTTTTATTTTTTTGCATGTTTGTCACACTTTAATGTTTCAGATCATCAAATTTTTTTAAATATTAATCAATGATAACACAAGTAAACACAACATGCAGTTTTTAATGAAGTTTTTTATTATGAAGGGAAAACAAAATCCAAACCAACATGGCCCTGCGTGAAAAAGTGCTTGCCCCCTAAACCTAATAACTGGTTGGGCCACCCTTAGCAGCAACAACTGCAATCAAGCATTTGCGATAACTTGCAATGAGTCTGTTACAGTGCTGTGGAGGAATTTTGGCCCACTCATCTTGGCAGAAGGTTTTCGAGCATGAACCGCCTTTTTAAGGTCATGCCACAGCATCTCAATAGGATTCAGGTCAGGACTTTGACTAGGCCACTCCAAAGTCTTCGTTTTGTTTTTCTTCAGTCATTTAGAGGTGGATTTGCTGGTGTGTTTTGGATCATTGTCCTGCTGCAGAACCCAAGGTCGCTTCAGCTTGAGGTCACGAACAGATGGCCGGACATTGGAACCACAGTTCCCTTCCAGGAACTCGAGCTGCGTTGAAAACACTATGGGGGGGGGGGGGGGGGGGGTACATGTGTAATCGCGCTCTGAATACATGTGTAATCTGTCCAATGGAAGGGCGAGACGTCACGGGCGGGTGACATAATCAACCAGGAAACTTAAAAGCACGTGCGGTGGAACCGGCGTCAGCTTTTTGTCATTCAGCAACCGCTACTCTGTGTGTGTCTGTCGATCTGTGTTGTGAGTCTTATTTAGTGTTGTTTGTCCCTTACAACCACTTGAAATAAGCTCCACAATGTGAGCAAGAAGTACTTGGGCGAGAGCAGATCGCATTACAGGCTGCATGTTCCTCCCTGCAAATGTTACATCACTGCTGGGGATACACACAGTCCGTGTGTGGTCTGCTTGAGCGTTTTGTGAGCGTTTGTCACTGCGTATGCTTGCTCTCGGAAGGCTTAGCCCTATTTGACATGGAGACGCCCCGCTTGTGCCTTCTGGTCTGTTCGGCGACGCCATCAATACCGTCGTCGACAGGTTCCAGGAGGCCTGTATACAAGCGGCAGCGTTCCAGCGATTCCTCCCTCGCCGATCTCTAGCTCTGGGGGCTGCTGGGCGGGAGCAGCCCTCGCCGTGTGCCAGGTCCTCATACAGAGATGCACAAAACAGAGCGTTGGTACTCGCGCACCCCCGCGGCGGGGCTAAAAAGTGCTCTGCCAAGAAGCCCTGATGAGCGTGGCCCAGGGCTTACGAGGGCAGGCCCCTATGGGGAAGAGCGGGTTACACCGCATTACACGGTGTCCGTCTCTCCTCAGTGCCCTCAGGAGATCAGTCTGCCAACCCTGCCAGATTGACTCCAGCGAGCGCTTCTCTCAGTTACTTCCGCCCCGAAGTGTAATGGAGCGGAGAAGCTCGCCACCCCTGCGGGGGTCTCTAGAGCTCCTGGTTCGGCCGTCTCCTGCCGGTCCTCCGCTTCAGGGCACCGAGCCAGCAGCTCTAGGTACACCAGAGGCCAGTCTCAGGAGACTGGTTCCCTCAGTAGACACTTGGCGATGTGGGAGCCCATGCCAAGCGTTTCTCATTGGGTCTTGCCTGAGCAGGCTCTGGTTCTATCAGCCTGGTCTTCCTAGAAATGATGCGGGTCTGAGGACCATCGTTTCAATAGGAGGCTTCAGCTGAGGCAGTCCTGATGCTAAGGCCCAGGACTTATGAGGGCAGACCCCTCTGGGGAAGAGCGGGTAACACCGCATTACACGGTGTCCGTCTCTCCTCAGTGCCCTCAGGAGATCAGTCTGCCAACCCTGCCAGCGTTCCAGGGCGCAGCTGGCTCCAGCGAGCGCTTCTGTCAGTTACTTCCGCTCGAAGTGTAGCGGAGCTGAGAAGCTCGCCACCCCTGCGGGGGTCTCTAGAGCTCCTGGTTCGTCCGTCTCCTGCCGGTCCTCCGCTTCAGAGTACATCAGAGGCCAGTCTCGAGAGACTGGTTCCCTTAGTAGACCATCTGGCAGCGAAAACTACTGCCAATGTGTCTCAGCGGGTCCTTCGTACTGTAGTGAAAGGCTATCATATTCAGTTCGGTGCTCCGCCGCTGCCTTTCAACGGGGTGATTCCCACATTGGTGGGCCCTGAGCAGGCTTTGGTCAAGGAACAGGAAGTAGACACTCTCTTGAGGAAGGAGGCCATCAACTGCCTGGAGATGCTGGCCGTGCTTCGAGCACTCAAACACTTTCTCCCAGACCTAAGAGATCACCATGTGTTGGTGCGCACCGATAACACAGCGGTTGTCTCTTACATCAACCACCAGGGAGGTCTGCGTTCGTGCCCCTTGTACAAGCTACCACAAGATCCTTGTGTGGTCCCAGGGCAGACTTCGCTCGCTGAGAGCTGTCTATATTCCTGGGTATCTCAATATGGGAGCAGACATCCTGTTGAGACAGGGACCGAGGCCCGGGGAATGGTGGTGAAGCAAATATGGAGAGTGTTTGGCCAGGCACAGGTGGACCTCTTTGCGACTCAGGAGACAGCGCAATGTTCCCTCTGGTTTTCTCTAGTTCCTCCAGCTCCTCTGGAACTGGTTGCTATGGTACAGACTTGGTTGAGGCTTCGTCTGTACGCCTTTCCCCGATCGCTCTGCTCCCGGGTGTTCTGGCGAGTGTGCACCGGGACGAGGTCAGCCTACTTTTGGTAGCACCGTTCTGGCCGGGCCAAGTTTGGTTCTCGAACCTAATTTCTCTCCTCGACGGCTCTCCGTGGGAGATTCCCATCAGGAGAGATCTCCTCTCACATGCAGGGGTCTTTCACCCCCGCTCGGAGTTATGGAAGCTGTGGGTGTGGCCTCTAAGGAGGCACAGCTCATAGCTTCCGGTCTCTCAACCGAGGTTGCTGAGACCATCCTCCAATCCAGAGCTCCCTCTACGAGGAAACTGTATGCCCTGAAGTGGAAACTTTTCCCTTCATGGTGCAGAGACTGCCACCTCGACCCAGTTAACTGCCCGATTGGTACAGTGCTGGAGTTCCTGCAGGCCCGTTTCTCTGCATGGGTAACCCACTCCACCCTGAAGGTTTACCTGGCGGCTTTATAGGCCTACCGCGCCCTTCTTGGTGGCCTCTTGGTGGGTTGGCACCCCCTAGTACATGTTTCCTTCAGAGGCTGAGGCCTCCGGCCAGAGAGCTTATGCTATGTGGTGGATCAGGATACTATTCCATAGCCTCGAGTCCTCTGCTCTCCCCCTTCTTGGGGATCAAGACTCACTTCTCAGAAGTTGGCTTTTGGGACGCAGGCCCGACCACTTTAGCCACTCGTGGCCCTTTTTCTCTTGCCCTCGCTGTGCCCCTGAGGGATACACACAGAGCAGGTACTTGGAAGTCTGGTGGCGTGGGCATCTCGTTCCCCTAGCGTTTTCGACGCAGCTCGAGTTCCTGGAAGGGAACGTCTCAGGTTACGTATGTAACCCCGGTTCCCTGAAGGGAACGAGATGCTGCGTCTCCAGGCCATACTTCCAATATATATATATATTACATTGAAATAATTATATGACAGATTAAATTGTATGTATTATAATATCAGTAGCACTTTATTTTTACATGACTGTTATATGTATTTACTGCAATAATATCATGATATTATTACAGTAAATACATCTAACGTAACAGGCATGTTACAATAAAGTAAATTGCAGTAAATTATGCATAATTACAAGCAACTTACCCTAAACCTAACCTTATCTGTAGTAAGTACATTAAGAAATTAATTATAGAACTCAGTACTTACTAGTCTGATTTACATGTGCAACAGTGTTGCCTTAAAATAAAGTGTACCTGAATTATTATAAATATTATGGTGTTTTTTAACTGTAATTGGTTGAGTAAATTTCTCTGGTCAAATATTGTTAATGCATAGATGTAGATAAGTACTTTGATGAATAGCGTCAACATTACTGTACATCTCTTTATTGTGAGATTGACAGCGAGGGTGATTTACTCCTGGTAAGGTGAATCAGTGGGATGTGGTGTACGTATATTAACCTTCAGGATCCATGCTACCCTGTTCTCGGCCATGAGTGAGGAATATTACATGAGAGGAAGACGGCGAGAAGTGGACGGCAGCCAGCTGGCTGGCTGAGCTCATTATGTGGGTCAGCAAGATGTTTCAGTCAACTTCTCCAGACATCACACCCAGATAAGCACCTGTTTCATAAATATTGCGCCTTTTAGCATAAAAACTACAGATATCATACTAGGAAATCTCAAGGCCTGTTCTCACAAAGTCTGATGGAGCTACAAGAAAACTATAAACACCTATTTATGCCATGAATTCAGACTTGGTATGAATAGGCCACATTCTCATGTACATACAAAAAGCTGAATAAAAGGTATTCAGTTTCAGTTCTAATTGTTTTGTCCAAAGGGTCTTTGTTTATGTGGGTGTCAGGCTCTCTCCCTTGTGCTTTGGCTTTTGTCACTTGTTGGCAATAAAGTAGACGTGTGATTTATTTATTTTTTCAGGAGGAGGCAGACATAACAGAGAGAGTTCCAGATATTTTGAACATGCAGGACAGATAACTGGACTGATAGAATGGCTCTTGTACCAAAGTGCTAACAGAGAGTTAACATGTCTGTCAGTTAGTTCCCTTTGGATATAGAGGGGTCGAATTGCCAGAAGGCTCAGCCTGACTGCAGGCCCCGCGCGTATAGCATATAACCAGACAAACCTCAATATACTAGCTGTTATGACTATAACCATGGACTTTATCTTTTAGTTCATTTGGTATTTTGAGCACAGCGAGCCCGTAAGATTCAAGCCAGTTTGCATGACTATTTTTCTCTAATAAACACACAAATACACATAAATATACATGAGTTTGTGCTTTACACATTGAAGCTCAGGGCTCAACATTAAAGGATTTGCATTGCTGACTTGGTCATGCCAGTAATTCATAATTTTTTCTTTCCCCGCCAGCAGTTTCCCTCACTCTATTGTTGTTGTTGTTATTGTAATGTTTTTAAAATTGAATAAAATGTATATATCTAAATTATGGAGCTTTTATTTATATTATATTTATATGTAAAATATATTATGTTTTATATGTTCTATTATATATTTGTATTTCATTATATATATATATATATATATTACATAATTTAAATGTCAAGTTTTTTTTACTTTTTTTACATAATTTAAATGTCAAGTTTTTTTTTAAATGTCAAGTTTTTTTTACATAAAAAATATTTGCGTAAATTATGTGGCTTAATTATTATAAAACTATATATATATATATATATATATATAAATATTTTTTTTTTTTTATGCTTTACTTCTCACTTTATTGCTTACTGCCTGTAGCAGTGATATAGCCAAGATCTATCCTTCCTGAGAGCCAGGTGACATTCTCCATCTATCAACATCGCCGGTCGCAGCGAGAGGCTGGACACGTGTGACATACCTTTCGCGTTGATTAAGTTTTGGGTCCTCAGGGTCCATACCAGAAGAAACCCACCTCATGCTCCTTGACACTCTAACTACAATACATCTGCCTGAGATACAATAGTAAAACATAAAAGAGCCATGTTCATAACCTATATTGAATTGAGTACATCTAGAAACTCTTTGGTAGATGAATGTTGAGTGAATCAGAGACGGTTAGCTGCTTGGCTCCGTGCTGGTTTTCACTAGACCTGCAGAGGAAGATATTGACTTGAGTCCACATGGAGGTCAATCGAAGTTCACAAGCCAAAGCTGTATTTATTACAATCTATAAAAGCAAGAATTTAGGATCCTAGTGGCTCCAATCAGTTTAATTGACACTAGGCTGAACTCTCTCCTCCCTATTTGAATTCTAGTGGCTTCTGGTCTAATTTAGCTCCTTTTACAAAATGATCAATACATCAATTTTTATAATCTTATTTTATCTGTGTATTTATATATAAACTCTGACCCTCTGTTCTTTAGCCCCTCAAGATCAAATAGAGCTCTGTGTAGCTCATTTTCTTTTAGTTCTGGGTTGTTTGCTTGGATTGTCTTCTGCGTGTCATCCACAGGGGTCAAGAGCTGGGTTGTTTCTATGACAACAATGCTTGACCAAGACCCTTTATGTTACTCTATGTAGAGCATTTTATCTCATAAAAAGATACTTATGATTGGCTTTCCGTGAATAACCACAAATCCTATAAATTAATTTATTGCTATTCATTGGTTTTGTCTGATGTTGCGCACACACACACATACACAATTAATAATACTAAAAGGAATGTATTTTTTATATGAAATTTTATTCCTGTGATGCAAAGCTGAATATTCAGCATCATTACTTCAGTCTTCAGTGTCACATGATCCTTCATAAATCATTCTAATAATTTGCTTTGCTGCTTAAGAAACATTTCTAGTTACTGTTTATGTTGAAAACAATCTTGTGCTGCTCAATACTTGCATGTAAGTGTGTAATTTATTGTTATTATAATAGCAAGTGCATGTAACGTATAACAAGGACATCTTAAAATAAAGTGTAACCCTTATTGCTTTAGTTTTTAGTATTTTTAAACCATAACATAGCAACATAACAAAAAAAAAACAACAATCTAGATTAAAGGACCCAAGCTAGATAACTACTTGTCCCATATCTAGAAGCCATATCTAGGGTCCAGAAAATCATACAAAATTGACTTTTTTTATAATTTGGACTAGGAAGCAACTGCATTAAAAAGTGCTAACAAACCACTCTGAATACCTTACCATTGTACACAGCCAGATACTCATGTACCACAAATGTAGCTGTCTATTGTAATCTAACATCCAGTCTTGTTGTTTTAAATGTGCAAACACAGGATTCACAAGGCCTCTGGGCTTGTTTTCCATCTCATTGTGAAATCGATGTGCCTAATATATACGTCAGTAAGCTGCTAAATGCTTTCCGTGTGTCTAAGTCTTTACTTCAACACCTGAGGTGGAAAAAAGCGAGGTGCCATCACAGTGAAAGTCAAGGTGATTATGAGGGCTAATTTTTCGTGCCTCACATTAGGCAGCCTTGTACATCAGTTAAGCTCAGAAGCCCCTGTAATCCCTCCTGGTTTGGCCTGAAACTCCAGCTTTCTCAATGAGCTTTAGAGGTGAATCCTTTCTCTGGAGGCTGTAGACGAGGGTTTGAAAGGGCAGAGGCCAATTCTGTTTAAAAAGTCTTCTGTCGTCCCACAGGAGATGCTAGTGGGCCTCAGAACCCTCCTGCTGGAGTCTAACACCTGAACCGAACCATTAACCTCTACCCTCAGAGCACCAGGGCCTGTGGGACACCTTTAACCTAAGTTTATCCTAACAAATGTAAGGCACCGCTGTTTAAACAGGAAAGGAAACAGAGTTTAGGCTCATTAATCTCCTCAGCTTTTCTTTTGTCTGTCCCTTCGCCTCTTTTTCCCTTTTGGCAAAGTCATGGCTGTGTTCTGCCCCATTCTAGGAAAACTCTGTGACAGTTTTGTATGTGTTTCTGTGGCCGTGAAAGTGTGCCAGACCCATGCTAAGAGCCCAGTTGATCCCAACCCAGCGTTATTTTAGTGTCATCAATACATATTTTGAATTTAGGATATTTTATGGAAATTTTTATGTCTATATTAGTTTTAGTAAAAACCAGTATTTAGTTTTTGTTATTTTAGGAATAATTGTTGCTTATTTTAGTATTATTTTCAATTATTTTAAACTGATTGAAAATGAAAACTGTTGTACTGACAGCTAGCTGAAATAAAAGTAAATTAATTCAAAATAAAGTATATTTTTATATATATTCTTTTGTTTTATTTCAAGTAATGATTTTGTAATGGTTTTAGTTTTTATTTAGTTTATTTAATGATAACAATCCTGTCTTGTTCCCTACCAGGTCACAGTTGTGTGTGCTTTACACACTAAAAATATGTAATCACAATTAATTACAAAGAATTTAATTGTAAAATGCACTCCAGTAACCTGTTTTATTTACAACTTCGAAAAAAATTATAGTTCCACAGTGTAGTTAAAATAAAGTAAGTTTATTAAATTTTTTATATTTTACTTTATTTCAGTTAATGTTTATTTTGTCAAGTAATGATTTTTTTAAATGGTTTTAGTTTTTATTTAGTTTATTTAATGATAACAATCCTGTCTTGTCCCCTACCAGGTCACAGCTGTGTGTACTTTAGAAAAATATGGGCGAAAATAGTAGCAAAACGGTTTTCACTGAGAAATTGCTAGTAAATCACAAAAACAACAAGTTTTCCATTATATTAAACCATACATTTTGAGGTATAAAAAATTTACAAAAAGTACTAAAAAAAAAAAATTCACAGTGTAGTATATATACGTTATTTTATTTCAGTTAATGTTTATTTTATTTTCAAGTAACGTGTTTTATTTTTTATGGTTTATTTTATGGTTTTTATGACTTTATAATATTACCAGGCCACAATTGTGTGTTGGACACGTAATAAAAATATTGAATGCGTATAAGAATAATTCTTTTCAAATCCAGTAACATAATCCAAATTTAGCAAGCCAAGTACCCAGCTGAACAGAAATCCTGGCTGCGTTATATTTGTTCAGCTCTCAGCAAATAAAATCTGCGATTTCCCGTCGTAATGGCCCCTCGTGCACGTCTTCGTTATAATATATTCACGTGTCCAGAGATTGCATTTTTGTCTAAACCACCCAAGCACATTGATCTTTACGTTTCATTGTGGCGGACTGAAATCTGTCTGTTTTTTCAGTGCCATTTAGATCGATGCTTTCACCCTTTGGTTTGCTCTCTGTGTAACCTCTCACAACTGACAAGTTGACATCAATTCCCCATGACAGATGACAAAATTCTGCCATCCTGCATTCGTCTTCCGCTAGGCCCAAGAAGGGACCTTTCTGGGTAATGGGCTCAAATAAACCCTCTCTGAGAGCTGTGAGGATGCTTGTGTCGCCAAAAGGTGTCTCCCGCCACCATTCAGGAAGGAAATATTCGTAGATGAGGGGAGTGAGCTCTAGTAAACCATCATAGGGAATAGCTGCGGTATCAATCCACAGCCGTGGCGACAAATCCCCCCCTTTCATTCCTGTGAATGGAGGATTTATTTTTCCCAGGCAGCTTAGAGAAGTATTGTTAAGGGGGGTTACTGTATTATCATGTATGGAGCTCGCAGCCGCTGTGACCTCTGTGTTTTTGTGGGGAAGAGCCGAGACGTTTGGCTGTGATGGGAACTGTGTGATTAAATCCCGATTTAGGGATTGGGGTGAAATCCACATGGAGGATTTCCGGCCACACTTTCTTGCATTAATAGGCTATACCAGGCTGGAGTTGATACAGTCGACTCTAAATCTCATGTGGAGGTTTTGGAAGAGCACAGGAAGTGTATTTGTATTAAGCATAAATAGCTATAGTAGTTACAAGCTGATTGAGGAAAATAAGTTATTGAGATAAATCAAGTTTGGTTACCTACATAGTGAGCTGCCTTCTTAGGCATTAGCCAAGTAACTGAATTTGAACAGCAACTCCACCAGACTCATCAATGATTGAAGTAGAGTTTGCTGTTAGCATGTTGCTAAGCTAACAACATGAAATTCTTAATAAGCATACAAATACATTACAGGGACAACGCTATTGGGAAAAATAATACATTTTTAATTACTATGAGCTATTTTATTGTCTTACCTCGGCTGCAGTTTGGGATATATTTTCTACACTAAGTTTGTGCTTTTAAAGGTACAGTATAGTTCACACAATTTTTTATTTAATTTTTTTCATCATTTAGGCCTAATCGCCTCATGACATTTCAAACCTGTATGATTTACTTTCTTCTTTGGAACATTTAAGAAGATAGAAGAATGTTGCCAAGCAAGTAGTTTTGGTTCTCATTATCTTCCATTGTTATTGTTATCCATATGGTGAAAATCAATGGAAACCTGTTGGATCACCAGCATTCTTCAAAAGATGTTTTGTTCTGCAGAGACATATGAAATTGAAATTCATCTATTTTCTAAATACATATTGTTATCGTATATTGACCAATTCATCTGTGCATATGTTTATTTACTGATTTAATGTTGACATCATAATCTTTAATCAAAACTCAATCTTCCAGTAAAATTACAGACTTCTCTCTGTTGACGAATGACATCTCCAGTCATTCAGTCTACTTAAACTCCACCCCTTTCATACAAGTTGACATCTGCCTCCATCCATATAACTGAAAGATAGAACCAAGTAACTGTCTTACATCCCCCCCCCCTTTTTTTTTTTTTGATAATCAGTTTCTCTCTGATGTGCTTCATAATACAGAACAAAATACCAGTAGTACTTAAAAGCATGTCTGTTCTAATGTTTTCTTTTGTTCTTAGGCTTAAGAGATTTTTGAGTCCGCTTTTTCTCTCTTTCCAAGAATTTACAAATCATATAATCAATTTAGATATAAATGATTAGTGTCAGTGCTAGACAATCTAATATGATCTGTTTTCCTGTCAAATGCAATGGAATGTCTCCAGAAACAAGATGTAATCCTTGGGCATTGTCATCAGGCTATGTGTTCATTTCTTTCTGTTCTTAATTGCCTTTGTTTCTGTTGAAGCCTTTAACTCTATAAATGGCTCATTGTAAATTTATGCCATGTAATTAGCTTCTATAAGATGCTATTTGGAGTTTTTCATTCTCGTAGCAGTATGTACTGAGGTTCATTGCAATTTATTATGATGCAAACCGTGTTTCTTACCTCATATTTTAAATTATAAATAATAAAAAAACATGTTCTGGTGTTGTGTTTCAATTGTTTATATTAGCAAAGCTTTGTAAAATGAATTTAATAGCTTGTAGAGTACGATAGCGAGCAGTTATTAGCTTTTACTAAAGCATTAACATGATGTGACCCATCAGTAATAATTAGGAAATGAAAGTTACTTCTTTTTATGTTTCCAGCCTTTGTGGTTACATGAACACTTGAGTTTCAGCAGGTTGTTATGGGGTGCTTATGCTTTACTCTCTTCGTTTTTGTGTGTGAAGAAAATAACTAGATTTGTAGTTTTGTTTTGGGGTTTTTTTCCTCATTGAGCTAAGTCATAGGTTGGGTTAAAATAGAAGATTTATTAATAATTAAATTATATTAAAACAATATTGAATTATTTAAAAATATTTTTTCTGGCTCTTATTTGTCTGGATGCACTTTCACAACTGGTGTTGGACATTGGGTTACTGACTCACACATGATCTGCACAAATTTATGCACACTTCATTAAAGATGTGTTATGCTTGTTAGTGCACCCTAGTCTGATGTAACTTGTGGAGTCGAGAGACTATCAGGAATGTGTGGGTGTGTCTTCATGGAAATATTTCTCATGCTGCTATTTTTACATTAATTTAATTGTCATCTTTTTGTTGTAGCTATACATTATATTGTCATATCAATTCATCAATACCTTTAATACCATAAGAGAGTATAATCACATTAGTGATGCAGGGCCATGAGGAGCAGATGATAAGACAATAGTGCATCCCTACATTGATTTATTAATGCATTTTAAATGTTTGGAAATATGTAATAGCCCATGTTCAAAAGCTCATAATATGGAGATTACATACAAACACAAATTTGATTTGTCAATATTATTTGTGTTCTCAAGTGAAATGCAGTGAAAACAACTCGGCAGAAAATATAATCCACTAGAGAGTCTTGTTGAGTTAATGAATGCAGTGCAAATAGGCTTTTCTTTTGTAAGAATTTATTGATAAAAAACCTACACTTATAAAAAGCCACTGGCTCTGTTACCAGTTAGATTCCAGTTTAGTTAGCCCCGGTGAATGAGACTCTTTGGTCTGTATTCTTTCAGATTTGTTTCGTATTGCAGCACTGAAACTCTGGTTCTGTAAATAAAGCTTAATTTAGGCCCAATGTTTTTGTTGCCACATAGGAAATGTTCTCTTGTGGCAAAATATTACATGAACCCCAGAACATAGCCAATACCTTGCTCACGCAGAGCTCGTGATAGCAGTGCTAATGGATTTCCGGCAACATTGTAAGGTTTGAATCAGCCCCACTGTGTCATTAGAGTGCAATTAAAGAGCCTTTGCATTCATACAGTTGCAGAGAGCACCATACAATTACACCCGGACTATTGCTAAAAGCAGCACGAGGGTCTCAACGTGCATCACCGATGTCCCCGGTGCTAATGAATTGAATTACAGACCTGTGCCTATTTCAGGGGGACTAAATTGCTGATCTCTCTGGAGAGCCAAGGCACTTGACTGGGCATATATGAATGATTTCCATCAAGAACAGACAAGACATACCCCCTGTTACTATTAAACCCCTTGCTTACAGCCTGTCAGCATGCAGTGAACAACCTTGGGGTATGAAACGACAGAATTATTTCACAACAAATGGTGACACAGTTTCTCGGCTGAATTAAATATTCTGTTGTTTTGGTCACAAATGTTTTGAGCCCATCACCTCAGCCATAAATGTCATCTGAATGGTCTAAAAGTGGGATAGGGACAATTTTTTATCGATTTAAAAAAAAAAAAGCTTATGTTTGTGGGATTCGAACTCTTGATGTCTTGCAATCGCAACACAATGGCAAATTAAAATGAAACATTTTCAGGATGAATACCTGACCTAAAGTGATGGGGAAAGGAGGAAGGAGCAGGATCAGGATAGTTGCAAGCCAGACTTGAATCTGCATTTCTAATGTGAGCGCCATAGCTCAATATTAACCTCAATGCCTTGTCTAAAAATAGCTTTTTTTGTATTCTAAATAACCACCAACCAATAATAAATGGAATGAAGCAGAAATTGTGATCATGATTAAAATGTGATTCCTCATGCAGCTCTTTAACTAGCCCATGCTAACCAGTAAGAGTTATAGTAAAGAAACAGACTGCTACAGATCGTTTTAGAGATGCATCACCAGTTTTTAAACGCAAATGTCTGAGTGCCCTCCAATGTGATAATTCCTAGCCCAGAGCAATCCATACTTACTGCATTTCAGTGAGATAGATAGAAAATAGGATAACAAGCAGAACAACAATACGAGAGGCTTAGATTTATAGTTTATGGCCAAAAATACTTGGAGAATATTCTTTTGCACTAGAATTAACATTATTGTCATTTTTTTCTCTCATTCACATTGCATGCCTCATCAAGTCAAAGGTAATAACGAGTATCATAATACTGAGGGAAATTGAGACTGCACTCAATCATATTCTCCATTTGCAGTAAAGAATATTGTACAGCATTAAGAACACTTTTCCACAGGTAAATCAATCTAATGTCTAATCTAATTCTTTAATACCAGATTTAACTGTCTATGGAGCCATCAACCTCATTTCACTCTATTAAGGCATATTTTCTGTAAGTAACAGCTAAATTTCCACCTGTTCCTCAAACAAAGTGGTTATATGTCATTTCTGCATTCCAGTCATTGCATTCAAATTTTATGCCCTGAATGTTGTAGCATTATTTCCTTGTGGTATCAAAAATAGTATTGACTATAAATATTTTTCAAGGTATTGTATCAAAGTTAGAAACAGTATTAATTAGCGTATTACATGATGAGGAATTTATGCACTGTAAAGTAATTGTCTGTTATTTCTAATTGGAAATCCTCTTAATTTGTCTGGAAAAGAGCGGCTTGAACATTGGATTAAATATCTTTATTTGTTCCACAGAAAGACATTTGGTTTATATTCATTTAATGAATTATTTCTTTAAAGGGGTTCCTCTCTCTTTGCTCAGGCATTGATAGGACACTCTGTCTTTATTGATTACGCGGAGATACAGATCTGTGGTTTGAGTCCTACCGGCGCCTGCAATATCTGAGAAGAGAGAAAATAATCGTCAAAGAGTGATATTTAAGTAAAAGAGCTGTCCGAGGAGCTGCAAAGGCATAGTGGCATTATTTATTTGCACTTTCTCTATCTCTCGCTTTCATTTCTGTCCTCTTAATGCATATTTCACTGGCCCGCAGTGGTGTGTAACCATTGGTTACTGCTCTAATAAGGGTTCCTCTGTTTGCCCGAAGCTTTGACACCCAGAAAGTTTGCTCGTGTGGCTCTGAACCCAGCACTTCACATATCTTACTGTGTAAATGGGTTGTTGCTAAGGCGATGGTGCAATGGCGGAGTGTGAAGATTACCAGTGTTGACACTTGTGTCACTGTGATTAGTGAAGAATTAGCGGAACTGCACAACAGGGGAGAACTGGACACAACCGGACCTGAGGCTCATATGCCATCTCCAGAGAGAGAGGAGAAAAAAACGTCTCCAGAAAATAGACGAATAATATTTCTCTCTGCTTTGTAGAGTCAGCCACCGTGTTGAAACAACAATGTTGTGTGTTATACTGTACAAAAAGGCCCGGTTTGTAGTTGAAGTCTGTATTTCACGCATCCTAGGTCAGCTGGGTGTGCAGAGTGTGTCACCGTTGAGAAAGAGAGCTTTGTAGGCCTGTAACCAATAGCGGTAGCGGGTTTGTCCTGCTGAATGTGAATCAGAGCGGGCAGACTCATGCCCCTGGCTTAGATGGTGGCTTTAAAGTGACAGACAAAGCCCTGGGTTATACACGTCAGACGTGCTGAGCCCGGGGTTACACGCATGACCTCACCGCCCAATGTGACATTTACAGAGTGTTGCTGTCATACAAGAGAAGTATGAGGTGCGGGGCCTGCAATCTGAAACAGGTATTTCACACATCGGTCAGGTCTAGGTTTAGATTTGATTTGATTTTTTAAAATCACTTTTCTTTTGATAGGACAGAGAGCAGGAGGACCAAAAGTGATGTGAAAAGAAGGAAGGAACAGGATCGGGATAATTGCAAATCAGACTCGAACCTGCATTTCCAATGTGAACGCTAGAGCTCAATATTAACCACTATGCCATGACTCCAGCCTTCTAAAAAAATAGCTTTTTGCATTCTGTACTAAATAATCATTAATTAGGAAGACGTGAGATAAAATATCATCCCACACTGTTCTTTATTCAGATTCTCTCAACAGATTACTAGCCATACCCAGGTCATAAACATCTTGTAAACAACACCTGGGACAAGAGAGATTATATTTGTGGCCTTTTGCATTGTCTCTGTTTTGTCTGATAAGTTACTGCAGGAGGACCAAACTGATGGGTAAAGAAGGCAGGAACAGGGTTAGGATAGTTGCAAGCCATACTCGAACCTGTATTTCCAGTTTGAGCACCAGAGCTCAATATTAACCCCTATGCAATATATCCAGCCTGCTGAAAATAACTTTTTTGCATTCTACACTAGATAAATAGTCATTAATTATGAAGACGCGAGATAAAATATCATCACACGTAGACTGAGCCCGTTTGATGGCTGCCCCATACAGTGATTTATGTAATGAAAGTGTGCAGGCAGCAGCTCTGAGCTTCAGGTCCACGCTGTGACAGCCGGGAGGACAGAAGACGGATTGGTCGGTTTAAGACTCGACAGTGCTGATGCACTGCAGGGATTTTGAGTCCTGGCCCCACCATGCTGAATACTCCATGAATTCATAACTCCCAGCCATCTCCACCAGGACACGTTTTTTTTATTTAAAACCATCGCTGCTTCGTTCTCTTTTCACATGCCCACACCAGATTGCTTGCCTATCCAGGTCCTAAACATCTTTTAATCAACAACAGGGTCAGGGGAGGTGATATTTGCTGTCTTTTTGCATTGTTTCTGTTTTGTCTGGCTAGTTATTGTTCAGAGATTTGGTCGATGCTTTACTGTGGGTCATAGGTAGGTTCAGATAAAAATTTTTTTTTACTTTTATCACTGTAATGGTTTTGTTTTTTGAAATCAATGAGTGAGATTAACTTTACCAAAGGGGGAAAAGTTTATATGTATTAGGGATGTGCATCTCCATAACTGAGGCTGATGTGATAAGCATGTCGATGCATAGCCAACGATACGATATAAGATACATACTGTAAAAAGTAATTTGTTAAGTTTACTTAATTCAATTGTGCAAACTTGTTGCCTTAATTCAATTAAGTAATCTTAACTTTAAAAGTAATTTGTTAAATTTACTTCATTAAATTGTGCAAACTCGTTGCCTTAATTCAATTAAGTAATCTTAACTTTATTGTATTAAGTGTCATTTAATTCCTGTTTACTAATAGATTAAATGTATTCCTCACTTACATTGAGTCATAATTACCATTTAAGTTTTGTTAACTTAATTGAATTTGTGATCTGGGTCCGTATTTATCAAGCCTCTAAGAATTACTCTCAAGAACACTGCTAAGAATTGACTTAAGTGAAAAAAATTCTTGGCTCAAAGCTGTGCTTAAAAGTTAGTTATCATTCATCTCAGTCGTAATTTAAGCGAAGTGTAGGACTAAATCTTAAGTCTCAGTCTTAGAGATGATTCACGACACTGTTTCACAAACGGGATTTTGGATGATGACATACACATGGACCAATCACTGAATAGATTTCCTTAATTAAGAATATTCTCAGATTAATTCACATTGAATGTTTAAATTCCTATTAGGAGTTTACATTCAACACACATTTTGCAATAAAGAAATTTCAAGAGAATACATTATGGCAAGGAAACGAAGCATCATCACAACTCAATTTAGGGTGCCGATAGACGATAGTATAGTTTATCGACGATAGTCAAAGATATTGCCTGTTGCTGATGTCTTTGACGACAGCAAGACGATTATTATTATTATCCGTCAAAAATAGACAAGGTGCTTATCTGTAGTGATGCAGCGCAGAGAGCCGCTTTAGAAACTTTCCATGGCGTGGCTGATCACCTCCGGTGGCCGTGGAGCTGTAATGCGCCGCAGACATGTGCAGTGTAAATAAGGGGTAAGAGATTTATTCATCATACAGTGTAGATCGCATATGATACTCGTGCTAAACTGCAGTCAGTTATGATGTTCTTTGGTAATGTAAATGTTCTTTGCTCTTTTTGAATAACTGAGGAAATGTAACCATTTGATTAAGTGCTGGTCGTCAAACACTTCAAGAACAATCTTCCTGTCCTGAAAGATTCGCGCACATCTCTGTCTCATCAGCGCCATCACAAGCGCCTGCTGGCAATTCCTAACCACTTGAGAGACCTCTCCAACTGTTTTAAATAACTGGGAGACTAAAAGTGATTCTTAGCTTTAAGAAATTTGATAACTTGCTTTTATACTTAAGTTTGAAAGTAGGAGTAAATTTCATGAATTCTCAGCACTTAAGACTAAAATGGCACTTTGAGAAGCTTGATAAATATGGGCCCTGAGGAACATTGAGAGTAACTATATTACTCAGACTCCCAGAGTGCACTGCGGCATGAATAAATTATGCAATTGCTTTGTTTTACTGTTGTTGTTTTTTAATTTGCCAATTTGATTTGCTGCCTTGTGTCAGTAGTAGTACAACAAGAAGAGCAAATAAAGTGGTTTTTGTTACAATTAATACAAATAAATCTAATTTTTATTGGTACCATTGTTGTGATTCGCGTGCTGAATGTCGAAGTCTGTGTGTGACCAGCATATTATCACAAATATGAAAGAATTATATCAACCCAATATAAAGCTTTTCAAGGTGTTCAAAAAGAAATGGTAAAAGAGCATTAATAATCACAAAACAATACACTAATTATTTAACTAAATGATAGGTCACCTTCTATAAGCAACCTATTTATTACTTTTCTTCCCTTGAAATCAAATAACTCAGATTTCATGTTGCATTGCTGCATTAATAGAAAGATAATCATATTACATAATACAAATTAAGTTCCAAGTGCCCAACCAAAGGGAACGCTAATCACTGTAATAATGAGTTTAAAAAACCCCACACATTTTAGGAAATGTGATGTTCTCTCAAGTATTTCAGGTGTATTGAAAATTCAACATTCAAGATGACTTTGGGAAACGAGTGAAAGCAACAAGTGAAAGATAACTGCAGACATGGAGGAAATGACTGAAAAGTCTATTAAGACTCTTTTTCTTTTTTTCTTCTGTTGTTATTTTGCACATAAGCAACATAGTGCCTCTCACTGGTTTATTAATTTCATTGGTTCCTTTGCGGCTACTTGAATATTTTAAGTTAGTGTCACTCAAAGCAGTAAGTAAATAGTTTTATTTGCCTTGAAAGTAGCTGTAACTTAATAAAACCTAGTAAGTATAACAACTAAGTAAAGGTAACTAAGTAAGGTAAACTGTTGGATTTATATGTGTAAAGCAGCTACTGATGCACTACGATTCACTGTGAACCGGTGTCTTTTATCGCTGTCATTTTTTGGTTTTTTGAAAGCAGCCAGTGAGATTAACTTTAACAAAGGGGGAAAATTATATACTAGAAGTGTTTTTTTTTTTTTTTGATTTTGTATGTGTGTGTGGTTTCTTATTTATTTATTTGATAAATACACAAGGTGTCGAACGTCTAGAATTCTGGACAGAAATCTTATTTCTGGAGACTTACTGATCGCATGTGAATGTGGTCACTGGTGAGTTTTTAACAGCCCTGTGCTGTTTATGTCACAGTCCCATGGACCATTAAACTGAATGTCCACCATCTGTGTATGGCAATTACATGCCTATATAGAGCAACAGAGATGTTGTGTTTGTATTATGACAATATAGCTCTAAATAGGCATGTTTTATTGCATGCCTTGAACTCTCAAACACCTCCTGTAACCTAATGTTGTGAAACTGAAATGGAGGACAGGGAAGTCAGCCAAGTCGAAGGGACATAGTTCCACCTACACAGCTTTGCACCTTTGTCATGTTTCACAAATCATTGAACACTGATCTCCGAACAGGTGTCTCCCCGAGTCCTCACCTGTTGTTCACGCTACATGCGATAAGTAACCGGATATAAATAAACAGGTCCACCTCAAGACAAGCGCACGGGCCTAATTAAACAGCGTAAAGCAATTAAACTGTGCTTATAGCAGGTATCAAGCTGCCAAGTACCTGGGAGATGGTCGCTGGAACTAGATCCAAACACGCGAGGCTGGAAAAGCTCAGAGCAGCCACCTTGCAGGATGACTGTGTGAGCAGAATGCTATGCTCCGACAGGCTAATTTATCATTGTCCTGTTGCCAGGGCAACTCGGAATCATGTGATCCCCGGGCAGTGTACCGGTGACTAGTAGAGAGTGACTCTGGTTTGAAGAGAGGCTTCCTGCGATCAGAAAGGCGAACTGTCATTTCTCATAATAATCAAGCTTCACGGCGTTGACGGAAAACGACAGTCGGAATCTCCTCTGTTTGTCTTTCTCCCTTTCGTGTTGTGATAGTTGCACAAAACGCCCATGCCTTCCTCCTAATTCTGCTTATCAAAATGAGTCTGGAGTTGTTTGTTTGCTTCTGTGCGTGATTTGTTTGTTTGTCCGTGCGTGTGTGTTTGCCTGTCGGCCGCTGATGAATTTAAATGACGTTTTCCGCCGAGCAACACTTTCTCTTTGTGACACGCTGGCTGGCTGCCGCGTACATGCTCGCGGGCTCTGTGTCTAATGACGGAAGGGCCGCAAAGCAGCCAGGATTCCTGCGGATCCATGGTGTAGGAGAGCCCCCCCCCCCCATTACCCCTACTGACAGGCCCTGCGAGATGAGCTCAGCTCATTTGCAGGATTTACAGAATTTCTATTGCAGACAGGCGACAGGAGTGGCAGCGCTCGACCGGATTTCTCAGAAAGCAGCCTGCTGTCTTTTCGCTTTCCTGGCCTCTCCATCACTCCAGGCTCGCATGCGGTTAATGTCGTGTAGGTGGATGTTTCTTCAACCGTGGGCGCTTTTGGTCTGGAGAAGGGATTAAGCTGCCTTTGGATGACTTTTTTAAATTCACTGGCTCATTAATTTGTTTACTAACGGTGTCTATATTGTCTTTTTTTTATTTGAAGTAATTTCCACCATAAACCATTCTATGACAGAAATTATTTTTCCAAGACCTTTTCAGTATGACCTTCATATTACAAAAAGAAAAAAGGCTGAAACCTGCTTATTTGAATAAAAATTACCCCAACTTGGAACATAAATATGCCTGTTGAAAAAGTGCCCACAGGATCAGGAGTCAGAGCTGCTTTTGCAAAAAGCACAGAACACCTAATGATTGTCCTATTAAGGAGGAACCTGCAGGAAAACCGGTGCGTGGTTTATTCAAAGAGGCGTCTCTGTTGAAGTTGCATAAGTGCACACCCTCTCCTCCTCCTCTTCATCCTCCACCCTGCAGCAGCGAGGCACACGGCGAGATCACAGCCCTCTTTGCCCTCAAATACAATATAAGTGGCTTTCTCAACAGAGCCCAAAACAGACTGTTTTCCTCCTCTGCAGGTCTGTAATCCAAAGGGGTGTGGAAGAGCCTCAAAGAGCATTATTCATCTCTGTGTGCATAATGCTACGTAGGGAGGGATTTTATAAGGGCTCACCCGGGAGAAACATACAGTGAGATGCTCCCGCTCTACTGGCGTAAATCGGGTCAAATCAGCAAAAAGCATAATAAAATAAGCCTTTTACACATTTGTTTACATTGGTGTGTAGGATGCATTTTATTACAGTGTTGAACAGTAAGACAGAAGACGAGGGTTGACAGGTGTATTAAGAAAATGAAGGTCCTAAATAAATGAACTAACATCAGAATCTTGTTCTTAGTCTTTCATTATTGTCACGGTGCACACAGCAGGGAGGAACAAGGAACACGGAGACGAGGATGTAACTCAAATAATATGTCTTTAATGAAGACAGGGCAGGACAAGGCAAGGCAGACATCAAACACCGGGGAGTAACGAGTAGACCAGACCAAATAACATTGAACAGACAGAACTATAAATACACAGGATAATTAAGCAAAACAGGGCTGGACAAGAATTAACTAATGATTGCATTTAACAAGGACAGGAAACAAACCAAATAAGGACACAAGAGTCAGGAACACATGACACACACGACAGAGGACTGACAATTGTTTGGTAACACTTTATTTTAAGGTGTCCTTGTTACACATGTACTTACTATTATAATAACAATTAATTCTGCATAATTACATACAAGTAACCCTAAACAAATCCTAACCCTAGCCATATAGTAAGAACATGGAGTTAATTAATATTACTCAGTAATTAGATGTATAATTACACTTTAACAAGTACGCCTTAAAATAATTTTAATAAAAATCAATGTTAATCTATTAGCATGTCTATGGAACAGCAACACTATTTTTGCTATCCCACGCGTTTGTAATTAGTCATATAATTATAGCTTTTTTCTTCAAGTTGTATTTTCATGTAGATTAATTAAATGCCAACACCTTTTGCACAGTTCCTCTGCAATTTCTATTTTTAAAATACAGAAAGTTTTTTCTCTCTCTCTCTCTCTCTCTCTCTCTCTCTCTCTCTCTCTCTCTCTCTCTCTCTCTCTCTCTCTGTAGTGTGCTGTGAAACATAATATGGAAAGTAGGTCATCTTTTTTAAGCATTATTTAGTTAGAGCAGTGACAGCTTTTGTGCTTGAAGTTCACACCAGGGTCACACTTTTGGTTTTTGGTGGCAAGAGAGATATTTTATTTTATTTTATCTTATTTTATATTTTATTGAAAAAAAATAATATTTACATTTGCTGGTTTTTTAATCCATTAATGAATAAAAATCCAATTATTTTGTACTTTTTTTTTTCTTTTAAAGACAAATAAGATTTACATTGCTTAAAAGTGCATGTTGCAAGTACTGCATCACAGTACTATAGCCAGTCTAGGGTCTCCTGTATGCTAGAGTGTTTTGTTCATTAGCCAGAAAGCTTCATTGCATGTTTGTTTCCTCTGTTTAAGAGGCTGATCTCTCTCTCTCTCATTCTTTCTGTTTCTCTCTCGATCTCTCACGCACTGTGGGGTGTAATTGGATGTTTTAATTGGGTTAGATTCTACAGCTGCAGTTCAAAGCTGCGGGTGTAATCTGGGTTTATGCTGGCCTGACATTAATCAGTTTTGCATGGGCATCCTGGGAGAAGCCGGCTCCTCCAATGCTGTGCCAGTGCTGAGATGCTCTATGGAGCTCTGTTGGCTGCATAAACCTGGACATGGAAAGAGGATTGAGAAATACAGAAAAAAAATACAAACAATCGGAGAAAAGAAAAGCCAGACAATAGAAACAGGAGGAGAAAAAGCCATTATGAGCTCCTTCAATTAGCAGATGGTTTATGAGGCAGCATTAGAGCATGATGGATTGGGCCACTGGAGTGGTTTGGATAGTACAGCATGTTTCATATTAGAGCTCAAGTACTTCTCCTCCTGTATTTGGACAGTGTAACCTGCTGTAAAACAATGGTTATGTATGTTTGTAGTTGTCCGAAAATAGCACTTTCATTCTGGTGATGCTTAGCGGAGGCTGTTTTCTGTTACATCATTTTGATCATATTATTTTTACTTGTCAGCCCATTATAGAAAAAGTTAATTAATTTCAATTTTACTATATTTTGTAATTACAAAAAAGTAATAATCAATGTATGTATTTAATGTTTTATTATTTTATACTTTAAACAACTACTATAGTCAACTTGCAGTTTTGCTGAATTGTTAGTATTTTTTACAGTCAGCATATTCTGCATTTTTTCATTTTATTTTTTATTTCATTTTAATGTATATAATATATATTGTATTATTTCAATTATTTTATATTTTAAGCAGCAACTATAGTCAGTTTTCTGTTGCTGTTTTTTTTCAAATCAGCCCATTCCACAAAATATTTATTGTTTTATTTCTTTACACTTCTAATACATGTACAGGGCTCTCAAGTCTCACGCATTCACGGGATAACTTGTCCCGATATATAGACGAAGGAATACGGAGGGAAGTTCTCTGCCGAGTTCATAGCTGAGTTAAATGCCACCTACCAGCCAATCAGAAATTAGGATGTTGTTGTTTCCGTTTAAATGACGTGATTCTGCCTCACGCTAGTTCGTTACTAAGCAACATGGATGCGCGTGCACATGGAGTGTGTGTAAGTTGAAAGATCCAATGAATGCTGTAGGTAACCCCTTTATATATTTATTTTTAATTTTTTTATTTTAAAATTCCTGGACGAAATCACTTGCCTATGAAAAGATAGTGAGAGCTGATTTTGGGGAATATAGCCAAATTCGTGCTAAAGTGTGTTATTGATGCAGTCAAAAAAACTCTCCACTTGTTTGCAACCAGAAGCTTTAAATTAGCTTTGGCTTCCTGAAAGGAAAGTACTAGAGATGATATAACAGTTGATAAATCTGATAAAAGACAGACAAATTCATCCAAATAAAATGAATTGTTTTACATAAAAAGTAGCAAAAATACAAAGAAACCATGCCAACTGAACAGCAGTGCTCAATGTACATACTGTACACACACAGTAGGATTACAGAACTTGTCCTGAGCATGTATGTCAAGCTGTGTGTGTGTTTATGTGTGAAACAGAGAGAGAGAGAGAGAGTACACATTTCATCTTATGTTTTTTTTTCTGTTGTGTTTGTTGCACATTTTGATGACAGGGGTAGGGGGGTCCCATATAAAGCAATGTGGCTTCCCCACTCAAATTCAGATGCAGTGTGCTCTCCATGGCGGATTTGAACAAAACCAAAACTAGGAACAGTTTGACTCTGGATGGAACACTATTATCTGTCATGACAGTGCTTTATGTGGGAGTCCTCTACCCCTGTCATCAGGCATCAATATGTGCAACAAACATTTACAACAGAAAAAAAGAAACATAAGCTGAAATGTGTACTCTCTCTCTCTCTCTCTCTCTCTCTCTCTCTCTCTCTCTCTCTCTCATACACACACACACACACACACACACAGTTTTACATACATGCTCAGGGTAAGTACTGTAATCCTACTATATATGTGTACAGTATGTACATTGTACTGCTGTTCAGTTGGCATGTTTGGGGCAAAGTTTCTTTTTATTTTTGATGCATTTGTATTTTTAAATACATAAATACAATGAACAATAAGTAAAATTGAACTGCTAGCAAAAACTTGGGTGCTGTAAATATTTGAGTTGCTCCTCCCCTTTTGAGTGACTCCTCCCCTTTGCATTGCCCCTCCCCTAATCTCACTCCAAACTTTCGCTATAACTTGAGAGCCCTGCATGTATATTTACTTCTTTTTTTTTATTAATTAATTTATTATATTTTAATTTATCTGACACATGTAGTTTAGCCAGATTTTTCTATACAATATAGCCATTACCTTAATGTTTTTATCTATATTGTGAATTGGAGCATATGGAGATTTTCTGCTTTAAATAGTTTTTAAAATCAATCTTCAGGGTCTTTATGACAATAACCCACACGATTAGTTTGTCTGACATTCTAAAAGAGTTTCTTTTTTGAAGACTGATATCAGAGAATATGTTAATATTGTCCTTTTTTTAGCCCACCGTTCCCTTTATCTCTGCTGAGGATGACCTTTGGTTAGCTTTCACCCTTTCATAAAACATAGAGCTTATAGAGAAATAGCAGCATTTTTTTGTACTATCTCACTCAGTGAACAACTCGGCCAATTAAGTGGCAGTGGGTGGGCAGCCGGTGGACTTTGTGATATTTCACTCTATTCCGACAAACTGAAAGAGAAAAAAGGAAACGCAAAAAGAAACGTCCAAACTGTAGAATTAACTTTTGCCATTTAGTACATATGCTTTTTTTAAAGTCACAAAGGTTTTCCGCAAAGGAAAGCGTGACTCTGGACCTGATATACGTAAATTGTCATCGGCGCCACATCTTCCTGTTTAGCTTGGGTGACAGTGGGCCTAATCATATTTACTGGAAACGAAGTCCAGGAAGCTTGTTTGCGGGTCACAGGAAAAGGTTTTCCCGTTATCAGTGTGCAGAATCAGCATGCTAAATGCTAGCAGACAAGCTGTTTCCAAGCATTGTGGCAATAACAAGAGGTTCCACGCCGCCAGAATGAAATCGGAGTCTCTATGCGACACCAGGCCTGTAATTTGTTATCTCCCTTTCACCTCAGTTAATTAAAAGCCATGCAACAGAGAATGCCTGCACTTTACCGTAAAGCAGGTTGCTGGAATTAGATGAATAAGATATGAGGGTTGACATACAACCTCTTCAATTTCACACAACACAAATAGCTTTGGGTTAGCTGTAATTATCTGCAGATGTGTCCATTAAGGTTGGGGATGAAGTTTTAATCTGATGTTATTATGCAGAAAGGATGGAATCATAATGCCTTGGCTGCTCGGGGTCTCGGCGCCGTGTCTTGAGAAGCCTTTGAGGTGCCTCGAGTCCCGTAGGTGTTTATCCTTGAAAATAACTCATGTGTGCTCAAAGCTAGATTCATTAGTGTAATAAGTTTGTGTAGCACAAAATAAGTTACACAGATTTGATTGTGACCTCTCCGCATTTAAAGGCGTGCAGAATCGATATGGACGGCCGGGATCAGCTTTCATTTTCATTAAGGAGCACTTTTGGAGGCTACAGCCAATCGGCAGGGGAAATGACAGAGAAACGACAGAATGCAAACGTCTTTTGAAAGACAAGAGGGTCAGTTTAATTACTTTCCGACGGCTTTCTAATTCCGATAACACTGAGCTGAACGTCCACACTTGGTACTTAGGGTACAACGGGGCTAAAGGCGCCTTTGATGTTATTTTCCTCTAAACCACTAGATGGCACAAAAACATGGCGTAGCACTTTCCAAAACATTCACTTTTCAAGATTAAAATGATTTTGTTTCTGTATATGAAATATGATTTTAATGACAGTATATTTATTGAACAGAAATTATTTTATTTTTCAAAATAAGTAGAAAATAGTACAAACTTTGCTAAAGTGATTGTTTTGAACTAGTATTAACTTAAAAAAAAAAAAACAACATAAAAAACCCCCCAAAAAACATTATTTTAGCTGAAGTATTTGTATCAATACCGTGTGCCTTTTACCCTGTGTGTGGGGTAAAAGGCCCCCCCTTGCCACCTCATACATTTATGAGGTTATAATCATAACTTGAATGATTTATTTTCACACAAAACCTGTTGCTCCATTAATGTTCAATATAAACGTATATATTTCTGCGATTATACATTTTAGGCGCAGTGAATAGCAAATTTTTTCTAAAGGTGTGCCTTTAGCCCCGGAATTCAATCTTTGAGAGCGTTGCGTATTGCTAAGTTGCTCTCGATGGAAATCTCTTTATAACTAATTTACTAGTCTCACATAGCCAGACTAAATATTTAATCTATCCAACCATCCTACCTGGTGAACTTGGGCAAATTCAGTGCTTAGTTCTTTGAAATTGCTCTTTGTTTCAGTGTGGTACTTTAAAAACATGACTGGAGCACACCAACTTTTTTCCACACTTTCAAATTTTTCTATTTTTTTTTATGTCAGGCTGTTAGCTTAGCAACATGCTAACATGAAACTATTGAAATGAACTGCAAGTCGAGTCAAGTGATATTAGATTTACATTTAGCCTATGTAGTTTATTCCAAACCACTCATTTATGAAGTTCCATAGAGTGCTAATGAATCATTGGTAATGTAGTTTTCCACTAGGAATTGTGCTGTTAAGTAAGTATATTAAAAAATAATAATAAATAAGTTGAAATAATGTGAGCTGATGGCTTCAACAAAAGCATTGATTGGCAACTTTGTAACTCACAGTGGGTCTGTCTTGAACTGTTTGTAAGTTATCGGTAAAATCAATTCCCCTCTGGAGAAAATAAATACGATTTTTCACTTTTGGCACCCAACTGGTGCATTCTGTTTTAGTGAAGGTGCAGCCTTGGAAGGCAGCTGCCTATGTAGGCATTGAAGAAGTTGAATAGGATTCAGAATATAGCTAATAAAAATTCTCAAAATAAGAGGAAAAGAAAAAGAGAAGGGTTTTAATGTTACATAAAATAAATACCGTAGGTGGCCTTAGTTGGAAATCTAAGTTAATGTTCTGTGGGTTTCTTTCTTTTGTGATTTGAAAAATAAACTCCATGCAGGTTAATCATTTTCTGCACACTATTTTTTAAAAAGCATTGTAATTAAGTTTATCACAGCAGAAGGTGATTGTAAGCGTAAATGTGGGCTGTTTGCTGTTTTCAGAGCTTGGCCAAAACTTCCTTTGATCTTGAAATGAGCAGCATGAGTTGAGAGTCGTGATAACATTAAAAGGAGCCGCCTAACTGGCATATCAATTACTGGAAGATCCGGTGGCCATGCTGGACACCAGATAATAAATTGGGAATCCCTGCTGTCAAAGAACATCGGAAAGAGACCTAGAAAGAATTTGTGTCACCAAAGTGGCATGAATAGACAGCAGACAGGCCTGGAATACCAATGAGACTACATCCTCGTGATCAGAAGTCATTTGATTTCAATGAAAGTTTGCAACAAATGCTAGAGGAGTTGAAGAGCGTTTACCAAGTACAAGTAGAAACGCCTCACACTATCTAAAGTTACATGCGTGTCGCAGTGCAGACAAAAAGACCAGCTGGCAAGGACTCAAACACTTCCAGTTTGATTTTCACCAAAAAGGAATATGTTTTCTCCAGTGTCACCTCCATATTTCTGTCTCAATCTTTTTGTCTATCTCATTTGTTTTTATATAGGCCGAACGCAGAGGGGAGTGATGTATTAATATCGAAGGAGAGGTACATTCATCTCCATGAAGAATATAGTGACGATAATAAATTATCGTCAGCGCCCTGACTGACTTATTCTGACAGCGATTCTATTCAGCAAAACCGGACGCAACGCATCAGTCACTGCCCCAGGTATATTATAATGAGAGAGATCCAATACATCTGTGGCTATATAGGCAAGATAGGTATTGACAGCGCTTTGCTCCAGGGCTGACCATCGTAATTATTCCACACAGTCTGACCGTGACATCCCGCGTTATGGGAATAAGCATTTTTATTATGACAGTAATACAGATCTCATTTCCGTTTGAAGCTGAAATATAAAAGGAGCCCCGATTGCATCATCAATGTTGAGTTTGCGACGGTTCGGCCGTGAGATGCCGTAAAGACGGCTAGCATGATGTCTGCTCCCATTAGGGCTTATTTTTGCTTCTAGGAAAGGAAGAATTTAGAACCTGCCTTGGCCAATTTAAGCTTTTTCCTGTGTTGAAAGGTCAATTTCAAATGGATGGCTGCAAAATAAAGGCTTCTCTGTCTCTGTCAGTGGAATTTGTTTCGCACAGGCACGAGGAGGGAGACCAAATGGGGGTTTATTTAAGTACATTGCCGTCACTTGACATTCTGACTCTTCTCTCAGTCAGAGACTTCAATGTTATTAAACTCTTCAGTGGATCATCGTCGCTACGGTGTCCTGTGGTCTGGGGCCTGGTAATTTCAGACAAATAAACCTCTGAATTTCATGCCTATTAAGGGGGGTGGGTTATTTCTAGGCAAATTAGTCTGTTGTTGAAGATTTTTTTATTAGACTATCCAGTGTGACATTGAAAGTTACTGATGAGTTGTAAAGAATAGCTTTAAAGCACATGTGAATTTCATTGCATTTCATACAAAATTCCTAATCAGGTAGCATCTAACAAATGATTCTTTTCAAGCTATTTTTTGCAGTGGCCCTCAAGTTTGCACAGGTGTCCTAGCGGAGTAACCGCAGGTGTAAAAACAAGGTCGTCATACTCCTCTATTTGCATGGAATAGCGATGTGGCTGATGCCACACAGTAGACCACGTGCATACTTTTATACAGTAGTTACATACTGTAGAATGAAATTTAATACAGAGCAAGTTTTTTCGGATACAAGCTTTTGGTTTTATTTTGCCTGTATCTGCATAATAATAATCAATTCCAGTGTTTCCCCTGCCATTATCTTAGGAGGGCGGCCCGCCCTCCCAACGGCACCCCCCGCCCCCCTTGAAGGTCAAGTTCATTTTATTTAATTTTATTTTCTCTATAGCGCCAGATCACAACAGAACACAAGTGAGCTCACTCCCACTAGTATTTGTAAATATTAAGCCGCAAAACGACTATTTAAATATGACTTCTGCCTGTCTGTGTTAATGTATGGCGCAGACGCGCGGTTTTGTTTGCTACTCATACAGAAGCACGCGGGAAACTTACGGTGATATTAGCGTCTGCCGCTTCACTAAATGAGGACATGAACAACATCTCCAGAACTGCTCTGAGAGTCACTTCGAGTAAAACTATCCTTATATCATATACACACAGAAATGTAAAGGTATTCACGGCAACCCGTCAAAATAAAAGTTCGGGTTTCAATTGTATACACTGCGGCAGAAATATATTCCTATTGATAGTTTTCAGTCATGTGACCGGCTCGAAGACTTGGAGGGCAAAACATCCATAGAACTGCTGCACAAGCGTGTCAATCTTTCATCTGTTTCCCAGCCACAAATATTTAGATCACCTCTCAAAAGAATAAAACAAAGGTATTTCTGAACAAAATGGAAGTTTTGGCCATTTGAAATCCATACTAAGCACCCGCGGCAATATTTCAATCATAAACAGTGCGACAAAACGTTGTAAAAACACTGAAAGTGCCTTAATATATTTAAAACGATAATATTAAAAGATCAAATTCAGTAATCTCTTTATTAATGATGCATAGTTTACATAGGCAAGCAGATGAGGGCGGAATATTAACGCAATCCGCTTAATGGTTCAGTGTTTTCCTTATAATGGTTTTCTATGGGAAGCCATTTAACGTGAAACTTTGCAAATTGCATTTATATTCTAGCTTCATCCTCTTGCTTGTACAAAATATACATCATCAATAAGGTGTCCACTGAATCTCGCCTTTTAATATCTTCATTTTACTACATTATTACTTGATGCAATCTGCATAAAAATAGCTGGCGGTCAGAGGAGCAAAGCTTTGTTTTGCCCTCCAGGTGGGCGTTCCTATAAGGGTGTGATGTCACGTGAAAACTATTAATTGTTCAGTAGAATGTACGTAATAGCCTACTAAAATGATTAAAACCTTAATTTTAAGGAATAATCATAAAATGTCTTCAATGTTTTAATTGTAATATTAAATCCCCCCCCCCCCCCCCCCCCAACAAACTAAGATTTGTTTAATTTTCATTAATTAAAAGATAAATTAAAATAATGTTTTTATGCCGGAATAAAATACAATAATAAATCAATATAATAAATAAAATACATTTCTATTCTGAGAATTCTGAGAAGAAAAAAAAATAAAAAATATATATATATATATATATATATATATATATATATATATATATATGTATGTGTGTGTGTGTGTGTATATATATATATATATATATATATATATATAATATATTATATTTTTTTCAGAATTCTGAATAGAAATGTATATTATATATTTTTTAATTCATTCATTTATTTAATTGGCAGTGCTTTAACTAAATGCATTCTGAATGGTCATGTGACACTGAAGACTTGAGTAATGGCTGTTGAAAATTCAGCTTTGCATCACAGGAATAAATTACATTTTAAAACAGTTATTTAAATTGTAGCAATATTTCACAATATTATAGCTTTTTACTGTATTCTCAAATAAATGCAGCTTTGGTAAGCCTTAAAAAAAAAACATTTAAAAATCTTGCAGTCGAACAATCCTCAAAAGTATTTAAAAAATAGCTTAGTGAAAGTGTGCTATTTTTATGCTCTGAGCTGTTAGCGGTTTACCCTAAGTAGCTCACTAGCTGCTAATAAAAAGTGGCCTCGAAGTAATAATAAAAAAATAATGCTGTATTATTTTGCATATGGTAAAATCCTTCTGATAACAAGCTTCTCTTTCTCCTCTCTCCTCTCTCATTGCATATGTCTCTTTCTCCAATCCCTCTTGGCTTAATCTTGGCAATCTAGCTTAAAGAAATGTTGAAAGGAAATGTCCGGGTCTGCTGGCCCAGAAAAAAAGAGGTCATCTGCTTTTTATACACAAATGAATGGCTTGTCTCAGCTCCTATGTCTGTAGTTAAAGAAAGTCTCTGCCTGCTCAGATATATTTGCCCATTCAATTGACTTTTCAAGTTGACTTTCATTTTCTAGAGAACACACATCAACTGACCGCTGATGAGCAGCTATGGCCAAACACAGTTCATTCCTCAGACTCCGACCTGCAAAATGGAGGGCAGTGCGGAGGTGTTTTTTTTTCTTCTTCTTCTCTGTGTGTCCTGGTAAGGTGTCAGAGATGATAAATGCAGTGAGGCCTCTCGGCGGGAGATTCCACTTTTGCTGTAATTGTCACGCAGTAGCTTGGAGCTACGTCTGCTAATGCAGTAACCAGTATCAACTCAGCACTGAGCCTGTCTTTCATTCTAACACCTGACACACGATCTGCAGACCAGGGTCATAGCGAGCCTCATTTATTTTCAGACTCAGTTTCATTCCTTTTTTTCTCCTCACCTATTCTCTTTCTCTTCATCTTTCTTCCCTCATTTTTGCCTCTGCGAATTGTCAGCTTACATTTAATCAACATCAACCAAAACCATTTCTTAAAGACTGGCTAAATGATTTCCACCCCCTTTCTTCTTCTACTTTTTTGGAAAATTTGCAATGGGGAATTTGAATCATAGTAATGACAGTTATAGAGTGTCTGTTTATACAGTCCTGGATGCTGATTGGTCAGTGGAGTAATAGATATACCTAGTAACAGCTATGACGCATTAATCTTAGATTACATGTCATGGACTATATGCTCTATAGGAAACTATTGGGTACAATAATGTTTTAATGAAAATTGTTTATTTAAAAGCAAAGAAAAACTGTTTTTATTTTGTTTTGCTTGGTACATTATATTTATGGCTTTTATTACTTTTATTTTTTATTTATAACAAATAAATGTATGTGTTTTTGTTGCCGTTAAGTCTGTTGATTTATTTTTTAATATCTGTAAAAAAATATCTTTGATATTCAGTATGAAATCAAAACTGACTATTCATACCCATTCCTGGCCTTATTGTGCATAATTCACCAGTTCTCATATTTTTCAAGAGAAATCATGTTCTTTAATGTTTAATTTTTCAGCTTAAAATAAAATTTTCATAATTATTCAATTTTTTTTTATTATTTAACATCAAAACATCACTTGTAAAAAATAAATTAACTTGATCCACCTGTATGTTTATAATGTTTAATTTTGTTTGGATTCAGGATTTTTTTTTAGGGTCTCAACTAATTATTATTTAGTAACTAGTTCCACAGAAATTTTATGTTCAGTCAATGTCTGACTTCAAAGTGTTGCCTGAATTGTTATTTTTTAGTTGGCTCAACCTTTACTGAAGTTTTATAGTGCCCGTGCACGTGTACCTGTTTTTATTATATATGTTTTATTATATATTATTAGCCATTGGTGTTTGGTGATGAGTTTTTGGCTCAAGGTCTGCATATAAAGTCACACCAGAGGAGTTCAGCTGGGATCAGGACTTGGCTTTCTGCAGACCAGTCAAGTTCTTCCACACTGACTGAATCAATCATGTCTTTTTGAACCGTGTCTTATACACAGAGGCACTGTCATGTTAGAATAGAAAAGGGTCCTGTCCAAACTGTTGCTATAAAATTAGAAGCACACAATTCCGTAGAATACCATTATATGCTTTAACATTAAGATTTGTACTCATAGAAATTTCTAAAGTAGTCAAACATGTTCATTAGAAGGGGGTGACCCAATACTTTTGGCAATATAGTGTATAATAGCTAGGACTTTGAAGCACATGCACTGACCAGTAGACCCTGGTATTTGAAAATGATTCTGCTTTGATTTCTGTGAAGCTCTAGGTGTTCTCCTTATTTGAAGTCACTTGCTCTAATAATTGCCACTTTCAATACACTTTCAGTACACTTGCTTATGAGTAACTTTCGGAAAAAAGTGTCTGCAAATGACATTAGTGTTAATGCATAATTGCCGCACAATGTTTCTGAGCATGTCTGTGTGTGGACCGTGGCAGCTGGAGCCATCAAACTGTGCAGAGTGCACTGTTTGGGTGCTCAGGATACGCTGGAGAGCCAGGAGCATACAGGCGAGCATCTGCGGGGTCTCCATTAGCAGGACCCTGGCTCTGCCGTCATTCAGCCAGCCCATTTTAAAAGCAAATTAGCTGCTGCCTTCAGACGCAACCACCCTCGTCCCCTCCCACCCAGCGGGTATTCATAGACCTAAATATCAAAGCATTTAAGACAAAGAAAGGGGTTCGTCCATTAAGGTCATCAGCTGGAATGTTGATTTGGTGTTTAGCTTGTATCAGTGGCACGACACTAGGTTTCAATGCTGAGTGCTCCACTCATGCCCTTATAAAACCCCAGGCTTGGGAGCAGATGACGAGCTTATTTACCACTTTGGGAAATAAGAGGTATAGAGAGATATTGATTCATGCAGTCATTATGGCTTTAATTGCGTATAATTGGCCCCATTTTGGTCATTGGTGGGGCAGCTTGTTTGTGTGTGGTTGAGAGTGCACAAGCATGCTTGTTTGCTCGAGTCTCGGCTGGTGTGGATGATAAATGCCAGTAGTGTGACATTTACCCAAATAACCAGCAGAGGGAGTTGGACTTGGCTGAGCCTGGTGGTCCATGTGCCCACTCAAACACTCATCTGAGAGCAGAACAGAGGGCACTGAACGTCCCCGGAGAGCCAGTGCCGTCTGCAGCATCAGAAAGAAGGATCACAGTTCACCTCCCTTCTCTGATTGTTCTGAAATCTAAGCACGACTGATTTGCATGAGTGTTGTGTTTTCAGAATGGCTAGCATATGTGTATGCAATTAAGCTAATAGGCATTCTCATTCACTCTCCTTTTTGACCTTGTGCAACAGTGGATACTGATTTAAGTTTGTATAAAGGGTAGATAAAAAAAAAAAAGTAAGAAAAGCAAATGGAATGTTTTTTGGAATGCTTTTTTAGGGTCAATTGTTTTATTATTATTTTTATTATTAAGTTAATTAGTACAATAGATTAATCTATTACATTTATGGTCAGTACATGTTATATTTATAGATATTTAATGGGGCATGATTTTCATATTTAATTAGCAGAACATTACTTTTGCCATCATCTAATCCTCACCTAAAATTAATCAAAACACAAATAATTTAATAACACTGCTTGAGTCTAACAAAATACATATTTTTTTCATACAGTGCGACATAGTGCTATGATCCCTAAATTTACGTATAGCATTTTAGCTCTTTTTTGTTTTATTTTTCATTTAGACAAACTATTATAGAATTTTAAAATCTGATATTTAGTTTAGCTTTTTTATTTCAACAAAGTAGTATTGAATTTTAATACCTGACATTTATTTTTATTTTTAATTAATTAAGGTAAAATAGGACAGAATCTAAAATCTGCCGTTTATTGATAATAAAATAATTTTCAGTTTATTGTCTAGACTTTTGGTAACAGGGCAGTATTTTTAATTGTTTCTCTTTGAACACATGCAGATCTGTTGCATCGCATCTCACTGTTTTCCAGCATCTGACGCAATGAGCACCACTTTTTAAGAGAAAAAATATATATTGTGTCATGTTTAAACCGTTCAGCACACAAACACAAGACCTCTGCATTCTGTATGAGACCCCAACTATTCTTTGAATACAAATAACATCTGCAGTAAGCGTGGTTTGATGAGGCTCATTGCCTGTATCTGTGGATGCGCTTTACATACGGGTCAGGGGACATGATTAATTGTTCATTTTTTATCACATTATTTTATTGTAATTAATCACACTAAATAAGTGTTAAGTTGACAGCCCTAAACTTTATATCTGGCAAGTTTATTGTAGCATTATAAATTACTCATGACAGCTGTTTGTGATATCCGTGTGTCTAGAGGTGAGAGTGAGAGAAGAGAAACCATCTTTAATTTATGACAGGTCTTCCACTCCCCCTACAGCCCTCTCAAGCCGAATGTTAGGACTCACTCTCTTCTCTAATGCTCCTATCTTTAGCATTTGCAGCTCTCACCATCTCTGTTTAACTGATTCCAGAGACTGAGATGGATGGAGGGAAAAAATAACAAGAGCAGAGTTGCATTTCTCCATTTTTGCTTTTATCTAAAAAGCCCTCCATGCATGCGTCCATGGGACCTTGTGTCATCATTTATGTAAACGGAATGACGCTGAGAGTGCACTGATAGGCTGAAGAAGAGGAAGAGAGAGCAAGACCTACACCATGAGCTTCTAAAGACTGGCTGTTGCTGTACATCGTATTTGGTGCCTATTTATGCATTTTCCTCACCAATACTTTTAGATTGCTCCTTTAATATTCAGCATGAAATCAAAATAGATCCTGTTTACTTTATTAATACACATTCTTATTGTGCATGATTCATCATCATTTTTATATTTATGTTTAAATTTTTTTATGTTTTTTTTAAACACTTCTTGTTAAAATATACATATATTATTTTTTAACTTTTCATACAGACAAAAGTCCATGCTGTTCCTTGTACTCACTCACGTACACACTCCCGTCTCCTTTAAATCATATGAAATTACTTCTGTGCAAATTCCGGGAGAGATCTCTCCAGCTGGAGAATAGTTTCCTCTTTAGGAAACCTACCCATGTTTCAAGAGGTGTTTGTGTAATGGCTGTCATGCTTCTTCGCGTATATTCTCTTTCTCAGCTGCACAATATCACACTGGCTTAATTATCTGTAGTTTAAGCTTGCTAATATAATCTCTCATCATATAGCATAATTCTCTGGGATCAATAAGGTGGAACTAATCTGGATTTGATCAAATATGTGGATTTGTGTGCTGGGGGAAAGAATAGTTTATGTATTTGATGTATCACTTTTTCTTTTTCTCTCTCTATCCAAATCTCAGAAGACTAAACACAGACTGGCTTATTTAACTCTTAGGCATTTGACAATTTTAGCTTTTTGATATGTTTGCACATTTTCTTTTGTGTGGTGTTAATGCACCGGAACACTAAAGAACATGCAAAAGTTACAGCAGCCTGCGACGTTGCCTCTGATTGTTGTCTTTAATAACTTTAATTTGTCTTCATTTAATTAGGCAGAACTTTTGAGAATTTTTGTTTTGATGTAAAAAGGACACCTGAAAATAAGTCCTTATGTTCAAAGAAATTCAAAATACAATACAAAATTTCTTTTTGTCTGAGAGAATAACAGGTCTGGTGTTGACTCTCGCAGGAGTGCTGAGCGTTTCCTGCGATGAATGCAGCTAGTCGAGAAATGTGCGTCATATCAGGGTCATTCAATAGGTTTTTATTTTTTTCCTTTTCTATTCTCACCCTGAAAAAAGGACACTAAAAACAGACCACGCTCTATAGGTTTGATTGCTGCTTTGCTCTGGTAAAAAACATATTTCTTTCTTTGATTTTCAAAAGTGTGGACTATGGATAATTACAAAAAGGGCAAGAGAAAGAAAGCAGCATGTTTGGTTTGTTGCTGAAGTGAATTTTCACAGAAGCATGAGGCATTGTAATGGCATTACTCTTTATGCTAGTCATGTTAATTTTTACTATACTATTTCACTAAATACAAAGCAGCCCATACCAGATATACAGTACAATGGTAGACCAAAATATTTAATACAATTTAAAATTTTAATTGTTGGTTTGTGTACATGTCTTTAGCAGTTGAATCATATCTTGTTGTTTTTTCAGCATCTCCCGCCATGAGCAGCATGTTTTTAAGATGTCATATCAAGTTAATAATAGTTTTTTTTAAAGTTGCATATAAAAAAGGCCCCATCCATGTTATTGATTCTTCTCTAATGAATCAGGCACAGGGTCTGAAACTGTCTGAAAAAAAACCCTCAAAATTATTTGACATTATTTGACTCTTGTTTGTGTTTAGTTGTTACTCAGTTTGAATCAGTTAACATGTTTAGAAGAAGAACTTCACTAAATTGTTGTGTTTTTATGAACAACCATTGCTGTCACTGAAATGGTTAACCTAACTTTTACTGTAATTTCCTTACTGTATTATGTAAATTAATGAGAGTATTTTCATGATCCAAAACAAGTGATGCACAACATGCATGTCAATGAAAGGGACCTCCGTCATGCAGTCATAATCAACATTTATTGAGAAGAGTAACCGCAATGAGATTATTTAAAAATAAACACAGTAGGATGAACCTGATATTCAGTTAAATTAAGTTTTTTTTTTTTTTTTTTTTTTTTCCCGGCCTGTCAGTAACACAGATAACACATGACAGTACGTATGTGTAGCTATGCTATCATCATTCACAGCCTTTTTTTTTTTTTTTTTTTTATCTTTTTTTTTATATATTTATTTATTATTTTTTTTTTTTTATTAATTAATTAATTAAATTTTATATACCCTTTTATTTAACCATACTATGACCGACAAGACCAGGGGACAGAGAAAACAAGAGAGAGAAAGAAAAAAAATAAAAAAATAATAATAATAATAATTATAATGATAATAATAAAAATAATAATAATAATAATAAAAAAAAAAAAAGGAATTAGAAAACAAAACAAACAAAAAAAAAAAGTTGTGGATAAAGTCAACAGAGAAGGGGGAGAGAAAGAGAAAAAAAAAGGAGAATGGGGGATAGAGAGAGAGAGGAAAAAAAAAAAAAAAAACAGACAATTTGCTTCGATACCTGCTGACAAAAAGAGAAAACAACAGAAGACACAACAGAAGATACAACATCAGAGAAACTGCAGCAACAACCAACATCTGTATGAATCACAATAAATTCTAAATGTTAAATGTTATTGAGCAACACGCATAACTAATATTACAAAATAAGTTTTGAAGCAACAGCAGATCAGAACAATGTGTGTCTGTGAGCACCCGTTTTTACACCAATGTGAATGCTTGAGTGTACACCTGTGTGTGTGAGCGCGCTTGTGTTCATAAGGTTCCTCCATGTAAATGTTTAATAGTGTGTGTGTGGGGAACAACAGCCCCATCCCGCAAGGCATGAAGCAGGCATGGAAGAGACCCAGGCCCCAAACATCCGGAGGCCCCCCAGGGCACAGGACCCCCAGGGGAACCACCGCAGGGACAACTGCGGCCCCCACCCAGAAAAGGGCAGAGGAGAGCCCGAAGGTGGGACATCCGACAGCCACAGTATAGACACCCCAGGGTGCCGTGGCGGCAAGCCCGCAGGCTCCGCCGGCAGCCGACCACACCAGGGCAGACCGAGCCCTGGGCCCGGAGATCCAAGGGCCCCCCCACCCCCCAACCGGGGCCCAGCAAGGCCAGTAGGGCCAGGCCCCGCCAAGCGACCGCCGAGAGTGGGCCAGCGCTCACCCGAGCATCCTGCCCCGGCGCGAGAAACCACCAACGCACCGGCGGCATCCTCCACCGGCAGGGCATGGTGGTGGGGTGGGGGTCGACTGAGATGATGAGTGAGGTGGAGTCTAAGGCCCGACCTGACACATAGACGTAGACGAACAAGCACACATATACACAAGCATACGTTCCCACCCTCATGCACGCAACGAATATTCTCACCCTCGCCCCACATGTAGACACACAAAAATGGACATGGTACCCACACTCACACTCCCTATATGCACTCTATACTCCTAGATCCAGGCACCACCACCCCCAGAGGGGTAATCAGCGCCCGATCCCGGAGCTGAACCCCCTTCGCTCTGGTGTGGGGACAGGAAGACCACCCCGGTCCCCGCAGCAGCAGAGAAGACCACCAGCCCAGACCCCGACCGGGCGGCCAGCTCATCCTCACAGCCCCCGGCCCCGGACAGAGAACAGAGAACAGGGGTGTGAGATAAAAGAAAAAAAAAAAAGACCCCATGCTTCACCTCACCCGCTCAAATGTAGTGTTGGTGTGTGTTGTTCTAAGGTGCTTTAAAACAGGGGTGCTTTAAAACAGGGGAGGGGCACCCTCCACAAGCTTGTGTCAGCTCGTCCCCTCCCTAGAGCCCTCAATGTCTATGTGCAACTTAAAATTGAGAAGTGGGCACTGGCACCAGAGGGAAGGCTGAATGAACAGACCGCCCTCCGGATGCCATTCAGTGTGCCCACCCCCAAGGCCCTATATGTATGTGTCATGTGACAGTAAGTAATGAGAATGTCTAAGCTGTAATGTGTGATTGAGATGCAGGTGGCCACGAGGAGACAGAGGAGTACCACCTCCCCCGCATCCCAGCGACACACCCGCACCTCAGTTAAATTAAGTTAAATAACATACTGTATTTTTCACAAGCTCTGGTCTCTGAGTGTAGTCAAAGCAGATGATTGTGTTGAAGAGCGTTTTAAGATATCTGCTTTTATTATTCATAGCTCAGAAGGACATCCTTCTGACAAGAACACTTGAGGCTTTGCAGGATGAATCCGTTAATGTAGAAGTTAGTGGGGAGGAGATGGTCGAAGGGGAATGAATGTCCTCTTAGTTTTGTCTTTGAAATGAAGCACAATGCTCAAATCAATATATCATGCTGTAATAGTAATTAAGAGGATGAATCTGCCCTCGAGGGTCTCACAGACAGTATGGAGACCATTTTGAAGCTCTTTCCAGTCTCACTATCGACTCGAGCAGAAAGCAGTTGCTAAGAAACAGTAAGGGTAGTAGGAGATATTAGTTCTGTCTTTATTTTTCTTTCTTTCCTTTTTACTCTTTCTTCATGTTCCTGTAAAAGAATTATTGACAGAAAAATGAATGACAGGCATCAGATCTGGTCTTTTATACTCGGTTTCTCTGAGTGTTGGCGATTTTTGGATTTCTCAAGTAGTTGTTTAATTTTAGGGGATTTTAGGTGAAGTGTTTACAGAATGGAACCCATACTATGGCTATGGTCCATATTATGGATTTTTAGTTCTGCCTTCCAATTAAAATAGCCAGTCTGTATTCAACAAAGTCATAGCTTGGTTTTTAATATATTTATTGCTATTTGATGACAGTGTAAAAGAAACAGCTGCTTCTTTAAAGGATAGTTTGCCCAAAAATGAAAATTCTGTCATTAATTACTCACCCTCATTATATTCCAAACCCGTAAGACCTTCATTCATCTTTTAGACACAAATGAAGATATTTTTTATTAAATCCGAGAGCTTTCTGACCCTGCATAGACAGCAACGTAATTACCATGTTCAAGGCCCAGAAAGGTAGTAAGGACATCGTTAAAATAGCCTATGTGATATTTGTGGTTCAACCGTAATTTTATGAAGTTACGAGAATGCTTTTTGTGTGCAAAGAAAACAAAAATAACAACTTTATTCAACAATTTCTTCTCCTCCATGTCAGTCGATGCGCATTCACAAGAGTACAATAAAGCCCAAAGTATACTTCATATTTTTCAAGTGTACGCGAGGGACCGTAAATTGTGCGTGACGTGAATTGCGTCGTCAGAACAGTGCGCGCACCACCCGATTTTTACACTCAGGTCGCACATGCACAAGTTATTTTGCAGTAATCAGTTTTTCCACATGTCCCGGGCCTTTCACAGTAGAAAACGAAACTAAAGACACGGACAACGACAACAAAATAGCGGAGACTGCAACAACAGACGCTCACATTGACAAGCGCTTGTGAGCGAGAGGGTATGAGACAGTCAGCTTCGGTTTAAAAGAGTTAAAAAATATTTGTTATCAGTCATGACTTAACAGGGAAAAATAGAGCAGACACTGAACATGGATGAAGCTTTCTAGAGCACATGTGTCGACCACCTGCGTTCGCACACAACTTAAAATGGAGTACACTTTGAAAGGCTACGCGTCCGACTGTACATATACACTAGTGTACGAGTACAAAAATGAAGTATACTTTGGCCTTAATGCATTAAAAAAACTTGCATTTTCAGTTTAAAATGTCATGTTTAATTCAATTATTTGTGAAATATACTAGTCATTTCTGAGTGAAAATGGTACATCCTACCTTTTTCTGTGTAATTTTGGGTACTGTTTCAGAAGATTTTATGGTAAAGGACTCAGTATAGCTTTGAGAAATCTGAGGGTAAATGTCATGTTGAGTATAGCTTTGGGAGGTTTCAGGGTAAAGCTCTGTGTAGAGGTATAATGGCTTGATTGTAAATGACTGTAATCTTGGTCAGTAGAGATGCATATGGCTTTGTTCTTCTGTTATGCCATGGTAGCAATTGAAGTTGAATGATAATGGACCCTTGCTTATAACTTAATATTTTATGCATCTTGTCTTTTTAAATAGCATGTGAGATATAGGCCAAGGCCACACCACTTTACACGTTTGGATGATGAGATCCTGAGTGAGAGCTTAAGGGGTTGGTTTAGCGTTTGACCTGTACAGGTTTATTTGACCGTGCTTTTGGATGACTGACAGCCTCCAGAAGCAGAGAGAGAAAGGGAGAGCTCTGACAAACTGTTATAGTATAGTGCACAGTATATGCTTTCTTTACCTCTAGCCTCGTCTAGATTTACAGAAGGAAAAAAACCAAGAAAGCAAGCAGCAGTACACGACAAGGCTCCTTATAGATGTAGCAAGGTGCTTTTAGTGTCAGCTCTCCCAGATAAGACAGAGTGCCTGAGTGTGTTTGCTGCTGGAGTGTCAGGCCACTGGCTGAAGCTCAGCTTCCTTTGAGTGTCATTCTTAATCCTGAGCTGAGCCAAGCGCCCACCGAGCCAAAATGGCGGTCTTATTGGGCAGAGGCAGCTCACTCGTGAGAGAGAAAATCTCTCTCTCTCCGACTCTCTCTCACTTTCTCCCCAGCTGCAGACTGAACACATGCTCCTGGATTTGGGTCACAGAATATCAGTGTTAGCCAGAAAGAAGAAAAAAGGAAAACATTAATCAATGATTTAATGGTAATCTGGGGCTCAGGTTGTTTGAGGATAACTGTCTGTGTAAATAAAATAAAAAAAGAGAGAAAGTAGCAACAGAGACACTAGGATGATTACATGCTTTTTGTCATACAGTTGGTACATTCCACCAACAGAGTACAAAATACTTTAACAAAAAATAGGAATAGGCTGATTGTCAACCTCAGGAGGTCAAACTAAATATTTTAGGATAGGGTTTATTTTCTATAAATTTTCTATGAGGTTTGTGATTTTATTAATGTATCAAATAATGCATATTTCATGTTTATTTATGTTGGGAACAAAAGGGATTTGTGTGTCTAATGTTAAAAAAATATTTGTGGAAAGTGCTGACAGCTGTCTTGCTGTCTCGCTTGGTTTAAAAAAAATAGCTCAGATGGCATTTGAAAGAGTATGACAAGATGAGCTGTTATTGAAGACCAGCTTTGTTAGAAACACAGGCGCGTTCACACAGGAACACGTTTATCGAGGTTTTTAATTGTTGGTTCGTTTGTACATTTTCAGAGTATAGCATGTAGCTGTTTTTGAGCGCAAAATTTCCCCTGTGTGTACATCCTAATATAAATTTAAGGTAAAGTGCATGAATATTAATTGGGTCAGGTGTTACCTGCAGTCAGATAATAAATATTCATAAACCATGCTCTTGTAATATGAGGATTCATTTATGTACAGCTGATTAGTTCACACTTAACAAGTCTTCCTTTCAGCCAATAAGTTACTGGGGAAACATAATTAATATTCATGACATGAGCAAAGTAGAACTTGTAAATTACAGCGTGCAATATTGGTAGTTATAATGACTTATAATATTGGTAGTTTATATAACAGTATATAAAAGGTAGTAAGCCGCACAACTATTTCCAACATTGATAATAAATCAGGGTAATAGAATGATTTCTGAAGGATCATGTGACATTAATGGCTGGTGCTTTACCACCACAAAAAAATAATTATATTGTAAAGTGTATTAAAATAAAAAACTGTTATTTTAAATTGTAATAATATTTCACAGTATTACTATTTTTACGGTATTTTTGATCAAATAAATGCAGCCTTGATGAGCAGAATAGATTTTAAAAAATATATTATTAAATATTAAAAGTATTACATGATACAATATAAATAATGAAATGTTTAATATTATATGGATAATAGTGTATTGTTATTAAAGATATATATTTAAAAAATATATATATATTTTTTATATAAAATAATATATATATATATATATATATTGTGGCGGGAGGAGCCAACGACAGACACAGTGGGCGTGGCGTCAAGCCTCGGAGAGGTTTTTATTAAACAATATTTAAAATAAAGTGTCCAAAGGGGGGGGAAAGTGTCCAAAATAAACAGGGATCTGGTGTCCTCGTTGTGCTGCGGGGCTCGTGAAGGAGGGCAGTGTTCAGGAGGGAAGGGTCCAGGTAAGGGGCGGAGTCCGGCGGCCGCACGCGCTCCCGTCTGGAGGTCCCGGGGCGCGGGTGACGGCGGCTTCTATGGCGGCTTCGTCCAACTCCTTCATCCCCGGGTGCTCGACGGGATTCCACGGCCCGGCGTCCTTGCCCGACGGCCGTATCGCGGGTGCAGTGTCGGCCGGACTGCGGGTCCGGCCGCTCGCGTCTCTGACGGCGGCAGGTAGTTCCCTCTACGCTCCCTTTCCTGGACCCACGAGGACACCAGCGTGCATGCACGGGGAAGAGACCGGTCTCTCGAGGAGAGGCGCGCTCGGCGTTTAAACGGCGGCGGTGATGAGGCTCCATTCACGTCAGGTGCGCCTCATCACACGCCGCCAGCCCTGCGTGTTCAGCGCCCCTCCTCTCTCACACACCCACTCCCGTCGGGAGCCTGGTGAAGGGCGGCGAATACGGGACGGGGTGGTGATGATGGACAGGGGGGAGGCAGCCGACTCGTCACATTATATATATATATATATATATATATATATATAACTTTTTGTAACATACAACTTGTGATCTGTTAAGCATAATATTAGTTAATATTTCATTATATATATACTGTGTATATATATATATATATATATATATATATATATATATGCACATTTAATTTTTAAAAGTTTTTTTTAAGTTGAATGTTGATCAAATATTAAGGGTGATTAATAATTAATAAAAAAATTGTCACCAATAAAAGTTTGGTACTGTTGTTTAGTGTCACCTCTCAGGTTAACCAATTAAATATATAAAAAATTAGTTTAATTAAAAAAAAAAAAAAATGAATAAAGTTACATGGCTTTGTGAGATAATGTTGTCTGGGTATAAAAATAAGATTAAATAATAATAAAAAAAATTGCACTACGTTTGATGTCCTTTGTAAAGTGACATGTCATGTCACACATCAAGTATTTACCATGTTTATAAATTCTGTTGTATTTTTTAATTTAGTGCCTGCCATTGCCGTAGGTATATATTGTGACATCATCACCAAGGAGTGCTATTAATCAAAACTGTTAGTGTAGAGCCCTTCTAGTAACTTACTGTAGTGCATAACTCTGCTGTGTCTCCTTCACCTGTCTTTACTTCTCATCCTAAACTGCCATTAATGGACTCAGCAAGCAGTGATTTCTTGTCATTGGTCTCTTGGCACAATCATTATAGCCTGCAAGCGATGCTGTGAATAGCACGGTATGATACCGGTCATTAGGTGTTGATGTCGTGAGAAATTGGCCTCAACTTTTAACTGGGGTGGTGACTGGGGTGGGGTGGTGATGGATTCGAACCCGGTCTCACAGTGGATTCGAACCCGGGTCTCTCATACCAAAGGCATGTGTCTTATCCACACAACTGGGGTGGTGATGGCGCAGTGGATAAGACACATGCCTTTGGTATGAGAGACCCGGGTTCGAATCCACTGTGAGACACCAATGTGTCCCTGAGCAAGACACTTAACCCCTAGTTGCTCCAGAGGCGTGCGACCTCTGACATATATAGCAATTGTAAGTCGCTTTGGATAAAAGCGTCAGCTAAATGAATAAATGTAAATGTAAATGTAAACTTTTACTTGTGACACATCACAGTCTTATGCAGCATTGCATTAGCCAATACACTTTAACACAGTATATCTAAACAGGAAGAAGCCGGCACTCACATTTGCTTGAGTGTAAACACACGTGTGTTAATACCTAAACCCCTGCCAATGACATATCAGATGGGTTGTTTGTGGCGCTGCGAGGGGGAACATTTTTGCCTAGCGTGTGATTTGATTAATCTTCCTCGAAGATGCCGAGCCTAAATATGTGTACTGGTGTCGTCACCTTTTAAAATGGAAAATTACAGAAACAACTCCCAGCTGTTAAACTGTGAAATGGGTTTATCTAGTAACTTATTCATGCACATTTGCATTCCTTCTCTCTCAAAATTAATTTCTCGCACTAAATAAAGGCAATTAAAGCAGGAGTGTTTAGGAAATATGAGGGCTTTTCCTTTGTTGGGTAGTTTGTGTGAGTCGTTTCCTCGTGCGAGAATAGATAAGCAGGGTTTTTTTTTTCTTGCTATTGTTATACATTAGGGTCCTGGATGTGACGTTTCAAGTAGAGCTCTGTCTGACAGCCATGTACATACTCACTTAACACACCCGATACAACAACGTGTTGTAGACGTGGTACGATGGTAGAGGCTACGGGGGATAATCAACCTGGCTGGGTGATTAAACATGGCGTCACTCCCCTGTGAAAGATGTGGCCCAGTGGCAGATGTCTGGTCCTTTGCCAGGGCACGCGAGGTTGGATGGCATCGTTAACACGTGCCACGCTAAAAATAGTCCTGTTAGGCCCACGTGTTCTTCACCGAAATGACATCTCTGTGACTAGGAATATCACTCATTTCCTGAGAGCGGATCATCTGCTCTGCATTTAAAGTAGAGAATTATTCAGCCAGTGTGAGTTTGATCTGTTTTGATATGGCGTTTTACTTCTGGATGTTTTGTTTTTGGTCATTTTTGTCACTTCTCATGTTTGAATCATTGTTGTAATTACATGAGCGTGTTTTCCCTGTATCTCTGTAGTTCCTTTTCTTGCTCCTTGTTTCCTAGGGAACTGTTTCCAAGGTTACAAATTTACTTTTTTCTTCCCCTTAACTCGCTATAAGGGGATGTTCCCTAATAGATTCAATTGCTGTTTACATGCAAACACTTGGAGGCGACACATCTGTGCACCCCGTACAACAGCTGTTAAGGGTTTCAAGACTTTATTAAATTGAGCTCAAAGTGACCAAACAGTGTTTTTTAGAGGCTGGAAGAACTGTTTCTATAAGATTTTTTTCCAGGCTTTAAAAGTGTCTTATACATTTAAATTGTGTTGTATATGCTGGGCCCTTAAACTCAGAAATGTAGGTATAAACTCCAATAAAACTTGACATGGTCATGGATAGCGGGAAGAACTTTTTTATTTATTTATTTTTCTGTTTACGGCCTTCTTCCCCAGATTGAAGCCTCTCAAAATGTTAGCACTTTGAAATGTGATCCTATTATCTCTCTACATGTGTCAGGTTAATAAACAGCTTAGAGAAAAGCAAAAAACGTGGTCTCTTTTTCAGCATAGCTTAATCCACCACCCAAACTGTGTATTTTCACTCTTATAAGGCAACAACAGACCTCTTCACTCTCTCTCTGTGCTTCAGGTTGGTTATTGAAAAATAAGTGGCTTGGCAGCTTCTTACCTGATGTGACTCAAGTGAGCCATCTCGCCATTGATCGGGCGCTTTGCGAGCGCGTGCTTTCCGATCTCTCTTTCAGAGCGTACTGTGTCCCTTTCTCTGAGATACCTGTAGGCAAAAAAACATTTGTTAAGGAGATCGATTAGTCTCACTCAAAGCTAATGGAAATCCATTGTCAGCTTAGAGAATGCTATTGCAGAGGAAGGACGTTCTAGACTCGTTCTGCTCATATCCTAAGGTGACTGTCAGAATGTGTTATGTTAAATCAGTGCTCTACCACAGATGCTGTTTGATGGCTGGTATGGAATGAATAATCCTGCATGTGGAGGCCTGGAAACACATATAACAGTTGGATCTCGTCCATGGATTCAGGCACTGTACAAATAACCCCAAGCAACAAAATGCCTTTAGTGCTGTAAAAAATATTTTCAGAAGTTGTAAATAAAACTGATTGTTTGAATATGTTTTACAAAAAAAAATAAAAAATACAAAGTCAGTCCTTTTTCTTAAAAATTTGACATTTAATTTAATGTGTAGCTTGTTGATGTTTTGTAATTTTTTTTCACTTTGGATAAAAGTGCTAAATGCATAAACATTTAACTATTTGTGAAATTTACATCGGATTTTTGAATAAAACAAAATTTCTACACCTTTTTTTCTCCAGTGTAGCTTTCAAGAGTTAATGTTGGTTATTTTATTTTATTGTCATTTTTATTTATTATTTTATTTTATTTATTTAATTGTATTATTCATTTAATTTTTTTTTTTATCATTTTGTTTAGTGTAGTGTATAAAAAGTACGAGAGATGTTTTGGAGAAGCGCTAGACTTGATGACTATCTTCAGATTTATCTGTGGTATCCCAGAAATCAGTGTGGTATCAGTGTGGTATCAGTGTGGTATAACATTTCTTTCTTCTTTCTTTTGTGCACAGCCCATCTTGTTTTTTTTCACATCAAAATGTAATTCAGAGCACTTTTCATGCTCAAATGGTTGTTTGCGTAACTGCCTGTGCTTTGGAAAATTGAGATTTCCATTTGTAATACACATGCCTTTCATGGATGAAGAGAATAAGCACTCTGTGCTATGGCAGGAACCATCACACCTCTCTTTGAGTTTCCCCATATATGATTCCATTTAAGATCAGAGACAAAAGGAATACTGAAGAGGTAAAACATGAACGTTTGACAGGCCAAATGAAAAGGGATTTTATCAAGGGATATGGTGCCCATCTGTAAAAACCAAGAGAATAAAGTCATTGTTGGTGTTCGCAGTAAGTCCTGCTTTTTTGGAGTGAAGTTAACCAAGAAAAAAAGAACGATTGCTGATTGAAGTCATCTGATGAGATTAGAGCTTGGCTGAATGGTCATCACAGGGGATAGCGGATGCCGCCCACGCAATTTCTCTTTCATTTTTTAACGACGCAACGTTCTGTAATGCCGCAAATGAGGCTTCATTCATACCAGATTGACCTTTTGCCATGTTATGGCAGAGAAATTGAAAAGACTTTAAGATTCATTTAACCCAGGGCTATTTATTTTTTATTGCGCCCTTTCTCACACTTCTTTGGTTTTTATCTGTTGTTAGACTGCCGTCGCTGCTCAGAAAAATCTATTTCATCTGCCACAAACGACTCTGACAAGCCCTCCTAATTAGCCGCACAGCACATTTGATGTGTGGTCTGACACGGCAGCGTGTTTTTCGAGTGTTACGCATCTCATGTGAGTGGAAACCTGCTGACTAGCGCTTCTAAGTAGTGACCAGGGACTTTGTTGAATTTCATTTCAAGTTAACTGAGCAGTATTTTGGCAATCAGGCAAAGGACTGCAGATTCCCTGCTGGCGCTTCTGGTTTTTAGGAGAAATGGAAAATGATGCCTTGTTGTTGATTTTTTTCCCAGAGGTCATTGCTGGATGTCAGTCTCCGTGGTTGGATATGAAAAGCAGCACATTGTTATTTTAATCATATTTGTTCCTCAGATGTTTCCTGTTTTGAAAACCTCCCTCATCTCCTGCCGCAGCCCCGAGCGCTACTACACAAAGGCAATTTGTTCATATTTATTCCTGACCTAGACGTCAATTTTTCCCACAAAGGGACTTAATTGAATGAACTTTCATAAAAGAAAGCCATTACTATATCCATGTCTGGAGATGTCCATATAAATTTGTAAAGGCTTAATTTTGTATTAGCAGTCAAGTCGGCTCTCACCCACACAAATGCTAATTTTAATACTCGAGCTCTGTTTAAATGTCTGTGAATGTGTTCCGGTACAATCGCTTCTCTTCCAAATCACAACCACACATATTGCCATCTTCTCCCTGGCTGTATTTCAGCTCTATGGCGGTCCCAGGCTGCCACACTTCAAATGGAAAACAAAGCGGTGTGTTCATGATTTATAATGGCTGCTTTCCCTCTTCGTCACCAGCGTTCATTTGAATTCACTGGAAATTCTATTAGTCTGCTTGGAAAAAAGTGGTGTCTTGAAAGACTTCTTGTGGATTGAGGATCTGCACATTTTTAATAGGTCCAAAAAGCATTAGGAGACTAATTTCATTAACACTGTCAGTGCATAATCACCCCGTCGATAGATAAAGGACAAAGCCAATCGGCCTTTGCTAATCTGGCTCAGAAATAATGAGCAGGTGATGAGGACGATCTGCTGTACGCTAGAAGGAATGTGGAAAGAGCCACTTTGGCGGACAATATGTTATAGACTCGTGTATAAAATAGCATGCTGTCACCTTATCCTGCTAATTGTACTGAGGAACACGCGGTAAATCCTGTAAATGTGCTCCATGGATTCAAGAGAATATATTTTATTCTAAAGGGACCATCAATGCGGAAAATTATGGTTTAAGCTGGTTTGTTCGTCTTAGCTGGTCTGACATGTTTTTATAAACCAAACCAGATGTTAGCGCCACCCTGGTTCCCTAGTCTAAAACAATTTGTCTAATCTAATCTCTTTGTCTAGTCTAATCTCGATTTGAATTCATTTTAAAGCCTAAATACAATTTCTGGAAGTAAAAAGGTTAATGTAGGGTATTAGGAAACTACACCCCAATCGCATGACTTAAGGCCCATTCACACCAAGAACGATAACCATAAAGATAACTATATTAGCATCCACACCACATATTGTCTGTTTATTCTAAGCTACCTCTTTAAATTCTCAAGCTCACTATAGCAGGATGGATTCTGATTGTCTATCAATATTTTTATCATTCATCAGCTGGAAAAAAAAAAAAATTCTGAAAGTGATTCCAACGATATCGTTTATCTGTGCCTTTATCGTTCAACCTGGTCTCATAAAAATACGTACCTCTGTGCACTTTCTGTACGATACCGTTTTACGTACCTTACTGCACGTTTCGCTGCAGTTTCAAAGTGAAATGTCCACTGAGTGGCGCTAAAACACGAGTTAAATAGATGAACCCTGACACGTTTTTATTACGTAGATATAGGTACATAATGCTGTGTTTATATTACATTGCTACAGGAACGTATTGCAGCGGTTCAGAATTCAAATATCTGGGGTCTGTCCCTAAAAGTTAAAAGTTGGAAATATGCCCTACACCAAACCCAACCCTAAACCTACCCGATAGTGTTAACAAATGCAAAACTGATATAAAACGTATTTGTTGATACAACCATGCCATTTTAACTTACTTATATGCAGATTTGAACTGCTTTGTCGAAGTACGTCACCGTACTCCATGAGCTACCGAACAAACTTACTGTTTATGAAAACCCATAGATACGAGGCTGGATATGTGCGATGCTAACGTTCAAAAGCATCAGTTTTCAAATCTCCCAGCATATTAATATTGTTTTGAAGTCGTAACATGATATTCTTCAAGTAATTGTGCGAAAATTACGCTTTATTAATCAAAACTCTGTAAATTTGTGTGAAAAGGTGTAAATGGTGTCGGAGTTTTACTGCCTCTAGTGTTTGTTTCTTTTGGAAACTGAAGTAATATGTAGTTATTGGTACGTTATTGGTTTCGTGTCTCGCTAAAACGTTCGCCCAGGTACGTAAATGCCATAAGACCAGGTTGTTATCGTTGTAGTTGTGGTGTGGACTCTGCTATTCTTTAATATTGAGAACGATTTTTACAACTATATCTTTGTCGTTATCTTTATACTGTGGTTATTGTTCTTGGTGTGAACGGGCCTTTACACATTACCACCATTAAAGTCTTTTAGTCTTCATTTAAAAAAAAAAAAAAACATCTCCCTAAAAGTCTGAGTCAGAATAGTTTGCAAGAGACAGTTATAAAGCGAGGCTGCAAGGTCCAACTAGTGACTAGATGAGTTTAACTGCTTGGCGTGATGACTTGTAATGTCCCAGACAATCTCTGAAGTCCCATTTAAAGGGATAGTTCACCCAAAAATGAAAATTCTATCATCATTTACTCACCCTCGAGTAGTTCCAAACCTGTATGAATTTATTTGTTCTGCCAAACACGAAGGAAGATATTTTGAAGAAAATTTGTAACCAGGCTGTTTTGGGGCACCATTGACATCCATAGTAGGAGAAAAAATACTATTGAAGTCAATGGTGCCCGAGAACTGCTCTGTTTCCCACATTCTTCAGAATATCTTCCTTTGGGTTCAGCAGAACAAAGACATTCATACAGGTTTGGAACTACTTGAGGGTGAGTAAATGATGACAGAATGTTGCTGCACAAATAGCATATATAATAACCTGTAGCAGATCTGTACAGGTGGAGCTGGGGAGGTGGAGGGATTCAGGAGAACTCTGAAAGCGAGCTACAAAATTCTCAAGTGAATGCTAACCAGGCATTTATATGTAAAGCAGCAAGCTCACTGACTGCATATGCAACATGAACCAATCAGCTTGTGCCAGGTTCTTGTGCTGTGAATATCATCAGTTAAGTAAGACCCATCAGACTGTGGCATCTATAGTTTCATGACAGAACTTTGCACTTATTTAGTTGCTCTTTTGAAATAAAAGTGTATGACATTCTTTATTAGACATACTCTAATGTAAACAATGCAAAACCTCTATTCCCAGTTTACCCAGATTCTTAATGAAAACTATCTGAAATGTTAATGTTTATGATGCCATAACTATTATCCTATTTATATTTTAGAATATTCGTCATGAACAAAATATTGAACTGTGTTATTATGTGAGTGTTAGCAAATCATAACAGAGATCATTTGCATTAGCCTTAAAGGTAGAGTACAACAACCTGTTTAATTCTAAGGTTAAGAAATTGGTCTTATAAACTTACGTTATGATATGTTGTACCCTTGAATGATGCTTAATGGAGGACTTTGGGGGTAAGAATCAGCCTGTGGCCATTTGAACACAGTTCTGTTTTTTTATCTTTATCGTTTTTTTAGCTTAATGAAGGGACTTGTATGGTGGAACGAAAGGAATAAAAAAAATCACACCGATTCACCTCTATCAGCTCTCAAGGTGCCATTAAATAAGTCGCCCATTTACTTTTAATTATTATGTAATCAGCCACACCTGACGTGCGAGAATCTTTAATTAAGTTATTAATTAGTAGAGTAATGTGATTTTTCTCTGTTACAGAAACCCAAGTCACCCGCTCATTTCATAAATTAAGGTGTAATTAACGTGTTAGCCAGGAGATACTTTTACACGGATGCTTGGGAGATGGAGCAACCGCTGTTAAACGGGAAGAGAAATAACACCATGTGTGGCACATTAGCCCAAACAGTTGTGATTGAGCAGCACATTTCAATGTAAATATCAAACCATTTCATTGCAAATATTATGCGTCAGGAATTCAGGGTGATATGTCAGCTTTTGTGCTTGTTTGTGTGTGCGTGTGCGTGTGTGTGTGTGTGTGTGTTTGTGTGAAGTATGCGTGCTGTGGTGCCGCACAAAATTGGTGCTTGTACTGATTTACTGTGGGGTTTGAGTGCTGGATGGTGGCTGAAATTGTTTTAAAGTTCAAGAGGTTTGTTGTTATTTGTAACCACTATATTGCTTATGAATGCAAAATAAGTACTCCTCGTGGACTTAACACAACAAAATGAACAAATTTAGACAAACAGAGTGTAGGCTATACTTAAAATATACATTAGCACCGAAAAACTCAGACAGACCTGGGCCAAAAACAAACAAACAAACCAAAAATAGTATGACTAAGCATGCAATAAAAGGTAAACAGTGTGTGTGTGTGTGTGTATATACATGTTTTACCTTTATATACATTTTATATACAGTCTTTACCTCTCTGCACTTACTGCTGACTGTGTGTCAGACACCTGTGTGTTGGCCATTTGCACAAAGAACTTTATTTACCTGCTTCTCAAATGGAGGTATTTGCTCTGACAAAGAAGTACACTGTTGGTTAAAAATTTTGGGTGATTACTTATATATTTATTCAATGTGTGCTCAACTCTCTCTCTACTTGACAAAAGGAAATGAGATCGTTTTATTTTGTGTTAAAAAATAGAGAAAAAAATTGGTGTATGTGTATATATATATATATATATATATATATACACACGGGGGCGGACTGGCCATCTGGCAGACTGGGCATTTTCCCGCTGGGCCGATGTACTTTTTGGACTATACATCTTCTCATACCATGTTTGTCTGATCGGCCCATAAAACTCTTAGCAGCCTATAGTTTTCTGCCTAAATAGTTGACGGCGTAATGTGGTCTTTGCGGCTGTTTAATGTTTTTGTCAAAAAAAAGTCGCTTTAGGATTTTTTTCCCCCCAGACAGACCGGCCCATGAGACATTTAATTAGCAGCCCATTGGTTATTTTCTTAATTGACATTGGGCTGACCCAATCACATCTTTAAACAACTCCCCTTTTGGGCTCTCTCTCTCTGTCTCTCTCTCTCTCACACACACACACACACAGGGGTGTATTGTAACGAAGTAATACTTCGTTACAGTACTTAAGTATTTTTTGAGAGTATCTGTAGCCTACTTGAGTTTTTATATTTCAGCCAACTTTTACTTTTACTGCGATACATTTCCCCGAAGCATATTCGTTACTTTCAACAAAATAGTCAGAAGAACACGGACTGCAGGAAAGCAGGTTTGACAATCAGTGGTCTGTCGTTTGTAAGTTAGAACAGCTTTGCTCATCTGCAAACAAGTGCGCGCACAATCGCGGATGATTCATTTTCCACTCAAAGTGGAGTCTGGGGTGTGTGATATACAGTATATCTTCTGCAATAATAGGGTAAGTGTTGTTGTAATGATGTGTGATCTGACATTATCAAGTAAGCTATATCATCAAATCACACACAGAGTGCATGCACGCTGATTTATTAATGTATTAAACAATTCCAGGCATTCTAAATTGTAGACGGCAAAAATGCTTCGGTATGCTTTTTATATTTATATAATATAGTTAACTTCTATATCTGTATCACACAAAGAGTACCGTTTTTCTGCAGATTTCAGCATGAACACATTTAATAATCATTTCATACAAGTTCAGTAAAGCAATAAGTGACTTACATTTTAGACTTGACTTACACTTTAGAATAGCTTGTTTTTGCTAAATTTTGCCAACGAAAATAGTTCCAAACAAAGATCACAGCACTGTTTTGCGTCTCTGAGCAATGGACGGTGTACTTATTGAATTAATCTGCTTTTTGAACGAATCGGTTGAATAAATGATTCAGTGATTCACTCATTAACAGTCAAATGCTCTGTTCCTGAATGAATCGGTTGAGTTTTGACTTTTTTTTCATGTTTTAAATTATTTCAAATATCAGTATTCGATGTTTTATGTTAAAAACACAACATTAGGCCTATTTATGCATCTGTAACTGCAGTTTAAATGCATCCATGTCCCCTCTGAGATACATTAAACTATGTAAATAAATACATCTTAATGCTATTTCAGATGCAGATTCCAGAAATGTTTTCTTATGTTGGAATGAAAGACACTAAGTACCGGATGAAGTGCTTCTTATTCTTACCCAAAAATACAAAATGGAAGAAAGAGTTCAAACTGAACACAATCTTGCTACTAAAGCTGTATGAATATTTTTTTTAATAGATATTTATTTGATTCTTTTCCATTTTGCATTTACTTGTTCTTTTACTTTCAATACTTAAGTACGTTTAAGATTTTTTTTAAATACTTTTCGTACTTAAGTACAATAAATATCATATACTTTAAGACTTTTACTCAAGTAATATTCTAAACGAAGACTTCAACTTCTACCAAAGTCATTTTTTGGTACGATACCTGTACTTTTACTTGAGTATGGCTTTCAGGTACTTTATACACCACTGCACACACACACACACACACACACACACACACAGGATGCCTTCTTATGCTTTTAAAGTTTCATCCAAGGAGTTAACAAATTTGACTAAGTAAGTTTACAGTTTATTTAATGCTATACTATGGGAAACAGTGATCATCTGATCAACAATTTATCATGTCTCTTCCCTTTCTCCCTCAAACACACAGGCACATACACAGGATGTCATAACTATATAGGCCTATAGTTTTATTATATTAATAAATTACACTTTTTAGAAGTTTTTAATTGTCAACTCTCACTCTTTCCTACCTATTATTATATGGCTTTAGTGCTTTTATGGAATAGGAGCTGGTATACATATTCAAGAGTGTGCAAAGATGGGTAGTATTTTGATCGTATGTAGTGGGGTCGGTCTGGGCCAAAATGCCAGGGCCGATTTTTTTTGTCCCAGTCCAGCCCTGTATATATACACAGTGGCATGCGAAAGTTCTGGAACCCCTTGTAGAATCTGTGAAAATGTGAATAATTTTAACAAAATAGGAGAGCTCCTATTCAAATATGCAAAATATGCATATATATATGTGTGTGTGTGTATATGTGTGTGTGTATGTATCCCTCTTGTTTGCATAAATTTGATCCCACAGTCCCCCACATGAAGTGTAAGAACACCTCTGATATGTTATATACAATTGCATTAATAATGTTGCTGCTTTTGCAGTTGTCCACATTATACAGAATATGGAATATTTTCTTCTAGGCAGATGTTTTTGATTTTCTGGCCTGTTCTGATGATTGTATTTCTGTCTGCTCAGGTGGCTGAATGTGTCCTGAATCAAACCAGATCGTCATCAGCTATTTAAAGCTGATTAGCAGAAAGATACACAGCTGCTCCAGGCACGATTTCGATAACTGTGAAAACATCGCACTCGTGGTTGCGTCTTGCTGAAGGGTAGAGCTTGAATATTTCAAGTCTTCTACAGGTAGAATCACCTTAAAATGTCACTCTGTAGCGGTGAACACCAATAACAAACACCGACTCTGGCTGACAAAGTATAAAAACAAAAAATTGATGTAGAATATGATTCAGGAAGCTTTTTAGTGCTCGCAGATACTACTTTCTGGCCACCCTTCAAACCTGAAGCAGAGTCAAGGTCATGAATATAATGGTGTTTACAGAGAGCGGAGGGTTTTATCATCAAAATACAATGCTCAGTTCATGATCGCAGAGATGTGGATTATAAGCTCACTGAGAAGTGGACAGTTTCATACAACAGTAGAAATAATGAATTGTCATTTTTGCTATCATTGTCTTTCTTTGAACATCCTTTCCACACACACAAACAGGTTCGATCTGAGAATAATGGGATTTTACAAATAGTTTGACTGAATGTGGAACTTGGAGTATGAATTATGAGATCTAATTCAGTCTTTACCTCTCCGCACTTACTGCCGACTCTCTGTCAGACACCTGTGTGCTGGCCATTTGCACAAAGAACTTTATTTACCTGCTTCTCAAATGGAGGTATTTGCTCTGACAAAGAAGTACATTGTTGGTTAAAACTTTTGGGTGATTATACTTATTCAATGTGTACTCAACTCTCTCTCTACTTGACAAAAGGAAATGAGATCGTTTTATTTTGTGTTGAAAAATAGAGAAAAAAATTGGTGTCACTCTAGATAAAAAATCTTTTATTAATTAATTTTTAATTGCACTTTCACTGACACCAACCAAATAGCTATATAAATTATTTACTTATAAAAAATATTCATGATTTTAAATTGATCTCTGAATTGATCTCTGAACTCTTTATATAACTTAGTTTTAGAATCGTGCCATTGAGAAATGCTAGATTAAGTGCATTAAAGCTCCAAATGCTGTGATTGTTGAAGGGTCCGTCATGGCCTTGTCCTGTTTATTAGTGTAAGGCTGCCTGCGTCTGTCCAATGAGTCATTAGACAGGTAGACACACAAATAATGAAGCCCTGCTGTGGTCATGTCTGAGAAAGTCATGCTGAGTAATAGAAAGAAAGAGGAAGTTTGAAGTCATATTTCATAAATCAGTGGTTTATCCATTAGCATTATTAGTTTATTGGGCCTCTTTCTGCAATGTCGTTTGCTCCAAGCAGCAGTTCTTTAGCTTTATGTTAGTAAAAGCAAATAATTTATGAGATTTTTGATGGATGCAGTCCCGTCAAGAAATAAAAGATGCTACTGTCTGGATTTGGAGGGTCAGCTTTTGCTTACAGGGCCAAAAATCTTAGTGTAACAAAATGTAGGAGAAGATATAAACATACTGAGCTGTTTCCCTGAAACAAATTAAGCCTCAAACTGAATCCTATCTAAAGATGATTCCAGTTTTAATCCACGTGGATTTATTTTCATAGATTTGAAAATCAGCCCATTGCCCAACTGTTGGCATCCAATCCTAGATGTTTATTGCTCAATACAGTGTTTCAGCTTTTGTATGTTATATTATATTATATGTAGCTTAACAAATTCTGAAAAAAGTTTTAATACAGTATTTCAGCATTCTTCAAAATTATATGTATGTATTTATTGTTTGTTTGTTTGTCCCTACAATGAAAGTCAGTGGGGTCAAACAGTTGATTTTTTTATTTTATTTTTCTTCTTCTTTTGTGTTCCACAGGGAAAAAAAAAAAAGAGGGCAATGACAGAAAGTTCAGTTTTGCATGAACTATCCTTTATTATAAGTAAATTCTATAATTTTTTTCAAGTTTCAAGTTCATTTGTGTAGCGCTTTTTACAATACAAATCGTTGCAAAGCAGCTCTACAGGAAATTAAGTTTCCACAATATATTTATATATTGCAGAACCTTAATATATTTAACTTATGGCAAAATTTGGTAATTATGTATGTTGTCTGAGCGTTGGCATCCTCTGAGGTCCTCTGAGGGGTTAACAACATTCCTATGATGTTAATCCCGTGGCAGAAACAGAGAAACAAATAGAGACATAATTAGCGTAGCTGCTGTTCCATCTAAGCAAAAATGATTTGTTCAACCCAAGCTAAAGAATAATAATAATGTACATTTGATCAGATATAACTGCAGTACAAGATTATAAGATGCATTATGTGAATGCTTGGCTAAAGAGATGTGTCTTTAATCTAGATTTAAACAGAGAGAGTGTATCTGAACCCCGAATGTTATCAGGAAGGCTATTCCAGAGTTTGGGAGCCAAATGTGAAAAAGCTCTACCTCCTTTAGTGGACTTTGCTATCCTAGGTACTACCAAAAGTCCAGAGTTTTGCGACCTTAGGGAGCGGGTTGGATTGTAGCGTGGTAGAAGACAAGTTAGGTACGCAGGAGCTAAACTATTTAGGGCCTTATAGGCAAGTAATACTATTTTGTAAATGATACGGAACTTAATATGTAGCCAGTGCAGAGACTGTAAAATTGGGGTAATATGATCATATTTTCTTGACCTGGTAAGAACTCTAGCCGCTGCATTTTGGACTATCTGTAGTTTGTTTATTGAAGATGCAGGACAACCAGCTAGCAGTACATTTCAATAGACCAGTCTAGAGGTCATGAATGCATGAACTAGCTTTTCTGCATCAGAAATAGGTAGCATGCTGTTTTTGTAACATGGGAAATATGATTTTCAAAGGACAAGTTGCTGTCTAATATAACACCCAGATTTTTGACTTTAGAGGACGAAACAGTGCATCCGTCTAGTTGCAAATTGTAATCCAAGAGATTCTGTGTACTGTTTTTTGGTCCAATAAGTAATATTTTTCTTATTGGACCAATAAGAAAAATATCTCTTTCCTCATGTTGTGCTGTATTCTCTTCTTTATTGCATTTCGTTGCCTTGTACCTACATGTGCAATGACAATAAATTCAATCCAATCCAATCCAATATCACAGTCTTATCTGAATTTAATAGGAGGAAATTATTGGTCATCCAATCTTTTACATTTTTTACACAATCTATTAGCTTAGATAGTTTAGAAGTGTCATCTGGTCTTGTTGAGATATATAGTTGAGTATCATCAGCATAACAATGAAAACTAATCCCGTATTTTTTAATAATATTACCAAGAGGCAACATGTATATTGAAAATAGCAGAGGACCTAGGACAGATCCTTGTGGTACTCCATACTATACTGGTGATAATTGAGATGACTCCCCATTTAAATTAACAAAGTGGTAGCGATCGGACAGGTAGGATCTAAACCATCTTAAAGCCTGCCCTTGAATACCAGTATAGTTTTGTAATCGATCTATGAGTATGTCATGGTGTATAGTGTCGAACGCAGCACTAAGATCAAGTAATACTAGCAATGAGATGCAGCCTTGGTCTGAAGCAAGAAGCAAGTCATTTGTAATTTTAACAAGTGCAGTTTCTGTGCTATGGTGAGGCCTGAAACCTGACTGAAATTCTTCATTGAGATCATTTTTTGCAAGAAGGAGCACAATTGAGCAGACACAACTTCATCTAAAATTTTAGGCATAAACGGAAGACTTGAAATGGGTCTGTAATTTGCCAGTTCATTAGAATCTAGTTGTGGTTTCTTAATAAGAGGCTTAATAATCACCAGCTTGAATGGTTTTGGGACGTGACCTAAAGATAATGATGAGTTAATAATATTGAGAAGCGGTTATTCTGCTACAGGTAACAATTCTTTCAGTAGTTTAGTGGGTAAAGGATCTAATAAACATGTTGTTGGTTTAGATGCACTGATAAGTTTATTTAGCTCTTCCTGTCCTATAGTTGTAAAGCACTGCAGTTTTTCTTTGGGTGCGATGAATGAAGCTGAAATACTAGATGCAGTATAATCTACATTGGATATTGTATTTCTGATGTTATCTATTTTATCAGTAAAGAAATTCCTAAAGTCATTACTATTAAACTGTGAGGGAATATTTAGATTGGGTGGCGTCTGTTTATTTGTTAATCTAGCCACTATGCTAAATAAAAACCTTGGATTGTTTTGGTTATTATCTATGAGTTTGCGGATATGCTCTGCCCTGGCAGCTTTTAAAGCCTGCCTATAGCTGGACATACTGTTTTCCCACGCAATTCTAAAAACTTCCAAGTTAGTTTTTCTCCATTTGCGCTCAAGATTACGAGTTTCTTTCTTGAGAGAATGGGTATAACTGTTCTACGATGGCGCAGTACGTTTTTCTCTAACCTTTTTCAATTTGAGAGGGGCAACAGCTTCGAATGTATTAGAGAAGATAGTGCCCATGTTGCTAGTCATTTCGTCTAGTTCATGTGTATTTATGGGTACACAGAGCAGTTGAGATAAATCAGGCAGGTTATTTGTGAATCTTTCTTTGGTGGCTGGAACAATAGTTCTGCCCGGACGATAACGCGGAGCCATATAATTAATGTCAGTAATACGCAGCATGCACGATACAAGAAAATGATCAGTAACATCATCACTTTGAGGTACGATATCTATATCGGTAAGATCAATTCCATGCGATATAATTAAATCTAGCGTATGATTAAAACGATGAGTGGGCCCGGTGACGTTTTGCTTGACTCCAAAAGAGTTTATTAGGTCAGTAAACGCAAGTCCTAACACATCATTTGTATTATCAACGTGAATGTTAAAATCTCTGACAATTAGCATTTTTATCAACATTAACTAATAGATCTGATCTGAGAGGAAATCTGCAAATTCTTTTAGGAAATCTGTATATGGCCCTGGCGGTCTATACACAGTAGCCAGAGCAAGAGATAGGAGAGATTTCTTTTGCATATCTAACAGTGTAAGATTAAGCAGAAGTATTTCGAATGAGTTAAACCTCCTGTATCCTGTTTTCTGAGTAACATTGAGAATATATATTGTTGCCACACCGCCGCCACGACCAGTCTGATGGGGCTCATGTTTATAACAGTAGCTTGGTGGAGTAGACTCATTTAGACCAAAATATTCATTTGGTTTAAGCCAGGTTTCAGTTAGGCAGAGTACATCAAAATTATTATCTGTGATAATTTCATTTACAATAACTGCTTTGGGTGTATCATCTAATATTTAGGAGCCCAAGCTTTAAAAATAGTTTTCGTTCATTTATTTTGCATTTTTCTGGTTTAATCACGATCAGATTTTTTCTAGATCTTGCATTAAATTTATATTTTGACCTCGCTATTCGGGGAACAGACACAGTCTGTGTAGATTGGACAACGCAAGTACTTCTATCTTTTAAGTGAGTAGAACAAAAGTCATCATAGCAGTTATTTGAGAGTTGGCTTACTAGTCAGATGGAGCGTAGCGTCCTGGAGATGTTGTCCGACAAGAGTTCCGCTCCGACTCTGCTGGGGTGCAGGCCATCAGCACGGAAAGGCCTAGGACGCTCCCAGAAAAGATTCCTATTATTAACAAAGAGCAGTTTCTGTTCTTTACACCATGACAATAACCATTCGTTTAAAGCAAAAAGTCTACTGAACCTTTCGTGTCCTAGTCGATACGTGGGAAGCGGTCCTGACACGATGATCGTCGTCGCGGGCGATGTGCTACCTACCGTCTCGGTCAGGCTCCTGAAGTCCCTCTTCGGTGTCTCCGTCTGCCGCAGCTTGGTGTCGTTAACCCCCGCATGCAGCACGACAGCACCGATGCTCTCGTCGCCCTTCAGGATCGCGGGTATCTGCGCAGAAACATCAAGAACACGAGCACCGGGGAAACAGTGAGTGTGCACTCCTGGCGCCGGAGTAAAGGACATCTGGGAAGATCGCGTCCTGGGTACACAGGGTCTGTGCAGAGAAACACACGGAGTAGAGGTGGTGGGAGTGTTAGCAGCGTGCTGTATACTTACCCCGGACTTGTGAGTGTCAGCCCGGGATGTTTCCAGCGTGGCTCTCCGCTCTCTCAGCTGGGCCTGCTTCTCCACCAGGTCGCAGATCTGCTTCTCCACGGCCTCCAGCTCCAGCTGCACCGAATGCAGCTCGAATGTGTCCTCACCTGCACTCAAAGGTAGACACAAATCCGCCATTTAAGCAAACAGTGAAACAATGGTAATGTGTGTGAATAGAGTATTAGCAATCTAAGCGAGATTAGCGGCAGCCACGCTGCCGATGCTAACGGGCTATAAGCTAATAGCAGACTCGAGAAATCAAAATAAAACTAGTGATAACAAGGCGCTCTGATTGGTTTTGTTTTAGACTGCTATAGGGGCTATATTCACACTTTATAGAAATGAAAATAATAGTGTATAAAATTGTTTTTAAGATAGAAAATAGACGATAAAGAATCAACTTGATGGAGCTCAAACTCAAAACACGCACTCACAAATCAGCCTTATTTAATTTGTGCATCACAAGCCCTTTTAAATCCGTGTCTAAGTCCAGACCAAATGTAACGTGTGGCTGAGTCTATAAGCTAAGGTCTGGCAGTTGGAATCAGCGTAGCATGCCTGGTTTAGAAGCTGGGGCTTCAGCTGTGTTTTTAACAATGAAATTTCTGTTTGATTATTCTGGTCTGGTCTTAGCCCTGGTGCCATGACGTAAGTTCGGCCTTCAGGGTCTGGCCAAGAGCTGTTTGCGCTCGGAAAGCATTATCGGCCTGACCCGCTGTTTTTAAAGCATGCTGCAGGTTCCAGGAAATGGCCTGTGCTTATTGTCGGTGTGTAGAAGGAGTCTTGAGTAAATGCCTTTTCCCCTCTACAGCAATTCTGCTTTGATTAATTGGCCGAGGCCCAGAATGTTGTTTAATCCTGCTGGGCTTCTTCTGCTACTGCTGGAATTGATTCAGAATGGGCTCACTGTGAAGCTGCAAGGCATTCTGGGAAACATGTCCTTTTGTGAAATGTGTGAAATTTTCATAAAACATAACATGACCTTAATGGACTGAATGTTCGGATTCAACTTGTGGGTTTTTATTTTAGTTAAAGACTTAAGTGTGTCATACTTTCTCCAGTCGTGGCTGTGGCATCGAAGTGCTCAGCTATAAGTAAGACATTTATAGGTTGGTTTCCCAGAAAAGTGTAAACACTGTGGCTCTCTTAAGAGTTTGACCGGCCCTACACAGCAATACTGGCTCAACCAATGGCAATGAGGCATTCACAACTCACTGTAGTGACATTTTTTTTCAAGTAAAACTTGTTCGACCACAACAACAACAAAATGTAAGATGTGTAAGAAATGTAAGAAAATTTAAGAATAGTAAAATATGAGATGCATATTTATAAATAAATGAATGCATTTACTGTATTAACATAAGGTGGATCAAAATGGGATTAAAACGACAAATGTGTGGCACTTATTGAATGATCTATGTATGTATGTTTGTACTTAGTTATTCATCTATTTATGCATTTATTAATTTATTTCTATTTATGTATTTCCTAATTTTGTACAAATTTTTGGGGAGAAGATGTTTACAATAAGACTCTTAGAAAGTAAATAAGGCCAGTTTCAATTTCATGTTGACTGTAGAGTGGCTGGGAAATCCTGAACACCTCACAGTGACCATCTAAATCAGGGGTGGGCAAACTTTTTGACTTAAGGGCCACATCAAGTTTTCCACATTAATTGAGGGGCTGCATAATATGTTTATGACAAATGAAGCTTTGATTTTAATTTTTTTTATTCTAAATTGACACTCACTACTGTACTGTACTACTGTACTATGTATACTTGTACATACATGGCAGTTCTATTCTTGTACTATCTCTACCTATTTTTATGAGCACTTTATGACGCACAGATAAGTTGCATTGGTGTACAAGTCGATTGATGTATTTGGAAATAATGTAAAATAAACGAAACGTTTACAAACATTAGAAACATGCATTTATATTCCCTACACTCCACAAAAAAAATCCTGTAAATTTAGCAGTGTTCAGAATAGAAAAAAGAACGAAAATATAAGTAAAAAAATAAACACAAATTATAGTGGCATTCACTATAAACATATATTATAAACGCCCAGCCTAAATATTTAAAGCGAAACTGAAACTAGCGGCGTGGTTGCTGGAAATGTTCAATACAAACTCAAAACAAGCTCACTTGCCTATTCTCATTCATCACCAATCCTGATGTGTGCGCTTTGCACTTGACCTTGATTACTTTATGTAAATCACCTTGGAAATCGCAGCACGTTTCAGATGAAAAAACACAATTTATAATCCAGAAAACAGTACTATATCCATTTAAAAAAAATGTGTGTGGAAAACAGAAGAAGAAATCATTTCTTTGCAAGATAAAATGACAAATTATTTCCATGTTTTCCCCACAAAATGACAGCACCCGTGAGCAGGAGGATAACACTGGCATTTGTTCTAATACTGGAAAGTCTTTTAAGCATTTTTAAAACAGTTCCAATACAAGGCATTTTTCAAAACAAATTAACACTTTCACATTTTTAAAACATGTAACTTATTTACTATTGTGCCAGTTTTGTAGTGTGTATAGCTATTTTGACTTTTTATTTTGTACTTGCTGTGCGGCTTGAACGCGGCGCCCGTCAAAAATAGACTAGGCGCCTATCTTTAGTGAAGCCGCGCGGAGAGCTGCTTCTGAAACGTGCCGCGGATCGACTGGAGTGGGCGCGATCAGCTCCGGTGGCCGCGTTGGAGCGGTGGGACAGTGTAAATCAGGGGTTATATACTGCACTACAAGCTGCAGCGCCATCTATTGTATTTTACTGATATTGCATATTGGAACAACTGCCTCACGGGTTGGATGAAAACGCCCGTAGTTTGCCCACCTCTGCAGTATCGTATCTTTTTTTTTTAAATCCCTCACGGGCCGCCACAGGAGTGATAGCGGGCCGCAGATGGCCCGCGGGCCATACTTTGGACACCCCTGAGCTAAATGATCAGATAATATGATAATCACCCCCGAGTTTGTGTAGGGCAGAGGTCTGTGACTTCAGTGCAATGGAAGTACTTTAGAATGTCACATCTGCTGAGTCTAGCCGCTGAACAAGCTCCTCCTCTGGCCCGATTTGCTGTGACCTGCTTGCTGGTGAGGAGAACAGAGTGATAGTGCTGTCAGAATTACAAGCGAGCTGCAGCACTGGATCTGGTGTCGATGCGGTGGCCTTAAGTGTGTGTGGATTACAGGGCAAATAAGATTAAAACTCTTCCACAGCAAGCTGGTCAAACGCCCTCTGTCTGTTCTGATCATCCGCTCTACAGCCTCTCTCATCCAGCTGTACAGACAAAACCCTCTTCATCTGCGGATATGCTAAAAAATATCATACTCCCCTCACCTGTGGCCTCTAATGCTTTAAAGGTGACATATCATGAAAATCTGACTTTTCCAGGCTTGAAGTGCTATAATCAGGTCCCCAGTGCATTTACCAACCAAGGAAACGTGAAAAAGATTTACCCAGTAATTTTGTTTTGGTAAGCCTTTTTCTGCAAGCATCTGAAAAGACGAGCACGTCTGATTTCGCTCCCCTAGTGATGTTGCAAAGGGATCTCATTATAACATTACCGCCCCTCAATCTGTAAATTTCCACTCACGGCGTCATCATTTTGATTTCGCAAGCGATAACGGTGTACCAGTTCTAATGCCATGGCGAAAGTTTGAGCAAAACATGCTAACTGTTCTGCCTTTGGCTGCACAGAACACTGTTTCGATTCCCAGCCTCAGAGGAGACGAGAGAAGTGGATTCTCAATCTGCTCAATCGGTGTAATTCTTCCCACAGTACCGTAAGAATAGTATGATGCATTTCACGAGGTTACCATGTACATCATTGTTTGAGAAATAAAGAGCAGATCATTTTGATATGAAGACATCTAAAAGGTATTAAACCAGAGATACATTCATACACCTGAATATGAGTGTTTAGAGCTTACTAATACAAATAACGAGTGGTCACTAGGCTAATATAATAAGGAAACATACAAACAACACATGCCTATATCAGATACCTTTGTAACTGATTAATTATGGTCTAAATAAAGGAACTGTCTCTATGCGTGTGTGTTGTGTGTTGTACTCGTGGAGGTAGTCCACTGGTCAGCCAGGCCGCTGGTGGCTGTATCAAGGGTCATTTAGTTCTCTGGAATGTGTTTGAAGTCCGATGGAGAGAACAGATAGTCAATTCTGTCTAGCATCTTTTTAACAGTGGGGGGACAACCACTGGCAATTTAGCACCCATATAAAGGTAGAATGTGAGGCCAGGCTGTGAATTATATACAAATGTCAAAAGGCTAAAAGGGTCTCTTAAGACATGAAGTCCCAATGACCATCAAGGATCATAAGCAGATGCTACACTCGTGTGTTTTTAATGTAAACTTGTGTGTAAATGAGAACTTAGTTTAGTACTCACATGCTGTGACAGCCGCTTTCTGTCCGTGTGCTTCGGATGTGTGCGCTCAGAAAACCCTATATCAGAAGTTTAAAATAATATGGTTTAAAACGCATGATTTCAGCGTGAAAAACATGATAATCAGAACCAAAACAGATTTTTTTTAGAAGGTATGAGATGTAATAGTTTACAGTGGTAGTAAATGCATCTGTCGCTCCCAAACATTATGAGTGTAATGCTTTAGAATAGCTCTTAAGTAACATAGCAGCTTATAAAACCTTACACTTGTCTGTTATTGGTCTGTTTTTGGACATGCTTGAAAATTAAGCCAGTATGTTACAGTAATGAACATTTTGTCCTTTTATCTCCCTCAGACATTTCTGAGGAACCGCAGGTAGATACTTACTTGGTTCCCTCCTGCCATGAAACAGGCCTTGTGGGACTCTGGCAGCCCACTGCTGTCCTGAGGGCAGAGAGATGTCAGAACATTTGAGATCTCAGAAAGAGACAACTGGAGCTCCACCTGCCTTCCTTCTCTCTCTCTCTCTCACACACACACACACACACTTGTTTGCTGGAAAAATCTGACTGTTTAGATAAACCAGCTGTCAACAACACACACATATGCACCTATTCAGGATATTCAGTGGCACGGGACATCTGCATATATTTATACATAGCAAAGAGTTTAGTACAATAGCTCAAATCACTTCTATAAACTGGAGGACAGACGAGGGGGCGGAGTCAGGGTTAGAAGTAGAAACGATAAGATGAATTACCCACTGTCCCGTCCTCTCGTATGTCGGTGCATTTATTTAGCCAAGCGCTGTTCCATTCCTCCTTGCATCTCGTAATTTATTGGAGAGGACAGTACGCCATTTGTCTGAAAGCTTTTTATAACGACCAGACCTTGTTATGCTGGAGCGCCATCCATTTTATGCCATGTGTTGTATAGACCCTTAGGATGCGAAAGGGGGAATCTCTGCATTATTTATGCAATGACATTTCTAAGATGCAGAGCGATGCGTTTTGTATGTATTTTCATTATTCTAGGATGGGATGGGGGGGGGGGGGGGGTCAGTTTGCGTCGGGTTACCACAGCGATAGAAAAAACAAAAAAAACATATTCCTTCCTAATGCATCTCCATATTCATCTCTCTTCGTTTACAGTCACAAAAGGAGGGCTTTTATTGAGATGAAGTCTCCACCTCACTTGAGGTGATATTACCGAGCCGTGCCTGTCTGCTGATGGATGGCTCTATTGCCTCGGTGTGCTTGTTGAAGTTCGATTGGGATTTTAAAGACTTTCCTTTTAGTCTTCCACTTAAGCCAGGAGGTATCATACAGCCATTTACCAAAGGTGAAGTGCTACACAATTGCAAGCTGCTTGCTCAAAGGAAGAGAGCGGGCGAGGGATGAGAGGACATGAACTTTGGTTTGCTGTTGAATAATTATTCAGTGGCTTGGATGCATCGACTAGAGAGTATTGAAAATAAACCGCACCAGCACATTACTGTAATCCATTAAATGCACACAGCAAGTGTGGGAATGTAGTTTTAGTGCATGTTTTACCCAGAATTTCGGACATTGCATATTGTGGCGGGAGGAGCAAACGACAGACACAGTGGGTGTGGCGTCAAGCCTCGGAGAGGTTTTTATTAAACAATAAAATGTACAAAAGTGTCCAAAGGGGGAAAAGTGTCCAAATAAACGGGGAATCTGGTGTCCTCGTTGTGCCGCAGGGCTAGTGAAGGAGGGTAGTGTTCGTCAGGGAAGGGTCCAGGGAAGGGGCGGAGTCCTTCCCTGGAGGGGCCGGGAGCGAGTGGCGGCGGCGTCTCTTGCGCGGCTTCGTCCATCTCCTGGGTTCCCGGCGCTTCTGGGGGATTCGGCGGCCCGGCATCCTGGCCCGTCAGCCGCCTAATGGGTGCGGCAGTCCTCCTCGACGCTCCCTTCCTGGACCCACGAGGACACCAGCGTGCATGCACGGGGAAGAGACCGGTCTCTCGAGGAGAGGCGCGCTCGACGTTTAAACGGCGGCGGTGATGAGGCTCTATTCACATCAGGTGCGCCTCATCACACGCTGCCAGCCCTAGGTGTTCAGCGCCCCTCCTCTCTCACACACCCACTCCCGTCGGGAGCCTGGTGAAGGGCGGCGAATACGGGACGGGGTGGTGATGATGGACAGGGGGGAGGCAGCCGACTCGTCACAATATATATATATATATATATATATATATATACAACAGACTATTTTTCCTCTTTAACACACTATTACACTAAAGTAATCTTTTAATTTAAGTCCATTACTGAATCTACACCCTTCAACCATAGTATCAATGTGGTTTACTTGTTTGAAGCCTTATACATCTAAGTACTATTTGAAATTATGATTTGATACCTTTAGTAGATCCATAACACTTATTTCTGTGCTGTTTTTGTGCTAAGCGAAACAAGCAGCCTGGCTTTGTCCTTTCTGCAGCTCTAAATGTTATATTTGAGCATGAAGCCTTTCCAAATATACGTGCCTTAAAGCCTCTGCTGTTGGTGGGAAGTGGGGTGAAATACCAGGGTGCCCTTGTGTCAGAAGGAAAGAGAGAGAGCTGGGGAGAGAGAAAGCACTCTGGAACATTTACAACTGTCCTGCAAATCTCATTGCCGGGCCCTGTTGCTGAGGTATGATTTTATTGCGGCCCCCACCGGCGTGGAGATAGAGGTGATAACCTCATCTCTCCTGCCTGAGCACTGAGCTGCAAACTCTCTGATTCCTGCCATAAATTGCATTTGTGTCCCGTGTGTGCGTGTTTGTGTTTGTGTGTGTGTTTCTTAGGATATCTGTGCAACGGACAGAGGTTTTCTGCTGCTCCTCACCCACAGGGACTGTGAGAAAAACTCTCATCGTGTTGCTTTTTCTGAATAGTAATTATATGTGTTGTGCATGAGTGTGAGTGTTTGCATGTTTTCATCAAGGGGTTTCTGAAGCTTGGGTTTGAGGTAGAAGTGATTTTGCTTGAGTTTACTATGAGGCAGGTTGAGTGAGTGGGTGGGTCTCAAAAGGTTCAGCAAGTTTATACTTCTACAGAGACTGTATGTGAATTTTTAAGGAGTTGTGTTTTTTGGCCATAGGATAAGTGTTTATACTAGATTTGTCTAGAAGGATTGCTCTTTGACTTGTTTTTGCATTTGCATCACATTTGATACTATAACAGTCTCTTATGCCTACCAAGGCTGCAATTATTTCATGGAAAATACGGTAAAAACAGTAATATTGTGAAATATTTAAAAATACTGCTTTCTATTTGATTGTATTTAAAATGTCATTTATTTCTGGTGGAAAACTGTATTTTCAGCAGCTAGTAATCCAGGCCTGTGTCACGTGATTCTTCACAAATCATTCTAATATGTAATATTTGCTGTTGATAATAACATTTCCTTTTATTATCAATGTTGAAACCACTTGCTGTAAAAAATACCCAACAGCTTTGAAAGGTGATATATTCCATACTATTGAGTGAAAAATAGAATAAATGTAATGCATTAACAGTTTAAACCCATAAATAATAATTAAATTAATCAAATCATTAACTTCTTATTTACTAATTAATTTACTTATGAAAATATGTATTATTATTATTATTATTATTATTATTATTAATATTATTATTATTGGTTGTTGTGTAGTACTCTGATATGATACTTTAAATACTTACCATTGTATTACCTTGATGTTTAATTTATTTAAAAAGACAATTTAATCAACAATTGCAAAAATTCAATTATTATTATTATTATTTATCTAGTATAGTTGATAAAAATGCATGTTTTCCATTTTTGCGCCCTCTGTTGTGCCCTATACAGCTGTGTTCTGTTACCAAGCCAGTTTTTGGAGTGGCATGCAGAGGGAGTGTACTGAAGCATTACCCACATTTGTAAGGTTTGATTGCATTTTTGGGCAAGAGGAGCTATTTGACCTGCCAGTTACTGTTTGTCATCCCTGCTCACTTTAAACGGCTAATTCCTTCCACTTCCCGGTCACCTTCTGCGTCTATGTGCTAGGTGATCTGGGGAGTAATAGACTTGGCTGGGGACGACAGCTCCACTTCCTGCCCGGTTTGTTGTGTGGCTTGGCTGCATTTTTGGACCCAGTGTGTATATTGCCCAGATTGTGTTTTGTTTGTGTGCCTGTCTCCAGGGTCCGTGCATTCATTGGTGCGAGGGGTCCATGTGTAGGAAAGGGCCCACCTTCTCACACCGGCCCTCTGATGTGTACCTAATTAGGCTTGGCATGGAATGGAGCCACGTCTTTCCACTCCTTAGTAGTGATGCTCCGATCAGCATTTTTGGGGCCGATCACCGATTACCAATCACCAAAATCATGATCTGCCGATTGCCGATCACTGCCGATCACAGAATGGCAGGGGAATGGGAATCTTTTATCAGTAGAAATATGCTAGAGTCAAGAAAATCTTAAAGAACCACCAATATTTATTTGATTGTAGTTAGAAAACAAGATAACATAAGGCTACTGTATGCCATCTTTTCCAAATAAGGCAGATTAACATTTTTCAAAACATTGCGTGGATTTTCTCTTTTTGGATCCCCCATGACTGAAACATGCCGCTAAATGCGTTCACCAAAGCCTCCGCAGAATGTGACCCCGTGAAATCCTGACAGTGTAGCACAATGTTGTGTCTTTTGAAGTTTGAGTCAATAAAGTGCGCTGTTAAACTTAGCAGGGACATTGGACAGGCGTCTGCACTCCATATATCGCTTGTGAAGCTAATATGTACGCTATCATTCAGAAGCTTGTCAATGTGTGTGTGCACGGATTTGTACAACGCGGGGAGACACACATCAGTTAGATATTTCCTGCCTGGGGGGTCGTATCGTGGATCAAGGCAGGTTAGCAAGCGACGGAACCCTTTATCCTCCACAACGGATAGAGGTTGTTCGTCGAGGCAAATGAATTCCATGATTCTGGACGTGATGTCTTTCCATCTCTTACTATCCCGGCTGTATGGTTCACGTCTTTTAAAGGCATCACTCACAGTCGGCTGATTGAGGGATGGGGATGTTTGCGTCGGCTGGTTTAGTCTCTATATTCAGCTGTTGTATGGCGTGTTCGAAGATGCCTAATCATGTTGGTTGTATTAAAATGTCGTTGGTGTATTCCACCTCGAGGGATTTCAGCACGACATGTATTGCATATGGCTAATTTTATGTCTTTGTCTGACTCTTTGAAAAACCTCCAGACGGGAGAAGGAGAAGTCATTTTGCTGCTGTCTGGCCAGCTCTGCTCTGCTGTTGTGTTCCCGCGCGCCACATGTAGAAAAGTTGCGCAAGTTATTTACGTCACGTGATCGGCTTTTTTGATCGGTGCTTTTGGGGGTTGCCGATTAAGCTATTTTTAACCAATATCGGCCGATCATGATCGGCGGCCGATCAATCGGAGCATCACTACTCCTTAGTGCCTTTGAAGGTCCTCATAAAGCCAGTCTAGACCACCAGCCTGCTCTGGGAAAGACTTGCAGTGAATTGGCGTGTGGCTGCCTACCTTTAGTTCCTTTTCAGGTGGCATCAACTCCTTCCCAACTAATGATGCAAAACGAAAAGTTGTTTAGGTTCTGACTGAGGTGAAGGCACCAATACGGCCTGTACAAAGTGTTATATGCTCTGGGAGTTGAATGGACTGGGTCCGTTAAGCAAGCCATTTATCAGTTGATCACTTCTGAACGCCTAGACGAGCACATGCCTCCTCTTTCCCAAGATAGAGGGATAATTAATGAGGAAGACGCTCCGTGAAACGGTGAGGGGGCTTTTGTTATCGCGAGCTTGATGCATCTGTTCTCTTATGTGGAAACTGAATGCAGGCAGAGCATTACTGTCTTCTCTTTTCTTCTTTTTCTGCCGGCATCACCGCTATGTGAGGCCTACCTGTCAGTGCCCAATCAGCTGTGTTATAAATGAAGTTGTTCTGTCAGTGAGACAGACTGCCCTGTGTTGTTGTTGTTTTTTTTCTCCACTTTTTTTCCCCTCCACTGGCTGCCAGGAAGATAAGTTCCATTTTAGCTTAATGCTGCTTTGTCCTGGGTTGTACAGTGGCAGATGGAAGCAACAACATCAGGTCTGCTGATCCAGAGATGGGACACAGCCTTCTGGGTCTATTGTGGATTAGGCCGCTTTTGTTATGCCTTTAGTTTGTAGCTCATTTCACAGTGTTCTTGGCATGTCATTGCTGTGTACTGGCCACTGTGTTGTTCAGTCTCTCTTTTAACATACAAAAAAAAAAGTAGGAAAAAAAGCCGGTTGCTAAACAGGTTAAAATTGCACTGCTGAACAGTGCTGCACTGTTATAGAAAACCCTGGTGCAACATGGATGTTGACAAGTAATCTAGCTGTATACAGTGACATTGCTAAAATGTTCCTTTATGGATGTTACAGCTGATGTTTTGGCAGTGTTTAGACACACTTGGAATAATATGCAAGTATAGTTTGAAGTACCTTGGAGTACCATATCAGAGTACTGCCTGATTCCACCACTGCAAAATAAAATTGATGCTTTACCTGCGTTTATTAAGAATGCTGCTTCCTTGGATTGTTTTAAGAAACTTCTTAAGACACATCTTTTTAGTAAAGCTTTTAATTTATGATTTTTTACTGTGATTCTATTTTTGATATTATAGTTTTGGTTTGCTTTGAGTTTAAGAAAAGCGCATTACAAATAAAATGCATTATTAGTATTATTATTATCAGTAGTAGTAATATTTATGTATGCATGCATTTATTTATTTAGGCCTTAACTTGTTTTACAGTAGTGGTATCAGTTGGTACTCTGATATGGTAAAGGATACTATCATATTATGTATTATATTATATTATAATTATTATTATTATGATTGTTATTATTATTATCATTGAGTAGTAGTTGTACTTCTTATATCTAGTTTTAAGGCCCCACCTCTGACATGGGAGACATCCAATCAAATTTCAGAATTTTGGGCTGGCCCCTGATCAAATGCAAAGTCATCTTTGCATACAAAATATTCTACAGAGTATTTTCCAATTTTTTTCCAGTCTGCATCATCTGTGTCTGTTAGGCCTTGTGTCTTCGGGATTGGAGGACTTTTTTGTTTTACACTGGAAAGATTAAGGTTAAGCTGAGGACATTCTTTATGCTCATTCACAGAGGCGCTTAGAACTCGGGGGAGACCATCCTGAAAAATCGATCGGCAGCAGCATTGCATTTCTGTAGAAGTGCAGTTGGACACAAGGTCAGAGGTATTATCAGACACGGGAAAGAGATGGAAGTGGATTTGACTCTTGTCATTGCAAGATTCATGTACACACTCAGTCCGCCGTGGACTGACAGACTCAAAATAAATCTTTCACAAAATGCATTATTATTTCTCTCCAAGCAGTTAAAGTAGCATTTTCAGGAGTATGTCTCCTAATTTTAATTTCTTGTTTACCATAATTCTTTATTTCCATATTTGCAGTGACTCACGCCCATGAAAGTAAAAGAAGCTGCTACACTTCTTTGACAGTCTGTAGGTAAACCTACATGAAGCTTCTAAATCTGGCTGGATTCCTGTCCAGGATCCCACGGTGAAAGCTTGTGTCTGAATCCATCTTCTGAGCCCTGTGCCTGAGGGGTTCACAAGAAAAGGATGACAGAGGTTATGTGATCAGAGTCATATTGAGACCAAACCGTGGATTTGACAGCCTCCTTTGGGTGCTCTGGATTGGGGATGACTTTGAAAATAGCATCCCCTTCATATTCTGAAATATTAGGCCCCATCCTTTGGAAATCTACTTTGAGTAAAGTAGGTTTATACATGGCCTCCGGTTTCCAAGATTTTGAAGGGATACTTCACACAAAAATATAAATTCTATTATCATTTATTCACCCTAATATTGATTCACTTGACTTTCATGACTTTCAAAGAGAAAATTTGATGACTGTTTTCCATGATCTTGAACACTGAACCTTCAAAAAGGACACAAAACCGCTATAAAAGTGCTTCATATGGCTTTAAAGCTATACAATAGTTTAGTGTGGGAAACAAAATGGAATTTATGTGGTTATTCACAAAATCATTCACAGTTGATGAGATAAATTAACTATGAAGGATTTTCATTTTTCCTTCTTTTTTCATCTTATTTGTTGAATAAATCATTGCATCCTGTTTTCCGTTGTTAAATAAGAAAGGGACTCAGCAGTGATGTGTTATAGAAGGTTGTGTTTTTATGAGATCTGAGGTTGGTCATCTTGTTGTTCTTAAATAATGTTTTTTTTTCTTCTCACAAACACTCCTGATCGAACTCTCATTATCTTCACAGGATGATAATTAGCACCCCTCATGATGCAAACAAATTTACTGATGCTTATGATTTCAGCTCCACTATTAGCAATATAGATTTCCTGCAGAGAACTCAAACATTATATTTGAAATTGATTTCTGAACATTTTTCTTCCGGAATTTTATATACACTACCGTTAAAAAGTTTGGGGTAAGATATCTTAAGAAGAAGTCTCTTAAATGCTTACCAAGGCTGCATTTATTTGATCAAAAATACAGTAAAAACAGTAATATTGTGAAATATTATTACAATCTAAAAGAAATGTTTTCTGTTTTAACATTTTAAAACATATTTTAAAAAGCTGAATTTTCAACAGCTGTCTTCAGTGTCACACGATCCTTCAGAAATCATTCTAATATTCTGATTACTGCTCGAGAAACATTTATGAAGTGTATTATTATTAATGTTGAAAAGTCGTGCTGCTTAGTATTTTGTGGAACCAAAGATTCTTTGATTCGAAAGTTCAAAAGAAAAGCATTTATTAGAAATAGGAATGGTTTGTAACATTATAAATGTCTTAACTGTCACCTTTGATCAAATTAACATATTCTTACTGAATAAAAGTATTAATTTCTTCCAATAAATAAAATCCTACTGACCCCAGACTATTGAACAGTAGCGTTCGCCATGCTGCCATTGCTATTTATTTACATTATAATGCAAATTTTTGTAGAAGAGAAATGTTGCAAGCCAGACTTGAACTTGTGTTGTCCACATGAGCACCAAGGCTCAATATTTTAGACACATGTACAGTAGTATCGACTAGGCCAAACAGCTTTAATGCAGGGTTCAGGTTTATATCCTCAAATTCTGTTGGATCGTTGTTTCCGTTTTTTTCCCCCAGTCATATCCAATCCCCAACATATGAGGTAACAGAAATCAGCCTGATAAAATTCCTTGCGGGCACCAGCATGCCATCTTGCGTGATCGAGCATTTGGAAATCTCAGCAGAACTTCCAAGGAGGCTTGTGTGGCAGTTCTCCAACTTTTAAAACAATGCATCTGGTAATAGGCTGCAAACAGAGACTGTCCCAAGTGCGTCTGGCCTGCTTTAATCCACTTAGTAAATGATGTGGCTGATGTGCATCCGGGTGTTAGAGTTCACCTATGACCCCCAGCTACTCACCTTTATGTTATCAGCTTAAAGTTGCCTCTTGTAGTACATTGGAGGGCTGCTGTGTGCAGCTTGAGTCTCGAGACTAATCAGCTGATTGTATTGTGCTGGAGGTGGAGTGTTGCCTCTGTGCTGACAAGCTGTTAGGGCTGAGAGCTCTGCACCTAATGGACAGCTAATATCATGAGTGAATGGTAAAAGTGGAGACTGATCCTACGGCAGATGGAAAATCAATAGTCTATTAGAGTCGGCAGGGCAGGACGTGGGAGAGGAAGGGGAAGGGATGAGGAAGACCGCTGCTCAGGCCGAGTCTTCTATACCTGTCTCTTTCACTGCCTCATTTTGCTTTTCTCTCCCTTGACCAGTACAGCTCTGCTAAAACAGAGACCAATGCATCTGTCAGAGCTCTCCTAGATGAAATAGACATGGTCAAAGAAACTGGTTGCTGCTCAGCCTGGATGTTCCAGTGGATGAAAGTTTGCTGGATATCCTCAGATTGAGACACAAGTAAACTGTGTTGGGTTGTCTGGATCAAAATATTCTGAGTTTGTGTCATCAGGTGAACCTGCTTAAACTTTGATAAACAACTTGGTGATTAAAAATGTCATGTGGTATGACCATTAGTATAAAAATATATATTTCCCTTTCACCTTAAGTATATGATAACTTATACATCTTAATCATTATTTTTTATAAATGTTTTTAAGGTAAAATGTATAAATGTTAATACATAAATAAAACATAATGTGTTTTAACATTGTTGATATATTGCATGTTTCTTATTTTCCAACTTTTCAGAATTTCTAACAAGGATTTATCATCAGGGGAATTGTATCACTTTGACATGTTTAACTTTTTTTTGACGTCTTTTACTTTGCCCGAATGAAAATCATTTACATCAAAATAAATTTGAATTAAGACATTCAAAACATGCTCATCATACAAGATGAATATCATATATATAAAGTCATTATATGTATGAATCATATTTTTAGTGTACACTACCAACACATCAAAAAGTTTGGAGTCAAAAAGTAAGAAAAGTTTAGTAAGAAATCAGTAATAATACTTTATTCAGCAAGGATGCATTAAATTTATCAAAAGTCACAGTGAAGACATTTAAATTGTTACAAATAAATGCCGATCGACAAACTTTCTGTTCATCAAAGAATCCTGGAACAAAATATCAAGGTTTCCACAAAAAGTATTAGTCTGGGGACACTTGCTGCTGATTGGCTACAAGTTTGTTTTGGTCCTCGGCCCTGACTCAGATTTCTAAAACATTTTTGAAAAATTACATACCCTACCTTGAACTGTCAACTTTAATGTATTAACAGTCTGAGCAAAACTTGGCTCGTGAACAAGAGCGGTAACTTAAAAACCATCAGGTTATGCATAGTAGTGATAAGGTTTCTACTATATTTGTTCTTGCTTAATGTTGTTCCAGAACCAAAAAAGATGATTTGATCTATCAAAGTGTCCTACAAGGCTAAAAAATGTTCCGCTCAGAATCACTGACAAATGTTCCCAGGCTTTAAGGTTATAATTCTTGTTCATCTGCCAAGTTGTTCTCAGACTTTTGTTGCATAGCGGTTGAGATGAGGACAGTGCAGGAAGACTGCTCTGAATGCGACACCATCTGGCTCGTATAAAGAAACCTCTGAGGGTCTTATTCCTCGTGGAATACAGAAAGAGCACTCAGGCTCGAGAAGAAACCTCACTCGCTGACAGATGCCTGCACATTCTCACCTTTTTCATGAGAAGATGAAAAATATTTGCCACATTCCCTGGTTGGAGGTCCTCACTCGTATGCACTAATGTCCTTCCATAATCAGCGTACAACAATTTTGACTTGTCACATCGGTTTCTGCCAAACGTTGTAGAACCTCCTCAGGCAGGATGATCCTTCACCTTTGTGACTCAATGTAGTAAAGTAAAGGTGGAGGGAACCGACCCGTGTCACGTGCGCCGAAAAGTTCGGGCTCAGGGGAAGGAAGGCGTGACCTGGAAGTACTTCCATGTGCTAAACTCTGGAAATCAGAATGTTACGGGCATTTGGGTGCATCTGTGACAAGCGGCTGTTGGCGTTACGTAACCGCTCTCTGTATCTCAGAATTCAATCACGTACCTCGGTTTCACCTCAGTTACGTGAGCAAATTAGAAATTTCCCATATGCATTTATCGCCTAATCTCTGCCTTCTTTCTCTGTTGAGATACGGTTTACTCTCAGCTGCTGAGCATTTGCATATGCATATATAAAACGGCAGTCATGCATATGGTGATTTTGAGTTTCTGCTCCTCTGAACATAAGTGTTGGGTTCTGACGAGTTATATAGAGGTCTGGTCAACCAAGGATGTTAATGCTGGGAGGCAAAGGTACAAGGTTTCATCCAGCTTGTGATTCAGCGGTTGCCACAGCAACTCTGTGAACATGACCCTTGTTGGATCTCACGTAAAACTTGCTTTCTTTACTGAAACCTTTCTTATAGTACTGGTGTTGGCGTTTTTATCTTCGTGACCTGTCTGTAATTGAATTCACTTTGCATTTTCTTTTTAACACCGGCTAATTGGCGCACATTTGTTTTGTGTGTTTGTGCCAGTAATTGGAGAGCTGCTGGTTTGAAACCTGCTCTTGTACACCTCTGCACCGTGCTCGGAAAATTTACCTCTCAGCCAGGGTTGAAATTTATAAGTAGGTTGCACCAGCCATTTGTAAGGTCTTGGTTAAATTTAGTTTGCACTAGGCTTGGTAACTTCTAGATAGTTTGTAACTAACTCTGTTATTAATAGGTAGTTCAGCCTTTCATGCCATTCTTAACCTGTATGACTTTCTTTAGATTTTGGATGATTCTTTATTTCAAATTAAATATTTATTAAATAATTTGAAATTTGCAGTAACTATATCCGAAATTAAAAGGGACAGTAAATAAAATTGATACATAAAACTGCCAGATACATTTTTTATTTCATTTACTCCCATTCATGTCATTCCAATTTGAATTTGAGTTTGTCTTGTTCATTTTTTATAAAATTCAATTTTAATCTGTAAATTAAAATAAATACAAATCTGAAAAAATAATATATATTGAAATTATACATAAATAGTTATATATAAAAATAATTTGTTTAAATATTTATTTAATTATTACATTTTATCATTTGCATTTTAATAAATATTAAATCAAAGTTTAATTAAAATATGTAAATAATATTCAGGAGCTATATCTGAAATTAAGCTCGCGCAGTAAAGAAAAACTGATAAAAGGCTGTTATTTTAATATGTTAAATATGTAATAGTAACGACAGAATGATACACAAAGAAAAGTGCCCTGTTTAGATAGTTTTCATGCTGAAGAGGCGTTCACAGGTCAGTTATTCGTATAATGTTCTCACTTTTAAAATATAAATGTCAAGATCATTATGTTTGTTATGTTTGAATTCTGTCAACTAAAACAGTCTATATTCCAACTGTTCCTGTTCACATGCTTCCGTACATATTTGATTCGTGTCAAGTTCAATTTCAGCTGTGTTTAATGCACATAGTGTGTCAATTCCAGATTGTTCAAACCACCTTGGACACAAGTTTGGTGTAATCTCAGCATTTGCCAATACTCTTATATCTGTTTTCCAGATCTTGCCAGTAGTGTTACAGCAGAGTCATATTGGCGATATGAGTGTGCTTTACTCCTACTATAGAAAGAGTCATTTTCCCCAGATACCAGGAGCTGGAATAGGTGACATTTATGCCACAAATTAAATGCATGTCACTTGTTCCCAGCGATGTTCCTTCCTAATACAAGATTAATAGCAGCCATAAAAGCTTATATCACCTCCCATTCTCCATCCCACATCATTATTGAAAAAAACCGAGCAAACGCGGGGCATCTCGGAAGGAATTTTATATCTTGTTTTCGTTCTTTCAGCCATCTTTCCAGCTCCCACGCTCAGACTGTCTGCTCACTTTGCATGCATATATCTGGCTAAGCTCCAGAGACGTTTGCATACAGCTTCTGTGGCAACGCTGCCAACATCTGGCCCTCTACCTGTCAGGCCTTCACAGCGAGGCTTGTGTTGAAATATTAAGCATTGCCCCTCCGGCTCCTCCCTCACGCTCTGAGCCATCTCCGGCTTCTTGAAGATGAGGGAAGGATGGGTTTTTGAACGGGTCTTACGCCAGCTAGTGCCACCTGCTCACCTTTCTCTGGGGCCCGAGCTCTGGAAAAACAACTCGAAACAGTTCGGCAGTGTTGCGTTTTAGAGTGGAACCGCTTTTGATCGAACCTTCGCGGGGTGAAATGATGCATACCGAATGCTCTCTCGCAGTCTGTAATATTTAACACCGCTTTAAGGCAGTATGTTTTCATGATAATAGCATGAATGAAACATTTTGGCTTAAGGGTGAGTCTCTGAAATGGATCTGCACCAAATGTTCCTTCATAAAGTCACTGAGCATCGGTCTCCTTTGACGGCGTTTCTTTTTCATCTTTTTGTAATCACACGTTCCTTCCAAAGCAATTGTGTTTTGATCAAATGGCTGGTGCTCCAACTTCTACGAGCCCCAGAGAAGCTAAAAAATCATTTTTATCCTTCAAAGAAATTAAGTTCAACACAGCACTCCCTCTGTCCATAACATGGTGTTTTATCGTGCAAAAGGGCTTCTTGAGGACGTGACTCTCGGCTAGCTGTTCTGTTTATGGTGGATATTATAGTCGGTTAGGACGGCTTTATGTAGCTCAAATCCTCTTCCTTCATGCTTGAGCTCCTCCAGGCAAATGGTCGCAGCATGTGCCGTCACTTCACAGCATTAAGCACAGTCTCATATGGCGCAATGGCTCAATTTCAAACGAGAACACCCTTGAATTAATATCCAGGCCTGTATTGGATAAATACGCCGGGCGGTTTTGCATAAAGACAACCCATAACAATAACGCAGCTTGATGTATGATTGCAATATTTACTTATATTGCAGTTTTTGTATTTTAACGATATATTCCAGAGGCTACATTTTTCTCACCAGAACAGGTGTTGCTCTCTGCATAAAAACTACAGTGATCTGTCAATCATTATCAGCTGTAATGAGCCTGGAAGTGTAGACAGCAAAGCCTGATGGGAAAGTACAAGGATGCAAAAGCTGAATAGAGAAAAAATTATTAAATAAATAGGCTGTAAATCAGTATAAAAGTGTTGTTTTGTAGAGAAAATAAAACCTTGGCCTCTTAAAAAGAGATGTCGCTCTTACAATTAGTATCCTCACATCTCGCATAGTGAATGAGAGTGTTTAAAAGAAAAAGAAAATAGGTGTTGGAAGAAAAAACAGTGTGGGTATTTTACATGAAAATGTTCTTAGAGAATTATTGATGGCTTGCTTCAGAGAGTGTTGAGAGTAAATAAGTCCAAAACACATGGCAGCCGATTGGATAGGAGTAGCGCTGAACTTAAAATGCAGAGATTGAGGAATGAGGATCAGGTCTGGAAAACATGTCTTTTTCTAACATAAGCCCAGACCAGTCGCCTTATTTGCTTCAGTTCATTTCTATGTGTTGTTGTTCAAAGCAAGAGAGCCTGTTCAATTAAATTTATGCCGTGTTGTGCTAAATTCAAATGCAGGGATTACCTTTTTGTATTTCGGATGATTTCTTTATAACTGTGGGGAATTTGGGGTGGTTACTTATTTTGTTCACCTGTTTTGCTTTAATTCAATTTTTCAAGTTTATTCTTTTGTTACTTTCATTTTGGCTTTTCATTTTTTAATTAATTTTTTTGGTCACACCATCTGACTGGGTTTAACTTTTTTTTCTTTTTTCTTTTTTTCTTTTGTTTGTCTTAAAGCTGGGTTTTCAAATACATCACAACATTTGTTTATATTAAATTGATGTAAAATATCTAAAAAGTAACATTATAATATTAATATATATATATATATTGTAATGTAAATATGTAACTTCCTTTTCAGCTCAAGAATTCAAAAACCTTGGAAATCTTTACAGTAAAACACACACTCAAAATATTTCTTTAGCCATAAGCACCACTACTCTACTCACAGTAGTAGTTTCTTGTCAGGGTCTCGTTGTGTGCTGACATCAGTTAGGTTCCGATCCAGCTGCTCACTTACCGAATTCTGAGCCAGGAGGAATACTTTGAGAGCCCTCGATGACGTGCCAATGTGCACGTATCTTCCCTGATAGCACACATACATCTCAGAGACATCTATTTGACGTCTGCATTTACATCTGTAAGACGTATTTTTTAGGGTGTTTGCTCATCTGCAATACGTCTATAGGACGTTTCCTTTTAGATGTCAAATAGATGTCTATTAGATGTCTTTAAGATGTTTATGATTTGTATGTAAAACTGGCATCTTAAAGACATCTGTCAGACGTTTGTAGACAGCAGATGCTTTCCAGATCAAGAGATCTTTAACAGACATCTTGCAGACATTTGTGTGCTATCTGGGTTCTCTGGCTGGGTTAGTGCATGGTAATGAGAATGATTCAGGGGCTACACTACTGTATTCATCAGTGCAGCGGCTCCAGAGCTGGGTGAACCCACTTTAAAAGTATTGTTGGCCCATTTTAACCAGCCAAACTAAATCTTTGAATTTGCATATATTACACTTTGTTTTCTGAGACAAACTGACTGTAGAATTACCTCAGTGTCAATTAGTATTTATGAATAAGCATAACTTTATATTCCTCTTTGTTTTCTTTTTCGATTTATTTTGGACAGACAGCAAGTTTGTGTATTTATCCTCTGTTTTTCTTCATCAGAGCTCATTATTCTAGGTTTTTTTTTCACAGTGGTCTATTATTGTGGCATTTTCACTGTCACATTTAATCGCTCAGACAATCTTTTCCTGTCTAAATGGGCAGACTTTAGAGAGGATCAGATTTTATGGCAATAGTCAGAAGTTGGGCTATACAATGTCCTTTGTTTGAACTTGCCTTTCACTTGGTCTTTAATGAGAACATTTCCTGTTATCTCAAGAAATATATTCTCAGGTATCACACCACGATGATATATAAAGATTTTTTTTATATGTAGGCTGATGCAATCTTTCATTCATAGCCATCTGCTTTGATTCTCACTGACTGACACATTTTATGCTTCCTATTTTGTACAGCTTCATAAAGGTTCCCCTGTATTTTGGTATATGTGCGTGTTGGGTGTGGTGATCAGTGTTGCACTGTGTGTTAGTTGAGGCAGTTTGCTCGGGAATGCCGGTCAGTCAGCTTTAATGAATCTGCGGCCAGTGCCAGAACAGTTGTGTGGAGATGAAATTGCATTGGCCTTTCTGGATTCTGAGTTAATTGGCTGATTGTGGCGCTCTCTGTCTGCTCTTAATTTATGACTCTCTGCATGCAAGTAGAACTGAGGAGCTGCTCTTGACCTTCTGGAATGAAAGCTGCCTCTGTTTGAACGTGTGCATGTGTGTGCGACTGGATGGAGCGAGAGAATTGAATTGACTGAAATAGGCATATAATACGGCAGTTATAATATTTCATGAATTGTCATGTCATGGACACACTGTAAAAAAAATGCTTTTACTCCAATTTGTAAAAAAAAAAAAAGAAGAAGAAGAAGATTGAAGTATGTTTTATAAAAAAAATTCAGGTTTTCTATTTCAAAATAAATAAATTTTTACTAGCAATTTCTGAGTGATTTTTTTTTCAGGCAACATGCCAATAGACAATAGTACACTTTTTCTTTATGCTTAAATCATATCTGACAAATCAGATAGGGTTATACTGGGGGTGTAATTTTAATTGTAATTTTGTTATATATATAATAATAATTTTATTTATATATATATGTGTGTGTGTGTGTGTGTGTGTGTGTACACTCACCTAAAGGATTATTAGGAACACCATACTAATACTGTGTTTGACCCCCTTTCGCCTTCAGAACTGCCTTAATTCTACGTGGCATTGATTCAACAAGGTGCTGAAAGCATTCTTTAGAAATGTTGGCCCATATTGATAGGATAGCATCTTGCAGTTGATGGAGATTTGTGGGATGCACATCCACCACATCCCAAAGATGCTCTATTGTGTTGAGATCTGGTGACTCTGGGGGCCATTTTAGTACAGTGAACTCATTGTCATGTTCAAGAAACCAATTTGAAATGATTCGAGCTTTGTGACATGGTGCATTATCCTGCTGGAAGTAGCCATCAGAGGATGGGTACATGGTGGTCATAAAGGGATGGACATGGTCAGAAACAATGCTCAGGTAGGCCGTGGCATTTAAACGATGCCCAATTGGCACTAAGGGGCCTAAAGTGTGCCAAGGAAACATCCCCCACACCATTACACCACCACCACCAGCCTGCACAGTGGTAACAAGGCATGATGGATCCATGTTCTCATTCTGTTTACGCCAAATTCTGACTCTACCATCTGAATGTCTCAACAGAAATCGAGACTCATCAGACCAGGCAACATATTTCCAGTCTTCAACCGTCCAATTTTGGTGAGCTCGTGCAAATTGTAGCCTCTTTTTCCTATTTGTAGTGGAGATGAGTGGTACCCGGTGGGGTCTTCTGCTGTTGTAGCCCATCCGCCTCAAGGTTGTGCGTGTTGTGGCTTCACAAATGATTTTGCTGCATACCTCGGTTGTAATGAGTGGTTATTTCAGTCAAAGTTGCTCTTCTATCAGCTTGAATCAGTCGGCCCATTCTCCTCTGACCTCTAGCATCAACAAGGCATTTTCGCCCACAGGACTGCCGCATACTGGATGTTTTTCCCTTTTCACACCATTCTTTGTAAACCCTAGAAATGGTTGTGCGTGAAAATCCCAGTAACTGAGCAGATTGTGAAATACTCAGACCGGCCCGTCTGGCACCAACAACCATGCCACGCTCAAAATTGCTTAAATCACCTTTCTTTCCCATTCTGACATTCAGTTTGGAGTTCAGGAGATTGTCTTGACCAGGACCACACCCCTAAATGCATTGAAGCAACTGCCATGTGATTGGTTGATTAGATAATTGCATTAATGAAAAATTGAACAGGTGTTCCTAATAATCCTTTAGGTGAGTGTATATATATATATATATATATAATATATATATATATATATATATATATATATATATATACACACACACAATAATTATTTTATCATTCTTTTTATAGTTACCTCATTGTAAATTTTAATAATAATCAAACTAAAATTATTTTTTAGCAATATTCAAATTCCATCCTTTGTCTAAATAAATTAAAAATAAATACAATTCAATAAAATGTTATATGCTAGATGTGAACTAGGCATCAAACTATTTGGTCCCACTTTATATTATGTGGCCTTAACTACTATGTACTTACATCAAAATAAGGACATTGTACTTGTGCTCATATTGTATTGCAAAACACTTTTGCTGCCATTGAGGTGGGATACGGGTAAAGTTAGGGACAGGTTTGGTGGTAGGGGTAGGTTTAAGGATGGGTTAAGGTATAAGGGATAGATCAAAAATTTTATTAATTATAAATGTAATTACAGATGTAATTACATGCAGGTATTTTTAAAATATAAGTACAGTGTAAAAACATGTATTTACACAATAAGTGCATTGTACCAAATTAAATGTAAGTACATAGTAGTTAAGTCCACTTAATATAAAGTGGGACCAAAAATTTTAATATACAGTATAATAAACAAATATTCATTTTGAGATTTGCCAAGATTAGATTGAACAGTGTTTGCAATTTTTGGTGTTTTTAAGCTTTAATTTTTATGTGAAAGTTAAATTACATTAAGGTCATCTAAAAACAAGGGAAATACAAGCACTGGATATGATTTATATATATTGATATATTATATACGAATATATATATATATATATATGATTTATGGTTTTTTATTATAAATTATAATTTATAAATGTGATCTAATACTGGCTGATGTATGATCTATAAATATGCAATTTGATTACACTGTTAAATCTAATCTTTATCAGATCTTTAAAAATATCAGAATCAGAATGAGCTTTATTGGCCAAGTATGTTTACACATACGAGGAATTTGTTTTAGTGACAGAATCTCCACAGTGCAACAGAGAGACAGCAACAGGACAGGACACACATAATAAAGAATAATACAAATAGGCAATGTACAAAACAGCAAAAATACAATATATAATATAGACAACTATGTGTGTACAGGTCTGATATGTACAAATTTGAAATGAAAAAAAAAAAGAGATAAATAACAAAGTAAGCAAGTGTGGTGATTAAATAATAGAGTTGTGTGTTCCATGTTTTATTGTCAAGTGTTCATGAGATGTATTGACTGAGGGAAGAAACTGTTCCTGTGTCTGGTCGTTCTGGTGCTCAGAGCTCTGTAGCGTCGACCAGATGGTAACAGTTCAAAGAGGTTGTGTACTGGATGTGAGGGGTCCAGAGTGATTTTACCAGCCCTTTTGCTCACTCTGGATAAGTACAGTTCTTGGAGAGTGGGAAGGGTTGTACCAATGATTCGCTCAGAAGTCCGGACTACCCTCTGTAGTCGTCTGAGGTCAGATTTGGTAGCTGAGCTGAACCAGACAATTATTGAAGTGCAGAGGACGGATTCAATGATGGCAGAGTAGAACTGTTTCAGTAAGTCCTGTGGCAGGTTCGGTATTTCATACTGTACATTTTAAAGTTTTGATATATAAATTCACAATTCCAATGGATAGAAATATGGTGCAGAGGTCATTTGCATAAGTCTTAAGGAAACTTTAAAAGCCCAAACTCAAACAATGAGTACACATTTGAGATTGCTTCAGTATAAATGGCTGAGTAGACAATATATCACTCCAGTTAAGTTACATCACTTCAACCCGAATATTCTTGATATATGCTACAAATGTAAACAAGAAAAGGGAGCTTTATTCCATTGTATGTGGAAATGTACTAAAGTTGACTGTTTTGGGGTTAAAATATTCAATATTATAAGTCAAATCATTGGTAAGGTAATTCCTCTTGATCACAGGTTGTGTATATGACATTTTTGTCCCCTGAACTTCAAAATGATCAAACATGAAAGATTGTTGTTAATTCTCTGTTTGCTGGAAGCTAAATGTGTAATTGCATGTTCTTGGAAAAAAGAAGAAAGTCCTGGCATGTCTCAATGGATAAAGGGGATGACCTTGTGCCTTGCCTTAGAAAAGATAACCTCATGTATTTTGGTCCATCTGCAAAGTGTTCTATGACTTTTTGGAGTCTAGATGGTGACTCTTTTGTGTAATTGATGGACATTGAAAGTATATAGACAAGCATGTTAATTTAATTTATTTTACTTTATTTTATTTTTCATTTTTTTAAGGGTATTGAGTTATTCTTTAGTTCATTTATGTATTATTATTTATTTATTTATTTTTATTTAGTTATAATGAAGAGTTTAACTGTTGTCTTAACCTGTATGACAATCTTTGAAAATAAAAATAGTTGTTAAAAAAAAGTCTGAAGGAAACAGTAGCAACAGCCAGTTTAACAACAGTTTAATTCAGCGAGTTTAATTAAGTGGGCAAACTAAATTGCAACAAGAAAGCAAGACTTCAGCTCCCTTCAAACATGCATATGCATAAACAGTGCATTGTAAAGGTTAGATTGGCTAAACAAAGTCGTTCTGTCATAGGTGACTAATCTAGCACTATGCGACGAAGCACACGGCGGCCTCACAGGTCACGCTCAGAGCCTAAAGTCTGTCCTCTTCACCTATGAGCCAGCCGTTCTTCCCTGGAAAGGTTGTCTTTTAACAGCCCGGGACCAGCAACCTAATCATACAGCTCTGTGTGAGAAATAAAGCAGCGGGCAGATCCCAGAGAAACCCCTGACAGTCTGCTTTTTCCTCCTGTTCTCCGCATTATTACATCTTCTGCTTTCAAGCCTGCCGTCTGTCCCTCTCACCCCCACAATCCCTCCCTTGTCCTCCTTGTCTTTTTCTCATTCCCTCTCTCAGGAGGAATGTTGTCTGGCAAAATAATCATTTATTGTGTGTGTATTTCTCTTCTGTTTGCTCTTTCTCTTCGTCACTTTCCATCTCCCTCCGCACGGCTCTGACGTTTTATCCACACATACCCTCATAACAGGCTTGGATGTCAGTGTTGCTTGAAATCTTGCCTTGTGGCTGACTCAATCCTCTCTCTCAGTTCCAATTAACCTTTCAGAACAGGAAACGCTAGAAAACTCAGAGAAGCCCAGCAAGATTATCTATTAATCTGTTGCTTTTGTCTGCCAAGATGATTTATAATGACTCGGCGGCCACAGGCTCCTTTCTTCCGCTTAGGTCAAATATGTGTGCGTTGAACTATCGTGTTTGGTCACGTCAAAGAAATTGTTCTTTTTTCCAAAGCACACTTATGTGGGCAGAAAGGGTGCATGTAACGTATCAGGATAGGAGCAAATATTTACTCAGAGGCTTACTGAAAACATCTCTTTCTGTGGCATGCATCAAGTAAAGACAAAACTAGACAGGCAATTAATATCCTAAACTGGAAATATCACTAAATTGGAAATGCAGATGCAACTAAAGACTGAGCATCCAGCCTATAGTTGATGGATACTATCTATCTGTCTATCTCTCTGTCCGTCTGTCTGTCTATAATATAATAAATAATATAAATAATTTTCATGAAAAATGGTGTTGTTTTAAATGTATTCATGATACATACATATATGACCCTGGACCAATTTTTTGAAATTGAGATCTGAGTAAATCTGAATAAATAAGCTTTCCAATGATGTATGGTTTGTTAGGATTGGACAATATTTGGTCGAGATACAACTATTTGAAAATCTGGAATCTGAGGGTGCAAAAAAATCAAAATATTGAGAAAATCGCCTTTAAAGTTTTCCAAATGAAGTTCTTAGCAATGCATGTTACTCATCAAAAAATGAGTTTTGATATATTTACGCTAGCAAATTTACAAAATATCTTCATGGAACATGATCTTTAACTAATATCCTAATGATTTTTAGCATAAAAGAAAAATCCGTTATCTATCTATCTGTCTGTCCGTCCGTCCATTCATCCGTCCATCCTTCTGATATCAATGTAAAACATCTGAGACAAAGTTTATTCTAAATTGAGATACTACTAACAACCTCACTACATCTCCCATGTTATGAAAAAAACAACCTTGAACAATAAAATCTCACTTTTCACTGGCATTGGCACTGGATACACCTTTGCTATGTGTTGTTTATCCTCAAAGCTGAACGCTTCAATGCCAATGCATTGCTAAAAAAAAAAAAAAACACTAGCTCATCCCTCTTCAAACGTCCACATTTGCCCCTTTACCCCCGCAGACATGTGATAGTCTTTTGAATCAATTTCTGTTGAGAAACAAAGTCAAATAATGATCAAACCAGCATTGTAATGTGACAGCAAAACTAAAGTTTGGTCTCTATGAATTTAGTGTACGAGCCGACATCTGAAGTAGTATCGTATTTAAACAGTTGTTCCCCTCAAACAAAAGAGCTCCAGCTGCCAGAAACCCCTCCAGAGGTGCATTGTGAAATGAATTGTCTTATTTTATGTCGGCATGCTTGTTGACCTTGTTAGAGCTGCGAGTCACGTGTCGAGCTTCTCGCCTACACATCCTCGCCGAGCACCGCCGATTGAACCACTTCCACTTAATTACGAGTAATATTGTGGTAACATTGTACTCAAAATATCATTGTCGAAATCATCCATCAAAGTTGTCACATGTGAATGCAATTTGTCTAGCCATTAGAATCTATTCATGTTAATGGGCGAAACATTGCTTAACCGTCTCAAATAGCTCTATTAGATGGTTGGAAGTTTAGACATGATGACAGGGAACTCAGCACGCCGCCTTGCATGTTTTATGTCTTTTGTTTAGTAGCATTAAATGAACGGGCCAGATAGTTTGGCCACAGCTGGATGTAATTACTCTATTTTAGCTGCGTATTGAACGTATGACCTCCGAGTAAGGATTATATGGAGAGACACGATTTACAAAGGAACTCCAACTGGGATTTGAGATATTACACAATAGAGCATTTTATTTTGGCTTGCTATTCATTCCCTGTTTTTGTGGAGGCATATTGCACCATTTTTGTTTTCTATACGGTATGCTTTTTTTTCAGATGTCAAATGTTTCCTTAACAGTGTTTTTATGTCCCCATGGTACAAAATTTCAATTAAGCTGACCACAGTAGACTGAGCATTTTCTACTTTGCAAAATGGCTAATAATGTTTATTCGCAGCAGTAAGGCATTCCCACCTGGCTGTGTTTTGTTACCATGCGGAGGTTGTCACGGAAATGTAATGGTGCCACAAATTTGTCGCCTTCAACAGCAGCAGGTGTTTAGCGGAAGAATTTAAAGCTGCCGTCTTGCTGTGTGTGTGAGTGTGGTTCAGTATTTGTCCACTGCGTTTGCTTGTTGCCATGTTCCCCCACAGGAAGTGCAGTTGTGAACCATGAACTAAAGTAGCCAACTAAAGGAGACGTGTTCAATGGGAGCACTGAATGTTACAGCAGGCTTGTAAATTGGAATAGTTTTGCTGTGAAAGCACCATGCTGTTGGTCAGCTGGTGAGGTGAAGGACATCTCTCCTGGCTTGCTTGAACAGTTGAGATGCATCTGTGCTGTTTGTTCCTGGGACCGAGAGCCCTTTTTAGCAACTTCCTGTTTGTTTATGATATACAGTGTTTGTTTTGTGTCCTAGGCTGTCAACAGGTGCATTAGTCCCATCAGACTTCATTTCTTGTGGCCTGAAATATTTTTAAAAGGTTGCCAGAGTTGCACAAGTATACTGGCACTAGAATTTTTTAAATTGGCATTATATATTTTTTTCTTTTATTATTATTTTTTTTTAAATTAAGTTTATAAAAACAAGAAGAAAAACTTTTGTTCGGAAAATATGAAGGGAAAAAATATAGTATGTTAATCAATGACATTCATTAAATTTATTATTATATTATATTTTTGTTTTGACATTATTGGGATTGTATATGATATAAAATCTTTTTTTTATTTTTTTTTACCAGATTCAGAAGAAAGGGGAAAAAAAATGTTTATGTTATGACATGAAGTTGGAAAAAAAAACAGTATTAGTATGTTCATCAATTGATTCATTAACTGAAATATTACTATATAGCTAATATTTTGTTATATTATATTTGCATTATATATCTTTTATTTTTTTCTCTGAATAAAATTAAATTTTTTACATTTAATATTTTTAATATATTTTCTATATTTTATATATTTTAATATAACAGAGATCAGGTGAGTGTTACATCATTAAGTGTGAAACTCTGTATACTCTAGATATGCTTTTTTCATAGCTTCTTAGCAAAAGCATGATATATTCTTATTAACATAATAATGCTTCGAGTTCAATATAATGCTCATTCTTTTTCATCCCTGGATTAATCATTATTTTGTGTGTTTCTCACCTACACAGGCTCCTTTGGCTCTTATTAATTGGACCCCAAACATAATTAACTTGTCTGTGTACTTAACACTGACTCATCCATAGATTGACAGCCAGTCTGCACAGTCTGACCTTTCCTCTTGTCAGAACATTCTGTGTGATATTGGCTAGAATCAGCACTTTATACATTTCCATATTTGCACATCAGAACAGGATGTGAGATTGTATGGTTGAGGGAGGCCAAGTCACTGCTGGCCTGCCAGTTTGTAAGCGCATATGGGAGACAATTATCTCACTAGTGTTCTCTTTCACTCTCTCTCTGTCCTCTACACCTCTAAATCAACATGCTGTGGCATTTCCTCTACACAAAACTTGGACTGGCACTGAGCCGCCCAGGCCACCATTCAAAGCCGTGGTCACCATAGTCACTCAGCATCCATTTTGTGAACTTGAATGAAAGGGAGGTCAGTGCGGTTTTCTAAGGCCATAAGCATGAACAACTCGGCAACCGCTGTTAATTTTTCAATGGGGCCATTCAGAACAGTTTAAGTAGGACTGAAATATTTGTCAGTTATTATATCAGTGGTGGTGAATTTAACCCGTTCCAGTGATTTAAAGTTTTCTATTTACTGAAAAGATTTATTCATATGATTCATTCACAGCCCTTTCTGTAGATTACACCCAGTGTATGCCAGTTACGTAATCAGATTACTTTTTTTTAAGTAACTAGTAAAGTAATGCATTACTTTCATTACAAGAAAATATCAAATAAGTAACGCAAGTTTTCTCATTTAGTCACAGACAACTCTCCTGTCCTGTGTTGCAGAGGCAAAGGCACTTCCTTATGGGTTTGTTGTTATTAAGATATAAAAAGCAAGCCCAGCAAAGGTAACGTAATGCATTACTTTCCATAAAAAAGAAAAAAAAGTTGAGCCAACTTAAAAGTTTAAGGCAACCAGCTTCAGCAGATTTTTGAGTTTTCTCAACTAATTTTTTTATGAAAAAAGCACAGCTGAAGCTGGTTCAGATTATAAAAAGAAAAAAGTTGATGTATTTGTTACTATATACTTCCTATAGGCCTAATTTCAAGTCAATTGGATCGTTACACACTGAGATATGGCTCTCCATATGTTCACATTGTTTGGTGGCGATTTTGAAAGCTGTCTAAAAACTTTCACCAAAAGACCCATTTCACACACCCTTACATTTTTGAGAGATTAATATTTTATTTTAACATAACTTTTTGTACTGAAACCAATATCTTGTGCACTAAAAATGTTTCAATGTAGATTTCGGTGAGCTTAATAGGTACATTTACCCTAATTTTTAAATTGATGAATAATTTGGCTGCTCTTTTCTAAATTATTAAATTGAATGGAGATTGAAAATTACCCAAATAAATAAATATACAAATAAAAAATCGAAAGGATCATGAAAGTGAGTCTTACAATTAATTTGAGCTGTACTCCAAGTCGTCTGAAGCTAAAACCATCAACAAGAATGATTTATAAATAAGATTCATTCACAGGTTACTCAATTACAGCCTGCATGGAAGCAAACAAGAATCATTTGTTCACAAGATTTGTTTAAATAACACACGCTCACAAGCGAAACACCACTAATATTTGTAAGTGATTTTGATGCTCTCCATCTCGTTTATTCTTCAGCATGAAGTGTAATGGAAAAATTCAGTTCCTTCATGTCTATGACAGAAATCTCTCTCCAAGCATAAAAGCCTTTTCATCATCAACCTCCACACACTTAACCCCCGATAAGGAATATGTCATTTTCACTTCTCTGTGTCTATCACTCATATAAATCATAGGATAAAAAAGAAGAAGCAGTGCTCCCTATCCCGAAGCTTTTTTCCATGAATAGGAATGTTAGCTCTTTGAACTCACCTTTATCCATTATGGATTCAGCCTGGTCTTCGATTGCATTTTATTTCCTCAAACACAGTAATCTTTTCACATATAGTCTGGAGGGACGTGAGTTTACCTTGAAGCTATTTACTATCTGCCCTTTCCCCTTTCTCTGGAGGAAAAATAAAAGGTTTCTAAATCTTTTAGCGGGAAATGATAATTGAAGGTAATAAGGATTATTACCTTTATAAAGCCTTGCCCGCAGTAAATATGGGTAATTGTTTTGCGGGATGTGCTGGCATCCCCATCGCTTTGGCTAAACACCCAGTATCTGTTCTTATGAGGCTGATCAAAACCAAGCAGGGTGTCCCAGGAAGCCTCTGAAAGTATGCAGAAGCTTGAAATTGGCAAGTTTTTCCCAGTTAATGGCCAGAAGGGTGCCAGTGAAGGCCAAGCAAGGGGTTTGATAGATCTTCTGGCTGCTTGGAGGACTGGTTTGCCCATATTCGGCTCTAGACCGTGTTGTTTACTTGTGTGTGAGTCTGAAAATGTGCCTCAGGAATAAAGTCTGTCCTCAGTCCTTTCATCTGCATCTCAAACCTTGAAAATTCACCTCTGAATCGGTGAAGATTACTGACCTTTCTTTGTGTGTTTTTTTTTTTTTTATCCATCAAGACATTTGAAGGTGACATCGTCCGTTCCCCACAGCAGGTGAGTGAGTGAGATTTGTTTATAGCCATGTGGCGTGGTGCTTGTTTGGTGAGGAGTCTCCTGAGGGCACTCAGAGCTGCCACATCATTGAAAGATGCCAGTCTCCCAGCTGTATGTCTCGTACCGGCTCGCTGTTCGACTGTCAGCATTCTCATTCCGACAGAGATTTGGTCACGCTCAATGAAAGCCATGAGCTGTATCTAACAGTCAATGTTAATGGTCCCCTCATGACCCACCCCAACACACATTCACCCGGTCAGCCTGCTGTTTTACAGCATCTGTAAAAATACAGGCCAACTAATGAGGCATCTGCTTTTGTAAAATGATGTCTCTTTGGTTTAGGATCTTATGTTTGAATTCTCTTTCAATGACTGTGTGTGGATAAAGATGAAAACAGTTAATCCACTCGCCTTATTTAGAAAAAAAAGCATGTCTTTTAATATACAGAAACATTTTGATTAATTCTCAGAAATCTTGAATGTTACAAAATGTATGCAGTTTTATAATTTCATTTCATTATTTGATTTCAGGATGTGACCCTGGAGCACAAAACCAGTCATAAGTTGCGCGGGTATATTTGTAGCAATAGCTAACATTGTATGGGTCAAAATGATCAATTTTTCTTTTATGCCAAAAATCATTAGGATATTAAGTAAAGATCATGTTCCATGAAGATATTTAGTCAATTCTGATTAGTAATATGCATTGCTAAGAACTTTAAAGGCAATTTTCTCGATATTTAGAATTTTCTGCACCCTCAGATTCCAGATTTTCAAGAAGTTGTATCTCGGTCATCACCCTTATGACTGGTTTTGTGGTCCTAGGTAACATACATATTGGGTATTTGCAGAAATATTCGAAGTTATTAGTTATTTATTATTATATTAAACCATTTGCCTCATTTAGATGCAATGTGCATGTCTTGTAGTATTTTGACTAATCGAGATTTTTGAAATTGTTACAAAATCTTTTGTTTTTTTATTTAAAATAAAATAATACATTTTATGTTATTTTAGTTATATTTCATTATTATTATTATTTATACAAATTAATTTATATTTTAATGATTATTATATTAATCCATTTGCCTCATTTAGATGCAATGTGCATGAGTGGTAGTATTTTCACTAATCAAGATTCTTGAAATTGTTTCGAAATATTTATTTGATTTTATTAATTACCTGTACATGTCAGACATACAACATATGGGGAATAAGTAATGAACTTTTATTGGTGTGTATGCCTACTTTTTGGACCAACAAACTACTGAGTTTCTTTGAATTCCAATTCTCTAAATTTGTTTTCCTGTCATTTCAAATTAAATTCCAAATCTCTGACTGAAAGGAGCCAATTCCAAATTTTCTCTGTCCAACAAATGAAACACTAAAACACATCAAATGTCAAGCGATCCAAATTTTTGCCTGATTTCCCAAGCTCTCAAATAATATTTCATTTTTGAGTTAAAAAGTTATTCCGTTCCAAACTCAGATTCTTTCTTTCAGTGAGTTATAAGGATCAGACCAACTGTGCTGTTCTGTGTATGTGTGTGACTTTATGATGTGCACAGGTGTGTATGTAAACATATGATGCATAAGAGAGTGTATGTGTGTCTGAGGTAATAAAGCCCAGACCCGTGGTTGTCAGGGTCTGAGAGACGAGCCTTTACTATATGCTGCAATGCGAGTTGTTTGTGTATCTCACATATTAGGACAGGTTTGACAGGCGGTCCCAGAAGAAGGTCTCTGTCTCTGTTTAAATTTTTAAGAGCCTGCTATATTTGTGCATTTCCAAGCCCGCCTGAAGTCTTTTAGATGGGTGCCTTTGAAGCAACAGAATCCATCAGGATTTTTGCAATACTAATACAATCAAACGGGAATGGCTGCCTTATGATTCATTTATGATGCAAGCGCAACACAAATGTGAATTTGTGATGCATCTTCAAAGAGTGGCAGGAGAAAGCATGCTTAATTGATAGATGTTGTTTCTTACTATGCGACTGTTCTTTCAGGCAGCGATTTTCAGGGGGCTCATTTTGTAGTGCATCAATGTGTTGTTTATATCTTTATATGTTAGTATCGACCGTTTTCAGGTTTGTGTTTGCTCTGGACTGCTTGAAAGAAGATTTGTAGCCATTTAAGATGAGTTCACTCGGCCGGTGAGATCAGAATATAAAAGTTTATCGAAAGAACATTTTACTTTGTAGAGGCGTTTGATTGACAGACCAAAGTAAGTTAGCTTGTCAAAGTCTCTATCAACCGGATGGCAACCTGTGACTTTGACTGCTTAGGTATTCACTGACGATACCAAGTGATACTTGTTTGGCATGAATAAGTCGTCTGTTGATTTGTTTTGGCAGTGATATGCTTCTATTTTGCCCATATCAGTTCCAGATCTATGGACAAACTGCCTCTGTTCCTTATGTGTGGTGACAGACAGAAGAGAGAGTGAGCTAGAGCCACAGAAAGTATTTTTGAAGAGGTTTTTTGGTTGTGGGTGTCGTAATTCAACATCCATTACATTAATGACTCTCGATGTGCAATATAGAAGACATTTCTCATTTACCAGTCATCTTGTCTGTTACCCATTTATTGATTTTTATTTTTGTTACAAATCGAGATGTCTTGAACTGGTGCTGTTGAACAACAATTTCCATTGTTATAATGGTTGATACGTCGATGGCGGCCTGCTGTGTATCAAAGTGCTTCTTACCTGGAGGAAAACTGCACAGAGGTGCACTTTTTTCAGACTATCAGACCTAATGGAGTTTTCAGTTGTTTCACTGAAGTATCAATTTCCTCATTTGGGCCTCAGGTGTTTCTCTTGCAGTTTCTTAGGAAAAAATACTAAGGGAAAATGTGACAGTCACTGAAATACTGTAAGTATAGAGCTACGTACCGTTCAGGTTTGGGGGCAGTTGTCATCAGTTTTTTTGTTAGTTTTTTTCAAGAAGATTAATACTTTAGAAATTAATTCAGCAAGGACATTTATAAAGGTTTTTATTTCAAATAAAAACTTCTTTTGGACGTTCTTTCATCAAAGAATCTTGGTATGTCACGGTTTTTCAATTGTCGATAATATTCAATAATATAATGTTTTCAAGTAAATGAAGCCTTAGTGAGCAATATCTATTATGTAAAAAAAAATAAATAAAAAATACAATGACTTCAATGCACTTACATAAGAAACATGTTTTTAATTAAGACTTTCTCTGCAGTGGATTGTCCTGAGACAGGAGGGAATCCACAAAGACAATAATGAGGCATCTGTGGCATAGCAGTGATGGGTCGATAGTCATATCCAACCCACGAGTGAAGGACTGTTGGACATTAGGACCCAGTGACACTCTGTGACATTTAATCTGGGAGGGTGTCAGAATGCACTTACACTCTTTTTCGGCGCTTCACTGGCCGCAGGTTCAAACACAGCCACGGGAGCTCTGATTGGCTGGAGCGACTCAGGTACAGGCTTGAGCCGCTGCCGCTGTCAAACATGGTTAACCGCAGTGGCCCCTGAGATAGCATTCAATACTCTTCCCTTTAACGTCTTGCGTGCCCTCTCTGACACCTCATCTCATGTTTTTCTGGTCTTTCACCAAAAGTATCTGACAGAACTGACAGACAGGAGCCTCTCCACAAACTTGACTTTGCCAAACAGTGGGGGTGGAAGTTTGGAGCTCTGGCACAGCTTGCGTGATTGTGTCCAAATAATAAGGGGATCATCACTCCGGTCACCAGACAGATCTGGTCTGCTTAGTTTTTCATGCCGATGCAATTAGTCTATGCCTGTTTTAATAACTTTAGTGCAAAATATGAGGTTAAAAAAATATAATTGAAAAAGGATAGAACAAGAGTGCAACAGTTTCTGTCCACTTTTTTGGCGGCCTTGGTTCTGGAAATAGCTTTCCCGTTAATTTGACAAGAATAAAAAAAAAAAAAAAATCTGTTAATAACCAACCACATCACTTTGATTTGAAGCAAAAAGTATTCGAAAATTTGACAAAAAGACCATTTAACGAAGGAAAAAAAATCAAACTAAGTAATTTGAGATTGTACTCTCATTCACAGTGCTTCATAGAAGTTGGTGGAGCACTTTTGATGCAATTTGCTTGTCGCGGTTAGCTGATTGGTGGAGATTTCTTTGCAGAATCATGAGCAATTTCATTTCTCACCAGGAATTCCACTTTTTAGTAATCTAGTTTGAGCAACAAATGGAGCTCAAGCATAGTTCAGGCAGACCACAGCGTGACTGCAGCATCTGCTGACGCTCAGCTGATCGTAACTCCTCCCATATAGTCTGTTGCACAGACATGTGCTTACCCTCCTCCATGCCCAACTCCTCCTTATCCAGATACATGATCACTTAACTGCTCACCCACGGAGATATATCATCTATCCAGCTTGAGCATGTTGCTCAAATTGTCCAATATTATCCACAGTACTGTGTTAATCTACTTGGTATATATAACTGTGCATATTAAATTATATGACAATTGCTTAGGCTTCGGGGGGGGGGGGGGGGGGGGGGGGGGTTCAAACCTCAGTGAGGTTTGCCTGTGGATAGCTCAGAATCTGAACACTTAAGAGTGAAGCCTGCCGCCAAATATATAGTTAAGGACCTCTACAATATTCTGACTCGAACAGAGTGGTCCTGACTGAACTATTATTTAAAAATAAGTTGCAATAATGTGGGCTGATGGCTTCAACTGAAGTGTATACCTTCAATTTACAACCTTGTAGCTCACAGTAGGTCTGTCTTTATTGTTATTGTTAAAAATCAATTCCCCTATGGAGAAAATGAATGGGATTTTTACTTCTGGAACCCAATTGTTGCACTCTATTATGCGGATTTTTAAAATGCTTGTTTCTGATTAATCGATTGTTGCTTTCTGCAGTTGCATGTTTGTATCATAAGGCTAAGTGATATAATAGGCTGTTGTCCCTTGCAGTCATTTTCCAACATAGCTGTGGTAGTTTAAACCTCAAACTTTAAAATGCAGACAGACTCTCTGGCCAGATGATTGTCCCGTTATTATGAAGGATAATGGCAGTGTAGCCTGAGATCAAAGCTTGGTGTGTTTGGTTTCACTGCAGTCTGGCGAGATAATCAAGTCAACATAATAAGAGCAATAACTTGTTGAGGTTTACAGCTAAAAGTCAGGAGAGGAGTTCTGGGTTCTAAAACACCTCTTTCAGGACACTCTGTGATTGAAAGCTTTGCTTTGTTTGACTCAAAACTTAACTTTTCTGATTGCTAATTACAAATTATACTTAAGAAGATGTGCTTAATATACAAGCTATGCTTAAAGGGATTGTTGACCCCAAAATGTAAAATGCTGTCATTTACTCACCCTCATGTTGTTCCAAACCTGTATGAATTTCTTTTTTTTAAAATAATAAGCAGAAAAAAGCAACTCATACAGGTTAGCAACAACTTGAGGATGAGTAAATGATGACAACATTTTCATTATTGGGTGAACTATCCCTTGAATTAATGTCTCAAGGTCACAAGGTCATCCACATTAATTTACTTCATTGATTGATTTATTTATTGATCAATTGCTCAAACAAAATGAAGAAGAAGTGAGGAATGCATTCATGGTCCTCTTTCACTTCTAATGGCAAGTACATTTAAGCTTATTTTATGTACGCTTTTATGTACAGCGCTTTGAGAAAGCAACTTTTAAAGGTGCTATATAAAATAAATGTATTATTATTATTATTATTATTTAAAAACAAATGATTTTTGTTCTAAAATTCCAAGATTATTTTATATTTAGAAACAATTCAGACCGTTGTGTCAAACATTTATATCATATTCAAATTTGCCTCTGCCTCTCAGTTAAACAGCACCTGTAACTGCAAAAACATGAAGAGTCCTTGCAATTTCCTTCCCTTTATTTTTATATTTATCCAAAATGGTTGGACAAACCAGTTAGTGTTTGTGCTTGTTAATTTGGACACTAGATGCAATACAGGCTCAAACTATTTCATGAGCACCTCTATGCAATGCATTGGAGCATATTTCTCTAACTTCTAAGTCACCGCTGTAAGGTTTATTTTTTCCTGAAGTGAACTTATTTGTTGTGTTGACAGACAACGATCGTCACAAATTCAGTTTTTCAAACATACGGTGTCTAGCTCAGCGATGGGCCGCTTGACTGCAGACGGCACTGTCACCACTGCACATTTGAGATTACATTTTCAAAGCAGTTACAGGAGGGAGCGTCTCCACATCATCCCCTCCTTCCACTGGCCTCATTAGTGAGACCTTTCCTCCAGGTTCCACGCAGGTTTCTGAGGTCATGTATGGGTGTTTCTTCAGCTACGGCCACTTTTATGTCCCCAGGGGAGATGTGAATTAAAACTAACATGTTTCAACTTCTTTTGTTTTGATATGTGAAGATGTGAAAACTTTTCTCATGCTTTCATTTATTTTTGCTACTTCTTTAAATGTATTAGATGCTGTAGACTCTCCAATTTTAAAATATCCATCATAAAATTATGAAATACTATGTTTAAAAATGATTTATAAACAAATTACTACTAAAAAGTGTTTTTCCAATCTTAAAGTATTTTTCAAACTATAAAATAAATGACATTTATTCGTGACGGTTCAGGAAAGAGAAATTACACAACTCTCGTTTGATTCATATGAATGCACTATTGGATACTGGTAGTAGAAACAGTGACGTTTGGAAAGTGTGATTTAAAGGAGCTTGCAAAAATGGCCATGATTTAATTGAGAGTAAGTTTCACCGAATGGGGGGGGGGGGGGGGGGGGAATATGTATGTAATATCTGGTACATCCAGATATTACATCCAGTAATATCTGGATGTACTCTGTTAGATAAGAGTACTTTCTGGTTCAGTGTTTTTTGTAGCGATAGGGCCACCAGAACCTGGAAGACGGCACTCTCGAGCAAGAGGGAAAAAGATGGAGGGCTATCTTTAGACTCTCACTTCTTATGAAAAGGTTTTATTCTCCCTCTCGCGCTCACTCTCTTTCCCCATCCTGCTCAGAGTGTGAGTGAGTGAGTCAGTGTGTGTGTGTTAAATCGCAGAAGGCTGTTATCTGTATGCAAATGTTGTTCTTTTCTATGGAAAGGGAGCTGGTTAACAATTCAGATCAGGTTTTGAAGCAATGCAACTACCAAGAAGCACATTTCAAAGAAAGCTGTGCTGCAGTTTGGTGCTTTGATGTATGTTTCATGGCAGTATTTTAAGAACAATTATTGCATCCTGTTGATGTTTGAACTTGGAGATTGTGCTCTGCAGTACGTACACAGAGCTATTTTGTTTTGCCACCTGTCAGGCATTTAAATGATATTCAGATTCAAAATAACTACTATAAAGAAGTATTATATTAAAGGAAATGAAAAATCTGTTATTATTTTATTTATTTTCAGTGGAACACACAAGAATGTCTGAAGAGTCTTTTTTTTTCATACAAAAGCCAAAACATGTTCATAACAGCATGCATATCCACAGTCCAATAAAGAAAGAAAAACTTTTTTTGATTGAATTATTCATTCAAAATGTAAAAAATGTCATCCTGTTCAGATAAAAAAAAAAAAAAAAAAAAATATATATATATATATATATATATATATATATATATATATTCAACAGTTATCATTAGAGTCATATTCACTGCTAATTAAAGAGTCCTCTAGTCTCTTGCTGAGGAGACTAGTCAGAGATGCAGTAGCACATCACAAGTAAGACCTCATCAAAGCCTTCCAATTACTGAAAGGGGTAAACAATGGCTTGGCCGATAATGTAACAGTTGAAAAACGTGTTGTGTGCTTGTGGGACTGTCATTAAACTTTCCTTGTTTTTCTTCTATAATTTAATTCAAACAAGCCCTAATGCTTTGCCTTGCTATTGAAGAGAGGTGTCCACAATTGCGGGGGGTTCAACAAGGCTTAAGCACCAGGCAACACTGGCTAGAAAACAGTACTAGAAAGATTTAAAATTCTAATAAAAAGCCCCAGAATTTGTATTCTCATTCTCTCTGCCTGCATGAGGGTTGTTTAATGCCTCCTAAACCTGAATTTGTTTTAAAGATTTTTTTTCTTTGCTTATAAAGATTTTATTTTGAAAATGTATAATTGATGAGGTTATATAGTCAAAGCCATATTTTAACCAATAAATTCTGTAAATTCACGTATGTATACATGAAATGCATCTGTCACCAGCAGCTCAAACCATACGGACTTCAGGTAGACTGCTGTTCGTGGTGTTTGCTGGAGATTCACAGCAGTTGTTTCTTGGCCCTTCTTGTTTCTTGGCGCTGTCAGAATATGCTGTGCATCGCTTAAGCAAAGTTAGCGAGGTGGAATAAGTGAAGAGCAAGTATTTACATTAGCCTTCATTAAGCTCCCCATGCTACTCAGCAAGCACCTAATGTAATTAACACATTACTGAACCCTAAACAGCACTTCCACATCAGATCATAGGCTCCACTTGTCTATGTTATGTTATATGTTATGTTATAAGTTGTATTATGTTTTTTTTATATGTTATTATGTAAGATTGTTGTGCTATGCTATGCTTTATGTGCTAAACCTTGATTACATTAGTACATTGTCTTATATCTAGGTTATGTTATGTTATGTTATGTTATGTTATGTTATGTTATGTTATGTTAGGTTAGGTTAGGTTAGGTTAGGTTAGGTTAGGTTGTGTTATTTTTTATATGTTATTATGTAAGGTTGTTGTGCTATGTCTGGATTATGTTATGTTTGGGTTTTGTTACGTTGTATTACAATATGTTACTTTACATTACTTTATGTACTAAACCTTGATTACATTATTACATTATGTTTTAGGTTATGTTATATTTGGTTAGGTTAGGTTGTTACCTTACGTTATGTTGTGTGCTACGTCTGGATTATGTCTGAGTATGTTGTGTTTTATGTTGCATAATGTTACTTTATGTCCTACATCTTGATTATGTTATTATTATTATTTTTATGTACTGCATCTGGATTATGGTATTGTACTTCATCTGAGTTATGTCTGAGTTATGTTTGTGTTTTGTTATGCTCTATTATGGTATGTTACTTTAGTTACTACACTGTTATGTCTGGGTTGTGTTACATTATGACGTTATGCTATGTTATGTTGTTACTTTACCCTAGATTATGATATACATTCGGATTATGTTACACCATGTCTGATTTATGAAATGTTACTTTATGTGAGGTTGTGTGCTACGTCAGGGTTATGTTTTGTTATTTTGTTTATGTGCTACTTCTGGGTTTGTTATGTCTGGGTTATGTTTGTTACATGGTTTGCCTTTGTTATGGTTTGTTCTCTTATGCTTTGATATGTTGTTTTTTTTCTTTTAAAATATGTTAGGTTATGTTACACTACAATTTGTGACCAAAATGTGTATTGAACAGCTATTTCAGCATGTTCATCCAAGTCAGCAAACTGTATGCCTTACCTAGAGGTAATTTCATTTGCTCAGTACACTGAAATGGGATTTGACAAACCTGATAAGAATCTGACAGCTTTAATATATGCTAAATAATGCAACATCTAGTCTCTAGATGTAATATTGCTATCCGTTCCATTAAAGAAATGTGCATTTAACTTTCATTACCTATATTTACACTAGGAAGATTACCCTGTCGTAGCATTTATTTGGACTGCATTTCTTTTCTATAGTAATGTTGCAAACTCTACAGCCATTTATTTTTTATTAGTGTATATTTTTCATGAAATATCCACATGAAAGGCATTCAGCATGTCACTGATCCATCCTCCTTGGAGAGGAGGGAAATAAAAGGAGATGGATTTTTTTTCTAGAAGGAAGTGGGTTACTTTAATGTAATATCCCTAAGAAAAAAAAATGTTTGAATAAAATTCTGTCTATTTTGCCCGGAGCAGCAGTTTTTAGGTTCTGGATTCTGCATATCAAAGCTGCGAAGACAGGAATAGGTCTGTCAAGTCAAATTCAGTCGGGATCCTGTAGTGGAACCTGTCGTTAGCCTCTGCCAACCTCTAGTGTATTAATCTCCTTTGACGGAGACAATGCTCAGAGCCAGTAATTCATACCATCTGTGGTCACTGTATTCCTTAATTATCAGCATGCAGTACAGCTCATTTCCACTTGAGGCAGTGACTCGGTCTTGCCATAATTTTAGTGATTGCAACCTTTTCAAACACACTTCTGGCAGTTCATTATGTCGCCTCTTGTTTTGAAACTTGCGTTCTCAGGTGCCAGTTTGTGGTATGGGAACAGATGGCATCTGCTTTTAGTCTTGAAGTCCCTGAAATGGATGATGATTATGTGATGGGAACTGAAAGTACGAAGGTGTTGTCACACTGTACATATTTTTAGGGACACAAATACAACAGGAGGGCCAATTTGTCTTAATGCCGGGTGAGTAGAGGCAGAACAGACAAATAAAGCTCCAACGGTCTGGCTGCAACATTTCTTTTTTGGAGGGAGACCGAACTGGCAAATGTTCTAATGCAACATCTCTGAGACTGAACCTGTTTCTGCCGCTGCCTCTCCTCATCTGTAACCCTGAAAGAAACATACAATAATTTTTCTCCTTTTTCTCTTTCTGTCACTTCTCGCTTTGCTTTGGGAATCAAGTTTATCTTCTTTTCTTTTGTTGGTCCCATTCTATTGTATCTTTTCCGGCCCTCTTCAGTCAAAACCGAGATTAATTTAACATCTCAAACCATCTGCTTGGGTTCCAACAGGAATTGATTTAAGTACATGGCTCTTGGAACTAAGCCTCTCTGTGGCTTTTTCATTAGTTGTGAATTTCACTTTAGGGGCCAAACGATTGCAATCTGATTCCATTTTTAGCTATCTGTTTGGACCGTTCCCAATACAACTTGCACTGTAGTAGGGCTTGAGGTTACAGTAATGGGTGATGTGTATGAAAACTTGTAGATCTGAAGAGGTTGATCCATACAAACGCCATAAAACCACTTATTACTAGTATGATTTAAGTTTTGTAGATGTGTTTTTAACAGTATCCCAATTTCCTGATGTCTCTTATGATACAGCAAGTGGATTACACCTCACAAAGGTCAGGTTTGTTATCTTAGTCTGACAACATTCACTTTAATTAACACTCTGTACTTGAGTGCAATAAAATGTTCATATTATTGAATTGAGCTTAACTTTTGCAGTTTAAATTTAATAATCATCTGAGGAAGGGACTCTGAAGTCCCTCATCAGAAATCTTGTATTTTGTGAGGATGATGATATCAAAATTATTTTTTTTCTAAATAAATGTAAAATAGAACACTAAAAACTAAAACCATTCATTTTAAATGGTGCAAGTGATTGCACAGTCGGCAGTATGAAAAATGGATATTCATTTTGAGATAGGCTAAAAATTACATTTACAGTGTTATTGGTGTTTGAGCGCTGATGATGAAATTTGATGACATGTGCATCCCTTGTTGTCATCCGAAGTGCCTTGGACAGTGTCCCGCTGACCCTCACTTTCATAGAAATGAGCCAATACCGCTTACACAGCAAATCCTCTCCTTGACTACTGTGATAAAAATCCACAATTATTGCCTGTCTCATTAAAGCGCATTGTTGTGACTCCGTTTTCTCCACATTGTACCAAATACGTTTCCATTCACAAGCCCAGGCTATTCACTGTCCGAGCAGAGGGAGGCACTTTTGTTCCCTTGTGATTGGATTGCACCTCTCTGCATGCATGAGGATGGAAAGCAGGCCGCTGCCTGCGTGTGTTAACAGCCAAATGTGTTCACGGCTCTGTGCTGCAAGCATGAGCACCTGACAGCCTACCATTTGATTGCTAATCATTTTCAAGCCTGTGCCTGGTCTTTTTTTATTTGCTCTGCACACTGCCTTGGTTAAATGGAATCAATTAAATGCGTGCTTGTATTCGACGGCCACTTCCAGGAGATCAACTTCTTGATGTAGCAACACAACTAGATTAATTAAATCCAATAAAGAACTCAATTAACAAAAGGAAGGGAGCGGAAGCAGGGTTAGATGGATTTGTGTGTGTGTGCTCTTTGTGTACAGAACCAAAGTGATTTCAGAGTCTTTTGTTTCTTGTTGTCTGTATCTGTAAATGAGCTTACTGTAAAGCACTTGTTGTGTTGCTTTATTATTTTTCATGTGTCCTGGGACTATGAGAGCAATTACTAAACCCAAATGGTCGTCTATTCTCTGAGCATGTACACAATGATTATTCCACAAGAACCCCCAGGATGTATATTCCCAGGATATGCTACTGTAGTCAAGTAGTTACTGACTAGTTTTCCATTAAAACGCACTGGGTTACTTCTGTGTAATCACAGTTTTTTTTTTCACTGACACTTCTAATATATTGCCACAAACTTTGTTGTTAATTTGAGTACCTCTTAAGTGGTAGTCAGGGGGTAAAACAACAGCTGCATGCTCCAGTGACTCCAGAGAGCTGCGGTTGGCTGACCAAACCAAAGAAGATCAAACCAAGCAAACTTTTTTTTTTTTTTTTATTTATTTATTTATTTTTTTTAAAGCATGCAGGGTTAATATTGATTTATGTAGTTTAGAGTTAAGAACCACTGTTAAGATAGAATAATAAAGGCTCTGTTTCAAAACAAATTCCTCACGAGGCACATAAGAGTCTTTACTTGACACTAATTTCAGTATTTTGCTGTTAGCATGTTGCTAAGCTAACATGAAAATAAACGGACATGAATTGGGAGGTTTTACATGTAACAATGTTCTCTGTTTGTCATAGTGTTCCTCACATGAAGCACATATTTATCACTACTGATTTCAGTAGTTTGTTGTTAGCTGCTAAGCTGTTGCAAACAGAATTACTGGGTACGCCATTTCAAATCAAATCAAACTATTTTTCTAATCTTGTTTTGAATGTGAATGTCCATCTCACTTTATACTCCATCTTAGATGGATTTTTTTTTTCACTTGTCACAGGATTGCATACTGCAAAGCATACTTGTCCCAGATAGCACACGTATGTCTGCAAGATGTCTGTTAAAGATCTCTTGATCTGGAAAGCATCTGCTGTCTACAAACATCTGGCAGACGTCTTTCAGATGTCAGTTTTACATACATTCTAAATCGTAAACATCTTAAAGACATCTAATAGACGTCTATTTGACATCTAAAAGGAAACGTCCTATAGACGTATTGCAGATGAGCAAACACCCTAAAAATATGTCTTGCAGATGTAAATGCAGATGTCAAATAGACATCTCCGAGATGTACGTGTGCTGCATGCAGACTTAGAATTTGACCATATAAAGTCATTCTTAAGTAATGCCTTAAAATGCAGTCTACATAGCGTGTTCTCTAGGTTTTGGAACAGTGCTGAAGAACTTCTTAAACTCTGTATGTTTGGTTCATATAATTAAATTTTTAATAATAGGCGGCCTACTAAAATAGTCTGCATTCAACCAAAAGATACAGACTCTGTGTTGTCTACCGGGGAGGAGAGGCCAGCTGTGACATTCAAGACATAAACAACTGTTAAAAACTTGTTTACATAAGCTCTCCTAAGGTGAACATCTATTTCATGGATGTTAAAAAAATGTAGGGAGGGAGGAGAATGTTTCCCCTCATTTCAGAAATTTGTCACTTTCTCTGATGTACTTTCATCTGCAGTTTGCTATTGAATATTTCAATAGCTTCAATCTTTGTTAGGGTTTTAAAATTGGACTGCAATGCACACAAACACTCATTTGATTCTTTCTTCTGTGTGCAGGTTTTTTGAGCACAGGAGACCAGGCTGCCAAGGGAAACTATGGACTTCTTGATCAAATCCAGGCCCTGCGCTGGACGAGTGAAAACATTGCTTTCTTTGGGGGTGACCCTTTACGCATTACTGTTTTTGGGTCTGGGGCCGGGGCCTCATGTGTCAACCTGCTGACTCTTTCCCATTATTCTGAAGGTAACCGTTGGAGCAATTCAACCAAAGGTACAATGCAGAGGTTTTAACTTTTGACAGTTTTTGTCTGCATGCAAGCTGTTTGTATTATGAGCCCATTTACAAGTTTAGTCTCTGTGCTTTTTTTGTAGTTATCTGTATTTGCATTAGAAAAATCAGATTGCAATCTTAGTTATGAAAAACCTGTGACATTTATTCAGAGTACTGCAGTACATGTTAGAAATAAATGGGTTTAATGGTTATTTTTAATTAGGTTTTTACGTTTTTTATCGTTTGAATTTGACATTTTTAATCTTATTGTTTTAATAAAAAAAAAAAAATCCATCCTTTAAATTAATAAATGAATAATAATGATATAAAATAATTATATTGCCCAGACCTAATTATTACACTCTTAACAACCACTAGGGGTCTGCAGACCCGTAGTTGAAAAGCACTGCCTTATACCCTATGAATTAGTTCAAAAGAATGCTTGGTTTCACAGAGCTTAAGTGTGTAATACAAAAATCCTAAAACCAACAACGTTGCCAAAGAAAGTTGCTTCATCGATCCAGCATTTGCCAAGTTCATTTTTCACCATGCTTTAAGCTGCTAACTCACTCTGACCTGATATCCCTTGTTTATGGAAATTAAATATCCCTAGGTTGTTTCATGTTCCCATCTTTATTTAGTTGAGTCCATACACATCACCAGGCACGCTATGAGCACACTGTCCAAATACAGCATTCACCTTCCACTGGCACAAAAAGGGTAAATACATTAATTCCATTTTGAGTTTCTCTGCTTGGAAGATTGCTTTGTGAAGAAGTCTCCTGGCACAGACCTGCTCTAAGGTTGTCACTATCATTCAAATGAACCCAGAGACACCTTTGGAAGAGACACTGCTTAATCTGGAATAATTTTCATATATTTCAGATCTTTTCCTTTTTCTTTTTAATTTTAGCAGTATATTCTTCATTCTTAAATATATTTGTCTGTTCATACAAAATTGTCACCGTTTTGTTGAATTGCGAACTGAAACATCCCCATATTTCCATTTCATTTCCATGTGTGTTTTTATAGTTTTTTTGTCTCCTTCAGTAAGAACATGTTTTACTCATAACTGCACTGCTAAGACTGAGATCCCAGGGGTTGGCATGGTAACAGAGTAACTCAATTTCCCTCTCTCTTGCTCTTTCTGTCTCTCTCTCTCTCTCTCACACACACACACACACACACTTTCTGTCCTGCTCACTCACTTGCTTTTTTTGTCTTGATGTTTGTGCATGATATCTGCTTCTCTTCAATGGTGTATGTCAATTTTCTTAACGACTATAAAGGGGTGAAAGGGGTTTACAGAGAGCAAACAGCTAATCACTGTTAATGCAGTGTAATGAAATTCAAGAAATAGATTAAAAGTCATATTTTCCCCCCTAAAATTACATGAAAAACTGAAATGTTGATCAGCACTGTGTAAAATTCAAGTTCATCAGCATTTGTATGTTGACTTGCATACCTTCTTTTCCCAAACCATTTAAGATTTGGATAAAAACAGCTAAAACCGATATGTGGTCATTTGCTCCAGCTTGCATACTGAGGGAACACTTTCTGTGTAAATAGCCTACGGTGGGGTCCAAAAGTCTGAGTGCACATAAAAAGCTGCCATTTTTCCGATTTGAAACTGAATTTTAAACAAAAATTTTGAACACTTTTCAGAAGCAAAGCGTGGTGTTTTTAAGACATTTTGTTATTTCAGTTTAATATTATTATTAATTTTTATTCATTTTTTGGCCATGCAAAATTCTGTTAATTTTTTCACAAAGTTCACAACAATTATGCTCCTAATATAACTTATAATCGGTGGCTACCAAGCAGTCGCTACTGGTCTCAGACATTTGGGCCGTGCTGCAGCATGTTGTGTGTTCTCTTTGTGATTCTGTCTTGTTTTTCCTATACAGGTCTTTTCCAAAGGGCCATAGCCCAAAGTGGCACAGCCTTGTCCAGCTGGGCTGTCAGCTTTCAACCGGCCAAGTATGCCCGCATGCTGGCCAAAAAGGTGGGGTGCAACCTCAAAGATACAGTGGACATGGTGGAGTGCCTACAGAAAAAACACTACAAAGAACTAGTGGAGCAGGACATCCAGCCTGCTCGCTACCACATCGCCTTTGGACCCGTCATTGATGGCGATGTCATCCCAGACGACCCTCAGATCCTTATGGAGCAAGGGGAGTTCCTCAACTACGATATCATGCTGGGCGTCAACCAAGGCGAGGGGCTAAAGTTTGTGGAACTCATTGTAGACCACGAGAACGGAGTTCAAGCCAACGATTTTGACTATGCCGTGTCAAGTTTTGTGGATGATTTATACGGTTACCCCGAGGGGAAAGACATCCTGCGGGAGACCATTAAGTTTATGTACACTGACTGGGCTGACCGCCACAACCCGGAGACCAGAAGAAAGACCCTGCTGGCACTCTTCACGGATCATCAGTGGGTGGCACCAGCAGTGGCAACAGCAGACCTCCACTCCAGTTTTGGCTCGCCTACTTATTTCTACGCTTTCTACCATCATTGCCAGACAGAACAGGTGCCACCCTGGGCTGATGCGGCACATGGCGATGAGATCCCATACGTGTTCGGGCTGCCCATGATTGGTCCAACTGAGCTTTTCCCCTGCAACTTCTCCAAAAATGATGTGATGCTTAGTGCAGTGGTAATGACCTACTGGACCAACTTTGCCAAGACTGGGTAAGTCTCTAGGCAACAGGGCAATCAGTTAGTCTTGAGACAAACAATATGGCCATTAATTAGGATTCAGAAGTGATTTGAATATGACTTTGTTTTGTTGTAAGACCACCAACGCCGCAACCATCTCATAATTCGAGAATTGAATTTGTTATTGATTACCGTACAATACCCAGTTGTTGCCAGGAAACATTGCTACGGGGTTCCTAAGGTTTAATCAATGCTTAATTATTTGTTAATGCATTCTCATTCGCAAATACTTGTTGAGATTCCCAAGATGCTACATTAAATTACGCAACTGCTTTTTACGCAAAATCAATTTGGTTTGCTTCAATTTAGGTGTAATGCAGTGAATAAAGTAATGCTGATGATCATTTAGAGTGAGTTTAGTGTTTATAGAACATTGCTGCCTAGACGTGTAATCTTCTCACGGGAGGACAACAAATCAATTTGTGTGCAAATGTGTAATTTCTTCTCTCAGACTAATTGTTGTTCATTTTAAAAGCAGGTGCAGTTGTCAGGAGACCCTAATGAGCGCTGAGAGAATATTAGAGGTCTCTGAGCACTCCCCTAAGACTTGTCTGTAATGGGTTGTGTGATATTTGTCTTATTGAGTGCTCAGTTTTGGAGTGCCTATGTGCAATCCTAGAAATGGTCTTTTGTGTAAAAAGTAACAAAATCTTCATATTTCCTTTCAGTGACCCCAACCAGCCAGTTCCACAGGACACCAAGTTCATCCACACCAAGCCTAACCGTTTTGAGGAGGTGGCCTGGACACGTTACAACCAAAAGGACCAGCTATACTTGCACATCGGCTTGAAGCCCCGTGTCAAGGAACATTACCGCGCCAATAAGGTCAACTTGTGGCTGGAGCTGGTGCCTCATCTCCACAGCCTCAACGAGGTCACCCAGATAATTTCCACCACCACTAAGCTGCCTCCACCCGAGGTCACTCCCCGTACACCAAAGAAGATCCCAGTCAACACCAAGAGGCCCAACCCTACACCGTTTCCCACTGAAACACAGGAAAGCCACAACCAGAACCAACCCTTCCTTGAGAACCAGCGGGACTATTCCACCGAACTGAGCGTCACCATTGCCGTCGGTGCCTCGTTGCTCTTCCTCAACATATTGGCGTTTGCTGCACTCTACTACAAGAAGGATAAGCGAAGGCACGAGGTCCACCGACGTTGTAGCCCACAGAGGACCACAGCCAACGAACTTCCCCATACGCAAGAGGAAGAGCTCATGTCTCTACAAATGAAACACAGCGACTTGGAGCGGGAGTGCCGGGAGGCCATGCACCCGCATGAGGTGGTCCTGAGAACTGCCTGCCCGCCCGATTACACGCTTGCCATGCGCCGTTCACCAGACGACATCCCTCTCATGACCCCGAACACCATCACTATGATACCCAACAGCATGCCAGGTCTCACCTCCTTACACCCCTTCAACAGTTACTCCAGTGGACAGAATAACACCCTGCCCCATCCACACCCTCATTCACACTCCACCACTAGAGTATAGCCACACACACACGTTCTCACACACAAACACGGACATACACACACACACATACACTCCCAAAAATGTGGAGTACGGGTGTGATGACGAACAGAAGTTATGGCACTGCGGTGAGAAATATCTTTACTCCCGGTGCTCAGAGGAACAAGAAATAATAATGCTGGTTGTTGTTCCTCAAAAGCAAAACTATCGTTTTCTATTAAAGGCGAAAGACAAAAAAAAAAAAAAAACTATTTCTGATGTAATGAAAAACAGAGATGATTTTTTACCCTTATATTGTGACAAAACCAGGACCATTTCTTGGGGACAACTATTAGTCTGGAATTCTTTGAGGAATGGTTTGATTCGGTTACCCGGAGAGGAAACGACGGAGGCACAGAAGAGATGACGTGTGGGAGGCCTTTTGTAAACAAAAGGAAACATATTGTTTTCCTGGGGCGCTGGATTGTAGATTACTCTCTTCAGAGCAGACGGGAGATGCTGCTTACCCAATTTAGGCACGTGTTCTCCTTCTGGTGGAGAATGTGGAATACTACGGGAAAAAGGCGAGAATGAGAAATCCTCAAGAATATGCACAATAGAGACATTCACTGAATGTCTTTGAATTCTTTTTGTCAATTTATTTTTGGGGGAACAGTTTTATTGTATAGGACGTATTTACATATCTACATATGTACACAATGCACCCATGCTCTTTAAGCCCTGGCTGGGGGTGTTGATACTGAGGAATCTGCCTCAAGAGCGTAGCGGGGAATTTATTGGCTTCATGGCAGATACAGCTTCATCACACAAGTGCTGTCTATACTGAAACTGGTGGACTCAAAGGGAGGCTGGATATTTTTAGCACGACGCGCATGACAATTTATCTGCTTGGTGGCTGTTCTGCTGATTAAGTCATTATTTAAAACAACAAAAAAAAATCATTTTCCTCCCCATTTGGATTTAAGGAAATACTGCTCTGATTGGCTCACGTGAGGAAATGGAATATGCTGATGAGGGCGGACATGATGGGTTCTGAAGATGGTGATGGGAAGGGGTGGGGATACGCTAACTAGATTGTGTTCACAAATAGCTTGACTGAACCTGGTTATAAGGACTAGTTTTGTACATGTGTGTTGGTAAAATTTTTAATAGTGGTGAATCACTTGCTGTTTGAGCTCCCATGTGTGGGACATTAATGTACTTTTTGATTTGCTCATTGGTCTCAGTTATAATACATTGCTTTATTATTTTTAAGTTCATTTTCACCTCTTGCTAATAGTCAAACCACTCTACCTTAGAAAATTTCTTATTTGTAATGTTTGATTCTCATTCCTTTGTTTTCAGTATTTTATGAGGCAATCCCCCACGCAGCTTTGAACAACCAGTGGTCAACGCGGTACGACTTTGAGACTTGCGTTGGTATCCTCTCACCCAGAACTTTCTGTGATTCTCCTGAACGATCATCACGAATGAATCCCACACTGGAGACAGGAGGGCCCCTGATGAAAGAGTGTATTAGGGGGACTTCTGATGTTACGAAGCCCTTGATCACACCGCTTAAAGCTAGCTATAGAAAGAAAGAATACAGAGAGACCTATGGAGAAAGTGAAAGGGAAACTTTTGTCATTTCTTACCCAGAGATAAGTGCTCAAAGTCAGTAGCCTCAGTGCTAAAAGCCAGTTTCACCTGCAAATCTCTCAGTAATTGGTAGTTTTATCCATCCTTGATTATTTTAATTTTCTGAAAGCCTTGCTACAGAGCATCCTACAGGACATACTAATGATCGACACCAGTGAATCCCAGGCTAAAGACAGGAGGACCCCTGATGAGACTGTTCGTTAGAAGCCTTCTGATCTTAAGAGGCCATTGAAGCTAGCTAGAGAAAGAGAATCGAGAAACATTAATTGGGACATTCATTTTCTCAGAGCCTTGATGCATTACATACCACATGCTAAAAAGTCCTGGGATGCTAACCCGTTGTTTCTTTTTTGTGGATAGTCACTTCAGGGTGTCAGTTCTTGTGAGTCCTTTTTTTACTCCTGGGAGATTTGATTGAGAGTAAACACCAGTGAAAGCTAAACTTCTACATAAATATCTAAATTTTTTTCCCAGCATGTAACGTATGATTATAGAAAAACAGTATTAGATTCTCCCAGATCAGAGGTCCTCATCTTTGCTTTTGTGCAAACTCTCTTGGTCAACAACCCCATGCTAATGCTGTTTCCTAACCAGACATGATAAAGTAAAAGCTATCTTTTTTTCTTTACTGTAGTACTGATTTTGTCCTAGCCAGGACATTTGGACATTCATTTCCAAAATCCTGCTCCACATAGCTAGATATTAAACATCAAATATGTTTTTATTGGCTGTGTTCGCTCAAAATTACTTTAGCATATGTGGAGTGAGAGACATTAGAAGCTATTTTACTAGCAGTACAGCCTTTCACATCTCAAGGTGATTAATTAATAGTTGGTGTGAAAAAAACACTGAGGTCAAACACAGGCATTTGGGAGTGAATACTTGAGCCCTGGTGAATAGCTAGTGGCAAAGAACTAATAAGGGACTAGGGAAGCCAAGGAAGGGAACAAGATTGAAAGAATCATGCTATTCTTCTCCTGATCTACCAACCCGTGACACACTTTGTTCCCAACAACATGGTCCTGTTCAGAACACAGTCTCCTGTGGGCTTTTCCTCTCTGCTCTGCCTTCACCTGTGACAACTCTGCACAGTACAAACAGGTCAGAGAGAGCATTGCTTCTCTGTATACCAGTCCCCATCTGCAGGTATGCATATGCAAAGTCAGACTGCCCATGTGTTCCCCTGCAAAGGAAGCTCCTTTGAACAATATTAAAATTTAATGAACCGTACACCAGTGGGGCGCTCAGAGGATTCATCTTGTGCATGCACATGTTCCGAGGAGATAGATGGGATTCATCTGTAATTGCAAAGATCTCCACAGCTCAGTATGTTTCTTCACACATATGCACATACACTCGCATACACACATGCCAGGACAAGCCTTGTAACTGAATGTAATGCAAGACTGAGGGCCATTTTGTTACAAACAGCAACCAAATTTCATTGTGTTTATTTTCTACTGGCTGACCTTGAAAGAACATCAAAATGGCTGCTGAGAACTACAGAGGGTTGTTGTGATGTAGATTATTTGTCATTTTGTCTTTCTTTATGGTTAAATAGGATTTAATCTTCTGGAGCACAATAAATGATTTTATCAAGCTCAACTTACATCGGTCTTTCTTTGCCACCGGTTTGTCAAATGGGTTTTTATGATATCTAGACTTTTGCCACTCAACATGTCGACACATCTTGGGTTAATTCACTAAAGTGTGAACGTGGTAACAAACCTCCAGTACTCCAGGGGGCGATAATTACTGTGAAATGTCTCTACTATTAAATCAATAGACAACAAATCAGGTAAATTGCTATAAACAAACTAACTTACTTAGTAATATACTCATTAAACAGTTGCTCTGCAATGACAGTAGAACACCTGAAGGAGAAATCTTTCAAATTTATGCCAATATCCATTTTGTACCTAAACATCTATGTTCAAATGCTTGCATGGCATACAGCGCCATTTATTTGCACACACTGTCTACTTTGTTTGAACATTTGACTTGCTAAACAATTACATAAACTGTGCAAGCATACCAAATAAATTTTGCTGAAAGCTGTTTAAAGGGGTCATGAACTGCATGCTTTTATTATTTTACAATGTTCTCTGAGGTTTGCATATGTTATTGTGATTTCACATAAAAAAAAAATATATATATATATATATAGCTCACCTCTCAAAAGAATAAATCAAAGATAAGTGAACAAAATACACGTTTGAAGCACCATGAAGCACCTGCTACAATAATTCCATCACTAAAAACAGTGGGACATACTAATATGTTTAATGTGAAAAACACTTAAAACAGTGATTTTAAAAGATCAAATTCAGTATACACCTTATTGACGGTACATACGTTATATAGGCAAGCAGATGAGCCCGGAATATGAACGTGATGCACTAAATGGTTGTGTTTTCTGTACAGAAAAAAAAAAACAAAAATTAAAATGAAACCTTATGCATTGTGTGTATATTCAGGGTTGATCTGCTCGCCTGTACAACATATGCATCATCAATAAGGTGTATACTGAATTTGACCATTTAATAGCAGTGTCTTACTACGTGTATTACTATTTCGTAAAAATAACTAGCGGTCAGTGGCGGAAGGCTGTGATGTCACATGGAAACTGTGAATAGGTGGGCACATTCAGGACTTGCAAGTAAACACCCACTGCTATGATTGGCTAACAGTATAACAGATGGATGCTGCTGTGATTTACAGAACCCATTATAATCGGCGATTCTGTTTACTCTGGATTGACTGAACAAATCCCCACAACTTACACTACTCAGATTCTGGTAATCTTGAAATGACATCTATAAGGTTCTGTTGATGGAGCAATCCTGTGTTTGCATTCGAGTATTTCTTCTCCTACTAGAAGTGCATAGCAGTGGCGTGGCTAAAGAGGCAGTGATGTAGAAGTAGGCGTTGATCTTCTCCTGCAGAGGCGGGCTTTCGCTGGAGTATTACCTCATAAAGTGACACATTCCAAAAGGAGTTGTTTTCTGAGCTTGGTTTCAGTAACATCTGTTTTTAAAATAATGAGATGGTTTTGAGTTTTGAAACTTACAGGATGTTTTATTTATATATATATATATATATATATATATATATAGTACATTGAGCTATTATATGTCAAAAGATTAAGGGAAATTTAATTTCTTAGTTCATGACCCATTTAAACTGATAAACTCACCATCTTGCGGGTTTCAATCTGACACTTTACTAATAGCATTTTTACTGGTGGAGTTTTATGAATAAGGAACAATAAATAATGAGCCTAATTTGCATAGAAAAGATGTGTTTTTGTGTGCAACCAAAGGAGAATGACAATTTAAACGGTGCAGCACTATTATTGTATCGCCTGGATTGTGAGTGGTTATTAGTGAATAAAACACAGGTTGTTGAACTGAAAAACCATGTCTGAATGTGGCAGAGCCCACTACAGAGCTGTAAAACTGGAACAGTGACCCTGTATAGTTAATATAGCCTAAAACATAAATAACGGTCAACAGTCCTTGTTACTTTAGAAATCTTGAATTCTGTTTGACTGTATGTTGGTTTGGGAATTCAGGACACCATATCAAGCTGCATTTCTTCATTTCCATGTTTCATGTTCAGATCTCTGGTGTAAAGATAGGATGTCTTTATCTCATTAGCAATTGTGTGATACTGAAATGCAGTTGTTGAAAATTAAAGGTGCTATCAGGACATCCAAACCACAAAACTTTCATGGTCTAATGAGTAAAAATATATGGACTTTTAAATATTTTAAAGAGGGAATTTTTTTTTTTTTTTTAAGTAAAAAGGTTATTTAAATGACTGTACAGTATATAAGCCTTTCTTTGGGTAACATGGGGTCTTGAGATTTTCTTTTCTAGTTTCATTCAAGTTTTATATAACCCTCTAAAAGATACTCAATTCAGAATTAAAAGATATACTCTATCAGAATTTTAATTATTATATGTATGTATGTGTATGTATATATGAAGAGTTCATTAGCAAAAAACAGATGACTCCGTATTCAACCATTTTCAAAAATTATGTTTTTTCATTGGGCATTCCAATTAATCTCAATCAAACTGCAGGTGGGTTGTTTTGATTAGGTTAAAAAATAACAAAAAAATACAGCTAACTAACAATAAAAACATGATAATTCTGTTGTCTTTTTGCAAATAAACTCTTCATATATTATCTGAGAGAAACCATCCCTATACTTTTAAGAGTACTGGCAGATCAACCTTGACATTAATGTTGAGCATAAGGAATTTAATAATTGAATGAGATTTGTAGCTTGATAATTGAAGTTTAAAGAGAAATTTGGTACATTCTGAATAAAAGTTTGAACTGATTTGCGTTTAGTTTTTATGGTTAGTTTATGCAGTGCTGCATCAGTCCACCAATCAACAGATCTGAAAATTTCAATTACACTGAAGAGACTCTTCCAGAGGCATTTTAACATTCATAAAATTTTCTCCGGTTAGCAGATATTAAATTTGAATTATTAACAGACGATAGTCTTGAAAATGACTGACTGCTCTGGAAATTTGAAGTAAAATTAAGAATGGAATGAGTCCATTAAGCCACAAACGACTCTAACTGGAAGGGCACTCATAGAACCTATAGTATAATTTCAAGCCTTGTTCGACAGCACTTTGCCATTTCCCATTATAATGTACTTTTCAAACATTAAACGGTTTACCTTTGATAACCGTTTTCATTTCCTCGATCTGTTTGATCAGCCGTTTCTCTAGTTTTCTCTGTCTCCAAGTGTTTTATGACCTTTGATAATCACAGTGTATTTAAACAAGGTTGTCTGGATGACTCTCTTCTGATTAACACATCATCACGTTGTTTTGTGAGGGTATAATTACAAATGTTCAGTGGAGGATATTAAGTATTCCAATCCTGGTATGTTGCACATCTTCAACTGATTGGCAAATTGAAGTACTTCTTGTAAGCCTTTCTAAAACAAAAACCCAAAAGGTTAACCAAAGTTTCTGTGCCTCTCACACACACACACAAACGGTTTAGCTGTGGAAGACGTGTTTAATTGAGCTAGCAGTGTTGTTATTGGAGGTCAAAAATGATTTTGCTCTATTTCTGGTTTGTTCTGCAACAGTGTTCTGAATAAAACTGATCCCGTTTAAACTATTAATTAATTACTGTAAGGCCCTAGTCAGTTGTTTTTGTGTGTTTGGACTATAAAGAGCATTTCTCATTCCAATAATAAATATGACCATATTTTTAACTTCCTCTTCTGTGTTCATCTAGTCTTTGATTACAGGACCTTGATGAAATGTCACTCCAAAACCAGGAAAATGTGGTCATTTTGTTTCAGAGTGACACTTTTCATTTGGTGTGTAACTTATTGTAAAAACAAAACTCAGATACATATTTAATTAAATTAGCTCATAAGATGAAATTCAACTTTTCTGTGAAGTGACGTCTTATTGAAATTAAATTGCAGTGGTGGAGAAATTTCCATTTGTAGGTGGTTACACTTTGAACAGGGACCAGGTCTCGCTATTAACTAGTTGCTTATTAGCATGCCTATTATGAACATTTTGCCATTACTAACAACTACATTACTACCTATTAATAAGTGGCAATTTAGTAGTTTATTAATGGAGCCTCTTCATCCAAGTTTCATAAGTTTGTAAATAAATCATTGCCTTTCATGTCCGTGGTGAGGAGAGCACAAGCATAAATAACTAAACTAAAAGGGCATGCTTGTTACCCATAATAATTAGTATGAGTGGTAAATTACAGAGTACAGTAATTAATGCACACAATAGTATCTCTGGCTTTGAGTAGAGAATGCCAACCAAGTGCTTCGGATTCATTCATTAGAGCCTCTGTTCGTCTGCAGTTAGTGAAATTTAATTAGAATTTACATACTATCTATAGACTCCAGCAGAATTGCTTTGGATCCCAAGGTAAGTAAAAATTCAATTTTTTTGTTGAAGTACAGGTATTTCTTTTCATCTACAATTGCTTAAGAACACAAGCATGACAGCTCTCAACTCTTGAGGTGTATGATAACATGAGAACTGATGGTTATGACGTCGTCACATTACTTCCTTTGGCAGAACACTAAAAACTGTGGGTGAGATGAAAGAAACAGCACAGTTGGCAGAAATGCCTGTGTATGTGCTGTTTGTATTTATTTATTTATTTTAAATCTGGTATTTAAATGGTTATAAGTTCATAATACAGTGCTTAAAGGTTGAATTTCATAGTGTGAAAACTGGCACGTAATTTCACGTAAAACATCTAGAAAGTGTTGTACATTATATTAAAATATATATGGGAGATGTTTAATGCTGTAATTTTAAAACCATATGCTTGCTTGCCAGCATTTATTTATTTAAAATAGTTTTTAAAATTAAGAAAATACATAATTGCTTGCTTGTTTATTTACAAAATGTTTTGTCAGGTTGAAATATGCTTCATGTGGTCACATGTGGTCATATCTCCGTATATTAGCAGTATATTATTAACCAAGGGCCCAGGGCCCACAAGGGGGCCTCAGCAAACTTCCAAGGGGACTGCAGGATGATTTAAAAATGTTTACTGTACAATAATAAATTATTATTAATGTATTAAAATAATCCAAATTAAAATTTAAATCCTAATTTCTGTTTTAAAATTATTATTTAAAAAAAAAAAAACTGAATAAACTACATTAGGTTAGAAAAAGGTTAATTTAAAAAAGTCTCAAAGTTACAACGTTAGCTCACGCAGGCTGTCAAGCTCTAAAAGAACAAAAAACCCTATACAGCCATAATTAAAAATATTACAACTCGTCATTGTATCCCAAGTCTTCCAAAGTAAAAAAAAAAAGGATCTTTAAAAATTCTAAAAAATCTTCTTCTCCAGCTCACTCTCATATCAAATATAACATGGGTTCGGACTGACATGAGGGTGCAAATAATGCCATTTTGGTTGAACTGTCTCTTTAAAAACAAATCAGCTGTACTGACTTAACATTTCCTCAGATGTACAGCATTTCTCTTCAGTGTGTTCCTGTTTCGTAATAGGCCAAGATCCAGCTGTCAAGTATTAATACTACTCCCAAATGTGCCTATAGGAATCTGACAGCAGCATAGTATAATTATTAATTTAATAATTTACCCACTTTAACAGGAACTGTATTACATGGCTGGAACCATAACTAATCAGCTGGATGTGTCTACCTTTGGCACTTCCTGTCTTCAGTGCTGTAATTTGAGAGGAACAGGTGATTGGACAGCCCATCAGATATTCTGTTAAAGGATGTCATCTTGTCACCTGGAGCTCGGGGCCTGCAGGGGTCTGTGTTGTCAGGTAAAATCTACCCTCACCCTTCTCCTCCTCTGCAGCACAGTATTACTTCTGTTCTCTTCTGTTTTGTTCTGTGCTGCACTACATGATGGACTGCTTCCATCAGGATGTGTTTCCAAATGGAAATGTCTCATTTGTTTGCATGCATTTTTCATTCTCTTTGTTGCTCAGGTGTCTCTTTCCATCTAAAATATATTTTTCCATTTCAAAGCACAGATAAGCTATCACATACTTAAATATAACTAATATTAAAGTCTAAATAAATGAAAATAACACTCTAAAATCAATCATTTGAAATGCTATAAGTTAATATACAGCATCATATGGAAGCTTGTTTCCGCTACGTAATAAGATGTATTTGGGACTTTTTATCTCATAATCCAGCCATTTGTTTTTTTCTCACAATTGCAATTTTATCACACAATTTAGGATTTTCCCCCTTTCTCTCAAAATTGCAAGTTTATTGCAAGTTATAAACTCGTAATTCTGATATATTCAGAAGATTCGGGATTCAGAATAATAAAAAAGGTAACTGTGAGTTTATATGTGACCCTGGACCACAAAACCAGTCATAAGTAGCATGGGTATATTTGTAGCAATAGCCAACAAAACATTGTGGGAGTCAAAATGATCTATTTTTCTTTTATGCCAAAAATCATAGGATATTAAGTAAAGATTATGTTCCATGAAGCTATTTTTGTAAATTCCCTACATTCCTACAAATGTATCAAAAATATTTTTTTGGTTATTAATATGTGTTGCTAATGACAACTAAATATTGGATTTTCTAACTTTTTTTTGCACCTTCAGATTCAGATTTTTAAATGGTTATATCTCTGCCAAAATATTGTCCTATCCTAACAAAGCATACATCAATGGAAAGCTTATTTATTTCAGATGACGTATAAATCTCAATTTAAAAAAATTGATCTTTATGACTGGTTTTGTGATCCAGGGCCACATATCTCACAATTCAAACTTTTCTTCTTTCAAAGTTTATATTCCACAATTGCAAAATTTTAATTTACATTAATTTACAAATTTAATTTAAAAATCTTTCTTTCTTTCTTTCTTTCTTTCTTTCTTTCTTTCTTTCTTTCTTTCTTTCTTTCTTTCTTTCTTTCTTTCTTTCTTTCTAATAATAAGGATACTGTCATATCTAATGCTCCTCTCAATCTTAATAAGTTAATTTATGCATCACAATTATAATGTACAGTATGAAAAGGATTTCAGTACAATTAACAATGTTATTAAATTATATATTTTTTTTAAAGAAGTGAGCATTGGATAATAGCAAAGGTAATCTAAATATATAAAAAAATATATAAAAAAAAAGAGACTATGATACACTGAAAAAAAATCACTAATATCTCCTGGTTTCTTAAGTCTGCTGCCCATTAGTTTAAAGGGGTGGTTGATTGTTTTTTTTTCTAGGCTTGATTGTGTATATGGGGTGCAGTCAAACATGTATTTATGCTTTTTTTTTTTTTTTTTTAAACGCATTATTTTTCACATAATTCACCTTTATTCCACACCTCTCTGCCCCTCTCTGATAAACGCCCCGATTATTTCCTGGTTTTATGAAGCCCCTCCCTCAGAAATGCGTAATGGGCTCTGATTGGTTAGCTGGTCCAGTGTGTTGTGATTGACTAAACCGCCTCTAGTGCGCGTCTGAACATCCTGCCCCTTACCTCAGCAGCATGTGCTCCGGTTGTATTGTAAACAATTGCATCATCAATATTGCTTTTCAATTTGAGCCCTAATGAGACTGAGAGGATATTAGTGAAGAGGATCGCGCAGAACCTGTGCAAGCATGGCTTTTAATGGTATGTTTTTTTTGTTTGGTTGTTGTTGGTTCATACTTTTAGATACGCTGTTATTTGAAAGTGCTACTGCTTCTGTTAGATTTTAATATACGGCTTTATCCTAATTAAAGCCTTAATACAGCACGGCAACTGCACACGCGTCCATGTATAACGCTTCTCATTGATGTGTGAAAATGAGAAAAAGTGTATAATTGGAACAGTTTGTTGGAGCTGATCTGACGATCTGAATGAGAGAGAGATGCAGAGCAGGGCGACACGAGTGACAGTATTATGAAGCACTGCTTTAAACATATGATTTTGAAACTTGTAAATCCATTCAAATCGATTCATATATGAATAGATTTTTACGCCCACCCCTAGTTTTCTCTTCCTATTCTCTAAAGCAGCGCAGCATGGCCTCGCCCCCTTCCTTACGTGTTCCCGGGGGCGGGAAGTAACTCGTTGTAGTCCCTTACCAGTCGTTTTTGTAGGCATTAAACTGCCAGAATTTTAAAAGACGACATCTCCGTTTCCACTGAACTTTCAGCATTGTAACTTTGCAGATATTGTTTATGCTTTAACAGCAACATTACACACAAACTAACGTTAAAAAAGTTAAATCGCAATCAACCACCCCTTTAAAGGTGTTACAGGTCTTTTTTTTATTTGTCTAGTCTGTCCTGGATTGTGGCGTTCCTTCATAGGACACCAAAATAAAAAGAAGAAGCTGCTCTCCGGATAATAAAATACGTAATGGTCTATCCAGGTCAATGTGTCAGCCTAGAGACTCCACTAGAAGACTCATTGTTTTCCATTAAACAGGGTAACAAGACAAGCTCTATCCTTCACTATAAATTTAATCACAGATGCCATCCGTTACGGCTCTTCCTTGGAGCAGGAATGCTGAGGATATCCTAACTGCAATCTTTCTGAAAGACGTTTCAAGACCGAAGGCTGAAAGATCAGGAATCAGTGAGGGGGTAAGAGATGATTTACACTTGTCTGGGGCAATACGTTTATTGAGGTTAGCCTGTGCTTTTGGAGGAAGGCGATATTTATTGCCAGCATATTGCACCAGCAAATTTCTTTGACAAAAGGGTAGAGGAAAGTGAATGGTGTAATGGAGAACAAAAGCAATGGTTGTTTCATGTTAACGTGTGTAAAGGGGAAGCATTAATAGACTATTAGCTTAGGGTTAGAGTTAGTAGAATAAGTTGATATTGTGGTGTTTTTCATGTCAATCTCTTTCACGTAAAGACGCCAGCAGACGGGAAATACAGGAACACTAACCAACTTTTATTTATTGCTCCATCACTTGTGGTTGCACACTATCACATGCATTACATGGGAGGAGCGTCGCATCCTGTGACGTCACAGGTCAAACCAAATATATTACATCACTCCTTTTTTTTTTTTTTTTACTTTACAGCTTTGCAACTTGTAACACACAACAGTATATTTTGTTTGTTATGATAACAAAACAATAAGGTCTTTAACCCTTGAATATTGTAGAAAATTCTCTGAAAAACTCCTCTGAGTAACATGAACACTTTATGTTGAGAAGTCTGAATAGTCCTTGTTTTCTAAACAGTCTGCAACACCTGCTTTGAGCAATCTGTGCAATTATTTAATTACACTACACAGTCTACCTAAACTGACTGTGCATGAGTCAGTTTCTTTAGTCTCATTTTCAAATCCAAGGTCAAACAAAAGATCTGGTTTCTCCGGGTTGAGTCACTTAAAGAAAGAACAGTTCCTTGTAATGGAGTGTCCATGTCCTTCTGCAGTTACCATTTTGCCTTTGACTTTGGTGACTGTGAGTGGCCCCTGCTCCGTCTGCTCTGCCAGGGAGGTCTTCTGCTCCGGCGTCGTGGTCTGCTCCGCCCTGGTGGGCTAAAGTCCTGTCTGCTCTGCCCTGGTGGGCTCTAGTCCCGTCTGCTCTGCCGGCTTTGCCTCAGTTCTGGGTCTCTTCACTTCCTCACGGACCTGGGCCTCCGTCCCTCCCCCTGTTCCGCCTCCGCTCCACTGCCCACCTGGTTTGTTCTGAGTTTGTCCACCTCAGACTACAATTCCCATCATCCATTGCACTGACGACACACAGCTGATTGCACTGATCACACAGCTGATTACACTCACAGGTGTTTCCCATTGACCGGTGTCAGAGCGGTTTCTTAATTTGCATGTGTTGTGAGGATTTGCAGCGCGTTTCTTCATTTGCATGTGTTGTGAGGATTTGCAGCGTTTCTTAATTTGCATGTGTTGTGAGGATTTGCAGCGCATTTCTTAATTTGCATGTGTTGTGAGGATTTGCAGCGTTTCTTAATTTGCATGTGTTGTGAGGATTTGCAGCGCATTTCTTAATTTGCATGTGTTGTGAGGATTTGCAGCGTTTCTTAATTTGCATGTGTTGTGAGCATTTGCAGCGTTTCTTAATTTGCATGTGTTGTGAGGATTTGCAGCGCATTTCTTAATTTGCATGTGTTGTGAGGATTTGCAGCGTTTCTTAATTTGCATGTGTTGTGAGCATTTGCAGCGTTTCTTAATTTGCATGTGTTTTGAGGATTTGCAGCGCATGTGCTGTCAAAATGAAGATGTTTTCTTGATTTGCTGGTGTTTTTTTCTATTTGCATGTGTTTTCTGAAGTTGCAGCGCGTTGAGCTCTCTCGGCCACCGTACTTCACTCCTCTTTTACGAAAAAGTCAAGCAGCGTAAGTTGGCATGTGGTATCCGAATAGTGTTGCACAATGTTGAGTGACTCTGCCTATTGCTCTTGTTAAATAATTAGCAAGTTTTGATGTTCATTATAATGAGATAAAAAAAAAAAAAAAAAAAAAACTGCCTGGACAAACATGCACTTATTTTCAGTGTATTTTTCCTTAACTCTTTTGTAACGTCTTTTATTGTAACTCGTATGTATATTATCAGAACCCTTCAAATAAGAATAAAGATAATGTTGAACTGAGATTTTACAGCGTTTACAGCATTGTGACATGTTTAACTCTGCCAAATCTACATGATGTATTTCAATCAAACATGCAAGCACTGATCTGATACAGGATCGATCTTCATTTAGGGGTGCTCTGTCATTATTGCACTAATTTTACGTTTTTATGTGTTGTCAAGAATGAACAAGAAACAGTCAGCCTAGGTTTGTTAGGACAGAATCAGGACGACACACAAGAAAAACAAACTTCACAGGTGAGAACAACTGATAGAGTGGCTTTTAACACCTGGCTGTTTTTACATTGTATAAAATCTATTAATACACAAGCGTTTGTAGGATTATATATGGACAAATCATAGAAAACACATAATTAGTCAAATATAGAAAAATAAAAAATAACATTAGTATGATGAACAACTTCTCAGCTATCATTTTTAACTACAGAAGGTAATTATTAGCTTGCATATTGGTTGTTTATTAGTACTTAAGCACATATTAATTCTGTATTCTTCATGACCATATTCTGCATCCCATAATCCTAAACTTAACAACTACAACGACTACCTTACAAGCTATTAATAAGCAGTAAATGAAGAGTTTGAGGCAAAAGTAATAGTTAATAGTGAATGTGTTCCCCATTCTAAAGTGTTAAAAAAAATAATTTAGTATACAAATTATTGGTTATTGTCCAGCAGTGTATTTAATGTGTTATTTTCTTCTGTATGTCACTATTCCCTGTATGTACATGTTTCAAACACTACTTTATTTGCTATAGACAGAGGCAGAAGTGAATTTACAGTTGAGAGTGAATGAGGCAGAAAGTTTCAGTGAGGCTTCAGAGGTAAAGATTATTTACAGCATTGTCTGATAAGATATGTCTTATACCTTTTAACAGACTAATCAGACTAATGTATAATAGAACAGAACAGAACAGAACATAATAAAGAAGTATGTGAATGTGCAAGTATCCATTACTGTGTGCCATGACAACACTCACAAAATACAATTTGAAATATGTAAACAATAGTACCCTTATAAGGACATCTTTGTAACTTATACTCAAAAAGGTGCACATTAGTACCTTAGAATACCAATATGTACCGTAATGTACAACTATGGAACTTTTTGGGGTAAATAAGGTACAAAAATGTCCTTTTAAGGGTACTGTTCTAGTGACAAGCTGTTGTATTTCTTTCTTTCTTTCTTTCTTTCTTTCTTTCTCTCTCTCTCTCTCTCTCTCTCTCTCTCTCTCTCTTTCTCCTTCTGTTTTATAATCATATATAATAATATAATCATAAAGCATATTAAGCAAAAAGGTATGATTAAAAATAAAACCTGTCAATTAGACAAGGGTTAACTGAAAAAAACAAAAAAAAAAACAGGTATAACACTAGACATTCCGTCCCCCCCACTTTTGAAATGATGGCTACGCCCCTGCACATAAGCATCCTCATTGCTCAATGAATCATCTTGTGTGTGGCTGGTGCATGCTGTAGCGACTTGCTTGACCCTTTGTGATTTGTTGCATTGTTTAAGATGGGGAGGGCCATTATGTTTAACTTGCAGAGTGGGTTTCTTAATGCTGGAATCACTTTTGCATAGTGATTCAACTTTCCGCATGCTCTGCATTCTTTTCCTTTAGCCGGACAGACACCTTGATGTGGATATTTTCCACCACAATTTCTACACTGAGTGTTGGACGCCCATCTGCTTGTGGTTTTGAATTCACTCTGCTGCTTATGATTGTAATGTAAGGCATTGTATTTTGTTCAATTCCCACTGCTTGTTGTTCAGAGATTTCCAGTGTTCTGCCATGATCTTGCAAAGCCTCTAGAGTCAGGTCTGAGTCTCTGAGTGCTTTTCTACGCAGCCTGGATGAAGTACAGCTTTGTATCAACTGTGCCTTTATTTCGCAGTCAACATCGGCAAATTCGCAGTATCAAACTTTGATACGCGTCTAGTTTTTCTCCAGGTTGCTGTACAGCCTTTCTGAATTGATAAACAAGGTACTGCGTATTCTTTTTAGGAGAAAAATAGCCATTTAGTTTTGTTTTGTTTCTGCATAACCATCTTCGTCTGCTGCAAACGTGTCATAGATGTCATGCACACGTTCACCAGCGAGGTGCAGCAACAGCACTTTTTGTCTAGCATCGCCGGTTATGTTTTGTTATGCAACAAGAAAGTTTTTAAAACGTTGTATCCATTTATTCCACCGAGTTCCTACTGAACTGGGGTCCGTTTTTGTGTCAAACGGCTGGATGGGTGCATGATTCATCACTGATTGCATGGCTATGACTTTTTATGTCGGCTGTGTGCACTCACTCACGCAAAGGCAGGCTTTCTTCAAATGCTTGAAACGCGCTGAGATCGCGCATTTATCCTCGTTGCCATTGTGGTGTTTTTTATGTCAATCTCTTTCACGTAAAGACGCCAGCAGATGGGAAATACAGGAACACTAACCAAATTTTATTTCTTGCTCCCTCACTTGTGGTTGCACACTATCACTTGCTTTACATGGGAGGACTTTCGCATCCTGTGTCGTCACAGGTCAAACCAAATACATTACAGATATGTACTTGTAAAGTTACTTATAGTCAGTAAGCAGTCCGTCTTCTAAAACTCTAATGATTGGTATTTGACATGTAGTTGCAAAGTTACTTAAGTAACTACCAGAATAAAGTGTTAAGTAAGTATGGTAACACTTTATTTTAGGGTCTCTTAACTATATTAATGCCATATTCTACATGACCTTATTCTACATCCCTAATCCTACACTGTAAAAAAAAAAAGTTGGGCAAACATAAAAGTTTAAGGCAACCAGCTTCAGCAGACTTCTTTTAAGTTTATACAACAAAAGTTGAGAAATTTCATAAAATAAGTTGAGAAAACTCAAAAATCTGCTGAAGCTGGTTGCCTTAAACTTTTAAGTTGGCTCAACTTTTCCTATATATTTTTTTTTAGTGTACCCAATACCTAAACTTAACTACCTTACTAACTATTAATAAGCAGCAAATTAGGAATTTATTGAGGTAAAAGTCATAGATAATATTGAATAAGTGTTCCCTATTCTAAAATATTACAGTAAGTATACAGTACACTCTTAGAAATAAGGTGCAAAAGCTGTCACTGGGGCAGTACTTTTTCAAAAGGTACACTTTTCTAACTTATTTACCCCTAAAAGGTACATATTACTACCTAAATTGCACAATTTGATATATTTTGAAAGGGTACTTCCCCAGTGACTACTTTTGTACCATTTTTCAGGTAGACAGACAGACATTTATTGACTAAAATCCACATGCATCAGTAATCTAGCATTGGATCCTCCTACCTGTTTGTCTTTGTTAATACCGTAATACCATTGAGTTGATCAGGGATTAGAGCGCGTTCACCTGGGCTGATGGGAAATGGGTATTTGAGGTTAAACTGTGAACAAAACAGTGTGATGCATCCTGCCCTGGTGCTTGAACGTAAGCCTGCATGCTGATACATCAGCAATTTTCTCTGCATGAAAGCCAATGTTTTGTTCTCAACTCTTGACGATCCTGGACTTATTATAGAAAATATTTATATTTATAGAGACAGATGGAGGGCAAAGGGAATATGAGTGAATAAATGCTTTATGGAGCAGTTAGAAAATTTGGAAACGCTCACATATTTGTATATACTTGCACAGTGCCAATGCTTTAATGAATGGTAAACATTTTAAAGCACTGGCTTTATTGTAAAATGTCTGATGGAGAACAGCACTTCCTGTACCAATGTGAAGGCTTAGAACATCCTTTTATTCAAACAGATTTTTATTATTATTGTTATTTTTATTTTACAAGAGCAAGATGTAACTCTGTATACAATAGTTTGAGGTTGATTAGCCTTTTTTGCTCAGTGAGGATGAATGAAATTGATCAAAGGTGACAGTAAATATATTTGTGTTACACAAGAATTTTAATTTAAATAAATGCTTTTCTTTCTATTCACAAAGAACCCTGAAAATGTATCATAGTTTCCCTATCTGTCGGTCACTACGAGTTATGTCATGACGACATTAGTGAATCCCCTAATGTCATCACGACATAACGTCTCCGTTCCCTCCATCAGGGAATGAGGGTTACATACATAACCGAGAAGTTCCATTAAAATATTAAGCAGCACAACTGTTTTCAACCTTATAACAATAAGACAAGTTTCTTAAGCACAAAATCAAGATTAAAATGATTTCTGAAGGATCATGTGACACTGAAGCCTGGAGAAATGACGCTGAAAATGTGAATTTGCCATTCCAGAAATAAAATACATTTTTAAATATATTAACAGAATACAATTATCTTGGTGAGCAAACCTCTTTCCAAAACTTTTAAAAAACCATACCGACTATGAACATTTATTATATTGTCACAAACAGAGGCGGAAACAACAGGTAAGTGATACAACAGGATGATTTATTGACAGGCAAAGCAGATCGTAAGGAGAGTGATGAGCAGGTGAGTATCTTGATGCTTAGCCCAATTCCGAATGTCTTGGTGAGAACTGATACCTGTCTCGTTCATAGGGGTGTGGAGACCGTGAGCTCAGGAGAGCCAGATTTTTATGCTGGAGAATTGCGGGGAAGTCTATAAGGTAAGTAAACACAGGTAAGTGCATAAGGAGTCAGGTTACTGTTACTGGTAGGTGCGGGTGATTAGAACGAAGGTGACTGTGATCTGGGGATTGCTGTTGACTGCGGTGACTGTGACTCTCTGACACTACCCCCTCCTCCAAGGGCAGCTCCTGACTCTCTCAAGCGGGGGCGACCACGGCCTCTGGGTGCGGGACCATCAGGATGGATATGATGGATATGATCCTATGCTATTACAGGAATTCCTGTAATAGCATAGGATCAAATAAATCGTCCAGAGCCACCCAGGATTGCTCTTCGGGTCCGTAGCCCTCCCAGTCCATGAGATACTCCAGCCAGCCTCCCCGTCGCTGCGAATCCAAGATGTTGCAGACTTGATACACAGATGGCTGGTCCAGTATTTCAGGAGGAGGAGGAGGCTCGTCTGGCTCGTGTTGATCTGGAGTGAGAGAAGAGCATGGTTTGAGCAAGGAAACGTGGGACGTGGGGTGAATTCGATACCTGGGGGGTAGTTGGAGCTGGTATGTGACCTCGTTTATCTGCCTCTGGATCTTGAACGGACCAATATAGTGGGGACTCAGCTTCCTACATGGCAGGTGGTGTCGCATGTCGCGGGTGGATAACCAAACCTGGTCTCCAGGGTGGTAGATGGGAGTTGGAGCGCGTCGGCATCTGCAAAGCTTTTATGTCTCCGCACTGCCCGCTGGAGGTGGATGTTTATTTTGTGCATACTCGGCCCACGGGAGGAAACGGCTCCAGCTGAATTGATCTTCTTGGCCGTAAGCCCGGAGGTACCCTCCGAGTTCTTGGATCTTTTCCTCAGCCTGGCCATTTGTCTGAGGATGGTAACCGGAGGACAAGCTCACCGTGACATTAGAAAAGCGGTCTACTGCTACTAGAATGCAGGTGTTACCTTCCGATTCACGGATATCATTTACAAAATCTATTCCCAGGAGAGACCAGGGTCGGCGAGGAATAGGGAGGGGTACGAGCTTGCCCACCGGCAGATGGTGAGTCGTCGAGGACATGGCACAGGCTGAGCAACTGCGGACGTACCTGATGACATCACAGGACATACTGGGCCACCAGTACGGAGCTTGGAGGAGCGAGAGGGTCCGTTGGCTGCCTGGATGTCCAGAGCCCGGTACATTGTGAACTGAGCCCAGAAGGGATTGTCGCTGGGAAGATGGAACAAAAGTCTTCCCTTCTGGGCCTCCCAGCGGAGCAGGTTCGGTGAGGGTGGCGGTTCTGATGTCCTTGTCGATTTTCCAGACGATGGGGTTAACAACGAGGGCTGGAGGGAGAATCAGTTCGGCGTCCGCAGGAGAATCAGGAGAATACAGACGTGATAAGGCGTCACATTTACAGTTGCGATTTCCAGGACGGTAGGTGATGGTAAACTCAAACCGGGTAAAGAACAGAGCTCAGCGTGCCTGTCGATTGAGCCTCTTGGCTTCACAGAGATATTGGAGATTCTTGTGATCTGTGATGACTTTGAAAGGATAATTAGATCCCTCCAGCCAATGCCGCCACTCCTCAAGGGCCAGCTTGATGGCCAACAATTCCCTGTTTCCGATGTCGTAATTTTGCTCCGCTGGGGTTAGTTAGTTAGTTGGTTAGTTGGGGTTAGGACCAAGGGAAGTGGATATGTGAGCTTGACAGTCTGGGAATTCAGTGCTCGGTAATCAATACAGGGCCTCAAGCAACCATCCTTCTTACCCACGAAGAAGAAACTTGATGCCGCTGGTGAGCTGGATGGTCGGATGTAACCTTGACTAAGAAACTCCTTGATGTACTCCTCCATAGCCTTGCGCTCTGGGATCGACAGCAGATATACTCTACCCTTGGGGAGTTTGTATCCAGGCAGCAGATCGATTGCACAGTCCCATGACCGATGAGGAGGTAACTGGGTGGCTGCCTGCATGCTGAAGACATCCTGGAACACCCTGTAATCAGATGGGATGGAGGGAGTCGCACCGGACTCGGGACTCTCAACTCGCGTGGAGGCGACCTGAGCAGCGGTGACTTGAGTGGGGGACGTGGAATTTCTTGGAGACAGTGTTGGTGACAAAATTCGCTCCAACCTCACTTGAGCTCCTCCAGGATTTCCGTCAGGGATGAAGGCCGGGGATCCATAGAGGTTTCGGTGTTGGTCCGGTCTTTGGTGACAAACAGAGGCGGAAACAACAGGTAAGTGATGCAACAGGATGATTTGTTGACAGGCAAAGCAGATCGTGAGGAGATTGATGAGCAGGTGAGTATCTTGATGCTTAGCCCAATTCCGAATGTCTTGGTGAGAACTGATATCTGTCTCGTTCACAGGGGTGTGGAGACCGTGAGCTCAGAAGAGCTAGATTCGACACTGGAGAATCGCTGGAGAAACTGGGTTCCTGGATTCTACGCTGGAGAATCGCGGGAAAGTCTATAAGGTAAGTAAACATAGGTAAGTGCATACGGAGTCAGGTTACTGTTCGAGATAGTGAACCGTAGACTGGACGATGAGTGTCAGAGAGAGAGTGGTGCTTATGAGGGACTGCAGGTGCGGGTGATAATAACTCAGGTGACTGTGATCTGGTGATTGCTGTTGACGGCGATGACTGTGACTCTCTGACTAAAGCCCGATTCGGACGTTAATTGTTTCTCAGGGGGACGTAAGTGATTTTCACCATATACAGGGGGTAGTTGGTGATTTAATTGCCGTCCGAATCCAGGACGTCTGCGTTTTTCTCTCACCACCCCCGTGAAAATCCCTGGCCAAATTACCTACTGTTTTTTGATAAACACCAAGGTCATGTGGTAATTTAATTGCCGTCCGAATCCACATTTCTGAGTTTACGAGAAGAAATCGATTCAAAATTCAGCGTTTAAACCCTTTTTAACACTCCCGAAAACCGTACGGTAACTGTTGTACTTCGGTGTAATTTGCATGCATATTTATTTCTGAAATGCTGGAAAGTATTTAAAAGAACATTACTTCATAACTGCTCCAGCACAGCAAGTGAGAGCAGAAAGAGAAGAAAAGCACATAAAAGTTTGAAATAGGTCTTTATTATGGCAGCGGCAAGTATGCAATACAATTTTAAAATGTGTATTCTAAACGGATATATATCGCGTATAATTATATACAACTATAGCGCGTATTTTCCTATTTTTAAAAAGGAGATTTAAATAATCAAATAATAGGATTATACATTATAAAATATGCTTGGAATAATAAGAATATATTTTACATACAGTAAGTATTTTAAAATACATTTTACACAATAAGAATACATTTGTAAATAAAATTAATTTTATTATCAGTACACAATCACTTGACTGGCCACGTGAGCAGCGCGTTCTCGGGTTCACAGGATCATAGAAGTCACTCTTCAACTGTGAATAAATCGCTATCCGACTCCATGAGTTTTATCACTGAGATGATGTGTAAATTAATTTTTACAGACGTCCATATGAGAAACAATTACCGTCCGAATCGTGCTATATATGTTGTAATTTTATACATTTACCAATTACAGTAGTGGTCAAACCTTTTTTAATTATTTATGTATTTATTTTTATTTTATTATTATTTATTTATTTATTTTTGCTGTTTAATGTGTTGTTCTGTGCTTCATATTAGCTTTACTATTTATACTGTATGAACAGTTTGTTTAATAGTTCCATTATGACAGTATTATACCTTGTGATATGGGACTTTTTTTTTTTTATAATTGCATACACACAAGTCAAACAGAAGTGTGAAAACTAACCCTAGTCTTCCCTTTTTTATATAATTTATAATCTACATCTCAGTTTACCAATATGTGCTGAACTTTCCTTCCCAAAATACTGATCGTTTTAGAGCACATTACCTTACACTTAATTGCAATCAGTAAATAATTGCTCTAGGATGTGTCAGTGTATCTCTTGAGGATAGGAATTATGACACTTTGCGTAGCAAGTGTAATCATAATGCATTTCAATCAGTCTTTCTTGAGCCACCTTAATCAGCAGTTTAACTAGAACTTTGGGCCCCTCCAACCATAAATCAGGAGCCACCGAGAACCTTAATTCCACACGTAGAAGCAGTAGATTCTCTGACCTCCACATGGTCTTATAAAAGGCCCAGTGTCACCCGCCCTTTCGCTGAGTGAGAGGGAATGAGTTTGGTTGCAGTAATTTCTTGAAAGTTGACAAGTTTATTGTGTTGTGATCTTGTGTGGCCTGACAGATGAAATGACACAGAGGCTGTAAAGCACTCATGTGGAGGCTTTCTGCTCACCTTGTTAAGGTCGAGCTGAAAAAAGGCTGTGCCTTCAGGTGCGGCTGCCCCGCAAACTCCCAATGTTCTCTAACCTTTGACAAATCGTCAAGTGTGACATATTGTGAATCCTGTCTAGAGATGAAATGAATGCTTTTATGAGAGCTTTTCAAAAACTGTTTTAGGCTCGATTTTGATGAAAGTGATACAGTTGGACTTCATATAAAAATCACGTTTTTACACATTTGAGCTGAAGAATGTTCTTTTCTTCTCCTAGATGAGGACTATTTGTTTGCTGGTTTTGGCATGAAATGCACAATGTAATACTTTAGATTTAATGTTAAAGGGACAGTTCACCCAAAAATGAAAATTTTGTTATCATTTGCTCACACTCGTGTCAGTCCAAACCTGTATGAATTTCTGTTTTCTGTGGAACCCAAACTGAGATATTTTGAAGAATATTGGTAATCAAAAGATTTGAGTTCAAAGAGTACTCTTTGACTTCCATAGAATAAAAACAAAACAGTCAATATTTAACCCTCATATTTTCCCCCGAAAATTCTATAAATATTATTGTATTGCAATAAAACTTACTGAATTGTTTATACGGGGTATAACAAGTTCCACATTTTTTTTATAATTTTTGTATAAAAGATTTAATTTTCAATTATCACAAGTTTTGTATTTCCTTTCACAACTGTTTGATCATAAGCCTCATTGATCTGAGCTTATGCATCTTAGTGTGTGAGTGAACATTGCCAAAATTAACCTTTTTTCACTCAAAAGCTGAGGTGCATGTGCTCAGATCAGTGAAGCCTGCAATCAATCAATTCCAAAAAGAAATGCAAAACCTGTCCTAATTGAAAGAGAACTGGTTGATAAAAAAGACTGAATCTGAGATTTGGTGATTAATATGGAATAATAAAATGTTTTAAGTACATTTTGAAAGGCTGGCTATTTTTGACTGGAACACCAAATTAGGTAAAGGATTTTCAGCACAGCGCAAGGGTTAGGAATGTTCCAGAATTTATTATTTAGGTTTCTGAATGCTTCATAGAAATTAAATGTATTGTTCATGTGAAAACAAGTGACTTCATTACATCATTTTGTTTTGAATACTGTGGAGAAGTAATGTCATCATAGATAAGCGTAACATAAACATTATTGTATTCTGTGTATATATGAACCATTCTGATTGACAGATGGTCACCAACAGGGTATGTTTATATCTCTAATCCAAGCCTATGGTGTTTTTATGAGGCTGAGAGCCGTTATACTCAACTGAATGTACTTTATCTGAAAAAGGGTGGCAGGTAATGGGCCGGTGCAAGCCCCTGATGGAAATATTTCAGAATAATGGCTTTTAAGGGAAGATTTACAGTGTGCCAAAATGGATCAGATATTTGGCACAAATACTTTTCCTCAATCAGTGTCTGTACTTTTCTCCTTGGCATGTCCGTTGAGCGGAAAAAAAAAGAAATATAATGTTCTGTGATGAAAAAATGATCATTTTCAGGCACAATGTTGCTACACTTAGTTTAAAAGATTATAATGTAAGAGCATATCACTGTATAGATGCTGACTCAGATGCTTGTACCAGCTAGAACACTGTCCTCCATCCTCACAAATGCTTTTGCTTTTACAATACCATGACAAGGCCATTAGTACTCATACAGGTGTGAGAAAAGATCACCCAGTGCCAAGTCACTGACCAGCTACAATATGCGGTAAGTTTATTTATTTACTTTTCAAGTTTTTACATTATTCATAAGCTATATTTATGAGATATTTATAAGTAATAAGTAGTAGTGAAGGCTACAAAAAGCAAATGTCTGGTGAGGAATACTGTGTTCTTCAAAACACAAATGTTTCAAAAGGTTAGTAAACTCTCGTAATTGTCGGAAATTTTAACATTCCTGTTGATAATACAAATACTGCATTAGAACTTGTGTTTACTGACCTAATAAACTCAAACAAAATATTACCGGGGCCCATTCATCATTTTAATCATACGCTAGAATTAATAGCATTGCAGAATTAGAATTAGCAGCATTGGCTGCCCACTGCTCCGGGTGTATGTTCACTACTGTTGTACACTTGGATGGGTTAAATACAGAGCACAAATTCCGAGTATGGGTCACCATACTTGGCCACACACCACTTCCCTTTCCCTTTCCCCTTAATTATATCACATGGAATTGATCTTACTGATATAGATATCCTACCTCAAAGTGATGATGTTACTGACCACTACCTTGTATCGTGCATGCAGCCTATTAACTATATGGCTCCGCGTTATCGTCTGGGCAGAACGATCCACCACCCAGAGCCGATCCTCGCTATATGCAGAATACGCAAGCTGCGTAGGACCCCCAAAACACCAGGGGGCCACCTTACTCTCAAAGATGTTTTAATTTTAGTTTAGTTTTTAGTTTTGTTGAATTTGGCCAGCGGTTATGAAAACATTAATTATTTCTTTTAATGCGGTGTGCTGTCACCCTTGCTACGTAAAAATCAGTCAGATCATGTAATGTGAATGTCGTACAGTCTCTTGCTTGAGACTAAAAAACGTAGTTGAAAGTTGAAAGCATACCGAGCCGCGGAAGAGAGAGCCCATTGTTTCACGTGTGCTTTCCGTGAGCGCGATTCGAGACAGAGTGACACATGGACAAATGCGTTTCATCCATTCTTTCATCTGAAAGAAAGTCACCCTGAGGCACCCCAGTAGCTAGATGTTACGACTTGGATACCTCACCTCTCCAAGATAATTTGGAGGACCTATCTGAGAGGTAAGACTCAAACCACTGGAGTGCGGCTCTTGACTTTCTCAATAGAGTTGACAGGAGGATCTGGTGGTTAACCGTGTCAAAAGCAGCGGACAGTTCCAGCAAGATAAGTAATGAAGTCTTAGGGCTTCAACAACTGAGAGCAAGGTCGAATGTCCACTTCTGAAGCCAGATTGGTTGCCATCCAGGAGTTTGCTGTGTGAGAAAAGCAGAGACTTGGTTGAACACAATTTGTTCAAGTGTTTTTGCAATGAAAGGTAGAAGGGAAACCGGTCTATAGTTCCCTAAAAGAGTTGGGTTAAGAGTGGGTTCCGTAAGAAGTGGCGTTATACGAGCCTGTTTAAATGCTGAGGGAACAACTCCACTGTGAAGGGATGTGTTAACGATGTGAGTGAGTGCAGGTACAACTGCAGGAGAAATGGCTTGAAGGAGATGAGATGGAATTGGATAAAGCAGACAAGTAGGATGACTGGAAAGGATGAGTTCAGAGACTTCTGCCTCAGAGAGTGGAGAGAAGGATGTGAATGAGTGTTTGCTTGCTGCTAAGATATGTTTGACAGTTTGTGGTGTGGAGAATTGTGCAGTGAGGTTTGTAATTTTATTAATGAAGAATGTGGATATATATATATGGATATATGTGTGTGTTTGTGTGTATAAACGTGGGTGTGTGTCTGCGTCTGTCTGTTCTGTTTATTGAATGCAGTTAGGTGCATTCAAATTAGGTGAAAATCATCAAAAATGCTGGTGGTGGCTGCCAACTTTTTTTAAAAACACTGGCGGGGAAAGAGTTAAAAACAACGTTCCTCAACATCTAAAATTCTTTTAGTTATATATATATATATATATATATATATATATATATATATATATATATATATATACACACACACACACACACATACAACCTGAATTCTGGAAATGTTGGGACGTTTTTTTTTTTTTTTATAAAATGAAAACTAAAATAATTTCAATTCACATGAGCCAATATTTTATTCACAATAGAACATAGATAACATAAACGTTTAAACTGAGAAATTTTACAATTTTATGCACATTTCAAATTTGATGCCTGCTACAGGTATCAAAATAGTTGGCATGGGGGCATCTCCTCTTCTTTTCAAAATAGTTTGAAGACATCTGGGCATTTATGAGTTTCTGGAGTTTTGGTGTTGTAATTTGGACCTATTCTTGCCTGATATAGGTTTCCAGCTGCTGAAGAGTCTTTTGACTTATTTTTCATTTAACACTAGAACCGCCACCGGGTAAATTTTACCCGTGGCTGTTTTTCAAATGTACAACAGATTTTCAATGAAACATTCAAGTCTCCCAGTCATTGACTTTTACTAAAATTGTGTGATTTACAACCCCCTGCTGTTAAAAATTGTTTAGATAAAACCAGATCAAAAAACGGGGCATTTATACCTATAAGCGCCACGCGGGTCAAATTTACCCACTATATAATGCTTGTATTTTCGCTGTCATTTTCTTGCCGTGTATGTTTTAACATTGTACGTTGCTACGCAACGCATTCACTCACTAAATTAGGGACAAAATGAGTAAAAGAAGACGATTTATGGATGCTGAAAGGGTATAAGAAGCACTAAATACCATGAGCGATGGAGAGTCTGATGGTGGGAAGAGGAAGCGTCCTGGGTTAGCTCAGTGCCTGACGGCTCATCTGACGGAGATCAAGATTTGTTGCCTAATGTTACTAATAATATCATATTCATGTAGCCTAATCTTACTCGTAATTGTTCAAAATTTAGATTATTTAATTTTTTTTTTTGCCATTTCTATCATTCATTGTGCATTTCTGTGGTTCTGTGGTTCTGCCCGTTTCCTGAAGAAAAAAAATTAAAATCCAATCTATGATGTAATGAACAAAACCATTTTTGATATTACCCAAAGTTTATTGGTGTTTATTGGTGTTGTTCTCTTATTCAAATGATATAACTAAACAAAGTAATTATTAATTAGGTGAAGCTGCGCTTGAATTTGTCATCACATCATGCAGTGTGGTGAATTATTGCTTGTCTATTGGCTTTTTTTTTTTTTTTTTTTTGAAAGGCTATTCAAAAAGGCTTTGATTGGCTATTTTTGTAATTTAAATAACATAGGTTAATATATGATCGAATATGATTATAGTATCATATCTTAATATGTTAATGAATGACATTGTAGTATAATATTACACCACCCAAATATGTATTTACTTCCTTGTAATTCTCGCGATCAGTGCAGGCTTGTTTATATTGACCGCTATGAAAAGTGATTAGTGGCCTGCATAAAAAAAGCCTTGAATTTAAAACAGGACAAAAATATAGTTGATGACTAGACATTAATTTCATTCTAGACACTTCTTTGTGAAGACAGTGGCATATAATACAGTGAAATAATATGTTCTTTAGCCATATAAGAACAGTTGTAATATGCGCGGGTAAAATTTACCCACTGGTGGTTTTAGGTATACAGCGACCCCCAGCGGTTCTAGTGTTAATGATGCACCAAATGTTCTCTATAGGTGAAAGATCTGGATTGCAGGCAGGCTAATTCAGCACCCGGACTCTTCTACTACAAAGCCACGCTGTTGTAATAGCTGCAGTATGTGGTTTTGCATTGTCCTGCTGAAATACACAAGGCCTTCCCTGAAATAGACATCATCTGGAGGGGAGCATATGTTGTTTTAAAACCTTTATATGCCTTTCAGCATTCATAGTGCCTTCCAAAACATGCAAGCTGCCCATACCGTATGCACTTATGCACCCCCATACCATCAGAGATGCTGGCTTTTGAACTGAACACTGATAACAAGCTGGAAGGTCTCCCTCCTCTTTAGCCCGGAGGACACGCCGTCCGGGATTTCCATAAGAATGTCAAATTTGGACTCGTCTGACCATAGAACACTTTTCCACTTTGAAATAGTCCAACTGTAGCAGGCATCAAATTGAATGTTCGCAAAATCCGCCCACCCTTAGTTACTGTTGCCATGACCGACAAACAATGCTGCTCTCACACTACACACATGTTCTCATGCAGTGAAAAATACATTGCAGAGCAAAGAGGAAACTGACAAAACGCCGACAGAGAAGACAGAGCAGGTTACTTCTAATATGAAACATGGTCTCAGGACCCTCTGCTTTTAAATTGTAATTTTTAAAGAATTTCAAACAATAAATACCATTTTGTGGCTCTTCAATGTGTCATGACAGATCACTGTATTGCCTCAGTTCAAACACATGAACCGATCATCTTTTCATATTTATTAAAGCATGAAATAAACATGAATAAACATCAGAAAGTGTCTTATTTCAACCGTGGAACACACCATTTTTCAAGTTTAAGTCCACCGAAGTTTATCTGCCGTTCTGTCTGATTTGTAGTTAGGGCTAGAAGGGATACAGCTGTGGTTACTGGGCATGCACATTTACATATTTTCCAAGCCGACAATATAACGTGAAACCTATGAAAATGGTTTTATAAAGCACATAGCGCCATAGTTTCATCATTTTAGAGTGCCGCAGTGACAGTCTTTTTGCAGTAAAGGACCTGTCGAGGTTTAATGAGTGAGAAGATGACATGAAGCGACGTGAGGTTAGCTGCATTGATAACAGATGAGTACACGTGCATATACAGCTCCCGATCGGGGCGAAGTTCACGGGATTTTGTCCACAGAATGATAAGAGCACACTTTTTAACATATTTTATTATTTAACACTCAGTATTTAACTTAAGCACTGCAAGCCATGCATACAACGCCGTACATGACATGTTTTCTGGTATGCAAAACAAGTACTTTAAAGGAATACCTTAGCTTATTACCGTTACCGTGGCAACCAATAACAGTACAGCTTAACCCTCTGCACATATTTATATTAAGTTATATTGAAAAAGTTTAAATTCAGTCTATGTTTTTTACCTCGTTTTAACGTATTTATATGGAGACCTGTTGTAGCTGTCGGGCAAGATGGCGGATAGCAGCGGCGGCGCATAATCTCTGCGTTCTGATTGGTCAGATCGCCTGTCAATCAAGCTCTTTGTGAATGGTCAATTAAAATGAGGTAATTTAGTAGAGAAAAGTGTAACATTTCTCAGTTTAAACATTTGTTAATCAAAATTAACATCAAAATTATCGATTTTTCTTTTATGCCAAAAATAATAAGGATATGTTTCATGACATAAATATATTAAAACTTTTTTTGATTAGTTATATGCATTGCTTAGAACTTCATTTGGACAACTTTAAAGGGGATTTTCTCAATATCTTTATTTATTTTTTTTCACCCTCAGTTTCCAATTTTTAAATACTTAACCTCATCCAAATATTGCCCTATCCTAACAAACCATACATCAATGGAAATTTATTCAGCTTTCAGATGTTGTATAAATCTCACTTAAAAAAAGACCCTTGTGGCTGGTTTAGTCTCACACACACACACACACACAGATAGATAGATAGACAGATCGATCGATAGATAGATAGATAGATAGATAGATAATCAGAATCAGACTCAGAATTAGCTTTATTGCCAGGTATGTTTGCACATACAAGGAATTTGTTTTAGTGACAGTATCTCCATAGTGCGACAGAATGACGACAACAGGACAGGACACAGATAGTAAAAATAAAAAATATAAATAAAATGTGGAACAAATATACAAAATAGACAATTCAGTATGTAGAGGTATGTTAGGTGCAAATTTGAAATGTAATAAGTATGTGTGTAAAATAAACATAAAAGTATGATAGTGTTGTGTGTTTCATGTTTATTGTTAAGAGTTCAAGTGTTCATGAGATGGATTGCCTGAGGGAAGAAACTGTTCCTATGTCTAGTCGTTCTTGTGCTCAGAGCTCTGTAGCGTCGACCAGACGGTAACAGTTCAAAGAGGGAGTGTGCTGGGTGTGAGGGGTCCAGAGTGATTTTACCAGCCCTTTTGCTCACTCTGGATAAGTACAGTTCTTGGAGAGTGGGAAGGGTTGTACCAATGATTCGCTCAGCAGTCCGGACTACCCTCTGAGGTCAGATATGGTAGCTGAACTGAACCAGACAGTTATTGAAGTGCAGAGGATGGATTCAATGATGGCAGAGTAGAACTGTTTCAGCAAGTCCTGTGGCAGATTGAACTTCCTCAGCTGGCGAAGGAAGTACAAACTCTGCTGGGTCTTTTTCACGATAGAGTCAATCTGAATGTCCCACTTCAGGTCCTGAGAAATTGTGGTGCCCAGGAACCTGAATGACTCCACTGCAGTCACAGTGCTGTTTATGATGGTGAGTGGGGGGAGAGCAGGGGGTTTCTCCTGAAGTCCACGATCATCTTCACAGTTTTGAGCATGTTGAGCTCCAGGTTTTTAAGACTGCACCAGACAGCCAGCTCCTTAACCTCCTTCTGTAAGCAGACTCGTCACTGTCCTGAATGAGGCTGATCAGTGTGGTGTCATCTGCAAACTTCAGGAGCTTGACAGAGGGGTCTTTAGATGTGCAGTCGTTGGTGTAGAGGGAGAAGAGCAGTGGGGAGAGAACGCAGCCCTGAGGCGCTCCAGTGCTGATGGTGTGGGTGCTGGATGAGAATTTTCCCAGCCTCACTAGCTGCTGCCTGTCTGTCAGGAAGCTGTTGATCCACTGACAGATGGAGGTGGGGACGGAGAGCTGAGTTAGTTTGGGCAGGAGGAGGTCTGGAATGATAGTGTTAAAGGCCGAGCTGAAGTCCACAAACAGGATCCTCACATGTCCAGTTTTTCAAATGACTTCATGACCACATATGTTAGAGCCACAGGTCTGTAGTCGTTAAGTCCTGTAATCTTGGGTTTCTTTGGAATGGGGATGATGGTGGAGCGTTTGAAGCATGAGGGGACTTCACACAGCTCAAGTGATCTGTTGAAGATCTGTATGAAGATGGGGGCCAGCTGATCAACACAGGATTTCAGACAGGCTGGTGTCACACCGTCTGGGCCTGGTGCCTTTCTTCTCTTGTTCTTTTTGAAGACCTGGCGCATGTCATCTTCTCTTATCTGTAGTTCAGGTGTGGGGGACAGGGGGGTTGTAGGAGGTGTGAATGGTGTTTTTTCAAACCTACAATAGAACTCATTAAGATCATCTGCCAGTTGTTGATTCTCCACAGTGCTGTGGGATGGTGTCTTGTAATTGGTGATGTCTTTCAGACCTTTCCACACTGAAGCCGTGTCACTGGAAGAGAATTGGATCCTTAACTTATCGGAATAATTCCTCTTTACCACTCTGATCTCCTTTTCCAGTGTGATAGATAGATAGATCGATAGACAGATCGATAGATTGATGGATAGATTACTTAACAAAAGCAGTTGAATGTCAAAAGTTTATTGACAAAAAGTATAATTTATACTTTCACATTTCACAGATTTTTAGGTGTAGTAAAACAACCAGAAATGTAGCAGAAAACTTGAAATCTTGGTCAGGTTTACATTGTCTTGTCATAATTCTAACCTTACAATCAGGATTAAAGTAATGTCTTCAGAATCATTCACACGTGAGAATCTGCTAAAAATTTAAATAGTTGTATGCAGTTGTATGCAGTATCATGCTAATTCAAACAGTTTTCCATTTCCACATGATTCCACTGTAGACTACTGTTTGCAGTCATCATCTCAGGTGACTTTCCATCATTTTAAGCACATTTAAAAAGCCACTTGAATATCAATTGAGGAGGTTTTAGGAACTCCGCTTCAGGTCATGCCTAAGATCTGCCTTTACCTTAGGTAAAATGAAGAACTATGAATAACAGCCTCTTGTGGCGTATTGCATGAGTAAAAGCATCTCAAAAATAAAGACAGAATTTTATCAGCCAAAGTGCAGAAGGCTGAATGGAATAGAGGGGTCTCTCAGAGACTGAAGCCCAGACAGTGTGCAGTGAAAGGAGAGGGCATACGACTCAAGGCTGGGCACTTAGACATAAATAATTGACAGGACAGAGTCAGTGTCATTGTTTTGCTGCTTGGAAAGAAGAGAAGCCTGTCAGTTGTGACAGTGAGGTAAAAAGAGTGAGAGAGGGGTCAGAGCAGCAGTCTCAAGAGAGACACTAGACTAGCCTGAACGTGCTTTACCCACATATTTCAGAGACCATGGAGCATCATTAAATCTGTCTCATTTTGGTTTTAATAGTGAATCAATAACAGAATCTCAGAGGAATTACGATTTTTAGTCTATAGACTTAAGCTTGATATGAATTACTAAAAATTGTACTCAGTTTAATACATTTTATTATCACAAATTGATTGGACTGATCAGACCAAGCACCACAACACTCTCGTACCCAACCAGCAATAGTGGGTGTTTACGTTCATGATAGGAGCGGAAGATTTGTTGAAAGACTGCTGAAAGAAAGATGTCTGAGACATATCACTGGAATAAAGGTTACGATCAGGCAGGAGGTAGGACCCATGTTAATATTTGAAAAGCTTTTAAGCACTGGAGAGGCCTTAGCACGATGTCGAAAACAGATGCAGAGATTTGTGTGTAATGGATATGCGACTATCATTGGCTGTGTTTCACAGACTCAGTGAAGGTGTACTGTTGTTGTAATTCTGCTTTTTGAAATTCTTGCACTGCTCAGCTGTGCTCCATTATGCAGTGCTCTGTTTGTTGTTGACAAAAAGTTATATAATTTGGCTGGGAAGAGGTCTAACAACGCTCGTCAATGTCAAAGTGATTAAGATAGCCATCACATCAAAGTAGGCAGTGTATAGACTACTGGTCACAGAACAGAGTGCATCAGTTAACGTTGACAGAGAAGGTAGTGGTTTTATAAAGCAATAAGCCCCGTGAAGCCGTGGTTTACAGTGATTTTATAACAGCTAAAGGGCGTTGTTAGGCATGATGTGGAGCGGACTGCCTAAAACCACCTTAGCTGTTATAAATTCACTGTAAACCACGGCTTCACGGGGCTTATTGCTTTTATAAAACAGTTATTCCATATTACGTAGTAAGATTTCACAAAAATAAAGTAGAGTAATGATATAATAAAATAGCAAATAAAGTAATGATATTCGACCAAACAATGTAGTTCCTCAGAAACGGTTGTGGTTGCAACAAAGTGGTTGCCGAGCAAACACAAATGTAAACAAAGTTATATGTTTGTACAGTACTTTACAACAGCTTCAAACAACAGCTTTGCAATGAGCTTTGTTACTTTTGATATGAAACAAAGTCTCAGATTTCAAATTCTGTACATTTTATTACAGTATTCAAACATGAAATGCTTTTTTGGCGCTGTTTAATGTGGAGCGACAGATCACTAAGCCTCAATTTAACCTCGTAAGACCCTGCGACCTCATATGAGGACATTATAATTGGGGTTTCAAATCAAAATATGACTTTCTGTTATGAAACAGGACATTGATTTCATACATGTCCTCATTTGAAGACACCGAGACTAAAAACATGCTTATTAGGCTTTTTGGGAGATATAAATGAATAGGGAAAGAAATTATATTTCAATATTCTATGAAATTGAATATATTTTATGAAAATCGTGTCAATTATTACTCCCTTTATTACACTTCTTTTTTGAGAAGCGGCCACGTGAAACGCACATGAACATCATCTCTTCCGTTTTTTAGGCTAACGGTTTCTGCACGAAAGAAACACGATTAAACATCCGAAGGTATGTTAAAAGAAACAGTACAACTTACCGAAATCCGTATCCTGTCATGGATTCGCTCATAGTGTTTCAGCCGCGGAAAGATATAACAGCTAGTAAACAATGTCACGTAACATCACATTATAGAAACAAACATATCCGGTGACCATAAACCCGTTACTCAGCCAGAAAAATGAACTCTGGATTGGAGCATTTTGCTAAATATATGCACCATATAACATATTCATTCATTTTTACTGTTCTTCAATAAAGCAATAAGCCCCGTGAAGCTAAGGGGCGCTGTTAGGCATGATGCTAAGCGGAGCAACACACAAAGTAAACAAAGGTGTAGGTTTGTAGTGTAAATTCCAACGGCTTCGAATGCGGCTCAACCAATCAGAATCATGGACCGGAGCTATCCGTTTTATATAGTTCCGGTCCTTGATTCTGATTGGTTGAGCCACGTTCGAAGCCGTTGTAAACTACACTACAAACCTACACCTTTGTTTACTTTGTGTGTTACCAAATCAGAATCAAGCTTTATTATTTACATTTTATTATTTATTATTTACTACATATTTACATATAATGCAGTAATTCAGTGTTCTTTAATGTTTAATTTATGTTTGAATAAATCCATCAAGTTTTTTATGACAGCCACCATTTAAACGTATCTTCTTTTTTTGAGATATTATATTTTTTATTTTAACTTTATAAGACAATACAAAAACAACATATGTTTCACAAATAAAACAAATAGTAATAATAATAACAATAATAATGAACGAATTGGAGTAGAAATGTAATTATGTAATTGTAACTTTATTATTATAAAAACTACACTGTTAATTTTAACCTTCAATATTATAATAATGTAGTACCAATGACTCTCATGAATATTTTACAGAATTATTTAAGAGATTTGTTTTTCCTTGAGAAAATTTGGCATGAATGGTACCTGATATATATCCAGAATAATCATATCGGAAATCAAATCAAACTGAAAGCTTGTAAGTCAAAATCTAATTGAATCGTGAAATTTGTGTCAAAACCCATCCCTAGAAAATATGGTATCTGTTACGTGATTTGTGTAATTCCTATCTGAATGTGTTTTTATGCACTTTAATTATATTGAGCATACAAATAACAGTCAATGTGTTCAAATGCATATTTTAAAATGTTATTTGCAAGTTGTTCAAAATTACTTCCCAGATTACTAGAATTAGACCTAGAATTCCTTCATTGTTATATTTCTTTATACTTTATAAAAAAATGCTGAAGCAAATGTAGTTTACATCTGTAAACAAAGACTTTCCAGACACAAATCTAAGATTCAGAATGTAAAACCAAAAATCTTGCTCAAATCTTGTTCTTAATCTCAAAGGTTAGATAAAATATTGTGTTTACTCTGTTACACTCTCTCTGTTTGTTCCCCACAGCTTCCTCAGTACGACAGCCTGAACCGCAGTGTCTTGCAGGCTTTTGGCCTCTTCCCCAAGTTCTTCAGATTATGTATGGTTGCTTCAAGAGACGTATCAGTATGGGATCAGGTGTATCAGTATGGGAGTCTGGCTGCTGTGACCTCGCCAGAGGGGTAGTGGGAGAGAGCTGACCTCGGACCCTCACGCGGCATGCTGCCTGCAAGTAAATCCACTTCACATTCAACCAGGACCGCAAAGGTAAAGAGGAGCAAAGTGTTTACCACTGTCCAGAGAGATTGTGAAAACAAATTGATCAAACCCTGAGCTACCATACAACAGTGGTTCCTGACCTTTTATGTCATTTTTTTTTTTTGGTTTACCCTCACAGTTATTAGTAAGTCTAAAGTAACCCTTTATCGCCTCCAAATAATCAAATCTCTCTCTCTCTCTATCTCTATCTCTATCATCTCTATCTCTCTCTCTCTCTCTCTCTCTTTCTCAAATGTGTGGGTAAATATATATATATATATATATATATACTCAATAATAATGTTTGTTTTTTTTCTCATAAAAAATGAGAATAATTAAAATTATTTATTTTAATTTTTAAATTCAAAAAGTGGAAAGGCAACATGAAATTAATCACTACCCTAACTACCATACTGTGACCCTGAGTAATGAATTATGTTGTGGCTACTTATGTTCCTTACTAGAAGAGATGCTCTCCTCCTGACCCACAAATCAGATTACAACACATATCAAGTAAACCTGAAAAGTGAGTTAAAATGCTAATCAGATGGAGATGGATAGTAAATGTGACAGGGTCTTTGGCACAACGCTACTACGCTCAGCTCCAGGACTTTCTCATAATAGCCATCTGTTTATATTTATGTCTGCACATCTTAGCGATTTAAGAGAACAAAGGATATGTTTCCAAAAGATCTAGTATGCCCTTTAATCCTTTTTTGAGTAAGATCCACTGAAGTGTGAAAAGAAAAAAAAATGTTCTAAACCTTAAAGCACCAGTGATTTGTATTAAAAATGTCTTACATGCTCAAAGCTAAAATGCAAATGTATGTATGCTAGTGCACTCCTACCTGTATAGATAAAATGAACTTTAAACAGATCCACTACCATTAAAAATTTGGGGGTCAGCAAGATTTTTTTTAATGTATTTATTTATTGAAGGAAATTAATACTTTTATTGAGCAAGGATGCATTAAATTATATTGAACTTAATATTTTTTATATTAAATCTTTTCAACATATTAGGGTGTTTTCTGAGGGATCATGTGACATTGATTGGAACTGATGAAAATTCAGCTTTGCCATCACAGAAATATATTATATTTTAAAGTATATTAAAATAAAAAGCAAGTATTTAAAGGCTTTTTTTCTTTCAAAAATGCTAAAAAATATTACCTTCCCAAAAGTTGAGTGGTCGTGTATAAATAATTAAAAATTCTGTTAAAATAGCGTTGTTTTCTCCATTGTATTCTGTTTTAACTACTCAGAGTTTTATCCAATCAAATACTTTCTAGATGGAACTTTGATACCAACTACATCCAACTAGCAGCATTTCATCTAAAAATAACATTTATAATAATTTGCAACTTACTCATTTGAAAAATTTGACCTGAAAGGTAGTGCATTAGTCATGTGGACTGCTTACATGATCTTGTGCGCTGCATTTGCTACTTTTTTGTTGTTGTAGCAAATTCATGTAATTTCATGGACAGAAATAACCAATATTCTTCTGTTGAGGGTTTGGAATGATGAATCACTTTTGAGTAAACAATTATTTTAAGATCAAGTCATCAAAGTTATGATTATGTGTTATTGTGTGATATAAATGGTTGTGCTTAAAGATTACAGATCTGTATAAGAAAGATCCTTTGTGGAGTACAGGGGTGTGAATGGTCCGAGTGAACTCAATGAACTGGTCTCATTTCCTGTGTACTTCACCTCATCTGCAGCAGGAGGTGTTTTTTCACAGGATGGATGCATAGAATATTTTTATTTACAGTGAAAGATATCCATAATTTAAATTGAAATAATTGCTATTTTTCCGTTAAGACAATGTACAATGAATACAATGAATAGATTTACAGTGTTTATTATTGTTGATGAGAGTACATTGCAATTTTGTCTTTGTAAAATCATATCACATTGTGAAATGTACAATGTATTAAACACATCTTTTTACTGCATACAAACTTCTACTAATACTGCATAGTTTTTCATATAAAAAGTGTAGTGCTTGTTCTAATACTTGTTAACAATTAACTGATATAGTAAATAAGGCACATTGTAAAAATAGGTCAATTACACTGTGAGCAACTTTGATGGTATTATACAGTATATGCGTATGCAAGTTTTTGTTATAAAGTTAGTTCATATAAAAAAGTTTTTATATATAAAGTTTCATATTAAGAAATTCTGTATACAACTTTTGTATTTGCGGGAAGGTAATAATATATACTAATATTAAAGTTATCTGTGTCTGTACGCCTGGAAAAACAAACCCAATTCTGTCATAAATCTACCTGACTTTTACATCAAGTTTTAAAATCAAATATACTTTGCAAATGTTTGATTTGATATTCACACATGCATCTATTTCTGTTCATCAGCATGGGCGCAAACTATTTAAGGCTCTTGTCTCGCATTAAATCCGGGACGGTGAGAAAAGTGTCAGCAATGCTGTCTGGATTTAGATTTTTATAGGGTTAACGTTTCCCAAATTACTTGTGTGTGAGATTGAAAGTGAAGGGCGTGCTCCTGGCTGGGGGAAAAGTGTGTGAGCGCGGCCCTAATGCGGAATCTCATTAAGGCAACTGTCAGGATTCTTCTATTTTACTCTCACCTCTCCTATTCCGTAAGAGCCAGACTGTCGTTTCGAGTGAGTCTGCCGCCAAAGAGGCATTTACAAATAAATGAAAAATGTCACAATTGATTTCACTCTTCCAAGACTACAGCGTGTCAGCTTTGTCACAAACTGTCTTTGTTGTTCTCCGTCTTCCAGGTCCAGCACCCGCACGTGGTCGATAGTTACTGACTGGTTCGGGCCCTTTCCTGCCTCGGCTCCGGTAAGCCCTCAGACAATGACCTTTTATTTGTGTTGCTTTTATGTGTTCTGTGTCTCATCCTCCGGCTGAAAATACCTCACTGATCAGCGTTCAGGAGGGGACGGCGGAGCAGGAAGCATGGAAGCGGGGGGAAATAAAGCAGGAAAATGGCGTGGCATGCTGATAGGAGTGTAAGCGTAGTAGGGTTTTTAACCCTTGCGGTGAAGCGCGTCTCCGGAAATGTTGAAGCAGCATTGCTCGCTGTTAGGAGCACCATTTAACTCTAATATTCTAAAAATCCTTGCGATCTTCTTTTGGATGATGGAATTCTTGAATGGCCGTGTCGGTACCTGCTGGTTGCAGAGGATCACACTGCTTTAGTGAGTGGTGAAATTTTCCCTTTGTGCCAAAATGCGGTACGATTGCTAAGCTTTTCCGTCAATCCATGCGAATTAAATCCTCACACAGCTCCTGTCGACCAATCGATAACATCTTCTGCAAGGCAATCTTCTCACAAAAACATGTTAGTTTGACACAATTGTAAAATATTTGCATGTATAGTTACTGTTTACTATTCGTCTGCTCCCGATGTATGTCTCTCACAATATTTAACGCATTAAATAAGAAAACGACGGTTGTAAGTTTTTTTCCGGTGCGCTGTATACATTTGTTGCATTATTTTTGCCGTTAACGGAACAACAGCGAAATAAGCGAACGCTTGAAATTATTTTTTTCCCGTTTTACGAATGTTTTTTTTTTTTTAATCTGCTGTCATAACCGCAGTATCCTAATAAAACGTTATTTTGGTTAGAATTCAGCTATTTTGCGTACTGTCTTCAGTCACCATTTTAAAATATTGTGGCACATAACTGGTATGCATGGTTTTAAATGTGAGCAGAACAATAATTTATGACACACATATCTGCACATTGTGCTTGCAGCTATTCAACAGCACAACACTGTCCATTTTTGCCAAACAAAAGCATTTCGTCTATTATTCCTTGTTATCATTTTCCCATGCGTATATGTTTTTAGCGTTTACTGTGGCATTTTATGACCAGCTGACATTGTTACATTTTGTGTTGTGGCTCCTGTCTTTTTCTTAATGGGATGACAGGCAATAAAACCGCTTGACATGAAATTTGAGATGTTAGTCTGGTCAGGACTTAATAGTCAGTTCAACACTTGTCACATGACGTCAAGAGCAACACATCATACAGAGACAATCTTCTTCCCTTTTAATCTGCGGCAGAGCTCTTAAAGGGTTCCAACTCTCCCTTAAACGTTTCCACCGAACATAACAATGGTAAATTGTGGACATTCAAACTGGAAAAGCTATAACAAACTAAATCCCAGTGGATTGCAGTCATTTACAAATAGTAATACATTGTTACGTACCTGTATGTCCAAAACAGGACCACTAGGCACTAAGTTCCTTGGTGTGAAAAATAGCGACCACTCGGGACACTTACTGCCCTGCTCTGCCCCTGGTTGGACAGGGGAACCGGACAAAAGCTGTAAAGAAAAAGGCCTGCAGTGCTTGTTCAAAGAATGGAAATGGTGCATGTCATTCACTGGGGTAACCATGGAATACAGCCAAGCACTCTTAAAAGGGGATGGCACGGGACACCTGTTGTGACCTTTCCTGTCTGCTGAGCTGCAGCAGAAGGTTGAATGGGTAGAGTGAATTAGAGACTAATTCCATCTCCTCTGGACATTGTTCGAACAAGGACACTTGGCATGCTCTGTTTCGTAGATCACATTTCAAAGCTTGGGTTTGTGGAAATTTGTCATGAGGCTTTTGACCAAAACTGGTCCATCATGGAGCGTTTTACATCAGCTTGACTCACTCGATCCATAGAGGGTCCATATAAAGTTCCATTAGTATGACTGTTCCTTTGTTAAAGGTGCATTTTCAAACCATTCTGAAGCCCTTTTGATAGCTCCCTTAAACTGAGCTACTTTTAACTTCTTTTCTTTTTCATTATAAAGGTCATACTTGTGATGCTTCAAAAGTTTAGGATACAACGTATTTTCAGTATTGCATCAGATACCTTTCATTTATTATGTTTTGATTTGTAATCAAATTTTTTTTATTATTGTTTTGATTTTTTTTACCTTTTCCTGCTCTTTCATGCATGCAGTTACATTGAATGGTAACAGAAAATTTGACAGGTACACTAGCACAGCCTCATTTTGAAAGCATTGACAGCATTACACATTTCTGTCACATTCAGCCATGTTTAGCTGAGCATTAATGATTTCCTCTGGGTGCTGATGGTTAGGGAACAATCTTTCTTTTTTTTTTTTTTACTGCTGATACAGTGCATTGATAGCTTTAATGTAACAAGGCCACTTCAATTACTGAGGGTCACATACACAATACTAGTCTATTTTCCAATATATAGCAATAAACTGATATAAGTCTTTATTATTTATGTTTTCCACATAATGTTTAGAAACATTCAAAAGTCTGGGGTCGGTAAGATTTTTAAAAATGTTTTTGAACAAAATCATTTGTTTACCAAAGCACCATTTAGTAGATAAAATACAATGAAACCGTAATATTGTGAAAAAAAAATAAATAAAAAAAAAATAAATCTAAACTGAACATTAATTTTTTATTCTGTTAAAACTTAAATACTTATATACATATTAAAGTTATAAAGTTATGCCCATGATAAAACAATGGAAAATGGTCCTCTTCAGGGTAACGTTTGTCTTTTTGTGTAATGATGCAGTTTAGCGCTCCTGAAAACCCGTGAAGTGAAAGTGCAACCCGTCTCACTTTAAACCCGTTTTTCTCAAAATTCCATAGCTGAAAATCATAGCTATCATCCAAATTCAGATAAATAAAAAATAACTTTTGTTACGTTCAAGGTATGGACAAAATAAAAACAGGGAAAGGGCTTGAACCCAGATTGCATATGATATCAAAACAAGTAAAATTGTGGTTGGTTTTTTTTTTTTTTTTTACATCTGTTTGCATATGGAGTTGTTCTTGCACTGTAAAAAATTCCAGACGTCCCAATTCAAAATTTTCTAGTGACTGATTCCATTGGCCCAATTGAATTTCTGCTAACTGAATTTTGTTAACATTGGCTCAATGAGAAATAATAGGTTGAGCCAATGGAAAAATTTAGATGTAATCAGTCACTAGAAAATTTTGAGTGTGGTGTTTTCTTTTTTCTTTTTCTTTTTTACATCTGTTCGTTTATCTTGTGCTGCCTTTCAGGCACTTCCTTCAGGAAATGCAAAACTAGTTTGTTCTGCTATATCAACAACAAAGTAAATGCATTAGCTAATTAACAGTTAAGTAAAACTTACCATAGCTTTTACAGTCTGCATGTTGAAACAACACTTCTTAAAGTTCATGCAGTATGCTAAATGGTGTAGTAAATCAAAGTGTACTACGGCTGTAACAATGATACAGGTCTTGCCGTTTTCACAGCTCTTTGGTTTCAAAATATTTTTAATTAAACTATATTGTTTTCCCATTAACCTTTAGAGCTCATCATGTGTGGTTGTCATACTGTAGAATTAATTTTGGATAGAGTTTGCGTCACTGGCCAGGAATCTGGTGCCCTGATGTTATTGTCCTGTCTCATAAAATACTGACATGGACAATAAATGATTTCAGAATTTATTCTCCAGGTATCAGGAGAACTGTAGCGTACCATGGGGAGATATTCTCACAAAGCTTACTTTTTTCCTTTATATATATATATGACAAGCGGAGGTATCTGCTCAATAGCTAGCTTTGCATTATAATTCACATGACATTTCAAGTGATGAACAGAGAGCATCAGTCTACAAGTGGGATCACCAGACACCACTCCTGCAGCCCCTTATCAAGACTAGCACAACAAATAATACAGCAGCTTCTGACACTGGTGACAGAAGTGACTTTTTACTGCCTGGTTGCACAGATATCGTAACTGGATGCCTGAACAGGTAGTAACATATGGGTTTCATTGTAAACAAGTGCTTTTGTGCTGTGTGTTTCAAACCTCTCTATATATAATTTACAATGGGTTCAAGTTTGTCACTTTTTCACCCCAGCTAGCAGTAATAACATTCTCCAGGTATCAGGAAGTTATCTGGTTTTTAATAATGTTCTCAAAATGTTAGAAAAAATGTAGAAATAAGATTTCCATAACTTAATGGGATTGTTAGCAATAACTTCTCAGAACATGTTTTTGTTAGCTGGTGCTGCGTTAACTGACAGAATGCTGCTTGGTTTGAAAGCGACATGCATCGTTACATTATTGACAATGTTGACCTTTTCTTTCCCGCACATTAACCGTGTAAACCTACAGTCATGGCCAAAAATATAGGCACCCTTGGTAAAAATGATCAAAGAATGCTGTGAAAATTTACCTGCATTGTTCATCCTTTTGATCTTTTATTTGAAAAAATCACAAAAATCTAACCTTTCATTGGATAGTAAGAATTTAAAATGGGGGGAAATATCATTATGAAATAAATGTTTTTCTCTAATATACACTGGTCGCAATTAATGGCACCCATTTATTCAATACTTTTTGAAACCTCCGTTTGCCAGTTTAACAGATCTAAATTTTCTCCTATAATGCCTGATGAGGTTAGAGAACACCTGACAAGAGATCAGAGACCATTCCTTCATCCAGAATCACTCCAGGCCCTTTAGATTCCCAGCTCCATGACAGTGCTTCTCCTCTTCAGTTCACCTCACTCATTTTCTACAGGGTTCAGGTCAGAGGACTGGAATGGCCATAGCAGAAGCTTGGTTTTGTGCTCAGTGACCCATTTTTGTGTTGTTTTTGAGGTTTGTGTTTGTTTGGATTATTGTGCGTTTTGAAGATCCAAACACAGCTCATTATAAGATTTCTAAGAATCAGTCACTTATTGATTTTTTTATCTGTTGGTATTTGATAGAATCCATGATGCCATGTGTCTAAACAAGATGTCCAGGACCTCCAGCAGAAATATAGGCCCACAACATCAAAAATACAGCAGTATATTTCATTGTACATATGGAGTACTTTTTATCCCCGTGTTCACCAAACCCATCTTGAGTGTTTGCTGCTAAAAAGCTCCTTTTTTAGTTTTATCAAGCCAGTCCCATTTGAAGTTCCAGTCGTGTTTGATAACTGAATATGCTGGAGTTTGTTTTCGGATGAGCGAGGAGAATTTTTCTTGAAACAATCCCAAATAACATGTGGTGATGTAGGTACTGTTTGACAATTTTTTTTAAAGGTTTTCTGACCCCGAGACTCAACAATGTTTTTGCAATTATCCAGCTGTGATCCTTGAAGAGTCTTTGTCCACTCAAACTCTCCTTCTCACCGTGCATTAGGACGATATAGACACACGTCCTCTTCCAGGCAGATTTGTAACATTTTACGTTGGAAATTCTTAATTATTGCTCTGATGGTGGAAATGGGAATTTTCACTGCTCTAGCTCTTTTCTTAAAGCCACTTCACTAATTTGTTAAGCTCAATTATCTTTTGCAGCACATCAGAAATATATTCTTTGGTTTTTCTCATTATGATGGATGATTAAGGGAATTTGGGCTTTGTTTTCTCTCCTATTTATATTTCTGTGAAACAGGAAGCCATGGCTGGATAATTTCATGTTCATAATCACCCTGCAGTGCTCAAAATTGTGAATATGAATGGGAATATACTTCAGAGATATTTTACTCATAAGAATTTCTAGGGGTGCCAATATCTGTGTCCAACATGTATTTGAGAAAAAACATTTATTTCATAATGATATTTCCCCCCCCATTTGAAATTCTTATCCAATGAAAGGTTAGATTGTTTTTGTGAATATTTTAAATAAAAGATCAAAAGGATTAATAATGCAGATTAATTTTCACAGCATTCTATTATCATATTTACCAAGGGTGCCAATATTTTTGGCGCATTTTTGGCATATTTTTGACTGTTGAAAGGGTCATTGAAAAGTAACTCCTAACATACTGCCAATTAAATTTTAAAACTACAACTAATTATTCTAAAAATCAATTAACATGAGCACAAATCAAATAATGTTTTTTATTTTTGTTTTTTTTTGTCTTTTCTTACTTGCTTACTAATTGTTTCTGTCTCTTTTATTTGTCACCTCACATTCCCAAATGAACGATTGTGATGTTAATTTCCAATTGGTTAACCTGATCGTGTTCCAACACTCCCCAGTCTGTATTACAGTCTTTTATATTTAGCTCCTCAGATTAGATACAGGCTGTTGAGAGACACAGGTGATTAGATGCATCCCAGGAGTAGACTTAAAAATAACCATATAAAAAGCATATTGAGGTGATGTGGGGTTACACATTTAAATATATAGTTGGTTTTGAGCAGAAATGCTCGATAAGCAGGGCTCAAAGCTTTAGTGTTTGAGTTGCATCCTTGAAAATCCCTCAGAGATTGAGTGCGTGTTTGTGTGCTGCAGCTGTTAATAATGGCTCACTTCCACATTAGACTGTTGCATTGCAACCTGTTCAGATACTGATCACTTAATTAATGAGCACAGTCTGATGATAGACTAACAAGGGGTAATTAATGTGACAGCACCTTATTTTTCCAATATCGCAATAAAGACCCACTGTCAATGACAATAAAATGACTGAAATAAGTTTATAAATGAGAAATAGTCAAAAATAATTTTGTTTTCAAACATAGTTTATGCTGTTGATTTTTAATTTTTTTTTGCACATACCTTAACATCTAAATTACAAAACAGTTCCACCATTACATTTCTGTCATTAGACCACCAAAAAATAAGTAAGGAACCTTTGAAATAACTGAAATCATTTGACGAAGTGATATGGACATGTAATGCATTCAAGACCTACTTTAGCCATGCATTTCCCTGAAAATAATTGCACACCTTAGAATGCTTGTCAACCAATCAGATTCAAGCATTAAACAGCCCCGTAATTAAATATTAAACAACATACAACTAACCTAAGTCTGAGCGATAAAACGATAATGATTATTATCACAATATAATTTTCCTCGATATGAACACTTCAATATAATGTGCGATATAATGTCTACGCACCAAAAGCGGAACGAAGTTCATTTGAACTGCGTCACACAGACCATTTATCGGCTTGGCTGAGAGTTCAAATGGCAGCGCAGCGCGAGCTTAGAGGAGATGTGTTTACTCACTGCTGAGTCTCGGTCATGCGAGCACTAAATAGTGCTGTGGTCCAGTGTGAAGCACTGCAATTCAGCAAAGAACACAAACGACTCAGTGATTTAAACTAGTTTAAAGCCAAATGAAACCGCACTGACAAACAGGAGAAACACTGTGCGCAATGGTACAGTCAGAAGGCTTTTCAATCTACAGTGTGCCATCATTTACCATGGATTTACCAACACTAACTGAACCTTACTATTGTGGCAGAAATGCGGGATAGTCATGTCGAATTTTATTACATTATTAGTATAGACATGTATTAAGAGTAATGCAATATAATTACAGCATTTGTTTGATTAAACTATAGCGTTTTTGCATTTATACTAAATTTATTTAGACAAATGTATTTAGGTTACTGTACTAATACTGTCAACTTAAGCTACTGTGCATTTCTAAGAGAAAAAAGTGTAGTATTATTAATATTGCAGCCTGCACTGCAAACTGCTGAAGATGTGTCAAAGTCAGGCAACACAAACCTGTCTCATGATTTGAAATATCACACATTAGAAAATGCAGAAACTAAGAAATTTTTCTATTAAGATATTTTAGATATTTTGTTAAGGAAATATGACTGGAAAAGTGTAAAGAATTCAAAAAGGTGAAGTGTTTGTCATGCTCCGACTAATAAAGAGTAGTCCCACAATTAAAAAAATAAAAAGAAATAAAGATTGAGATTTGAAATTTATTGTGATAATTATTGATATCGACTGATATATATATATATATATATATATATATATATATAAAATGTTATCGTGATCTTTTTTTTTTTTTGCCAGATCGCACTGCCCTACACTATCCCTAGTTACCCTATTTCTTTAGTAAAAAAACATTCAAAATACTGTTTAGTATGTCTATTTCCTCTTTGTTATGTTTCTGAACCAACAACCCTCTATACTGGTGTTTGAATGGCATTCATTGTAATGTCCTGCTGAAGCATAATTCTATAGGCTGGAGACATAAGAATGAGGAGTCCAGCTGGTTGCACAAGTGAGATTGGGGCATTCAGTTCTGTCAATACATCAAGAGCTTCCTTTATGAATAAAGCCAATGATTAGATGCTAAGAGGATTTTCTGCCCATGACTGCTATGTAGGACAAGCAACCGCTATTCAGGGGAAAATGAGTGTAAGATAAAGGAAAATAAGAAACTGAGGCTGGTTAGACTACGATTAAAGAGATTATCTTCTGGCACTTTTTATTGTGTCAGCCCAAACACGGCTCTCTAAAAACTCATTTTGCTTTAGACAATCGCTTTAAGCTATATCAGTAATCCAATAAGCAACTCCTTACCCTTATAATGATTATTATTTTATACCTGTGTGTTTTTATGCTGCCTCCGAATATATGATATAAGTTTCCAGGGATTGTTTTCATTTTTGACTATTATTTTTGTTAGGAAATGTTCTTTGTTAGAGAGGAGATCTAAGAGAGATCTAAAATACAGTTATGAGTCAGAGCAGACCTTTATCCCTGCTATTTTAAACCAAAATATTTTCTCATACTAACAACTTGTTATTTCTCACAGTGGAACTGAAAGACAAAGAAAAAAACGGACTCATAACGTAATCATGTAAAAATATACTATGATACTTTTTCTGTCATAAGCAATTGTGACATTAGTTTTATACAACAATTCACTTTAATATAATTAATGTTTTAGACACATTATTGTTGATTACTTTGTGTATTTTGCTTCACCAACAGAAGTATTTCCAAATATAGAACAATCAGTCGTGTCTCCAAACATCACAGGCTTGAATGAATCAGAGTTTTTGAACAAATCGGATGAGAAAATTGATTCCGTCATTTTGAAAGAACTGGTTGAGTGTAAGAATCAGTGACTCACTCATAAAGATGGCCACTTGTCACCACCTAATTTGACAATGTCCTTACCAAAGTAACTTGCAGAAATGACCCTCACTATTTGAACTAAACTGACTTCTAAACAGTTCTGATGCATTCCCGACTGGTGGTGGTTTATTTCATTTTTATTCGTTGAATCGTCCAAAAGTATCCTGTTGATCAGTGTTCCTGTATTTGTGGCTACTTTTCAATGAAGCTCTGTTTGAGGGAGTTTTATTATTACTCTTTCATTTTACATCTAAACATGCCTTAATGCATCTTTGCAGAGCTGCACAGAAGGCTATCCATGCTGGAGGTATTGATCGCAAAAGATGCAGGACACAAGAGGTGTTCTCATGGGGCTTTTTAATGGAAACACATTGTGATGAATCACAAGCTTCCATCTTGTGATTGATAATGTTGCTTACCATTCACAAGTCACTCTCCCCTGATAGCGCCCAGGATTAATGAAGTATTGCACACCTCAGAAAGGGAGAAAACAAGGGAAAATATGTGTTATTGACGTCAACAGGTTAAAGGGATATATAGAGACCATGGAATGATGAACATGTTTTTTTCTTGTTGTTTCAGATTTCTCATTTAGACATTCGCAGATGTCTTTTATCGAATTGGTTTGAGGTCTGTTTTGTTGTTTCTCTTGGAGCAGATGATGGGTGTGATCATTTAAAATAATAAGGTCATGAAAATTTATTTTCTGAGCTGGGGAAGGTACAGGCGCAAAGAAAAAGTTGAGACATCTTGTGCATAATAAAACTGATAATAGGATTTACTAAACAGAAAAGGTCAAGTCTTAAACTGTTCTGTCTTCAGATTAAACTTCTTGATAATGTTGCAAATCACACTCATATCTTTATGTTGTACATTATTTTGTTTTATTATGTAGAAATACCTGTTAATAAACCAGCACATAGCTTGTAACTTAGTAACTTAGTCCTAGTAAATTAAACGTTCATTGTTACGGTGGCTGTCAGGCCAAAACACAAAATTTTGACACTAAGGTCAGGAGTTATTCTTCATTTAAACATGAAAACTATTGCAGGTTAAATTAGGGGTGGGTACGGAAGTTCTAAGCGGCCATGCATTATTATAATTTTTCTGTCTTGTTTTCTCGTGATCATGACTTAATTTTCTCGTGATCTCGACATAACGAAAGTTGTTTTGTCGTTATCACGACTTAATTTTCTCTGTGTATTCGGCATGATAAGCAGCATCATCGTAGCATCATGGATGATCGTATTCGCTTTTACTTTGATCAGGGACTCACTCAAACTGAAATAATAAAAATAAAAATATGGTATAAGTACCATCCCAAATATTGAAGGTGTTGTGTGTGTGACCGACTACATTGATCCATGATAGAATACTTGTCATGCATATTCATACTCGGCCATTTTAGCTCTGTGTCTGTCAGTGATTGACGACTTACACATAAGTGTTCGACACTTGAGGCTGTCGGGTCTGCAACTTTATCGTCGAAGACAATATAGCGACCCTGATTTTCTCACGATAGCTACAATTAGGTCGTGAGAAAACGGTTTTTAGGTTGAGATCAACAACTTTCATTATGTCCAGATAACCACAAAACAAATTTCGTTATGTCGAGATCACGAGAAAATTAAGTCGTGATAACGACAAAACAACTTTCGTTATGTCGAGATCACGAGAAAATTAAGTCGTGATAACGACAAAACAACTCGTGATCACGAGAAAACAAGACAGAAAAATTATAATAATACATGGCCGCTTAGAACTTCCGTAGGTGGGTGATATGACCAAACTCTTATATCAAAATATCTTATATTTTCTCTGTTCTGTTGTTAGATTAACATGAATGACAGACAGCAGGAATATTGGAATAAACTGCTGTCACTTTAAGAGCTGCCCGGATCCAATATACTGTTACACGTTTTCTTTCTCAGATGTTTGCTTTCACTTAAGACATAAATTGCTGTCTTTACAAGGATATTTGCAAAGATGGGCATTTTGACACACACAAGAGTGTGTATTTAACCATTCAACCGTTATAAAGCGTCAACAATAAGTTTAATACTCTCGCGCTCTGTGAGCACCGTCTCCACATGTAGCAAAATTAGTTCTCTTTCACTGCTGATTGCATTTCAGCGGCTTAAAATCACTTAAAAACTCCTAAAAACGTGCAAACTATACATTTTCGTGACCACATAACACAGCAATGTCACATGAGCATTTAACCACAATAGAAAGGATAGTCCAAATTCTCTACGGGTTGACAAATACTGGTTGATCGTGTCTACCTGTATATTAGTCACCCCTAGGTTAAATAGTTAGCGGTACTTAGCAGACCAACCTGAGATAAAGTTTGAAATTATTGTCTGCCCTGTAGGCCTAATGTCATTTTAAAGTAGATATTTTACAAACATGTTTAGCTTTCATTGACTTTGAAATAATAAACCTGTATTAATGTTGTTTATTTGTATATGTGCTACTAATTTCTTACCTAGTGCTTTGGGGTGCGTCTCAATCAGCTCCCTAGCTCCTGAGTTCATGAATCAGTAGATCGTGTACACGAATTCGGTCACTGGTAAGTTCCCTGACTCACTGCATGTTGGGACAGTGATCACTCGAATTCCAGATTGAGCTAATCAAGCTGATTGAGACGCACCCCTGAACTGTCAACTGACTGGAAATGATGATCATTCTACAGGGCGGAAAAAAAAATGGATCCCCTGCTGATTTTGTACGTTTACCCACTGACAAAGAAATTATCAGTCTATCATTTTAATGGTAGTTTTATTTGAACAGTGAGAGACAGAATAACAATAAAAAAATCCAGAAAATCACATTTAAAAAAAGTTATAAATTGATTTGCATTTTAATGAGTGACAACAGTTGGTGCGATTATTCGCAAATGGAAGAAACAAAAAATAACAGTCAATCTCCCTCGGACTGGGGCTCCATGCAAGATCTCACCTCGTGGAGTTTCAATGATCATGAGAATGATGAGGAATCATCCCAGAACTACACGGGAGGATCTAGTCAATGATCTCAAGGCAGCTGGGACCACAGTCACCAAGAAAACAATTAGTAACACACTACGCCGTGAAGGACTGAAATACTGCAGCGCCCGCAAGGTCCCCCTGCTCAAGAAAGCACATGTTCAGGCCCGTCTGAAGTTTGCCAATGATTCAGAGGAGAACTGGGTGAAAGTGTTGTGGTCAGATGAGACCAAAATCCAGCTCTTTGGCATCAATTCAACTCACCGTGTTTGGAGGAGGAGGAATGCTGCCTATGACCCCAAGAACACCATCCCCACCGTCAAACATGGAGGAGGAAACATTATGCTTTGGGGGTGTTTTTCTGCTAAGGGGCAACTGCACCACATCAAAGAGACGATGGACAGGGCCATGTACCGTCATGGCCAGGGCATTGAAGCCAACCAGGGCATTGAAAATGGGGTCGTGAATGGGTATTCCAGCATGACAATAACCCAAAACACACAGCCAAAGCAACAAAGGAGTGGCTCAAGAAGAAGCACATTAAGGTCCTGGAGTGGCCTAGCCAGTCTCTAGACCTTAATCCCATAGAAAATCTGTGGAGGGAGCTGAAGGTTTGAGTTGCCAAACGTCAGCCTCGAAACCTTAATGACTTGGAGAGGATCTGCAAAGAGGAGTGGGACAAAATCCCTCCTGAGATGTGTGCAAACCTGGTGGCCAACTACAAGAAACGTCTGACCTTTGTGATTGCCAAAAAGGGTTTTGCCACCAAGTACTGAGTCATGTTTTCAAATACTTATTTCACTCATTAAAATGCAATTTTTTTTTTAAATGTGTTTTTCTGGATTTTTTTTGTTATTACTCTGTCTCTCACCTTTCAAATAAACCTACCATTAAAATAATACACTGATAATTTCTTTGTCAGTGGGCAAATATACAAAATCAGCAGGGGATCAAATATTTTTCCCCCACTGTATATATAATCTTTTTTTCTGCATTTCTACTCTGCTCAAGCTTCTGTACTGATCTAGCAGTAACAAATATTGTCGTCTCTACTGACAGATTGCTTGCAGTGTTCTCATTTGTAAGTCGCTTTGGATAAAAGCTAAATGAATACAATGTAATTCATCAATCAGTAATAATGTACATCAAGTGTTTGGTCATATCTATTAGTTATTTAGAAAGTATTAGACCGCTGTTATGAAATGTCAGGTATCCTAAATATATTTTTCATTGTTATTGACATTTACAAGAGTGCTGAGGAGTTCGGTGATATTTGAGCGTTGCTGTCGATAGTTGCAGAACACAATGGACATCAAGAACATTTCAGAGACCTAGTACAACTCCATTTATAACTCCCACAGAGGCTCATTATAAAGCCAAGACTGAGAGAAGTGATTAATTCAGAGGGTTTTGATATTAGTTTTGAGGGGGCAGGCAGTCTACTGGAGCGTGAAAGCAAGATCTGTGAGCAGAGGATGGAAGGGAAAGGACTGAGGTGACAGGGCAGGCCACTGTTTTAAGTTCCCTCTACAGTCACCACTGAACTACAAAGTGAATCCATACTACTCTGAATTCATGCCATCCTTCTTATCTTCAAGCCATCGCTGAAATGGAAGGCTGCCTCAGAAAAGAATACGCTGGCTCTTTATTCCTCTCTAGAATTTTGGATAAGACACATTTGTCAGGAGAAATATGCGTGCTGGTGGTTCCAGCTTCATTTTTTTTCTTTCAAGCACTCATGTTCTTGTTACTTTGAGTCTTTTAGCTGTTTTGTTAGGTTCAGTTGTAGAAATTATATTTTTTAATGTGCTGTCAAACACAGGGCTCCTGATAGTTCAAAAGTAGGTCCTGTTACTCAAATAGAAACAGGGTTTACTCTGGGGGTGCTGGGTAGGGAGGAGAGTGGTTATTGTAGTCTATGAAAAATATTTTTTTGTCATTTTGTATTTGAAATGCAACTGGAGAGGTCAGGTTTCGCTGTTTTTGAAGATAGAGATCTCAGTGCTCATTGCATCATATTCTACAGCACATTTATCTACACTGCAAAAAAAATTAAATAAAAAAATCTTCCTTAGTTTTTCCATTGCAAACATTCTTAAATAAGAATAAATGTACGTGAGAAGCAAACTGACATAAAATATTAAGTATTGTTTTCTTAAAAAAAAGTTTTAAGTGAGAATTAAATTTGTTTAAAATAAAAATATAAACTTAATTCAAAGGTAAAACATTGACAGAAATTTGTTTTAACCAAAACACTTTTTTTCTGATATATTTTTAAGAAAACAAGACTTAATATGCATTAACGTGTCATATTATTTCTTAAGTAAATGTATTTTGATTTAAGAATCGAATATTTATATTTGTACTGGAAAACAAGACAGAAATACTGAGAAGGAAAATCGTTTTTGCAGTGTTTACTTTTTTATTTTCTGCTACTGTACAAGCCTTCTGTTAATAAACTGTTAGTCTTGTAAAGTTTGTCATTTACTACATAGATAATCATGTAAAGGGTATATTTTTACTGTGTTCGCTTGTAATTTATTTGATGGGGGGGGGGGGGGGGGGGGTTGTTGCCATGGTTGTTTTTTTTTAATGTTCAGAGTAATACATTACGGTAACACTGGATTTCACATTATGTTTCATTTTCTGTAAAACAGTATGGAAATACGATTAGTGTGATAGATATATTCATCAATGGGGTGTGTCAAGTGCAATAACCCCAGTCATGCAAATGCAGAACCTCAGATGGAGGCATCGACAGTGGGTGAAGGAGAGAGGCTATTTCTCTGCTGATAAAGCTCTTGATGAATGCAAATGTATTTCCAATTGAAACTGTAAGTTTAGGCGGTACATATTGAGAGAACATAGCTTCTTTTAAATAGCTAGCTTTAGTTTACAGCACATCTCATTTGACTGGTACAAAATGTGTGTCAAAAGGTACAAATGATCAGTATTTTTTCCATTAGAATTTTGTTCTTCAGACATTGTTTTGGTGTAATTTGTCATTTGAAATTGGGGGATGAAATGGTTCTATTAGTATGTGAGTGTATGTATATATATATACATGTGTCACAGAGAAAATGAAAATGTAGGTTATACAAAAATTGTCTTTTCAAGAAACAATTCGTTTAACATTTTGCTGCATGTCAACGCAATAGGAAAAAGTGTTGTAGAGAGAAAAAAAGTAGGCTGTACAAAAATTGTAACCTATTTATTTTTATTTGTCTTGTCAAAATACAAAATATGTTTAACATTTTGCAGTTAACACAGTAGGAAAAGTTTCGCTGAGACAAATAAATAAATGCGACATCTGACATTTAAAATTATAGGCTAAGCAAAATATGAACAAAACTGAGTTGAACGTCCTTCAAGGACAGCGGATCCACACTTTGCTCCATCCTTATTCTGCTCCGTCACTGATCAGAACAACCTGCCTGTTCTGTCCGAGGGCCGTACATTTACCACCGGTACAGCCTGCTCTGAGGACAGTTATGCACATGCTGCGCACAGACCCCGCAAATAAAATGCATGATGCAAAAAGCAGCGTGCAGCGTGTGCATAACAGTCCTGAGTACAGGCTGTACCGGTGCTCGATAAGAATGAGTAGACTAAAGCACAGAATCTATGCTGTTCTGAAACACAGAAAAAAATTATACTATTTTTCTTTAAGGTAAGTGGTTGCAAACAATTTATTTTAGCTACATTTAAATAATCTTGTGTCGCAAGAAATCTGGTTGGGCTGCGGTTAGGCAGACCACTAGCTTGCATCTTGAGTCTTTTGCAATGCCTTAAAAACTGTAGAACTTGCCTTTTTTCACTACCTTAAATGGAAAACCCCTCCACAATTTTATGCTAATTTACATTGCTTAATGTGTAAAAAAAAAAGTGGCTATTTGTGTAAAAATCTAATGCATAACCTTTGCAGATAGCAGCCATCACAGATTCTTTAAAAAAAAAAAATTTTGTCTGAAATGTATCTCTCCTCCTTATTTTTGACTTACTGTAATAGTGGTTGCGGCCATTTGTAACTTGAATGTATGAGGCTTTGATTACTTCTGCATTGCTGCAAAATAAGGTGGATATAGAGTGAACTGTGTAAAAAAAAAAGATAATTCTACAGATCAGGGTCTGCCATGAAAACAATGTTTTATGCATTGCTGTAGGCTGTAATCAGTGATGTTGAACCAGTCTGCCAGCATATAATGCAAGATATAGCCAGTTGATGTGATGTCTTCCTCTTTAACCTGTCAGGCAAAGCAACGTGTACTTTTTATAATCACCAAATCACAAAAAAACATTACTAAACACAAAGCTTTAATTTCACTATAGGAAATGACTGTGTGGAAGAGAGTGTGGACAAAAATAGCATGATTACCAATGACTCACTATGTGTGGAAGCATACGGTTACATTTATTAGTTTATAGATGAACTAACAATGAACAACAATCCTTAACCGCATTAATTAATCGAAATTTATATATAATCTAGTGCTGTGAATTGATAAAAAAAAAAAAAATTCTGAAATTAATCATGATTAATCACATTACTTTTTTTAAATAAACTTTTATATTACAATAATTTCACATTGAATCTTCAAATTAATGTAGAAACAACATAAAGACAGTATACTTTTAATATTTGCTTAGTGGCATCTTTATGACTTAATCATAAAGAGGAAAGAGGAAATCTTAAGACTTGATTTCCTCTTTTTTTTCTTTTGTTCTTTGATTAAAAGAAATCACAGCAGCTGGGTCATTAGGTCATTTGGCTGTTATTACTTTAAGAGCTGGCGCTGCTGAACGTGACGCCGATCTGATACGCATTCTCATAGTTTCATTCACGTTTCAATATGAAATGATACTGACTACAGCGCTCCGCCGCATTTGTACATGCAATTGAATTGAGATGCACTACGAGCACAGTATAAAGGCTGACAGGACAGGAAAATTCGTTTTTACTGACATATGGCCTGATGTGACCGCAATAAACTGATGTTCAACTGAAGCTCCTCGTCATCTGTACCTTTCCACGCTTATTTGACTAGCGCCTGGCGCTGAGGTGGAATGCACATCTGAAAAGTCTTCCATTTGATGCGATAGTAAAGATGTTCTGTGTCCAAATAAACACAATATTTGTCAAGAAAAAAAAAAAGAGACAGAAGCAGCAGTTGTATGTGGGGTGGCTCCGCCCCTTCGTTAACTGCATAAAATATTTTTTTTAACACCGTTATACTGGAAAAATGAATTGCCTGCGTTAACGCGCTAATTTTGACAGCACTAATATAAACTAAACCTTTTGTAACATATAGGGGCAGTATCACATACTGTATATCGCATATATCACAGTTAATATGAACTAACAGAGAACATCTTTTGACCAAGTATGCCGTATCAAGTACACTAACAAGTTATTCTTTCTCCTAGCGAAATTCTAGAATGCATTTTTCAGTTTTGTTTAGAATATATCACATTCAAGCCTGCTGTGTTGACATTTTCTTGTGTCTCTGGCTCTTCATGTGTGAAGTGAGTGTTGTGCCAGATGCTAATCTTGCTGGCCTACTTATCTACATGTCTGTAAGTGTAAGCATCTTGAAACATCGATTGGTGCTGCGATTCCATCACAGCAGATTATCAGAGTAACAAGTGACTGTGGTGGTGATGTGCTGCTTCCCACCCGCTATTCCTGCTGAGAGCATTAGCCGTGATACAAACATGCTAATAGCAGCAGCTTGAGGTAAATACTAGAGAAAACCATGTGCTGTCTTAACATCTGAAGATAATGTAGGTGCTAGTGCAGGTATAACAAAATTATAGAGCTATTAATTTGCCACCTATACAAGCGGGAATGAAGGCCTTCATGAGTTTACTGCTGAAAAATAAACCAGCTTAAACCAGCTTAAGCTACTTTGTTGGTCTTAACTAGTTTTCAAGTAAGGGTATGTGATATCATGATTTTTGACCATGGACAATTAAAATGTCTCCATGATTTGCTTTTGAGGAAATATCGTAGTATTGCAGTTGCAGTTCTGGTACCACCGTCTCAATGTATTGTACAACATTCACATCAAATGTTAACTCAGAGATACAGTTACACTCATGGGACACTGCACTTTACAATCACAAGAGTACATTTTTTGTATGTGGTTTAAAACCTTGCCGGTTAATTTCACTCGGGTGCTGTTCTGCCATTCGCTTTTTCTGAGTGTGCACGCACACTTAGTTATCTTTTGCATCTGATTGCAATAATACTGTCAAAACAAACAGGGTTTACATATAAACACAGTCGGTTATGTCTAAAGTGAAAGTAAACAGTTAAGAGAAAAACGAATGCGTGCCTGTATTTTAGATGCACGCTGGTCTTAAAGTGACAGCAGATTAATAGTACTAAACATGTTGCTGCTTGTTATTAAAGGTATAGTTCACCCATAAATTCTGTCACATTTTTTTTTTTTTACTCTCGTGTTGTCCCAAACCTGTATTATTATTTTCTTCTTGTTGTAACACCAGCTATAATAAAACAACCAGAGTCACACAAAATCTGAGGGGGATCATCCACCAATTGTATTTTAAAGTTTTTAACCCCATTACAATGTAAATAAAAAATAAAATAAAATAAAAATAACAAACCTTCATTGTGAGAAAATACACCATTAAACCTGATCACATACAGACATAAAACCACACTACCTTATAACACTCTTAGAGATAAAGAATGCAAATAGATCACAGATGAACAGTGATGATGGAGCTCACAGTGGTTAATGTCCATAATAAGAATCCATTTCCCATTCCAGAACAAGCATCAAGGAATATCCCAAGAATAATCAGTCCAAATGAGTACTCAGGAAGAAACAGTCCTTACTCTTTTCAATACTCATAGTTGATGGCTGGTACAGCCCATACACCCACAAAAGAAAACCCTCAGTATACAAACAAAATTAAATAGTAATCAGAGCAAACATGAAACATTCCATATACATATATACACAATCCATCCAACAAAAAACAAAAACATCACTTACATTGAGCTGAAAGAACAATAAAATGTTTATGGGCTCAAAATAGGGCCCATACAATGGCTTGAACAAAGATGAGCTCCTAGCCCTACCAAAGCACATGACTACAATCTTACTCACTTCCTTATAAAAGGGTGAGCTAGAATGGTTACCTTCCCCAATTCCCTCTAGCGACAGGGAGGGAAGCTACCAAAGGAAGAGTGGTAACTGTTACATTGTGCTGAACACAAAAGACAATATTTTGACGAAAGTGGGTAGCCAAACAGTTGCTGGTCCCCAGAAAAAAATTTATAAATAAAAAATACTTTGTAAGTCAATGGGGACCAGCAACTGTTTTGTTACCCACATTCCTCAAAATAGCATTTATGTTCAACAGAAGAAAGCAACTCGTTCAGGTTTAAAACAACTTGAGAGTGAGTAAATGATAACAGATTTTTCATTTTTGGGTGAACTATCCATTTAATGTTAATAAAACAACAAAACAAAAAGAGAAAATATCACCCACTGCTCTTGGCCGAAGAACTTTAATACAGTTGCTTTAATAAGAATCAATGTATAATTTATACATTCTTTGGCCTAAATATCTGCCATTCTTTTTTCATTTTATATTTTGTTACATTGTAAGGCTTTGTTTTTAAAATGGGAAAATTAGTTCAGCTGTACTGCTCAGATAACTTGCAAAATAGTAAAACCAACATGACAAAGAATTGTGATAAAATAAGTAATATGATATTTTTTCTATACCACCCACTCATATTTTTAAGCCTGGACAAACTGGTTTTAGAGGGGTTTACGTTCGACGTAACGTCAGTGTGACTGACTAATAACAGGAGATAGGACAGGTCTGGTCTGAGGTCCTGAAGCTCTGCGTGCGGTCCACGTAAACGGGACAAAGCAGAGCAATGGCTGGGTCTGCCTCCTCCCGGGGCAGCGCTTGCAAGTTCACCACCTGATCCCTGAAGGGCGTGGTGGGAAATTTGGGCACATATCCAGGCTGGGGTCTCAGGACAACATGAGAGTCAGCCGGCCCGAATTCTAGGCACAAATCGTCGACCGAAAATGCCTGCAGGTCCCCTACCCTCTTGACTTAGGCCAATGCAGTGAGGAGCGCTGTCTTTAACGGCAGAAACTTAAGCTCTACTGACTGCAAGAAAACTGACCGGCAGAAAGAACACCAATCGACGAACAGGTTCCACTTTAGCCTGTAAGCGTGTCTTGTAGATGGGGCTCTAGCCGAAATGATGGTGTTTACTATCGCTGGAGGTAGCCGACCTAGAACCTCCGCGTCCCGTCCAGGGACCACACGAGATTCCACAAGTCTGGACGTGGGTGCCAGAGGGTGCCCCCTCTTTGAGAAAGGAGATCCCTCCTCAGAGGGACTTGCCAAGGAGGGGCTGACGTGAGGAGCATTAGTTCTGGGAACCAAGTCCATTTGGGCTAGTATGGCGCTAATAAGAGGACCCGCTCCTCGTCCTCCCTGACCTTGCACAGTGTCTGTGCGAGAAGGCTCACTGGGGGAAACGCATATTTGCATAGGCCCCGAGGCCAGCTGTGTGCCAGCGCGTCCGTGCCGAGGGTCTCCTCGGACAAGGAGTAAAACAGCTAGCAGTGCGATGTGTCCGGGGAGGCAAACAGGTCTACCTGAGCGTCCCAGAAGCGTCTCCAAATCAGCTTGACTGTCTCAGGATGGAGTCGCCATTCTCCCGGAAGGGCGGGCTGACGTGAGAGCTCGTCGGCTGCACGATTGAGCTCGCCTGGGACATGAATGGCGCGAAGCGACCTCAGATGCGGGAGGAGATGGCGGGCGAGTTGCGACATGCGATGGGAGTGTAGACCGCCTTAGTGGTTGATATACGCAACGGTCGCAGTGTTGTCCGTACGGACCAGTACATGCTTGTCGTGTAGAAGGGGTGGGACCCGGTCGTGAAGCTAATGCTAATTCGGGCAACGCCACTCTTCCTGACGGAGGCAGCGCAGCCTAATCGTCATCTCCAGAACCTAGCTTGCCCTCCGATGCAGTGATCGAAATCCTGTCATCCATTGGTGCTTCGAACGAGATGCCGGGCCCCGCCCTGTCCGAGGACTCCGCAAGCTCATCTAGGAACACCAGATAGCGCGATGCGCTGGAGGAGTGAGAGGCCGAACTCGACGGGGAAGCTCTCACTGTGATCCTCAAGTCACCTTGACCATGAGCCGAAGTAGCCCTCTGAGAAACAGAGGAGCTAGAATGGGGCATGGCAAGGGGGATACCCCCCCATTTGACGAGGAGGTATCTGGAGCGCAGCATCACGATGGTCATGTTCCCATCAGCGTACTGAAAGCCCAAGCACGAGACACAGCTATCGTGAGCGTCAGATAAATCCAGGAAGCGACCACATCCAGAAACACACGAGCGGGAAGCCATCTTTAAAAAGACGCCCGTCGCTCGTGGAGCTCTTTTAGATTTGCTCTTTTAGAGGAAAAACACTCTTTCATGTAGTGCTGAAGCGCCCAGGGGGGGTCGCAGCGCGACCACAGTTTGATGAGCTGCAGCACGCCATCAGAGAGAAGCAGCACTGGAGAGCAACCCCAGCTGACGCGCCGTAACCCCAACACTCAAGCGGTCTTGTAGACACTCGCGGAGATTCAGTCTTCCTAGAAGGCTCGGCTCAGAAGCGAAAAGCTGATGTGCGCACCCCGCTCCGCAGCGCGGTTATAAAAGGAGAGCGCGTGGAGAAACATGCACGCCAACTATCATTGGCTTGTTTTGTTAACACTCGAAGGTGATTGGGCTCTCGGGCGAGATCCCATTAGTCAGTCACACTGACGTTACTTTCGAACGTGACTGACTGATAGGGAACTATGGTTACCATGGTAAAAGTCTGTATGGAATGGACAATACTCTTATTGCAGTGTGGCTTGTTACTACACATTGTTAATGTTATTGCTGTTATAATGAATATTTTTATGTTTAACAGGCTAGTTATGCCATTATGTCTGGATAATAGATAATGCTTTCTGAGACTGTTTGAACTGAAATTAAAAGTTTGTAGAGGCTAGTTCTCATGAAGTTCATTCATTTATTCCTTTTCTTATGTATTAATCTAAATTAATGTCAAATGTGCTTGATCTTTGGTAATGTGCTAGAAAAAGTGATTAATAGCTATACTTAAAGCACCTTTGTAAAAAATTTTTTTTCAAACATGGCATGAAAATCAAATTTACACTTTAAACCAAGCCATCTTGAAAGTTTATTCTATGGGACATTTCTCCTCTATTCACTTAGGAGGATTTGTGAAGAATGATGTAATACGCTCTCATATGAAAGACAAGAGCAGATAAAAAGCCGTGAAAAATGATATATACAAATGCCCTTTTTCTACTGTCCACTTTGTATGCTCGGTTGCATACAAATGAGACAGCAGAAAACATTCTTCCCCTGCTCCATTTTGTTTGGTAAGCTCTTAATCATAATTACTGGGCTTTGGTGAATTCACTTTTTGTGTTCTTTCTGTGGACTACAGACACAGCCAGAAATAAGAGTCCCAGTCTCTAAGCTTCTATTGATTTATTTTCAATGAGTTAGTGTTATACAAAGACCTAGAGGATGAGGAGGAGGCCCAGGTGATGTTATTATCAGGTGCATCTAAACATTAAGAAGAAGCCGGTGAACATGAGCCAAGACCCCATCACTTAGAAACCATGGGAAGTAATAGGAGACCGCAATAGCATCTCTATTCAGCCGGCCCTTGAGATTCCCATCAGGATTTGAACAATGGAGCCACAACAATTGGCCTGAATGTTGGGCCTGCTGGTCTTTTTTTACTCTGCGCTCTCTGATTGTGTAACATAATAGTGGTATGCATGTAAGATGGGATGTTGCTGTGATAATTCAGTTAGTTTTTTCATGTTGAGAACACCTTTTGAGGTGATTTTTTTCCCCAGGGAATCTGATGGATATTGAAACTCAGCGATCTTGTAAACCGAAACCTCTTCACTTTATTAAATCATGGACCGGAGTAACATATCGGTCTGATGCATGTTCCAGAGCCTGAGCTGTCATCAGATGGGCTGAGGAGAGGAACGGGTGCCATCGCACACTCATTAGACCCAGGAGCTGCTCTTTGGACCTTCTTGTTAAAGTCTTCATGCCTGGCTTGTTTATTTGGGTGGTGAGAAGTTTTGCATTCTGCAGATCAAAAGATTTCCATATTTCACAACTTAAAATACAGTTTAGACTCAGAAACTCGAGGTGAAACATCTTCTATTCATCTTTCTTGCTGTCTAATGAGCTATGCTGTGCGTGGACCAGAAAGTCAATTTTGCAATTCATAATTGTGGCTGCCCACTGAAGACAATCGGAAGAGTTTTGTCTCACTTTTATGAGCATCTACTATTCAACCATGAAAATGTATTTAAACATACAGCCTTAAAGGGATAGTTTGGGATAAAATGAAAATTCTGTCATCATAGACCCTGGTCAGGTTAGACACCAAACTGAATTTAACCCAGATGAACATGAGGCTGTGAGGTATAGACTTGCAGTCTCTAGCACTGTATAAAGGTCCTAGACCATGTAATTTTTTGCAACTCTCAACTGCTTAATGTTTTTTTTTTTTTTTTTGAACAACGTCTTGACACCTGGATAATTGGTATGTTGTTAAACGACAGTACAATCCTTTGAATGCACTGTACTTCTATCCCTCACAGCCTTGTTTTCATTCCTGTCAAAAATGAAATATGATGCTCCACTGAATATTTACTCACCATCATGTCATTCTAAACCTGAATGAATTATTCTGTGGAAAATAAAAAAATGTCTATTTTTGTCCACAAATAACATTGGACCCCATTGACTTCCAACGTACAGACGGAAATACAAGACTACATGAGGATGAGCGAATGATGACAGAATTTGAGTGTTAGAAATGCGGGACATGACATGTTGCGCATTTGGTCTGGAGAGCATTGTTTGTATCTCTTTTAGGTAAAAGTAACATCAAATTACAGGTCTGATAATGGTGTGTTTTGTTTGCCTTTTTCAGCAAACGAAAGTGCATCACATTAATTAAGCAGACAACTTGTCTTGTTTTTTTTTTTTTTGGAGCACAGCATCTGTGGGTCTATCACATCATTTGTTGGTCTTATCCATTAATCTTTCATAAAATCTCATTTTTAAGCCTGGACAAGCATATTTTGTATGATGACAAAAACAAACAAAATTGTTTTCTAATATCTGATTGTTATTGTTCTCTCAGAGCCATTTGTCATCATTTGTGCTGTATCAGCCTTATGAAAGTAAATTTGAGGACTAAACAAAGCAGAACATCGATGATTCATGCCATCGGGCCATTCTCTGCGAGTTCCACTCCTCATTGGCTTCATTGTCGTATCTGCTTACAAGGCAAAGATAAAGTCAGAATGGGGTGTCTATTCCCCTTAGGGGACAAGAAGCTCTAGGTTTATAGTTGTTTTTTGTCTTCACATCTTGAAATTGCCATTTAAAAGTTGCAATTACTTCACAGGCAATTTAAAATCCAAACAATAAAGAGCTCGGTTGTTGTAGCATCCCAGGAGGTTTAACTGAATCATTTTTCACATTAAGTAATTGTTCTAACATGCCACAGAGTACATTTTCGGGCTGGTGTGTCCAGTTTCAGGTGCACGCGGCGCAGCGGGGTGGAGGAGGCGCCAAACTGGTTGGATGAGTGCAGGTGAGCCAGGAAGCAGCTTATGCCAATTTTGTCAACATGAGAGGAAATCCTCCTTAGAGCTGAACTCGTGAGAGGGAGACGGAGCTACATGGGAACCTATTAGATAGCAAATTCTCCTGTCGGCCGCCTCACAGGGGGAGAGAGGGAGAGAGTGTACCTGCGATGGTGGACACACAGGGATTCCATTCAAACCCAGCCCTGCAAGGTAAATGTTTACATTGCCACTCCTCTTTTTCTCAGTAACAAGCGTGGAGGTTGGTTTTCTCACTGCCCTATTTGAATGGGTGCTTCTGCAGGTGTTTGTCTGTTAGCCTCACGCAGAGAACCACTTCCAGTGGCTTTGGTGACGGATTCTCTTGGGTTTTCTTAGGTGTTGTTCATTAGGTGAGTTGGTACAGGACATGAATCAAGAGAGCAGTTGTATTTCAGTTTCTCTTATGCTGCAGAAGCATCGTGGGCGGATGGTGCTGGTGTGTTTGCACATAGTTTAACTTAACACATAATGTGATTCAGCTTATCATCTTGGGTTTGAAAAAAAGATATTTGCTTAATGTCTCCATAAGAGTTCTGTCAGCACAAACCTCATGTTGGTGGTTGTTTATGTACTCGTGGCTGCTGAGTACATTTATGAGAGCAACACGTGGATACCAGAACTAAGAGCAAATAAAAAGTTACCGCCTGCTTTTGTGGATTTTGAAAACCCATTGTTAAAAGGGACAGGAAAGATAAACTATAACTAATAAAGTTACAAACTAAAATAGATTTTAAACCAAATCTATCTGTCTGTCTGTGCTGGGAATATACAGTTCCTTTGTGTATAAGTGCCATATCACAGTATTTGTATTTTTTCTGTGTGTACTTCATTTTATTACACTTGTGTGTATTCCTGTGTGTGTCCCAGTACGTGTGTGCTCACTATGACATGTGAAGTCATGCGAAAGAAAGATATCTATTAGCATTCCTATTCAGTCATATCTTAGTGACAGTTGCTTTGCTGACAGTATATTAGCATTTTTTAGGAAATTATTATTTTTTCAATAAAGATGCATTTAATTCTTCAAAAGATAAATATATATATATATATATATATATATATATATATATATATATATATATATAAAATTCTTAACCTCAAACTTCATTTTTTTTTCTCTCTTCTAGAATATGTGGCTAATTTTCAGTGACCACCAAGGGAGTTTTTGTTTTTGGCAGCATAGTGATGTGGTTATCATATCTACCAGCAATAGGTAACAGGTAACGCTAAACAGCCAAACTCTGAATCCTTTCCATTAAGTAGGCTATTCTTTATTACCTCTCTCTTCGTTACTTGCATTCAAACCAGGTAGCTCATTAATTCAGGCCTCTTAATCTCAAAGGTGGACAATAAATGTGTGTGTGTCTTTTGTCTTTGCCGTTTAAAAGTCAGGTCACCTTGTCCACACTTGTTATTTTGATGAAACACACTCTTCTTCCTGTCCAGCCCTAAAGGTCAGAGGTCATAAAGTGTACGCCTGATCAGTTTTAGCAAGCATATTCATTCCCTGTGTGACTGTGTATGCCAAAGAAGAGACATGAGTATGACTGCTCTGATCTGATTAATCTGCGTATCTATATTTAGTTTTTTTTGTGATCAGGAACAGACATACAGCCGGTGGTGGGGAAGCAATGACCCATCCTTGCCCTTGCATTCTACCCGCTGACACACTGCTCAAAAGACCACATCATCCTTCCCTAACCACACACATCACCCCCCTTTTGTTCACTCCTTCCTTTTGAAACGTGATCTTTTGAATTTCAAAGGCAGAGAGGAAACCAATGCTCCATCCTTGTATCTAAACCCTGGTGGGACGTCCTTTATTATCTGTCCTCAGTACGGTTGTTCATTGGCCATTGATAGGCGTAGCTCAGAACACCTTTGGTTTACAAAGGCGAGCAGAAATATCCCTCATTTCCTGTGCACCGGCTTCAACTCGGTCAGCACATGGAACAAAAAGGATGGAGGCTTACGTGGGCTACATGGAACATGACCTTCTTAGTTCCTCAGAGAAGAAACTGTGATAGAGGAAAATAAGAGAAAATGACAGAGAGAGACTTTCCTCTCTAATAAAATAGAAATATATTTTAAATGTGTTTATTTCATACTAAGTATAGTTTAAATCTATTAACATATTTACTGACATATCACTTGAGACTTACTGATATAAATATTATAATTAAACTTAATTTGGAGTACTACTTCTGCACAATGAACATTGCTTAATGTTAAGCCTAAAATGTGTTTTAATGACACTATCGATGAGGATTGTATGATCTTTGAATAATATCAGCCTTTAAAAGCAATATATTTAAAGTGTGCCTGGAGTATACTTGCAATAGCTCCACTTTAGCACAATCAAATATACTTCAGTATATCTTTAGTTGGACTTCAGCACTACTTCCACACTTAAAGTGTATGAAGTACAAAATTAATTGTTCCAATTTAGCAGACTTTAAGTATACCAGTTTAATATACTAAAAGTACAATTGCTGGGTATTTTTATTAAGTACATAAATATGTAAATGTATTGGTAGTATATGTTTTATAGTATATTACTAGTATATTATAAAATAGTACATATTTCTAATATTTCTATTTTAAGCTATTGCATTAGGTATCACAAACTAATATCAAATGCAATTTAAGTTAATGTTAGTTTAAAAATGTAGCTGTATTAATTGTATGAATTATTTTTATATAAATGTAAAGCATATAATGTATCAATATAATCATTTATGTATTAAAATAATTTATATTTAAATTAATGATATTGCATTTGGCATTCAGGGTTTACATTGCAGAGTTATATTTAATTTTATATTATATTTAATTTTGTTTAATAGCATTAAAAAGCTAATTATAAATGTTAACATGCATACCATATACTCCTTTAAAATATTTATGAAAAATTCACCACCATTGCATGCAATGTTTTTTTGTTTTTTTAAATAGAATACATTTATAATTAATGTACCATTAACGTAACCACAAGACACCTAACAGCAGATGTTTGTGTTTAATTCTCATCAGTAAATGCTGCTCCTTTTGTGAAATTACTCCGATATCAGTTTTACATGGGGCTTAGCTGGATTTTTCCATTTTTCTCCTCATTTCTACAGTGCACTTATTTCTTTTCACTTTTCATGGCATTATTTTGTCATCTGATGTGTGTTTAGCCCAGTATTTGACCTGTTTCGTTCCGCTCAGTGCGTCCGTCTCCGTTAGAGATCATTTTTAGAGCTGTGCATTATCACCACAATAGGCCCCCAAAACAACCTGACTCAATTCACACCGTGTCACCTCACATTTTCTCGCTCCGCTCTCCTGCGGGGGATCAAACAGGGAGAAACATTCCCTTCAGACCGGTTGTAGTTGGGACAGGCCTGGCAGGACAAATGAGATTGTGTCTACTATTTCAATAGAGCTGCTGTAAATGGTTGTTTGTTACGTTAAAGTCAAGCTCTTTGCATGAATCTTCTGCGTGACACTTCACAACTGTCGTCTTGAGCATCTGATTTATTCATGATATTCCTTCAACCGTCGGAAGCAAAAATAATGTACCTTTCCTCAACTTTTTTTTTTTTGCAGATGAAAAACTCTCCATGGCTTTGTAAGGGATTTGTCAGGTCTGTAATGGATTTTGAAACCAATAGAAGTTACCACAAGATGTGGAGATGAAAAGCAAGCAATCTTTCAGCCGTGCGAGTGTGAGGAACGTCTTGCCCCATCCATAAAAGAAACGTTAAACTGCTTTTAGCTACGTTCTTCCTATTTGTGCACAATACATCAATTTAAATAGATATGAAGAGTGAAGAGTGCTTCAATTGGAATAATCCGCTCAGACCTAATCCGTGTTTTCGTAGAACCTACCTGCACTGTTTTTTTACGCCTGAGGCACGTAGGTCATTTTCCTCTTATAGATGTCAGTGAGGAGCACAAAGATGTTTTAATAAATAGTCATTTAAATGCCTGAGCTCACCTGTTCAGAGGAAGGCAAAGAAAGATTTGGCCCTGCTCAATTTGTCAGCTAAATAAATGTAACATTTCTCAATGTTTTGACTGTACAGAAACTAGACACTGCCTTCCCTCTCTGGCTGTTGATTGAAGAAATTTTCCCTTTGGCAGATTCAATTCGTTCGTCATTACTACTTTATTTGATTTGCTTTCTCACTCTGTGTGACCCGGTTCATCCACATGCATCAAACTGGGTGAGGCAAGTGTACAAGTGAGGCACCGGTGGTTCAGGGTGTGCATTAGTAGCCCTCTTCATTGCTTTTCTACGGTCTTTTATTTATGCATTTGGGATCCACCTCAATGGCAGTTACATTTACTAAGATGGTGTAAATATAATCTCAAAACGTATGACTGAATAGAATAAAGTATAATTTATTAATTTTAGTCTATGTATTAAATATAAATAGTTAACCCATAAATAAAACTTTACTTACCCTTAAACCATCCAACATTTAGATGAATTAGTTTCTTCATTGGAACAGATTTAGAAAAATGTGGCTTTGCATTGCTTTCTCAACAATAGGTGGCGTCAGACTAAGAGTCCAAACTGACTTGTATCTTAGCAACAGTTTGAAGTGTTTTAATGATAGATTTGTTTGTTACAAACACAGCTTTTCACTTCACAATGCATTAATTGAAATAATAGACTGTAGTCTTGTGGATTATTATGATGTTATATCAGCTATTTGGGCTCTGATTCTGACGGCACCCATTTACTGCAGGGGATCCATTGGTGAGCAAGTGATTACTACAATTTCCAACAACTTTTTTTTTCTTTTCACAGTGCAAGTTTTTATTATTGCTGTGTTTAAACATTGCACTGCACTGCTAGCTGTAGTTACTGCACTTCACAAGCACCCATTTAATGCACAACCACAAAAAAAAAAAACCTTGACGGTTCACTGCTGTTACACATATTCATGGCACACATATATCTGTGGATGTGCTTCTGCCGGGATTGTAAAATGCTGGAGATGGAAGTGAAGTCTTGGCTTTCCACAAGCAGATTTATGAACGTGTCAGGAGAGACTGCATCACCGGCTATGACATGCTTGATTGCTAATAGTGCTGGGGGTGTTGGGGTTGTCAGAAAGCAGGTTTGCCATTTTGGCTTAGGAACAGACCCTGAACGAGATTCAGCTCCTAACAAAACAGAAGGAGCCCACATTAAGTATGTCATAATGAGGAGATTTTATGACTGATGCTGCACGGATAGCACAAGCACACCATGTATCTTTATTATAATGCTTTTTTCTCAGCAAATCTCAGCATACAGAGACTTCCTAATTGAAGCAGCCGATGGCCATCCATCAGACTCTGAGTTGAAGCTGTAGGATGATATTAGAAAATCTTTCAAAACCTACTAATATCAGAGCTGGAAAAGAAAAAAAGTTTTTTTCTAGCGTTTTATTCTTCACACAAATCCCTTGTATGGTTTAAGTAGACTTGTATGAGTTTTAAGGACTACTGTTGATATTTTTATGGTAGTTTTTAGTTGAATTGGGGTCCTTTTTGGAGGTTGATCGCCACAATTGGCATCAGAATAAGTTTTAAAGTGGGGACACAAAGGTTGTGAGATCATATACAAAGACTGAGCTCATAAATATGAATGATCCTGTCATGACATTGATCATCTAGACATTGACATTGATCAGAGTCATGTTACCTAATTAATATTCATGATCCAAATGTTATGAATTGATGGCTTGCACTGATGTTAAGATTCAAATAAAATGTATAAAACTATGATAAAACTGTCATAAGTGCTATAATTGACCATTTCACAATATATAGTCAATGTAAATTCATCAGTTGCAGCGTTCCTTCTTTTCACTCAATTCATGAGCATGGATGAACCATAGATGGGAGGCATACTTTAGCATCAAACTTTGTCCTTAGACCTGTCATAAACGCTAGAAAAAAACCTTTTTTGTTTGACAATAAACGATTTAGAGGAGAAATAATGAGGAGTGGACCGTTTTATGTATTTATTTATTTATGTTCAATGAAAAAAAGTCTCTGCATTAGTGCAGGAAATACCAGTCACACACTCGGCCTAATGCTCTGGTTTCAGGTGACTTTTTCATCAACCAGACTGTCTTATTTATCCCCTTTGTAGTGGATGTGCTCTTGTTTGGTGAACTCCACAGCCTTCTTCCCAGAAACTTTAGCCTATAATTATCATCCCAGACAGCTTTTTCAGACTGAATTATAATTATATCTGTGTTTTGGGTTTTTTCTGATCTATGTGGGCACCTGTATTTGAGATCACATCTTCAGAACACGTACAATTAAAATAACCCATGTTCTTTGTAATTACAGTCATTTATGAATATTTGTTTTTCAGTTGTTTGCTTGTAAATAGTTACATAAAATAAACAGTTACACAACAAAAATGTACTCTGAGATCAATGCAGAGGCATTAGCAGAGAAATGCACTGCTGGATGTGCCACTGTTTTATATTTAGGCTACTGTATTACTGCACTGAACGGGTTGGTCAGAATGTTAAAATGTAGGAACTGGCTGCTTTTCAATTCATAAGTGTGAATTTGAATTGAATTATTCACGCCCTGCAGGATGCTGGATTGGAATGACAGGAAGACAAATATGCTGAATTCTAATTCCATGAAATTCAAAACACACTACAGAACAATTTCATTAGGCCAACATGTTCTTCCAACAAGGCAACTTTTGTGACAAAATATGATTGTATAAATTAATTTAGCAAATTGATTTCTAGTTCCCTTGCATTTTGACCCTTGCATACCCCTGCATATTCATCCAGTGTATTAAAATGTTTTTTCCCACAAACACGTGAAATTGTCTTATAAATTGTTTTGTATTACATGTACACATTAAATGTGCTGTTAATTGTAATATAATACCTGTAAATTGATGAACCTTATAATTCATAAATTAATTAAATTAATTTGTTAAGAAATAAGAAAAATAAGAATTCCATAAATCACAGAACAAATAAGACTGACCTTTATTAATACTGGTAGAAAAGACTTTAAATGTTCACTAATTCCTCTGGGGCTTTACCTTTGCTTTTATCAGATCTTTGTTCACAGTCTGACATTATCAGAAGTGATTATCCCCTGCCATCCAGTTTGAATAGTCCAAATGATTTGATTTAAGCTGTTGTGAAAGGCTTTTATAAAAATAAATAATGTCATATTTATTTATTATATTTTTGTTTTGCTGTAAGCTGCTTTGATAAGAAAGGAACTTCTAAGACTATACTGTTGGGCAAAAAAGTATTTAGTCAGCCACCAATTGTGCATGTTCTCCCACTTAAAAAGATGAGAGAGGCCTGTAATTTTCATCATAGGTACACTTCAACTATGAGAGACAGAATGGGGGGAAAGAATCCAGGAAATCACATTGTAGGATTTTTTATTAATTAATTGGTAAATTCCTCTGTAAAATAAGTATTTGGTCACCTACAAACAAGCAAGATTTCTGGCACTCACAGACCTGTAACTTCTTCTTTAAGAGGCTCCTCTGTCCTCCACTCGTTACCTGTATTAATGGCACCTGTTTGAACTCGTTATCAGTATAAAAGACACCTGTCCACAACCTCAAACAGTCACACTCCAAACTCCACTATGGCCAAGACCAAAGAGCTGTCGAAGGACACCAGAAACAAAATTGTAGCCCTGCACCAGACTGGGAAGACTGAATCTGCAATAGGCAAGCAGCTTGGTGTGAAGAAATCAACCGTGGAAGCAATTATTACAAAATGGAAGACATACAAGACCACTGATAATCTCCCTCGATCTGGGGCTCCACGCAAGATCTCACCCCGTGGGGTCAAAATGATCACAAGAACGGTGAGCAAAAATCCCAGAACCACACGGGGGGACCTAGTGAATGACCTGCAGAGAGCTGGGACCAAAGTAACAAAGGCTACCATCAGTAACACACTACGCCGACAGGGACTCAGGGCCAGACGTGTCCCCCTGCTTAAGCCGGTACATGTCCAGGCCCGTCTGAAGTTTGCTAGAGAGCATTTGGATGATCCAGAAGAGGATTGGGAGAATGTCATATGGTCAGATGAAACCAAAATAGAACTTTTTGGTAAAAACTCAACTCGTCGTGTTTGGAGGAGAAAGACTACTGAGTTGCACCCAAAGAACACCATACCTACTGTGAAGCATGGGGGTGGAAACATCATGCTTTGGGGCTGTTTTTCTGCAAAGGGACCAAGACGACTGATCCGTGTAAAGGAAAGAATGAATGGGGCCATGTATCGTGAGATTTTGAGTGAAAACCTCCTTCCATCAGCAAGGGCATTGAAGATGAAACGTGGCTGGGTCTTTCAGTATGACAATGATCCCAAACACACCGCCCGGGCAACGAAGGAGTGGCTTCCTAAGAAGCATTTCAAGGTCCTGGAGTGGCCTAGCCAGTCTTCAGATCTCAACCCCATAGAAAATCTTTGGAGGGAGTTGAAAGTCCGTGTTGCCCAGCGACAGCCCCAAAACATCACTGCTCTAGAGGAGATCTGCATGGAGGAATGGGCCAAAATACCAGCAACAGTGTGTGAAAACCTTGTGAAGACTTACAGAAAACGTTTGACCTCTGTCATTGCCAACAAAGGGTATATAACAAAGTATTGAGATTAACTTTTGTTATTGACCAAATACTTATTTTCCACCATAATTTGGAAATAAATTCTTTAAAAATCAGACAATGTGATTTCCTGGATTCTTTCCCCCCATTCTGTCTCTCATAGTTGAAGTGTACCTATGATGAAAATTACAGGCCTCTCTCATCTTTTTAAGTGGGAGAACTTTCACAATTGGTGGCTGACTAAATACTTTTTTGCCCAACTGTATGTATATCTCAAAAACCAAACAAAAACACACCCAGAGAGTTCACGCTTTAACTGCGTGATTTAGTCTATTAAAATGCATTCAGAATTTCCCCAAAATCAACACATTTTCACTCCCAACTCATCACATATTAATGCTTGGCCTTTGGCGTCACTTTTTGATGCACAAATTAATCCCCTGACCCTAAACCTACCATTTGTCAATTAATCACGAAATATAACAGGCAGATACAGCTACAGTCATAATTTATTCCAAAAATATTAATATTCCTAGTACAAAACGATTGATTTGTGAGAAGAATAGATGCAATCGCCCTCTCTGTCCACCGTAAAGCTTATCCTGTGTGTTGCGGTCTGTGCGCAAATTCAAAAAATGCCGCCAGAAGAAGCCTTACGTCTGCCTTGGTTGTGAAATACTATTGGCTCTTGTGTGTCTCGTGACCGATTGCGTCATGATGCAGGACGGGAGTATGCTTTTGAATGAGATGTGAGAGTGTTAGGGATCATTTTCAGCAATTAAAACCTTATGTTTTATTCTCTTCTTTGCATAAATATATCATATGGCTTCAGAAGACTTGGAATGCAACACAACTTGTTTGTGCCGCTTTTATACTGCTTTTTTATAGTCAGTTTTTGCAATAAATACCTCTGACTATACTTATATTTGCCTGTTATGATTGTTCAGAAGTGGGTAGGGTTGGGGTTAGGTGCTCCAATGAAAGTGTACATTTATATAAAATTATTTCTATTTTTTTACAAATGCATGCGAACCATTAAATTAAATGAAAACAAACGACTAAAAACAATGGAGGACCCTGCACATCGAAAAGTGATGCTGAAGGGGTACTGGCCAAGCGTCAATATGTGACAACTTGTGCGTGAGAACGTGTTGCGAAAATTCAAGGCAAGGCCAATATGCCCCTGTATGACTTTTCTGTCTTTTCTATTTATATCATCTGATATAATTAATATTTTCTTTTCCAAATATGATTACAATTGCAAATGTGAAGTTAATATTAAGTTATTTACATTTTAGACACAACAGTTCCTGTTTTTGGTCTATTTCATCAACAACAATAGTTCCATACAAATCCACAGCAGAACTGTTTTGTGCCTCTGAGCAACACATGACAGTGTTTTGTTACTGAATCATTCAGCGGTTTGAATGAATCAGTTGAATGAATGACACAATGACTCACTTATGCAGTGATTTGCCGCCACCTACTGGCAATTTTAATTTTATATTTAAAGTATATTTTCCCTTCTTTTCCCAAAATAATTTTAAATAACAGTATTCAATGTTTTGTTTTAAAACATCAAAATATTAATTAAGCATAAATCACACTCTGCAAGATATCATCTAATAACCGTTTGCAACAAAATTTCAGAAGATATCAAAATATAGTTTTTTGTCATTATCGCACACCACTAGTAGCCACAACCCAACCTCTTGCTATTGGTTACGTAGGGGTATGCAAACACATAGGTTAACAGGCAGAAAAGACATCCTATCACTGCCTTCAGACGAATTGCAATGACTGGATGAAAATCTGTCATTTCACAAACAAAACTGACAGGAAACTGAATAAATTTTTACACTGCTTACTCAAATATTCTGGATTGATGCAGAAAATGTAATTGAGAAGAAGTTGAAATAAGCGGATATATATATATATATATATATATATATACTGTATCTATACTGTATATATATATATATATAATTTTTTATGTAATATTTCTTATTGTATCATTTTTGTATTTGGAATTAAAACCATTAACCGAGCGGCACAGCAAAATACTATAGAAGTCATTATAATCAGTGATGTTGTCTACACTGGATGCTGCGCGGTGCAACAAATCCCCAACAGAAAACTGCTACCATTCTATTTATGACATATTGACACAAATTTAAAATGATTTTCAACGGTCACTTTATCGCGTCCAGTGTAGGCAGACTTTAGCTGTTGGTGTAGACACGATGTTACGCACCTATCGAGAAGAAACAAAGCAACCTCGGCATCCGATTTCTGTGAGTTCTCTCCAGCGCTGGAAAGTTGATCCCATATTTGCACAGGTCCTACTTCTTGCCTTATTGTTCCGCAGACGTTTTCCTCCTTCCTTTTGTTTTTCTATCCGCCATCTCTATCTTTCTGTCGCTCAGCTCGGCTAATGTTTGTCCTGTGCACTGAACGCTGTCTCCTCCACATCATGAGTAGACACACCCCTTACTGCTGATTGGCTACAAGTTTGTTTTGGTACTCCTCCCTAACTCAGTTTTCTAAAGAGTTTTTGAAAAATTACATACCCCACCTTTAATTATGGGCTGATGTCTATTCTCAGTACCAGACAATACAATCAGCTGATTTTTACTGAAGCCACCGAAGACCATAACAGCTGAGAGCTCACGAATCATCACATGACAATAAACTGTTGAGTTTAGAGGTCAACCGATTCATCCTTTATGCCGATTAATCGGCACCGATAGTTGATTTGCGGAACTATTGGTTATCGGCAAAAATCCATGCCGATAGTTTTCCGTGTTGCGTCTGTTGCTGGAGTGGCTGAGAATGGTCTGCTGTCATTATACAGGCGGAAATCACTGACAGCACGTGTTGCTTGTTTTGACACGTGACACTGCGCGCTGCACAGAGCGGGAAACTTCAAACATGCATCCTGCCACAGAACAGAACACCATTCACATAGTTTTCCATTAAAAAACATTATAGCCTATTTGTCCCAAATCATTGTTAATGTACATAATGACTTTACCCTAGGCTATAAATTATGTATTGTGTATTTTTCAGCAAAATGTTTGTCTTTCTGTGGCTACATATATGCTTCATATAGAGAGCTGTAGTACAGATTGCTCTTTCTCTTTCCGTTTGCTCTGTTTTTTACACCAAACTTCAAACTCATTTATACCACATAGCTCATTCTTGAAGCAAACTTATGTCAGTTTGGTGATTAAATATACAGTTTTAGACCGCTGCTTGAATTGAATGTGAGGCGTTCAATACTTTTGCACAGTGTGTCACTTGCATTTAAATATTTTTTTAATATATTTTGATTAGATAATGATGGAGTGTTCTAAAATAGCAGCAAAAAATGTGAGACTACACATGCAATATCAATAACCTGTGCATGTAATTTTAATATGGCCTTGTGTAGGTATTTCAAGATGGCCATCTTTAAACATGACTGTTGAAATTAAATGGTAATACTTAACAATGAGAGTCCATTTGTAAAATTAATGAAAGCTGTAGAAATATTGTTCCTTGTTAAAATGTGTTCATTTCATTTCAACATTTACTATTACTAATAGGCTTCATTTTTCAATTTTAAAGTTTATTCTTTTAACATTAGTAAACTATGAAATAACTTTAATGTTTTTTGTATTATTGTGCCCCCTCCCTCAAATATTATGGAAGTAAAAAAAAATAATAAAAAATAAAAAAGTAAAAGATAAATAAATAAAAACCTACCATAGGGGTCAAAACAGAACTTTAATAAAATATATAAATAAATAAATTGTAATTAAACTGCATTATTTACAAATTACAACCTTAGCTCAAGACAGTTACCTATGGCTATTATTTTATAGTTGTCTGGTTGATTTTATAGTCTCAAGCATTCAGAAATCACGCAAAAGAAAATTAAGCAGTTTTACTACAATAAAACCATTTTGTAAGGGTTGTGATGTCCACGTTTTTTTTGTTTGTTTTGTTTTGTTTTGTTTTTTTTGTTGAAGAGATTATAGAGGCTGTGTCATCTATAGCAAAAAGGTGGCCAAAAAATTCAGTGGATATTTGAATTAAATGTTTGGTCAATAGCCTATTAAACAAGGATATGATCATCCTATAAGTGTAACAGCAGCAATGACCAGGCCTTTGGCTCCTTTTGCAGGTATTTTTAATAACATGTAATGTTGAAAAATAAACCAATAGACATCACCATCAAAACATTTGTAATGGTTTTACTGGTTATAATGGGACTTGTATTGCTTTTAATGGAAACTTTAATGGTGCCTGTTGGTCTCTACTGGTAATTGGTCAACTTCTATTGGTGGCTTGTTAAAACTAATAAATCCTAATGGAATATGTCCCAAAACACATTACAGAAAACCATTTTTAATGCTTTTAATGATTAAAAGTTGATGATTTATAATGTTTTTAATGGTATTACAAACAAGCTAAACTGAGGAAAAAAGAAAGAAAAAAAACTAAAATGAACATTAAAACAAAAAAATATAACTAATTCAAAATATTAACACAAATTATAATAGCATGTCAATGTAACTTATGAATAAGATGGTGTTTTTGTGCCTGTGAAGCAGCAACTGTTGACACTAAGTAGAGATCACATACACAGTGAGAATGTTCTTTTTTTTTTTTCCAAAACAAAACAAATTTCAAAACAGCATTGGCTATCATACAGTACAATGCCTTAAAATGCTGTCTATGAAAGCAGCTCACTAGGTTTTTGCACTCTCCAACAAATTCAGTTCACATTTTTGGCTAATGAGTTATGCTATTTTTTTTCCCAATGTCCTTCAAGTCGAGGGTGAGAACAGAGGGGTGAGAACAGAGAGACTGGGAAATTGAGTGAGATGACCCATATTTCTATTAAACAGGCTGATATGAGAAAAGACTTTGGCTATTATGGTCACCTTCATTTATTTGTGCCAGAGCCTTCCTCACTCCTGTGAAATATTAGCTACACTTCATCTTTGAAGACCACAAAAATACAACTTTTTTTTTTTCTAATATACATATGTAATTGCTTGATAAACCATTTATATTTGACATTACATTATACATCAGATCCAAACATGCCTTCATTATATATATATATATATATATATATAGGAAAGGAAAGGACATGACGTTTGTGCACACACATAGCAGTGAATATTGAACAAACACGCACACACACATCGTGAACACACACCCAGAGCAGTGGGCAGCCAATGCTGAGGTGCCCAGGGAGCGGTTGGGGGTTCGGTGCCTTGCTCAAGGGTCTCACCTCAGTCATGGTATTGAGGGTGGAGAGAGCGCTGGACATTCACTCCCCCCACCTACAATCCCTGCCGGACCTGAGACTCGAACCCGCAACCTTCGGATTACAAGTCTGACTGTCTAATCATAAATCAATATATATATACACGTACTCCATAATGTCAAATGGCATATCGATTAAACAACAATTATCGTAGACTATGGATATCACACACCCCTAATGGCTACTGTAGCAGGCTAAACCAGAGGGTATTTAGTCAGTGTGGAAAGAGACAATCAGATATTCCCTTATAGCGAGCCAAAATTTGAAGACTTGCTAAAATATGCAGAGACAGACAACACGGTAAAACTAGGATAAACACTGGCAGTGGTTTTACTAGATGGAATATTTGAGTTGCAATTAATACGACAAACTTAGGTTTAGAAACAAAGTTTCTAAACCTCAAGTTAAAACATCCAACGCATTATTCTAAATGTGTTGGATGTTTCATTGAAAGTAGCCCATTTTACTTTTTGAGTCATGGCTTCACTTTTATAGAACTGTGAGAGCTGTGTTATTGATGTTTGAGTTGATGGAGGCAAAAGGTTTGCAAAGATTGTTCGAAAACTAGCTTTATTTCTGTAGTTCAGCTAGGTGGTACTACTAGAGAAACTGCATACTAAAGGTTTAGCACCAAAGTCGATGTGAAAGTGGTGTAAGTAGTGAAAATGGCAGGTCCTTGAGGAATCACAGGTGACCTCTGATTCGATTCTGCTGGCTGTCAGGTATGTTTATTCTTTATTTAAGTCTAGAGCAATAGCAGCTTTGAAACGTCAGCCCCACGCAAACTTTCGGCAGTGGATGATTGGCAGTGTCTGTGTGGGGAAATGTGTCTCCTCTCATATTTTGAGCAGGATCCCTTAAAATGATGGGAAAGGACAGGGCTTATCTTCTCCTAACACCTGTGCATTGCCTACTTTAGGATTCGGGTTTCACACCTAAATATGTGACAATGCTATTTGTTGTGCTTTAAGAGCTTGCTAAAGAGGTCAGATACAAACCCCTTTTGGCATTGTGTCAGGCTTTTTATTTTTTTAATTTAATTTTGTTTGTAACCATTTTCCCCTTCTGAAAGGCGACTGCTTATCTAACCCACTGGCTTTTACGCACATTATGCATCACCTCCTCCTCTGGCACGCTGCTTTTTAAATGCTGTGCAGGTTGGGTTGAGGGTCACAGCGCCTGGTGTAATACATCTGAATATGTCCTTAAATTAAGGGCAGCACGTCAAACACAAGGTCTATTTTAAGCTGTCTGGTGCATAATTTTTCATGAAAAACTTTAGAGGAATTTAGCTCCCTGCTACTGAGAACCTTTAGAGAAACAAAAATGAACTTTTCAATCGTATTTCAGTTGCAGGATGCAAGTGACATCAATTGATCGGTCATTGGTTAGCATTTGTATAATCACTAAAGCTGGACTTCCTGAAGTTCTAAGTACAATCTTTGTACATAATCTCTACAGCATGTTTCCCAAAAGTATCTAGCATGAAAAAATATCCAATATGTACAAGTTAATGAATGTTTATTCTTGCTTACATAGTTAAAAAGATAACATTATTAAAATGATGTTTGCAAAGCCAGTATGTTTTATATCGTAGAATTAAAAAAAATACCTTTGGTAAAAAATGATAATCCGCATTGTGTGAATGCCACAACATAGGCCTGAATTTGCATGACAATAAGTTTACTGTATAGAGAGCTACTAATAAATATATTAATTTCACCATGAGATCATTTTTACATCCTCATAAATAGCTAAATATAAACATATATGCACATAGGTTTAGTACGTTTTTTTTTATTATTAAATTAAATCTTTTACTAAGTAAGATTGCTTTAAATTGAACATTTAAATTAAACAGTAAAGTATTTTCCCAATTGTCACAAAAAGAATAAAAAATAAAAACACAAAAATATTAAGCAGCAAAATCATTTTCAACATTTAGAATAATGAGACGCATTTCTTGAGCAATGAAAATTCTGTTTTGCCTATATAGGAACAAAATAGATTTTAAAATATATTAAAAAAGAAAACCGTTATTCTAAATTGTAGTATTTTAGTTTTAAAAACTAAAATACACTGAACAAAATTATAAACGCAACACTTTTGTTTTTGCCCCTATTTTTCATGAGCTGAACTCAAAGATCTAAGACTTTTTCTATTTACACAAAAGGCCTATTTCTCCAAAATATTGTTCACAAATCTGTCTAAATCTGTGTTAGTGAGCACTTCTCCTTTGCCGAGATAATCCATCCACCTCACAGTTGTGGCATATCAATATACTGATTAGACAGCATGATTATTGCACAGGTGTGCCTTCGGCTGGCCACAATAAAAGGCCACACCTGTGAGGTGGATGGAAAGACGTTGGGCCTTAAAGCTTCTGTAAATATGCATTTAAATGGATAGTTCACCCAAAAATGTAAATTATGTCATTAATTACTCACCCTCATGTCATTCCAAACACTTAAGACCTTTGTTCATCTTTAGAACACAAATTAAGATATTTTTGATGAAATCCAAGAGATTTCTGACCCTGCTTAGACAGCAATGCAACTACCACATTCAAGGCCCAGAACAGTAGAAAGGACATTGTTAAAATGTCAAAACACCAGCTCCTGCGTCGTCAGCACCACACGCATGTGTCGTGCTACTCTTGTCCTACGTATTAAGCTGCCATTTTTGTAACATGTTCCTGTGTTGTAATGTAATTAAGCTCTTCTGTTAAAGAATGATCTGAAGCATTATCAGAAAGCCCAGCCAAAAGCAATATCTGAAACTTGGCATCGTTTTTTGTTTTTTTTAATCTCTACTCCAGATCAGTTTTAGGAGTTATTTGTGTGGTTATCAACACCATTAGTGAAGTGTAACATGCTCCGGTAACATGCAGTTCAGTGGTCCAATGAATTCTTAATATGTCAGCCAGAATATCACAGGGTTACTGAGTGAAGAAATGGAAAGAGCCAGTTGGTGAAACACAGTTTATGCAAACAAAGTGTACTGAATGCGCTCTCTAATGCCTTAGCATCTTGGCCATGATTTCGGCGTGTGTCTTACACCCTGGCTTGATGCAAAGCCCTGGCAGGAGGTCTGTCTCTGGGGGGATTTTGTTGGGACAGGCATCTTTCTCTTTCCGAAAACCCTTTTTTCTCTCCACATCAGTCCTCTCACTCTTTCTGTTTCTCTCTCCCTTGTCGGGATACCACAGTCTCTTTTTATTGAAAGTGACTAGGTCAAGCATGAGGTCTAATCTAAATTTAATTCACTCCATCACAGTTGGAGATTATCTCATGGGAGGAGAGGTGGGGAATACAGGCCTCTCATCCTTGGCCGCTCCCTCGCTCAGCTTTTCTTTCAGTCATTGCCCTTGTAGGCCTCGCATCAAACCCTGGTTCTGCCAAAAATGGCATGTTCAGTCACTTGTGCTGCGTTTGTGCAAACTGTTTATCGCTGTTCCGCGATCTCTTGCTCTTGCTGGTGTGCTGCTCTTTTGCAAACGAAAGGAGTTAAAGCTCTCCACTCAGACTTGGCAGCTCCTTGTGGAAAGCTGTTACATGGGCCTTTAACTTTTAAAACATGTCATGTTAGAATATGGTTTTATGAGTTTGACTTGGATATCTGACATTAAATGCTATCTGGGGATAATTCAAGCATTGATGTGTACAAAATGACAGTAAAAAGTAATACGTTTTTCTCCTTTTAATGGCCGCTGGCAGGACGTTCTCTATACTTACCTGATATTTCTCTCCAGTATAGAGAGGAAGTGCAGCTGTTGCAGCATTTTGAATCTGAGGATAACAAATTAAGTGGCATTTATTTTAATCACAGGAGATTTAAATTTAAGATAAACATATTTGAACAGTTGCAGGTTATCAAAAGTAGTGTAACATTTATGACTATTAAAAGGAATAAGAAAAGTAGTTGGTTCTGAGAAAAGGTCTTGCATTGTTTAATTGATATTTTGTTATGTAATGTTTTGGTGTTAAAATGCTTCTGAAATAGCTATACATAACTGTTTAAATGTTTGGGGTTGGTGAGATCTTTTTTAATGTTTTCAAAAGAAGTCTCTTTTGCTCAGCAATACTGCATTTTATCAAAAATACAGTAAAAACAGCAATATTTTGAAATATTTTTGCAATTTAAAATAACTACTTTTAATATATAGTAAAATATAATTTATTCTTGTGATGGCAAAACTGAATTTTCAGCATTCATTACTCCATTCTTCAATGTCATGTGCTCAAAAAACATCTCAATTTAAGAAATATTTATTACTGTCAATGTTGAAAACAGTTGTGCTGCTTAATATTTTTGTGTTTTTTTTCCTAGTCAGGTTTCTGTGGTGAATAGAAATGGCATTTATTTGAATCTGAAATCATGTAATGTCTTTGCTGCTACCTGATCAATTTAATGTGTTCCTGCTGAATAAAAATGTCTTTAAAAGAAATTATGGAAATACATAACGTTCAAGAGATTGTTGAATCTCTTTTTTTCTCATTTTTTTAATCACTTATTGCAGATGCTTCAGAGTGTATTTCTAGAAATGAATTCAATATACACCCTAGACAAACAGTTGTCCTGTTTTGATCATTTTTGACTGGTAGGTGGTATTACATCACCTAGCAGGATCTGTGTTTGATAACTGAAAATAGGATTATGAGAAAATTAGTGTGGTGTAACTCATTGCAGACTCATGCCACTTACCTACAGGAAATCATTTCTGCTAATAATGAATTTCCAGCTAGGAGAAAAGGCTCAGAGGAAATGGTTTTATTGTGCCGTGTACGAGATTAAATTGTTGGATGTATGCATCAGAACTTCGTAAAGGGGCCATATGACGTTGCTAAAAAGAACATTATTTTGTGTATTTGGTGTAATGCAATATGTTTAACGCAGTTTAAGGTTCAAAAAACACATTTTCAAATTATCTAAAATTCAAATAATTTTCTGCATACTGTACATTATAGTTGCTCCTCTATGCTCCGCCTTTCAGAAACGTGTACATTTTTACAAAGCTCATCGTTCTGAGAAGTGAGGTGTGCTCTGATTGGCCAGCTATCCAGTTCATTGTGATTGGCTGAATACCTCAAGCATGTGACATAAATGTTACACCCCTTATTGTGATGCCATGTTCCGGTGTGACGTGACAAAAACAATAAAACCCATTATAAACGAGGCATTTGTTGCATGCAGTGGGGACATAATTACTCACTATTTCACAAATATGGCTTTGCGTTACATTGCGTCAGGTAAACCCGAGAAAAGACAAACAACAAGTGCTACTCTACAAAGCTCAAAATTCGCATTTGAATAGTCAGTGGCAAATTCTTTAAATATGAAAACATACTTACAGGCTGAGTCAGAAGCGCCAGACTGTCCTTGCAAAGTTAGCCCCACTTTTTAGAAACCGCGTGTGCACAGCCGGCATTGTACTCTCTCAGGAAACAGTCGTCTGTAAAATGTGCTGCACACACTCAAATATTTTGGTTGAATTGTTCTGGGACAGTGTTGTAAATACAACTGAACAACTCATTTCTAGTTGTGTCCTCTTTTGGAAGGCCAAACAAAGTAGTTTTGCTTTGGCGGTGGCAACAATGCTACAGCAAGAATAAAAGTTACGCCTTCTTTCTTTGCATAAACATTTGGGTGGTGTTATGCAAATCTTCCCACAAAGTGACGTAGATGTGGGGGAATATTCAAATGAGGCGTTTTAGGAAGGCATGTACGAGTCTTAACTTTATAAAGAATATCTCTTTGGGTTTGAGACTTTAGTCTTTGCAACTTTACGGATCTTATCTATGCATGACCAGCTTGTAACACTCCAAAGACAAAGAAAAACTTCAAATCGCATCATATGACCCCTTTAAGGGAAAAATAAATGACAATAAGGGTCATTAACATTTGTAATCCTTTTGGTCATTCGGAAATTAAAACTTTTTGTTGGAGTAATTGTATACTCTTCCAATACTAGCCTAATATCTCTGAGTCTAATATCCCTTATAGCTGGTAAATAGACACGGTATTGACCCTTGCTCAAGGGCTAGCACTTACTGGCTTCCCACAGCACTCAGCCTTGTAATTGGTTTATAACTCCTGCGCAGGTGCAAATTAGCAGCAGTAACCTTAAACAAGGGCAGGGGGAGTTAACGCAGGCAGGGACGCAATAAGGAAATAATTCTGCTCTCTGTTACTGTTAAGTTTAGAAGTGTCTTGTTAGTAACTGGCAACACAACAAAACTAAATAAAATATATTTAATACACATGATATGCAAAATATGTTTAACATTGTGTCAATTTGATGGCGATTAAATTGATGAACCAAAAATCAGTTGAAACCATCCTGCAGTCTTCAATCATTAAAGTCAATCTTAGATTTGTTAATATTTATGATTAAAAGGAAGTTGCACCCAAACAATGATTCGTCGATTACTTGAGCAGTTTTTTTTTGTCCCAGCACTCAAGGATCAGTGTAAAGTCTTTCGTTTGCTACCCGTAAATCATTATAGTTTCTATGTAAATGAGTTATTAATTTTATAAACAAAGAACAAAGAATGTAATTTCTTAATTACTAGGAAGAGGATCTAAAATACATGTGTCTGAAAACCTTCACGGTTTCATCACTCGCATAATTTTGGGCATTATGTACACATTGCACTACTTCAGTTACAGAAGAGCAATTCACGATGAGGTGGAGCGATAGAACTTCTCTTCCTCTCCACTTTCATCCTCCTTTCATCAGACACGCAAACATTAATGCACCGAGGAACCGTGCTGCTAAGTGCCCTGCGGGGAGCGCTGCAAATATGATATTGGTGGCAGTCGTGTTAGTAAGCAGCTTCGCACACTCTCTGCATCAACAATAAGCTGTTGATAGTGATTAGGCTAGCTGGCGCTGGGCTGTAATATGCCCTGGGAAAGCATTAATCTTGTGGGTTCCTGCCCTTTCCCTAAAGAGCTCTGATCAAACCGTGACGCCGCGGCTCAAGGACAGTGGAGGACTTTGAGGGAGGGTGGGGACAGGAGGCAGGTACATTTACATTTATTCATTTAGCTGACGCTTTTATCCAAAGCGACTTACAATTGCTATATATGTCAGAGGTCGCACGCCTCTGGAGCAACTAGGGGTTAAGTGTCTTGCTCAGGGACACATTGGTGTCTCGCAGTGGATTCGAACCCGGGTCTCTCACACCAAAGGCATGTGTCTTATCCACTGCGCCATCACCACCCAGCTAGGTAGCACCAGATGGAAAGTTCAGACCCTGCTTATTTCACTGAAATGTCAGAACTGTAAAAAAAGGTTTTATAAACCATCAATCAAGCGTGGCCGCCACTCTAGAAATAGTCAAGAGGCAATGGATATTAGACCCCTGTGGTGAAGTGTGGAGGTAATTACTGAAGCTTGGCTTAGGTGACTTCCTGTTTTGGGTGTCGAGTTGGGCCAGATGATTGAGAAAGCCGCACTTGAATACAGTGTTGGCCGAGCTACGTTGAAATGGTCAAGCATGCAGGGTAATTATAATTTGACGTTAAATGTTTGGTTGGAAGATTTGATGTCATAAACACATTTGCTTGCTTTGATGCAACTGATATTTTCTTTTCAATCACACTGCGAAGAAAACTGGCCTACTCACGTGTTTTGTGCATTTGGTCGCACGCCCAAGTCCACAGCAGTTACATGAAACCATGACATGGTGGCGAGTATTTTGCTAAGCAACAGTGAACGGCAGAAGAGAAATTCAGAACCAGCTCTGTGCTCTTGTATTTAGTGTTATATGATAAATACCATTGTAGAGCTGTGCAATTAATCAAAATACCGATTTCAGCCTCCAGTGATTAAGAAAATACAATAATCGAGATAAAAATTATTATTGCGCCCCATTCTACCACTTTCCAATGATGGAAAAAAAGCCAAATTTTACGTGCAAATCAGTAAAATCGTGTAACGTAACTTTTGCTAAATGGGTCGTGCTTGATTTATTAAAGTTGATTAGATTTATTTATGTTTTTAAAAGTGTGAAAGAGAAATTGCGCTGTTCTTCAAGAGGATTTCTGTGCATGGGCTCAGAGAAGGAATAGAACACGGACAAGTAAAGCCAAGTTCAGACTACAGGAGTTTAAGACCGATTTAAGCCTGATTTGCAAGTCAAAGAACTCGCCGACAGGTTGGGCTGTGATCGGGGGGAAATCAGAGGGTGATCAGCGCTTTTTGTGATTGATGCGACTCATGTGACTCAACGATGCATCAAAGAGGCTCGCTGACCTGTCGCCAATGCCAAACAAATATCTAGCATGCCAAATATCTGGACCGGTCAGCTGACTCAACATCACGCAGTTTAAGGTGCTGCGAAGAGCTACAGCCAATGAGAGAGCATGGATTGAGGTCAGCGGAAGAAAAACAGCAGTAGCAACACGGATTTAAGAAAAGTTTGGACACAACTTGGATTTTTCAGAACAAATCGTCATGTAAACAGCTTGCAGCACTAATTTCTTCCCGATGTCCATTTTCAAATAAACAACTCCTGTTTCACTTGTTGTTTCGCATCATTCCCATTCCACTTCTCACATTTGTTTTCGAGACAACGTGGTTTGGGGAGTCGTTGGGTGACAGAGTTGTTGTCGGCTCATTTACCTAGTGTCACACAGTGTGAACACCCCAACCACTTCAAGAGAGACAGTAAGCCATGCAATCTGAACAGCACAGCGATCTTCCGATGCTTAAAGTGGTGTGTAGTTTGGCTTAAAGTGAACTTTTAGCTTAAGGTACCTGCCTAAGTAAGAATCAATTATGTGCATAACAGTAAATTGGATCCATGTGACTCTTAAAGTAACATCAGACTATGTTCCTGATGCCGACTGTGTGCTGTATTAATCAAACAAAATACAAAGACAAAATCACTCACTGCTCTTGACTGAAGGACTTTTGCAGCTTTAATAAGAAACAAAGGAAGTTTAATTCTTACAGTGAAGACTATGCTGTTTTATTTTACATTTGATTATTCAATTTCTGTAGTAGGCTGTTAACGGAATACTTTAGACTTGAATAAAAGACTTAAAGCACTGTTTGTTTCATTTGTATTTGTATTTGTATTTTTGACTAATATTGATTACCCTAACATTCTGCTGTTGTATAGAGAAGTGTGAAATTTTGCTATATATTTGAAAAAATATATAGATACAGGTGCATCTAAAAAAAATTGAATATCATGAAAAATTCATTTTTTGTAACTTGTAAACTTACAAAAAATGTAACTTGTAACTTGTAAAAAAGTGAAACTTTCATATACTCTAGATTCATTACATGTAAAGTAAAATATTTCAAAAGTTTTTTTGTTTTAATTTTGATGATTGGAGCGTACAGCTCATGAAAGTCAAATATCCAGTTTCTCAAAATATTAGAATATATACATTTGAGTTTCATTAAATGACCATCCCTACAGTATAAATTCGGGGTATCTCTTGTTCTTTGAAATCACAATAATGATGAGGACTGCTGACTTGGCAATGGTCCAGAAGACAATCATTGACACCCTCCACAAGGAGGGTCACAGAGGATCATTACTGAAAGGAGTGGCTGTTTACAGAGTGCTGTATCAAAGCATATTAAATGCAAAGTTGACTGGAAGGACGAACTTGGGTAGGTAAAGGTGCACAAGCAACAGTGATGACCGCAAGCTTGAGAATACTGTCAAGCAAAGCCGATTCAAACACTTGGGAGAGCTTCACAAGGAGTGGACTGAAGCTGGAGTCAGTGCATCAAGAGTCACCACGCTCAGACGTCTTCAGGAAAAGGGCTACCAGGCCACTTCTGAAGCAGAAATTACGTCAGAAGCATCTTACCTGGACTACGGATGAAATGAACTGGACTGTTGCTCTGTGGTCCAAAGTCCTCTTTTCAGATAAAAGTCAATTTAGCATTTCATTTGGAAATCAAGGTCTGGAGTCTGGAGGAAGACTGGAGAGGCACAGAATCCAAGCTCCAGTGTGAAGTCCAGTGTGAAGTTTCTGAAGTCAGTGATGATTTGGGCTGCCGTGACTTCTGCTGGTGTTGGTCCATTGTGTTTTATCAAGTCCAAAGTCAATCCAGCCATCTACCAGGAGATTTTGGAGTACTTTATGCTTCCATCTGCTGACAAGCTTTATGGAGATGCTGATTTCCTTTTCCAGCAGGACTTTAGAACCTGCCCACAGTGCCAAAACCACGTCCAAGTGCTTTGCTGACCATGATATTACTCTGCTTGATTGGCCAGCCAACATGCCTGACCTGAACCCCATTTGGAATCTATGGGATATTTTCAAGAGAAAGATGAGAAATAGCCGATTCCATGCAACACCTCACTGATGCTGTCATTTGTGCCATTCGAGCCCCGACCAAGTATTGAGTGCATAAATGAACATGCTTTAAAGAACTTGAACTTTTCTATTTAGCAAATCCTTTTTTTGATTAATCGTAGGAAATATTCTAATATTTTGAGATACTGGATTTTTTACTTTTATGAGCTGTAAGCTCTAATCATCAAAATTTAAAAAACTTTTGAAATGTTTTACTTGGCATAATAAATCTAGAATATATGAAAGTTTCACTTTTTGAAATAAGTTACCAAAACAAATTGACTTTTTCACGATATTCAATTTTTTTTAGATGCACCTGTAATATAGAATATTTATAATATAGAAATTATTTGACATTCATCGCTATCTTTTAATAAATCACTCATATAAAGTTTTGGTCGTGTGGCCCACTCGTAATCGTGTTAAATAGTAATCTTGACTAAAGTATTGAGCCAAAATAATCATAATTATGATTTTTTCCATAATCGAGTAGCCCTACACCATTGTGAATACGAAATTTTGAATGACAATATGAAAATGTGTCCATACAAAGTGCAAAGACTCTAAATAAGCTTTGCTTATAATAAGTGGACATGGCAACCCTGTGATAGCGTGCTCTATGTATTAAAAAGGACCATTTAGGATGAATTGATTCACTTGAAAGATTTGTAGAGTGCAATACTGTATAAGAGCCTGGACAGTGATGGACTGTTTGTTAAAAAGTAGCTTGTCACTGGTAAAGCTACACTGTTTTGAAAAATGTATGTTTCCCCTTAACACTGCTTAAAGGAACAGTAGGGTAGAAGAGAGAGGGAGCAGAAGAAAGATTTACCTCACAATGACTTGTGTGTGTCCACCATAACTCTGTGCACAAGTGCGCGTGTCAATATTTTTCTTTTATGTTCCTTATCTTTCAGGTGATGCTCATTTGCGCATATGCCAAGCAAGGAAATTGGCTCTTTTCCTGTAGGCACAATATGTTCCAATCTTTTCTGCTGCTTCTTCTGCCATATATACCTCATCAGGGCAATTTACTATTGCATCGGTGAAGGAAATGATAGAGAACACCATGTACCCCACCGAGTGAATGGCTTTATTGTTTGTGCAATATTTATTTCAGCAAGGTACAAATTTTTATATGACATGCAAAGTGTCCTGCCCACTTGCTTCAGAAGCAAAATATTTTACCTTGACTTTCCAAAACTGTGGCACTATCACCTTTTATTGGAAGCTTGTGCTTAGGTTGATTAAGAAGGAGATCATAGTGTGCGATTTATGATTCTGAATTAGACGCCGAGGTTGTGGGTTTGATTTAACATTCAGAGGAGGTGGTGGCTGCTTGTAAAAGATAAAATATTCTCACTCTCCTCAGCTGTTTATTGGGATGGTCCACAGTTTACTGAAATTGTGGAACCCACATTTATGCACCGTCCGTCCCCTTTATTTCTCCAATGTATCAGTTTGGTAACGGTATCCTAGTGATTGCCTAATTTATAGTATGCAAACTATTGTGTTTGTACATAGAGGGGTTTCAGAAAGTATTTAGACACAAAAAATGCATGCATGAACATTTGCATTATATAACAAACTATATCATACCAAATGCCATAAAAAAGAACAGAAGTGTCCAAACTTTTTGCTTTTTGTGGCTTTTGTATGTGCAGACTTTACATATAGCATTAGATAAGCAAGCACACCATATTAAGTATTTACATGTAGCTCACTCGTAGCATTTACATATTAAGTTTAGTCAAGCTCATTAATTACTTCCAGTGACTTTGGTTCTGCCACAAGCATGTTTCATGCACAGCAGGTGCACTGCCCTTGTGCATGTTAGAGGAAGTCAACCCGTATAATGACCTTCATGAATCAGACAGAGGTGGCATCGTTAAAACTGCAGGCACATGGCTGCAAGAATCACCAGGCAACTCGCTCCAAGACGAGCTGACGATGCGATTCAAGGGGACCAGATGCTAGGCAACACTTGAGAACTGTTGCTATGTTTCTTACAACACAGCTACAGTGAAATGTTACTGCATCTCAACATTATTACTCCAATAATGAGTCACTTCCTGACCAGCCATTTTGTTTTTATAGAGCTCTCATATCAGTGTGTCATATCAAACTACATAATAACTATTACAATAATAACCCAAATAACACAATAACTCGCAACTTATTCATTTCCATCATTTCAAATGTGCAGTTCTGAGTTTTGACATTATGGGAATTCGATTTACATCTTGACGGATAATAGACGTCAGGAAAGCTTTGAAATAAAGTGATGCCGATATCCTGTCTCTTCAAAAGAAAACTAGTTGACTAAAATCTTTAGATTTTTTTTGTTTGTTTAACGATAGTGTCAAAAAGTATATAAATTGCCTCAGGATGTCAAAAAAAAAAGACATGGATTGTTTGAAATGCCTGTATTAAGATAAACTGGGTCATCATTTACACATCCTCAGCTTGTTTCAAAGATGCATACTAAGATGTATTAAAAATGTATCAAAAGTGATGTTAAATACGTCTATTTAAACTTAATTTTAATAATAATAAAAAAATAAAATAAAATAATAATAATAAAAAAACTGTATCACTGTTTCCACAAACATTTTAAGCAGCACAACTGTTTTTAACAATAAGAGATGTTACAGTACTTGAGTAGCAAATTTACATATTAGAATGATTTCTGAAGGATCATGTGACACTTAAGACTGGAGTAATGATGCTGAAAATTTAGCTTTGATATCACCAGAATAAATTACATTTTAGGTTTATTTTCAATTATAATAATATTTCACAATATTAGCTGCTGTTTTTACTGTGTTTTTGTTCAAATAAATGCAGCCTTGATGAGCGTAAGAGACTTTCAAAAACATAAAAAAATCGTATTGCCCCCAAACTTTTGTAGTTCTGTATATATAATTGTATTCACACACTTTTTGGATTTGAACTCAATGGTGAAGGAGATTTTCTAACTTTGGTATAAACCAGGGACAGTATAAACACTATAAACACCGTAAACACTATACCATGAGCAGTGTAAACAGTCACTGTGTGAAAAAGAGCAGTGTTTGGAGCAACATGAAGATGAATAAATAATGGCACACAGTTTTCATTTCTAACTTGTTTTGGTTAGTCAAAAAAAGATTTTTAATTTCTATGACAAAAGTAATGACACCAAGGCCGTGGACCTACTTTGGAGACCTCCATGAATGTGCCACGAGTATCAGTGCAGACTTCCGTAGCTAATGATCCTCCGATTTCAAAGATCATTTGTCACCATTGCATAGATAACTACCTTATTTTTAGATACAGTGCATTTACCTCTGGTTCTCATTCTCTCTCACTTCTCATGAGTAGAAACTGCGCCGTATTGTGAAAAGTGGTTGGAAGCGGGGTATACCCAGCGTAAGAGACAGCCTCACAATATTCTATATCAATATTTAATAGCTCTCCATTTTGTGTCTCAGAGTTATAGACATTCCTAGATGGATACGCGTCGGAGAGTGGTTTTGAGTGTGTACAAGGGAGACCAAGAGACCATCAGAAATGGAAAGCAAGAGTGTTGTTGTTTGTGATTTTGCAGACACTTTGGTTTCAAAGGAAGGATTAGGGTTCGCTTTCAAACAATCACGTGTCGGATGGACCTTAGAAACTTGACCTTGAAGGCGCTTCACAGTACAAATGACACAAACTGAAGAATGGCTGTAATTATCATTGTTGTCTTTTGACCATTATATATTTTATGGGACAGTTTGCTCTTCCTTTACAGTCTTTTCAGTCTAATCTAATTTTGGTAACACTTTAGAATAGGGAACACTTATTCACTACTAACTACGACTTTTCCATCAATAAATTCCTATTTAGTTAGTAAGGTAGTTGTTAACTTTAGGTATTGGTAGGATTAGGGATGTAGAATAAGGTCATGTAGAATAAGGCATTAATATGTGCTTAATTTGTACTAAAAATGACTAATATTCTAGTAATATGCATGCTAATAAGCAACTAGTTAAGAGACCCTAAAATAAAGTGTTACCCTTATTTTTTGGCATTTCTATTTTTTCACTGAGTGAAGATATGTCAACATTCTTGATAGATGCGACTTACAAAACCACCCTCATGGGTATAGTGTTATTTACATTCAAATAAAATATAAATATACTGAAAAACTACAAGTACTACTTGTAGTAAAAGAGAAATAAAAATAAATCAAAGCTAAATATAGTTTGTTATATAAGAAAAAAAAGAGTAATCATGCATGACAAAAAAAAAACCTACTTGAAATATATGAACATTCAAAAAATCATTTTTTAACTATCAGATTTCAAATCAAATGAGTTTTATCATTTATGACATTTGCATTCACATTCTCTATATCATTCACACTATAGTGCAAAAATTAAATGTTACATCCTGTCCTAAATGATCTGTCACCCTTGTCTGTAGGGTGTATGTGTGTGTATTCAGTGAAAGAGTATTTTAGAAGAGTTCTTTGCTTGCTGCAGGGCTTGGTGAGTCAGGCATTAGGACGGTGGATGCTTTAGAACAAATAACACCATAGCAAACACACACTGCAGTAGCGGAATGTAGCCACAGAGTTATTATCAGTAATGGGCAAAACCATGGTTAAGACTTCTGAGACGTTCTCCGGGGGTGTAATATGAGACCAGTATGCCTGACTTTATGCTTTCAACTTGATTGTACTATACGTGATGCAATTAGCTTGATAGTTTTAGTGAATCACTCTGTTCTAATAAACTGTAACATATAACATATTTAACTTTGATAAAACTAATATTTAGCTATTAGTCTCAGACTCAGACAGCACACCCACGGACCACCCACAGTCTGATCACTGACTGACCCCAAACCAGACACCACTTTCCCCATCTGGCAAGTTCTAATCTGATTGGCTAACCTTATTCAACGTCTGGACACAAGCAGAATTGTGTTGTGTTTGTGAGGTATCTAACTGAATAGCCAAATCTTTGAAAGATACTCCAATATACAGTAGGCACAAGTGAAGTAGATATCCACAAGTAGAACTGTATTTGTTTTTGTTTGTGAAATAATTTGTACTTACTACTTTTAAATGATCCAAAATTCTAATAGCAAAGTTGTACACAGTTGCTGCAATTTTTCCAGTGTTCATGGAACACTGCTTTTAATGTTTAATATTAATAATATTTTAAATATTTATAATAATAGCAGCAACAATAACAATATTTTTATTAATATTAATAATAATAATAATAGCAGCAATATGAATACTTTTCTGGTGCTTGCATCATTTTGATATTTATTGTGTGTTTAATATGCATTTATTATCAAATATGAAATAATATATAATCTAAAATTGTATTTTCTTTGTGTCTATTGTAACTATTTAAAATGATTTCAAATCGTCCCAAGATTTTCCTTTCTACATAGATGGTTCTTTACCAGGACTATTTTGACTATTCCACTTTACAACGTTTTCTTCAGGTACCATGCACAGAATGTTCATGTTCTGACAATCTGCTGCAATTCATTGTGCAAACCAGGGAGATGGCTGAGATGTTCGGACAGTCTCTTGGTAGGCCACATAGCAGAGACTACAGTGGGCAACCTCCTTGAGGTTTGGTTGTAATGCATAGAAGTGTCAATGGCTTCCAGTAAAATTACTCCATTTCTCTCACTCCACCCAGCTCACCTCCAGTGATTGACAGGGAGGTGGAATTAGAGTGCTTTGGAGAGATTGGTGAGTTGCCCGAGAGCATCTGCATATGTGTGTGTGTATGTGTTGAGTTCATGATGGTTACTTTAGCATCTGATCTGAGCACGCGCCACTGCGTCAGTGGCCTGAAAGCAGTTTTTGAAGGCTCATATCAGCTCAGTTACCGGGCCGTACACTACGTGTCTCCACCATGATTTATGGAACCCAATACAGTCAATAACGGCCTGGCCAGAGATGCAAAGCTCCCTGAGATTAGATTGCTCTGCGTAGTCTGCACATAGGGCTCTGTATTAAGAGGTGTCAGCACATTGCACATGGTTACTTGTAGTTGACAGCTTCAGTGCATCAGGTGCAAGAGTCAGGCCTCTGTAGTCTGTAGGGGCCACGCATTCTCAGGAACTCGTGGGATTTCCTAAAAGTGATGAATCTTACATTTAAGATGCACGTCAATGCAGAAAGCTTTTTTTTGGGGGGGGGGGGGGGGGGGGGGGGCACACAATTTGACATGAAGTTTGGGTCAGAAAGATTTATTTATTTATTTGTTTGTTTGAGATAAATTGATAATGTTCTTCATTGAGGATGCATTATATTGAATAAAATGATTTAAAAAAAATATGAAAGAAAATATTTATATTTCAGTTAAATACTGTTCTTTTGAACTTTCTATTCATCGAATAATTTTTCAACGCTGACAATAAGAAGAAATGTTTCTTGGGCACCAAATCAGCATATTAGAATAAGTTCTGAGGGATCATTTGACACTGAAGACTGGAGTAAAGATGCTGAAAATTCAGCTTTGCTATTGCAGGAATAGATTGCATTTTAAAATATATTAAAATATAAAACAGTTGTTTTAAATTAAAATATTTTACAGTATTACTATTTGTACTGTATTTTTGATCAAATTAATTTAAAATTAAAGTCCTTCCAACTTTTTATTGTTATTTGGCTTTGTTGGACATTTTTCTGAAATTATGTAAAATCGAGACATTTCAACTCAGGCCCGGCACCAAGGGGGGGCATTCGTGGGCCGTGCCCCCCCAAACGAGTTACTGTGCCCGCCGCTTTCCATCCTTTCCCCTCCTTGCTGAACGTGATCGATTTCGAAAACGAAAGTGAAATCGATAAAACAGTGCACATATGAAAGCAATTGCACGCTTTAGCAAGCGTCAGCAACTACACGCGATCACAGATTGCACGCTTTCCACCTGGACCCCCCCCCCCCCCCCCCCCCAATGTTATTTGTGCCCCCCCTAGAAATTCAAATGCCCCCTGATGAAGGTGCCCTGGCGCCGGCTCAACTTCGAAACTGAAATCATAACAACAGCATGACTTTAATGCCACAACAGTCTGATTTTTCTTACTGTTTTCTTTACTTGTTTTAGAAAGACTGAAAATGTGTTACCGTACATCTTAAAAAGCTTAAAATATTACATATAAATGTATTAAAATATTAAAAAGGTGTTACAGAAAGTAAAAATATTTATTGCATCATTGTAGATTTGTATTATTTATATACAGTAAATAATATTTTAAGTTTAAATGGTTAAGGACACTTCAGTCAGACATGATTAATATAATATAATATAATATAATATAATATAATATAATATAATATAATATAATATAATATAATATAAATTAGTGCTGTCAAACAATTAATCACGATTAATCGCATCCAAAATAAAAGTTTTTGTTTGCATAATATATGTGTGTGTTCTGTGTATTTTTATTATGTCTATATAAATACACACATGCATGTATACATTTCAGAATTTGTTTTTTTTATAAATTAAATATATTTATATATATTTAATATAATATAAATAGAGACATGTAAATATTTTCAAAATATATACTGTATGTGTGTGTATTTATATATATATATACATAATAAATATACACAGAACACACATTTTATGCAAACAAAAACTTTTATTTTGGATGCGATTAAACGTGATTGACAGCACTAAATATATAATATGATATAATAATTATATTGGATTCACAGGATCGCCATTGCATTGTATTTTTTTTTGTATCATTTTATCCTTGTGCTTAACTCTCATTACTTCCTACGACAGGGAAAATACCACAAAGACATTGACCTCACAAATGCATGTCAGGCCATGTCCCCAGAATTAATGATCAAAATTAAACTGTCATCCACAAATAAGCAAAGGCTGTTTTACAGCAGATGCATCATTATGTGATTGTGGTGCTTGTGCTAATCTGGACAATGTAGCGTTCATTGTTGTAATGGTTCTGTAATTGCTGTAATCTCTTATGTGAAGCAACATCCAGTATAGTAAACTTTGTCGGTTGTCGCTGCTGGCATTATGGATACGGAAAGCATGCGAGGAGCCGATAAGAGCTGTGCTAGCCTGGTTATAGCAGCTGTTACCTAGATAATTAAATTGCTGGTGACATGTTGAGGTGTATAGCACACTGTCACGCATCTTTCTTTGCCTTATGATGGTTAAATATCATTTACTGAGCAGGGATATGTGCTGAGATACTTTGCGTAAACCTCCAGAAAGTTTGTGGATGTTATGACAGGCAACACAGTTTTTAATCCACTTCCTGTGACTGTCAGGCTGCCGTTAGGGAGTAATTTAGTTTGTGGTGGTGATGGCATGTTTATCGAATTTCAATAGCAGTGTTTGCAGCTGTGAATCTCGGCCTTGAAGGGATTCTGTAGTTGTTTCTCTCAAAATAGAATGTCATTCACAGTGTTTTACGGCGTATCAGGAAAATATGTTACAATGTGGTGCATTTCTTATGTATTTGTATGAAATGTCTACATTTTTGTGTCTATACACTGCCGCTCAAAAGTTTTGGATCAGTAAGATTTTGAATGATTTTTAAGGGAGTCTCTTCTGCTCATCAAGGCTGTATTTATTCGATCAAAAATACAGAAAAAACAGTAATATTGTGAAATCTTTTTGCAATTTCTAATATTGGTTTCCTATTTTAATATACTTTAAAATAGAATTTATTTCTGTGACGCAGCGCTGAATTTTCAGCATCATTACTCCAGTCTTCAGTGTAACGTGATCCCCACGGAAGGAAGATGGCAGCGCGATCAGACGCAGCGGCTGCTCCGGGTCCCAAAGACGGTGCTTTTATGTCTTTTAAAGTCATCTGTTCGTCTCCAAATAGTGTCAGTTTACCGCTAGCTCATAAGGAAATCACTCCAAAACTCATCTATGATTGCCAAAGTATTTTGGATATCGGCAACGCGTACAAACAACAACTCTCGCCGGCGGCTACAGAGAAGCTACGAGGCCTTTGTTTACTGCAGGAGCCGGACCTCGAGACCTACTGACGTAGATATAGATATATATATATATATATATATATATATATATATATATATATATATATATATATATATATATATATATATATATATATATACCTAAATATATATATATATTTATACACACACACACACAAATACACTGAAATAGTGTTAATGCATTGACAGCATCTAAAATTATTTTACAAAACCATAGCTCTAAGAATGTAAAAATAACTTTGAATCCTTATTATAGTAAATATTGTGCTTGTGTGTTTATTTTCATTTGAATGGATCCATTAACCTTTAATAATAAAAAATGGTGTCTAATCACTTTAATTTGTAAAATCATTTAATAATTTAATTTAACAATTATTTATATATATATATATATATATATATTTTTTTTTTTTTTTGAAAATCTGTGCTGGATTCTGTTTCATAATTTTACCTGGTAAATTTTTTTATAAAATCTGTATTATAATTATTGTTATTACAGTATTACTTTGAGAAGTACATGCTACTGTACCATAGTAATACATTTCTGTCATAATTTCTGAAAACACCATGAGTGTCACATTTGCTTCGGTATGTGTACAGTAGACAAAACTTTGTAGCTCATTCATGCATGCATAAATTTTGCAGATTTTTTTCTCCTTGAAAACATTTTCAAATAAATGTTGTTCTTTTGAAAATATTAAGCAGCACTGTTTTCAACACTGATAAGAAATTTTGAGCACCAAATCAGCTTATTGTAATGATTTTTGAAAGTTAAAAAATAATATAATTTAAAAAAAATATATATATTAGACAATATTACCATTTTCTAGTGTATTTTTGTGTGTATATATAATATTTAAGTATACTTAATATGTATAAATAAGTTTAGTAAGTTCCCCAACATTCCTTGTTACGCACAATTGACACTTTATTGCGGTTATAAAAGCTTCACATGTTCATGTAGAGGTTTCCCTCTGCCTCCAATACTGTCAGTGTATGTTATCATCACTAGCACTGGCTGTCTGTATGTGAACCCAACCCTGAAACCAAGCTCCCACCGTCCTCCTGACTCTTCCCCCTGTTAATGTTGGAAGCTCATTACCCTGATCTGTCTGTCAGGTGGGAAAGGAGGGGGAGGAAGGAAAAGAGAAAGATAGAGGGAGAAAGAAAGGGAGTAATGAACTTATTGTGTCGACTTCGAGGCAGAAGTTTAAGTGCTATTTCACAGTCATGCCAAGTACAATTACATGCCTAGGCTTATTCTGTGTACTTTCACTTTCATTGTGAAGTGTATGTTATTATGCAGGAATAGGGTTGGGTATCCGATTCTGCTTTTCAACTCCTATTCTTTTTGATTCCCAGTTTCAATTCCAATGTGATTAAATAACGGTATCAAACATTTATCCTGTCTCTTTTTTGCAAACCATTTAGTTGCAGCTGAATACCATGAACAAAAATCAACATTCTACATTAAAGCTGGACTCTTTAAGAGCTGTTTGTGGGCAAAATAGAACTGCTTGATTCTAGATAAATTGAGTAAAATATATATATTTTTTTTTTCTCCCAATGGAAGTTGTGGTTCCCCTTCAGGAACTCGAGATGCGTCGAACGCTTTGGGAAAGCCTTCAGCGAGACCATGCTCCGAAACGTGTGTAATCAAACCAGTGAATGGGTGGGATGTCACGGACGGGGTGACACGTGACCAGGAAGCTATAAAAACACGTGAGATGGATACACCAGCAGCTTCTGTCATTCAGCGAAGCGCTCTGTGTTTATGTCCTATTTGCCGTTGTCTGTCACTGTGAGAAACGATAAAGCCATGCCAAAGGCTAAGTCTAAGTTTGATAAGGGGTGTGATAAAAGTAAACAGCAGTTTAGGCTGTTGTTTGCTTGGGGGTGAGCCTCGCGGCTATGGTCCCACGTCTGCCAAGGCAGCGCGGCGATTGCCATCGTGCGGTTCGCAGGTGGATCTCGTGGAGGGAATGGAGACGGGCGTGTCCCTTTCTACTTCCTCTGCCGCGGGATCCTGCGCCACCTCCCAGAGCTCAGAAGCACACTCTGATGGAGCAGTTTCTTCTGCCCAAGGAGAGCGCTCGGCGCTCAGACTGTCGTCCTCTGAGGAGGGCGATGGCGAGAGCGCCAATAAACCACCCCAGTCTGCATAGTATGAGGAGCTTGTGGAGGTTATAACTCGCGCTGTGGCCAAGTTACATCTTGAATGGCCCGTCGAGAAGCAGGCTGAACCCTCAAAGAGTAAGTTAGATAAGCCGCTCCCTCCACGCCGGGGCTTACCGTTTTTCCCCGATCTCCATTCTGAGGTTTCGAGATCGTGGGGAAGACCGTATTCAGCCAGCCTCTTTAGTCCCTCCCTCGCTGATTATAGTAACGTCTCGGGACTAAATGAGCGCAGTTATAGAGCGATGCCCCAGGTTGAACAGACGCTCGCGAGCTATCTGTCTCCTGGTGTGGCATCGTCTCTTAAAGCCCCGGCGCTGCCCACCAAGCCGCTTCAAACTACATAAGCGCTGGTACTACATACGATGGCAGTGTTGCAGGCTTACCAAGCAGACCTGCTGAAAGAGCTGGATAAGGGCGAGAAAGTAAAACCGGACGATATTCAAGAACTCAGAAGAACTGCTGATTTGTCTCTCCACGCCACAAAGGAGACCACCAAAGAAATCGGGCGGTCTATGGCAGCTCTATTGGCCGTGGAGAGGCATCTCTGGTTGACCCTCTCAGATATAAAAGAGAAAGACAGGGTCTTCCTCCTCGACGCCCTGCTTGTCGACAGGTTTCAGGAGGCTCGTAAACAAGCGGCGACGTTTCAGCGGTTCTTTCCTCGCCGCTCTCTAGGTCAGGGGGCTGCTGGACGGGAGCAGCCCCAACTGTGTGCCGCTCCTCATACAGAGAGGCGCAGAAAGTGAACGTCGCGACTCACACTCCCCCACGTAAACGGGGTTTGCAAAAGGAGCGACGCTCATGATCGAAGACTTCGAAGCCGAAGGTCGATCTGAGGACCGTCCTAAAATGTCTTCGACAAAGAAGCCCTGATGTTTGTGTCCCAGGTCTTCTGAGGGTTCATTATATGGAGCCGTCTCTCCCCAGTGCCCTCATGAGACCGAGCTGTTAACCCTGCCACCGCCGGTGCTTCAGGGCAGAGCTGTCTCCAGCGAGTGCACCCAGTGTCTGCCCGGAAACGTAGCAGCTCTGGGGGGCTCGCTACCTCTGAGGAGGTCTCAGTTACACCGGAGGCCAGTTTCAAGAGACTGATTCCCTTAGTAGATTTTATTCAAATATCTCACAATGGGTCCTGCAGACTGTAGAAAGAGGTTACAGAATTCAGTTTGGTTCTCCTCTGCCTCGTTTCAACTGGATTGTTTCCACTGTGGTGGGTTCCCAGCAGGCTCCGGTGTTAACAAGAATTAACTACTCTGCTGAGGAAGGAGGCCATCGAGGTGGTCCCTCCTCTTGAAAGAGAATCCGTGTTCTACAGCCGGTACTTTATTGTTCCGAAGAAGGATGGGGGATTGCGTTCGATTTTAGATCTGCGTCAGCTGAACCGCTCAGTCATGCGACTGAAGTTCAAGATGCTCATGATCAAACAGGTCGTTTCCCAGATCAGGTCCGAGGACTGGTTTGTCACGATAGATCTAAAAGATGCATATTTCCATGTCTCCATCCTTCCTCAGCACAGGAAGTTCCTGAGGTTTGCTTTTGGGGGCGAAGCTTACCAATATCGGGTTCTTCCGTTCGGCCTTGCACTCTCACCCCAAACTTTCACGAAGTGTGTGGCTGCTTCTCTGGCTCCACTGCGACTCCAGGGCATCCGCATACTAAATTATATCGACGATTGGTTGATTCTAGCTCAGTCAGAGCAGATGGTGGTTCGACATCAAGATGTCTTTCTCGCCTATATGAAAGAGTTGGGGTTAAGACTAAACGCAAGAAAAGTGTGCTTTCTCCAATATAGAAGAACGTTTGACCACGATGCAGGCACAGTTGTCTCCTGCTCAGATTGAGTTGATCCTCACTGCAGTCGCGAGAGTCAAAGAAGGCCGGTCACTCACTGTAAAGCAGTTTCATAGACTGCTGGGTCTGATGGCAGCTGCGTCCAATGTGATACATTTTGGCCTGCTGTACTTGAGACCCCTACAGTGGTGTCTCAAGACCAAGGGGTTTTCCCCGAGGGGAAATCTGCTTCGCATGAATGCGGCGATCCTTTGTGCTGTAGACATGTGGAGCAAACCTTGGTTTTTGTCACAGGGGAGTTCCTTGTCGTCGCATAACGCTAACGTCAGATGCGTCCCTCACTGGTTGGGGTGCGGTCATGAGTGGCCACCCTTCCCGCGGTCTGCAGAGTGGCCGCCATCTCACGTGGCACATCAACTGCCTGGAGATGCTGGCCATATTTCGAGCACTGAAGTTCTTTCTCCCAGACCTGAGAGATTGCCATGTGTTGGTGCGCACCGACGACACATCCTGTCATTTAGAAATAGAATCACGTCGGTCTTTGAACCGTGTTTGCAATCTTTAATGATCTGTTAAATTAAAGTGCTTTGTCATGTTGGTGGTCTATATATATATATATATTAGGGATATAACGAAGCATGTATTCGTATTGAACCGTTTGGTACAAGGCTTTCAGTTTGGTACTCATTACAAACCGAATGATTCGGACTAATCCTTTTACAGCATATTTTCCTATTAGGTTAGATTAGTTCGTGTGCGGATTTAGAGTGCATTCTTTCACTGCATGATTCAGTCTATTAAAATGCATTTAGAATAATCACAAAATTAAAGATAAGGGGGCAGAAAGTGTTTATATTTACATAATTTCATATAGTTAATCAATATCACATAAGAGTGCTGTTTTTTCTCTCCAAAAATCAGCATGATTACAAATGATTTTTACAACAGTTCAATAAGCAAAAAGTTAATTAAGAGACTTTTAGACAACATATTGCCTGTTCCCCTTCAGGAACTTGAGCTGGGTTGGAAAAAGCTAGGGGAACGCCTTCAGCGATACCAAGCTCTGAATAATATGTGTAATCAGTCTAATTGATGGCAAGACGTCAGGTGCGGGTGACGTCATGACCAGGAAGCTTAAAAGCACGTGAGGTGCAGCCGGCGTCAGCTTTCTGTCCTTCAGCAAAGCTCTCTGTGTGTGTCAGTCACAATCTATGTTCTATGAGTCTTATTTATTGTTGTCTGTCAAGTTACACAAGCATTCAGCAACGTAAACTCCAGCATGTTGAAAGCAAGTGCTATGACAAATAAGGGCGAAAGCAGATCGCGTTATAGACTATGTGTCCCTCCCTGCCCACGCTATATCACGAGCGAGGATACACAGAGTCTGTGCGTGGTCTGCTTGGGAGCGAAGCACGCAGAGTCGGCTCTCAAGGGAGCTGGGTTCGCAGCTGGATCTGGTGGAGGGAATGGAGACGGGCGAGTCCCTATCTTCCTCCTCACCAGCCAGATCCACTGCCCGCTCTCTGGGATCAAAAGCCAGTTCTGGGGTCTCTTGTATATATATATATATATATATACACATTTTTCAAAGCACTTGTTCAAAAACCCTTTTTTTGTGCAACTCATGTCTTTTAATAGCTCTCTCTTGCGTACACGCACACACACACACACACACACACACACACACTTTCTTTTTTAAATTGTTTATTTATTTATAAATTGACTAGCTGTTTAATGTCACTTGGTATTTTTGTGGTATTTTGGAATTAAATAAGGAATAATATAATTGCAAATGTCAAGGCTTGTGTCTGAAAGTTTGCAAAATCCTTGAATTACAAATGTATTTAGTTATTTAACCTATTTATTTAAAGTCCAATTGTTGTTGCTTATTACACTCTCACCACAAGTTCATTTTCTGATTTTTTCCCCATTTATGGTTCAGTGTGCTTAAACTATAAATACATCAGATTTAATGCTGATTGACAAAAATCTGCCTTAGTTGCTACATTATGTCTGAAGTTTAAAGCACAATTTCAGTTTAAAATATCTGAAAATTACCAGGCATGCAAATATTGTAACAAATACTAATACAAGGGAATAAAGCAAAACAAAATGAAACAAACAAAAAGATTCAGACCTTTGGTAAAAGCATTCAAATCCCACCCCTAGCATCGCCCACGGATAAATGCAAAACAAGGAAACACTTGACTGGAGTGAAACATAACATGAGTTTTGTTCTTGAATGTCTTCCACGTGGATGTCAGTAATTGTAGCCTTTTTATTTATGGGTCATGCTGACCATTAGCCAAGACTAAATCCACGCCGCTGTGTACTTCAGACATACTTTCAACTCAGTCAAGTATTATGATCAGATTGTGACTGTAGAGTCGTGTTCGTTTCTGAGGTCACCCATTCACCCTGCTTACTTATTCATACTGTCTATCACACACAAGCTTGATGTAATTTTTAGCTTGAAGATGCATTGGGCTTTAAATCCTAGAGAGCCTCTTTGTGTTTAAATGCAACCCGGGACGCTTGTCTAGATATTGCATGCTAGAGCATGCAGCCAGTAAAGCATGAAGAGTACGCTTAGTCCATCTGAAAAGCAGAAATGATTTAAGATGCCCTTCAGTGGTGGGCAAGTTTAACACTGAGCACTGTGAGGGCTCTGTAAAAGATCTACTTGGTTTCCCTACAAAGCAAAAGCTGCTGTTTTTATTTGGGAGGATGCACTCTGTGTTTCCTTGTCAGGTTGAGTGTTGATCTGGAATTATGCATTCGCTCGGGATGACAGATCATGTTTTGCCCCTGGGGGGGGTTTGCTCGCTTGTGTTTGTGGCGTGTCTTCTCTGCGCGGGTCACTAAAACGATGGCAAATTGATTTCTTTTTCCTTGCCCCCTTCCGTTAAGCCTCGACTCCGTTGCATCCACTTCTCAGCAGGAAGACACTGTTTGACAGCCCAACACAAACCTACATCAGTCTCACTCCTTCTGTGGACATCATCTCTAAGCCTGCCATATTACCAAAGAGCCTCCTGGGCTGTTCCCACAAGTAAGTGTTGAACGCATGAAGCAGGAATGATTCAGACCTTCCAATGATACCTATGAGAGAGAGGAGAACACATAAAACTGGAAATGATATCATAGAGAGTCCCTGCAGACTCTAATAACTGTGTGTCAAGGTTAGTATGTCTCTACTGTAAAATATAAGATCATTTGATCTTTTTATGAAAAAGCAAGGTTACATTAGGTTATAACATTTTGTGTGGTGCGACAACCGCATTTTATTTACAGGTGTGAGTATCGAAATGTCCCGTTCACACAGCAGCTTACATTTGTGTTTAGAATACTATCTGTATGAACGTGCAACTGGAGTCAAGCCCATATTCCTCACCAGTAACCATAGTGACAATAACCAAAGTAAAATCAAAGATGGTGACGTCCATAAAACTGAAATTCTTATCACTTTCTGACACGACAAGAATAGGGTTGGGTATCGTTCAAAAATTTTCGATATCGATACCGATACCTTGAGTTCGATACCGGTTCCTGAAAGATACTTTTTTTCGATACCAGTTTTATGAAATCAGTTTTAATAAGATTACATTATCTCAAAAAACTATTTTTAATGTTGATATTTATACAGACTCAAAGCCTCATCTCCTGAGCCACTGCACAAAGGAACAAAATATATCCAACACAATAAATAAATAATTTTAATAAAGTTCAAATTGTTTTCAGTTTACACATCTGTTAGGCTATGTTTACATTAGTGCGTGTTCATTTTAAAACACATCATCATTTCTAGGTTGTTAAAGACTTCAAGAAATGTAAAATCTTCATCCACTTTCATAAGTGGGTGTTTTATTTTGTTTCACCATATGTTTTATTGTTATTAAATTCTGGTGTAGTATGTCTAATTATTTGAATGCATAAAAACAACTTAGTTTATTTAAATTTATTCTTAAAATAGCCTTGTGAAATTTTTTATTTTTCCTCAGAAATTCTGTGTTCTGTATCTGGTTTTCAAATGAAGACATAAAACATTAATATCATTTTTCTTTATTATTGAAAATCAAAGTTTATTTATTTTGGCAAACAAAGGGGGTTTACTATTAAAATAAAAAAAAATGAATAACTGTTGTGTGATCATTGCTAAAAAAATAATAATAAAGTTTTAATAATTTTAATTGTAGCCTAGTAGTAGCAGTATGTACTGTCCGCTGAACAATATTAATTTATTTCTGCCGCAGTGTCTTCCAAGTTAAACCGAACTTTTATTTTGATGGGTTGCCTGGAATATCTTTACAGTTCTGTGTGTATATGATATGACGCAAGTTTTACTCAAATCAAACGGTGAAATGCTCATTAATTGACTCTCACCGCAGTTCTGGAGATGTTGTTCATGTGTTTATGTCCTCATATAGTGAGACGGCAGACGCTGAAATGACCGCGAGTGCCACACGAGCTTCAGTCTGTGTCAACTAAGCGAAACTGCGCGATATAGAGAGCAGACTGCTCCGTACGCTTTCGAATTGCTCTCGCGGATGTCAAACACTGATCAATCAGCACCGCGTCACTTCTAGTCAAACACACCTAGTGCTGCAGGCTTATTGGCTCACTGACGGTGATGAGATTAAGGGTTATTCGTGTTTGGTATGTATGAGTTTGACAATTCTAGCTTGAAATGTTTCTTTCAATTGATTCTTTGTCAAATGTATCATATTCTGGATATAGAAATCACATCCAAAAGTATACTTTGCAAGAGTGTGTGAACTTCGGACCATGTGACTGATAACATGCTGATTTATGATGGAAGGAACACCCCTAGCTAAGATAATAGCCTATCTAATTGGTCAAGACACCAGATGGGATGTGTCCAGAAGCCGAGTTTAAAAACTCAGGACACCATCAAACTTTTTTTTTTTCTCTTCCTCTTCTTCTTTTTATTCTTCAACTTTTGCCACCGCGTTTTTGACGCTGCTCTTTGAACGTGCTCTGGCCTACGTGCCAGCTGCTACCACAATGAGAAGAAAACCCACCTAGTCTCTTTACATCCATTTATTCTTTCACTTTAATTTCTTTTCTGTTGCGAGTTTCATGTACTCAGTTAAGTTTTGCCGCCACGCCTCGTCTCCGAGTTCAACTCGAGTCTGTGACCGCCTCAAAACTTCTACCAGCCACAACTCTGCATCCTCAGCCAACGCCCAACCATTGGCTTCCCAAGACATCACTTCAACGACTACTGAACTCTCAGCCAATCAGCAACCTCGGGAGACCCCCTTTCTGCAAAGACAACAGCAAAAGGGAATCCCTTAGCAACGCAAGCAAGTAACCTCCAGATTCTAACTGAATTGGTGCATTTAATACAAATTTTAGCCTCATTGAGAAACTCTATGCAATTGCACATATTGCTGTAAACTTGGGATATCACATTTTCATTCTCTTAAACTCATCCTTTCCTTACTTTCTCTCTTTCTGCAACGTGTGAATGTGTGAATGTCCATGTGTTAGATTAGTTTACATGTCTTACATTTATAAAACAAATCCTTATTTATATTGAAAAGAGAAGTATCTTGTGTTTTGTGCTCACAAGTTAATGTCTTAATCTGCCGATCTTGTTACTGTGCTATTAAATAGTGTTTTCACTATATTTTGGATTTTAATATCCAGTGCAGAGTTGATGTTACGTCTCGTCCACTGAATCGCTGCTGACACAGTGATCAACCATAAAACAGTGATTCTCTTCAAATTCCTTATAAAATCATAAATGATTCCCTTTAAGCTTAATTAAACCGTTTCCCTTTAAGTTACATATTACGTTAACGTTGCACTAATTATTATTCATGAGTTCAATCTCCTCCATGTGACATCACAACCTGCACATCTTCTGCCCCCTCCATACAAAAACTTGTTCCGGTGCCACTGGCCAACATGTTTTAAGTCTATAGTCACCATCACTCCAAGCCTCACTAATGAAGACAAACCAGTTAGAGGAAGAAATTAAAATTTTAATTGCTGTCCTCAAGATCTCAATATGTTGCCTCTCACCCAGGGGTCTGCGATTAAGTGGGTAAACTGTATTCTGTATTGATGGCTCTGTGCTCTAATGGATATTAATCCTTGCCATGTGCAAATCACCCCCATATTGTCATTTTGATGGCTCCACAAGGTGGATTATAATGCATCTCCATATGGCCTGGCTTTGCCACATAACTGTGAATGTGAGCTTGTGAATTACAAATATTGTGGGTGAAATCAGCATGACTCAGTGCACCCTCAACAAAAGATACATTCAGGGTGCTAATTATTGCACTTAACGTACATGAGTGTGTCCTGTGGGATGGAGCGCCATGCGAAATTCATGGTCCCTGCAGAGTTATGCTAATGATAAGCATGATATTGGGGACAATCAGACTATCATTACACAGATTTATGGCCTCAGATTAGTCTGTCACACACTTAACAGCACTTACTTAGTAATGTGAAATCAGTAAAAGACATCCATGACTTTTGACTTCACCATCATGTTCAGGATTAGATGGTTACCATCAGGTTCTAAAAGCAACATTTTCCATTGATGACCATTAGTCATGTATTTTGAATAAATATATTTTATGCATGCAACTAATTATATGAACGCCATTGTCATAGTATAGATGTTTTATCAGTGACATGACATCATGATAATTATTAGTGTTATTTTTGTATCATTATAGTCAGCTATTTTAGCATAACTGATATACAATTATAGTTTTTGTTAACATTTTTAATTATATTTTAGATTACATTTCATATAGGTTTTAGTTATTTTAGTACTTCGTTAAACTAACTGAAAATGAGAAATGTTGTTTTTATGTCATTCAGTAATTTTTGTAATTCAGCTTAAAGGTATTTTAGTTAGTAAACCTTTTTCATGTAAAAAAAAAGTATTAAGTTTTTTTTAGTTCTAGCCAACAATAACAATAATGATCATATCAAGAAAGTTTTTCAGTATATAAGATTGGCCACAAACATTGGCCACGTTCACACAGCAGTAGAATACGGTTGTCAAACCTGTATTTGAGTCCTTAATACGGTTACGTTCACACACAGTTCGGTTATTTACGGGCGTGACAACCGCATTCTGTAACCGAAAACTCACACCTGTAAATTTTCAGGATTCACAACCCCATTCTCGGAACAGAGAACGAGAGAGAGCTGATCTGCTACACAAACGTACCGTGTGTTATGTGTTTTCATGTATGTTTTCGGTAACTTACAGTGACGGAGAAATGAGCTGCGTGTCATCTGAAAGTTTTAGATCATGTCAGTTTTCCTCTGAAGCCACTCCCATCAGTTTTGTGTTCTGCAAGTGACTCAAATGCTCTACGTTCTACCCAAATTTAAAAGCTGCTGTCGGTTAATCAAGATTTGACTAAATAACTCGCGGCTCAATTGGACTCTTGTCTAGGGCTGGGTATCGAGTTCGATACTTTTTAAGCACCGACCGAATTGCCTCGATACCACCGAGTATCGAAAAACGTCTTGTCGTTCGGTACCAAATTTCAATACCTAAGGGGTTAAAGTCATTCAATAGTTATTAAAAAGACGTACATAATATGTGCTTAAAACATGATAGTCTAATGTGTGGGTTACATACATAATATGGGGATGTGCATAGAAATGTCCTTTTAGGATGATTTTAAGTGCATATCAAAAAGAAAGTCTGTGTAGTTCTATGGGGAACAAAAAGGTTAAAAGGGGTTTGGAAGGAATTTCAGTCTGGTTCTTTGACGTGGGAGGGGTTACAGATTTACATGTGCCGGCCATCTCTTTGCCCATCAGTCTTGATTACTTGCCCCAAATTTGACGATCTCCTTCCTGTGTTGGACTTATTAATATGTATTCTTTTGTCTTAATGTTGCAAGCTGTTTTGTGAAAGAGGCTTGCTGGTTAAGATTAATCTGGACATAAATCTGGACAGATTTATGATGTTGTCCTGTTTTCTTGGGCCTCTGTGGAATTTCGGCTCCTCAGGTTTCGATGTTCTGATCGAATCTTAAATTTCTCTGATTCGGTCTCTGATATCCTACATTAGTTTGTTATGATGTTGCAGATGTTTCATACTCATTTGGCATTAAGATACAATATCAAGCCAGTTTTATACTAGCACAGTTATTGTTACATTACTTTTAATTGTTAATTAATGCGTAATCTGGAGATCAAGTCTTCAGTGCAACAGTTGAACATAGCAATAGAAATTAAGCTCGAGATATTATAAATAAAATGTATTGATTAATTAGGGCTCTATGAAATCCATTTAATTTTTTCATTTTATTTTTATTTTCCAAAGTTTTGTTATTATTATTATTATTATTATTCTACACTCCATTTTAATGGTTAAATTAAATTTTAGAAATCAAAAAGCATGTCTAATAAACTGAAATCATGAAACTTGTACAATTTAACAACAATGTCTTAAAAGTTGAACAAAAATGGAATTTTAGGGCCACATGATTTTTTTTTTTTTACCAAATTCGATTTTTATATCTCGATTCTACGATTCTGCCTGTGTTTTCTGCATTTCCAGAAATCATAGGGCCCTAAATAATGAAAACTGTGTCAATAGTGTAGTGATTACCTATTTCTCTATGGAAGCCCACTGAATAAAAAACTAAAAAAATAAATAAAATGCGCAATACAAACTCATATTTTTGCCTTTTTTTTCTCAGAATTGCGTGATATAAACTCACAATTATGAGTTATAAAGTCAGAATAGTGGGATATAAACTCACAAAAAAAGGAAACGGGCTTCCATAATTTATCTACATAAATATTCTGTGCATAAATGTTTTGTTCGCTTGTACTCACACAAAAAAGAAAAATAAATAAATAATTGTATAATTGTGTCCTTGCATGGTAACAGTTTAAAAACCCTGGATAAAACTGATACTATCCATCTATGTTTAGCCTGTATCAGAAATGTGCTTAGAATGCAAGCGAACAGAGGAACATATTTTAATATAAGTTGACTAAGTTTGGTTGAGTGGGCTAAAAGTGGAGGCAGCTAAAAGCAGTTCCTGTGCCCCTGATGTTGACATCTGCACTGCTTGCTGAACTTTTTTTAGGGAAACTTTTGGGTCAGTTATCTTTGAATTTAGTTATCCAAACTAAATTCAACATTTCTCTCCCCTGCAACACAAATTGGTTTATTGCATTTTACATAATTTCAACTAAGGTATACCTGTCTTTCACTGACATTTTGTATCTGGGGAGGGTGGAGCAAAAGATTATCCATGAACATTTTATCCTGTCATGATGAAACGTGTACAATATTATAAAAAATGACTAGGTATCAAATTGCTCTGCATCTCACTTACAATCATTCACTGTCAGTTCCGCTTTAGATAGATTTGCTATCCAGAATCAATTCCCCTCCCCACTGGCATGTGGAATGAGTTGAGAAATGCAATCAAATTACAAGTAAGTGCTCAAGAAATGTGTCACAGACCTTTCAAAACTACAGCTATAATAAATAAGGAAATCATTTTCTCATCTATTTAAAGTCGATTCTAGAATTTCAATCTTTTTAATTGATTTTCTTAATTTTCTTTCTTGCTTAAATGTAACTTATTTATTTTTGTTTAAAATTTGGAAGAAAAATTAGGAGATATATTGTTATTGTTTTGGTTATTAGCATCTTAATTTCTAATAAATATAACAAGTATTTTATGTTCCCCACTAATGTTTTCACATCTGTCAATTATATTCTAAAATCATAATGGCAATTTTCCGCAAGGCTGCAGAGCCCAGTTTGTTCATGGAGTGATATGCACAGTGGGTGTTCAGGGCAAATAATCAGACTCAGCGGTTTATTAGGGCACGAGTTATACCACAATATGTGAACTCGCATACATTTGCTTATTGGTTATTAAAAAAAAGACTCAGACTATAGTGCCACTGAAATACATATGAATCAGGTCCATTAAATTCTGTCAGAATCTCTGGCATTATAACACAAATTTGCGGACAGTCCCAAAGTGGGGAGGGGTGGCAGGGTTTCGCGAAATAAACAGTTTTTGTTGATTTTTTTTCTCTTGCAAAACCTGGTAATGACTCTGCATGATTAATGTTTGTAATTTACTACTTGTCACAAAGAGTCTGCTTCAGCACCCTACCACTGAAAACATCTAAGATTGGAAATCCCAAATAAGTAGAATAGATGTAAGGCCAAATGCTCAAAGCAATTAAAAGATACTGCCAATTGTAGCCGTTTACGGTCTGCAAGTGATGCAACTGCACCAGTCGGGCTATTTAAATTCATTTACAGACTTAGTTTCCCCTCTGCTCTTCTGATATCTGGCCATACTAGTCCATTATATGTAAAAGCATTTTTTGGAAGACGCTTTAAGAGATTTTAAAGACCAGTGTCTTCCATTTGACGCATACATTACCATGGCACTGCAGCAAGTTTTTTGTGGGGAAGCCAGGATGAGTTAAACACTCAAGTGTGTGAGGCAGTTGCATTTGTTGCAGGGTCTCAGGGGGTTTCCACCTGGCTGTGCTCAGGCCATAGACATAGGACTGATAAAAAATTCACAAGATGGCAAATATAGGATGGATGGGAGTGATTGGCCTGGGACCTGGTAAGAGAGAGTTTGTAAGAGTTTTTTTATGGCATTTCTCCAACATTTGGTTCTGCTGTTCCAAATGGAAATCAACAAAATTTGTTATATCTGAATGCCTTTGTGTCATCATTTTTAATGTATTGCTCGAATCATTTAATTTAGCCATTTGGGTCATGACATACATGCTATATGAAATTAAAACATAGCCTTGGGAGCTTTGCATTTTCATTTTTCTCTTAGCATCCTTTATTTATGCGTTGTATGCCATTAATCTTGATTTACAACATCCATTCCATCCTTTTCACACCCATAATACCAGTGTGGTAGGTATTCATACGTGTTCTTATATAAAGTGTTGTTCTAACACATATACAGTACATTTTATTTTCACCGTTTGAATAGATACTGATATATGCAATGTGTATGAATTCTAAGCTTTATTCAGAGCTTCTGAAACAAAATCGTTCATATGCACACAACTATAGATACACTGAAATATTTATGAATTTGTGAAAATAGAATATTGATTTCTTGGAGTTTGTTTAGACTTTATTCAGTCAATACCAGGTTCTTAAACCTGAGTTTATACTCATGTTTGAATTCATATGGTCTCAAAACAACATGCATACCATTTTCAAGAAATGTTTTACATTTTAACAGTTTAAAGTGTCATGTGGTCATCATTATTTTCAATTAGTCATTTAATCAATCAGTAAATAAATATTTCAATGTAAAAAAAATTGTTTGTTTGTTTGTTTGCTTGCTTGTTTGTTTCTCTTTTTTTATTTTATATTTTAATATTTATAAGAGACCGACTGACCGTGTCTATCTATCTGTCTATCTATCTATACATATATATATATTATACATAAATAATAATAACCAATAAAAATGATTTTAATTGACGAATTAAAACATACTCATCATAAAAGATGAGTATAAAAATGGGAATTCAATTTTAAATATTTTTTGTATGAATTGATAAGATTTGGTCAAAAAACAAGCATAATGTAATTTACCTGATTCATTTTATAGAAAAAGGAGATTGTTTAGTTGCATTATATATTCATATATATTACATTTATCTAATTTTGATTTAACCAGGAACGTCTAAAGATGTGTATTTATAAATTTCTTTATGTGTATGTTGTATATGTTTTAGATACTGTCGTCATGCTTATATTGTGTGGTTCAGTGACGGCAAAAATACCCTGGTCACAGCTCACTGGGCTCTTTGCAGTGAAGGGTTTCATTAAGATCATGAAAGTTGCCTTCTATTGAAGATGATGATGCTAAGAACAGTCGTCAGTTGCACCCAGTGGGGTTTTGGCTGCCACGCCGCAGATGAGGCGATGATTCATGATTGACTAGCACGAGAGGAAAAGAGTTATTTATCAAGAGCTAGACGCTGCTAGAATGCAAATGGACTGTTAATTGAATGTTGGATGGATTTGAGTAATGGGTGGAGATTTTCAGTCATCAGTGCATATCAACACTAAAGCGTAGAATGAAACACAGACGTACTGAAACACAGAATAGAAAAGAAGGGTTTGTCTGAGTGTTTAAGAATCGAGAACAAATCTTGCACTGAAAAAGGTGACAATGAGTGTGCATGGCCTTTGTTGCTTAAATTCAAGTAATTATTTGAAGTACTGTGAATGTCTTGACTGAACTTTCAAGGAACACTCCACTATTTTTGAAAATAGGCTCATTTTCCGCTCAGTTTTACCGTTTTCAAATCCATTCAGCCGATTTGCGGGTCTGGCGGTAGCACTTTTAGTGTAGCTTAGCATAGATCATTGAATCTGATTAGACCGTTAGCATCGAGCTCAAAAATGACCACAGAGTTTCGATATTTTTCCTATTTAAAACTTGACTCTTCTGTAATTACATCGTGTACTAAGACTGATGGAAAATGAAAAATTGCGAGGAATCAAGGAACTTCGCTGCCATACCATGGGTGCAGCAGGCACAATGATATTACGCAGCGCCTGAAAATAGTCCCCAGCTAGGTAATTGTGCCTGCTGCACCCATGGTATGGGAGCAAAGTTCCTTGATTATTACGCCGGAATGAGAGTATAGTTCCTAGCCATATCACCCTAGAAAATCGCAACTTTTTATTTTCCGTCAGTCTTAGTACAGGATGTAATTACAGAAGAGTCAAGTTTTAAATAGGAAACATATCGAAACTCTGTGGTCATTTTTAAGCGAGATGCTAACGGTCTAATCGGATTCAATGATCTATGCTAAGCTACACTAAAAGTGCTACCGCCAGACCCGAAGATTGGCTGAATGGATTCGAAAACGGTAAAACTCAACTGTTTAACTCTTGGGGAGTTGGAAAATGAGCCTATTTTCAAAAAAAGTGGAGTGTTCCTCTAAATGTCGAGATTCTGTGTGAGTTTTAGGTAGTGTAAACTGAAAGTAGAAAGTAAAGATTTTTGACAACATTGATATCTTAATGCTCTACAAATATGATACTGTCATGGTTCGGTTGATCTTTTCATTGCTGCTTTGCAGTTTGTCTTCACCTTTTGTTTAATTTCATGTTCTGCTCTATAGAGTTGGGACCAGGTGTGTTGTAATACCTTGCCCAGCGGCATCTGAATATAACTACAGTACTTCTTTTTGTCCACCGTCTTAGCCATTCTCCTCCGCTCAGAAATGTCAGTTCTCCATTTTCATCTACAAGATGAGAACACAAAGCTCTTCTTTCTTAAGCAGCTGGTCTAGAGGGATTTAAATGCGTATGGCTTTGTTTAACATGCTGAGCATTTGTATTCAGTATTGAATGGCTTTGAACTGAACGTGAACTGTAAAGTAAAAAAAAATAAAAACACTTTTTTTCTCACCTTTTAAAACAAGAATAAAGATTGAAAATATATATTTTAAGAGGTAATTAAACAAATTCTTCTTTATTTCTATAATGTAGTAGAAGTAGTAGTAGTAGTAGTAGTAGTACTGCTGCTACTACTACTACTGCTAATAATAATAGCCACCCTAAGTACCTTTTAAATGTAAATTTTATTTTATAATATTGATTCTTCTTAATCTTCTTTGTCTTCATCTTTGTAATAATAATAATAATAATAATAATAAAAGACACCACTGAAAACCCTTTGCAGTTAAATTTATATATATATTTATTATATTGATTATATAATAGTAACAATAGTAATCATCTTAATAATAATTACACCACTAGCCTTTACCAGCCTTAATTATTATTATTATTATTATTATTATTAAAACAACAGAAAATGTTGAAGTATTTGTTGTTTTAATTGTTGCTGTTTGTTGTTGTTGTTATTTGTTGTTAATAAAATAATAACCACTAAAAATTTTCACAATATTATTATTGTTATTATTGGCCTTTAACATTTATTTTAGAAAACAAAAAATGTTAAATGTGGCTAATATTAATCCAGTGTTTTCTATAAATGTCTGTCAACAGGAGAAATCTCTCTCTCTCTCTCTCTCTCTATCTCTATCCCTCTCTCTCTCTCTCTCTCTCTCTTTCACTCTCTCTCTCTCTCTCTCTCTCTCTATCTCTATCCCTCTCTCTCTCTCTCTCTCTCTCTTTCACTCTCTCTCTCTCTCTCTCTGGTATGAATGGGGTTTATTATAAAACAGTCCAATTCTAACCAAAAGATCAGAAAGCTTTAAGGCAGAGCAGATGCTGCTTATTCATGTCAAGGAACATCTGGCAAACCCTTTCGTGCCCCTCAGAGGAGACTAATGGACTCATTAGGCCTGCATCATTAAAGGATGGACTGGGAAATATTAGAAAAGTCATGCAAACCTGACGATTTCTCTTAATTATGCAGCATCATTCCAGTAAACAAGCTCCTTCATTGGCCACTGGAGTAGCAAACGAGTTGAGATCTTCCAGTGTTGCCGTATACTGTGCCATAAAGTCATAAAGTGTTCCTATGAATGCTTTGAAACACAAAAACACATCCACACACCATAAACATGTCAAACTCTCTTTCTAACTGGCTATAATGATAGTGAGTAATGAAACCGATAAAGTAGGTTGTAAAAACACAGACGAGTGGAATAAGATGATGGACACAAAGCATACAGTTCACATGATGTTAATGAGCATGTAGTTTTTGGAATGCATCAAGATCACAAGCACTGCTTAGCATTCATCGTAACATGGGAATCTTATATGGTAACTGTTGATCTTCTGGCATATAATCTATACAAATTGGAATCAATGCAAAAATATGCATTAGCAAGGCAGCAATGTGCTAAACACAGGCGTCGACAGCCTGTCAATTCAGATTAGCAGCAGTAATCTAACCAACTCAGATTGCTGAAGGGTAACTGCTCTTTCCTCTTTTGTAAAGTACTTTAGTCGATTTGTCTCTAGAGGCAATAATGCACTAATATTAAGAGAACTGGTTGAGAGTAAACACCACAATCAGAACTATTGAGATTTACTTCATGTGGCAATGCGTCACAGCAGGTCTGCACTTCTTTTTGGTTAAGTGGAAGAATTATGTGATTACACAAGAAGAACTTGTTCCTGGATCAGCGTTATGTACAGTATCATTCCTAGAAGATTGTTGTTGCCATCCAGTCATAGCCAGTCGTGAAAAGCAGTTCTAGGAACAACAGAATGTCCTATTTGTGTAAATGATGTTAAGCTTAAGGCCTATAGATGAAAAGAAATGTGGCTGGTATTGAACACAATACTTTACAGCAGTGGTTCTCGTATAGTACAGCTTTAGGGCCTAGATTTTACATTGGATATAAATTGGAAACCTTACATGTTCAACAAAATGTCTTTGTGTTTAGAGGTTGAATTTTTTTGTCATTAAATAATAGCTGTATTTATATTAATTTAAAGTCGTGACGTATTGTCAAGTATGGTGACCCATACTCGAAATTGGTGCTCTGCGTTTAACCCATCCAAGTGCACACACACAGCAGTGAGTAGTGAACAAATACACACACACACACACACACCGTGAACACACACCCGGAGCAGTTGGGGGCCATTTATGCTGCGGCGCCCGGGGAGCAGTTGGGGGTTCGGTGCCTTGCTCAAGGGCACCTCAGTCGTGGTATTGAGGGTGGAGAGAGCGCTGTACATTCACTGTTTTTGTATTTATAGTGAGAGTACATAAATAAAAGTAGACCCTTTACAGTTTGTAATGATGTATTACTCTTATTTGTTTGAGCAAAAATGATGGCATATTTTGTTACCACTGTTGATTTGACATTTGATTGCATTGTTTGCTTTAACACAAGGTTTTTGGCTTCAACAACATGTAGATAATATTTTTGTTTTGCTGTCCTCCTAACCATTGGTGATTATATGATTAGTATACTGTAAATGGCATTTTATTAAAATTTGCTGTGTTTTTACACTGTTAACTTATCAAAACTGACCTGCGTTATTATTGTGGTTTGTGGCCCACCATTTGAGACCACAATGCTTTATAGAAGGAAGCTCGAGAAATCCTCTTTGCTAATGTATGAATGTTACTAGGAATTGTTCTTCTGTGTTCGGAAGTAAATATGTTCTTGATAATGAATGAAGTGATTCCCCTTCCCTCAGATCTGTGCACTCCTTTTTGCTATCCTTGACTTCACACTTGACTCAAGTTAAGAGCTTTCTTTATCTTCAAGGTGAAGTTTGGTGGCTTAGTGCAGCAAAGAGAATTAGTTCCTAGCAAGATTTGGCAATAATCACATTGCTTACAAAATTAGTGAATAGGTTCCAGCAGGTGTGAGAAAAAACAACTGCATGTGATTAAAGCAAATCAAGGTCAAGTCTATCGTGTGGCCAGCCGGAGGCATGGTAATAATGATAGAAGTGCTAAAGATTTCCCATATGAAGAACTACAGTAGCGAATGTGTTAGCACTGGCCCTGTATGCAGGACACAAGATGCCTTCAGTGAAGTTTCATTTTGGGCCAATTGGTTATCCTGTCACTTACAGTATATTTCGGGTTCAATACAAGTTAAATGAATAGTTCACACAAAAAAGGAAAATTTGCTAAAAATGTACTCACCCTCAGGTCATCCAAGATGTAGATTAGTTTGTTTCTTCATTGGAACTGATTTGGAGAAATGTAGCATTACATAACTTGCTCACCAATGGATCCCCTGCAGTGAATGGGTGCCGTCAGAATGAGAGTCCAGACAGCTGATAACAACACATCAATAATCCACAAATTATCCACACGAATCCAGTCCATCAGTTAAAATCTTGCAAAACAAAAAGTTGTGTGTTTGTAAGAAACAAATCCACCATTAAGACTCAAACTTATACTACCATTTACAAGCGAAAGCAGACCAAAGCAGTTCTAAACAAATATGTTGGTGGATTTTGATTTTTGAGGACAACAGGTCATTTTTTTCCTGTAAATTTAAGTTCAATTAAATTAAATTTAAGTTCTTTTTACTGTAAATGTAATTTTTTTGTTTAATTTTGTTTAATAATGCTGTGGACTGAGCTTAACATGTTTTGAATATTCATTTAAAAGCCCATGATTTGCAGAATAAGGCCTGAGGTTTTGGAGACTTCTCTCAGGTATTTCTTTATCTCTTTAGGCCATATCTTCTAAGTTGGATATTACACTTTTATCTTCTGCGTTATAAAACAGTAAATAGAGCTAATGTGATTTTTGGAGATTGTGGTTGTGAAATATTTGCATGAAATTAAAATTATGGACTTGTTTTTATAGCCAGACAGAACATTTGTCTAGGAAGTAAGTGAGGTACAGGAATATGTTATTTGATGTGAGCTCCATCCCAAATATAAAATTTCCCTCTCTATATCCATTTTCATCACTCTTTAATTGGTATCCCATTCCCCCATAATGCACAGATGTCATTGTCTTTGCCAGTCATCATTTGGCTAATGCTTCAGAAATACACACATACGCGGACACACACACACACACACACACACACGGCTCAGCCGTCTACCCATTGTCATGGCAACAGCTGCTGAAAGGCAGAAAAGGAGATATGACAGGTTCCTTATCAGCACAGTGAAATATTAAAGCTAGCAAAGATCTGACCCCCCCCCCCCCCCCCCCACCACCACCACCACCACATCCTCTCATCCACCAAAACACTTTCTTCCCAAGCTATTCCATAAACACTTTCTCCTTTCTCTGCTCCTCACTTCACTGTCGTCTTACATTGATTTAAAGCTGGATTGTGTTTGTCCTTTGTCTGTCTCTTTCTCTTTTTCTTTGCACATAATTTTGTTGTCTCAGTCGTGTCCCATTGTGTATTTTCTGCCCATCATGATGGATGAATTCAGTTCCTGATAAGATATTTGTTTCCAGTCAAGATCATTTACCTTCCCTAAACACTTGTGCTTGTGTTTTTTTTTGCTTGTTTGTTTGTTTTTGGCTTTGTTTGATCAACAGAAGCTCTGGTTGGATTTTTGAAGCTCTAGGTTGAACATTGAAATTGTGTAGAAAATGATAAATAAAAAGATGACTGAATCTGTTTGGGTCAAACCGAATGTGTGACATGCAGACGTTTACAGAACTAAAAGATTACAGGGCCTAAGAGAGACCATGCATATTAAAAAACTTTTTGAAATCTTGAAATACACAATGTATTAGAATTTTAACAAAAAACGTTAAAGAAAATATGCATCTAGCAGAAATAGCCATCTTTCATATTTACTTGACTTCAGTTATTCATTTATGGGTTAATGATATTTGTGTCCAGGATAAAGAAAAATCTTTGCAAATGTACAGTAGTTTAAAACATATGTGCTAAGTTAGAAATGTACACTTTGTATTAATGTTGGTTTAATATGGATTTTATATTTCTTTCTAGAATAGTTTACATTTAATGAGTCAAAATATGTGGTGTGCGTATCTTAGTCATTGTTTTCAAACTCAATATTTTAAATGGATTTTACTAGGTAAATCATGTTTATTATTTTATTATTTATTTACACTTATGCATTTTAGCAGATTTATTTGTTTGTTTACAAATATTATGAATAATTCAGGTTGGAATGGTGGCTCATTTGTTAGCACTGTTGTAAATTCAAAATTCATAAATAGCATAACTTACAAGCTTATGGGGAGTCACATCTGAAGTAGCCTTACCTTGCCTTGATACTTTTTTTTGACTGACAATTATTAAAAATTTGATTATAATGATTTATAATTTCAAATCAATGCATGTATGAAATGCGTTTTTTTCATGCACTTTTAAAATAAATTAATAGATTTGCATGGCCAAAATTTTTTTAAAAATTGTTATTGATACATACCACATTCAGTTCACTTCTGCATGTTGCAGTATGAATGGAACAATTCACATCTGACTCACATCTGTTAGCAAATACACTTGTCAGTCCCAAACACTGCCAGTATGAACAGTGCCGAAGTGACACTCTCTAACACTTATAATAATCTCCCGACAGACTCCAGTGCCTCATAGGTAACAGGTTAACATGAAACAGAACTTGGCGACAGTGTCTTTGTTTAGCTGCAGCAACACTTCCCTTTCACACCCACCATCTATCAACAGCTCCAGCCTCACAACGTTTCACACAGCCATCAGATGCCCCAGACCGCTCATTATTGCCCCGTATTTGCTGAGGAAAGGTCTCAATCTTGCTGTATTGTATCTTTTGGTGCAGCTAGTTTTCTGTGAATAAAATCAGTGGAGTTAAACAGTGACTGATGGTTGCCAAGTGGATGTACTGTCTAAAGGGATAGTAAACACAGACGAGCTCCCATGATGCACTGTGGTACTTTCATTGCAGTGGAATTGAGAATAAAATGTGAGGCAGATGACACAGACCCAGGATGATTTAGGGACTTGCCTAAATATCCTGGACACTGTGGTTCTCTAAAATAGGATAAATTCTCCCCTTGAAGGAAGGAAAGAGAATATATGCAAACTGGTCGTTTCACTTGAACTGTTTACTTGTGCTTTTGTTCTGGTGGATATCACTATAAATCAAACATATTTAAGATATTAGAGTGTATATTTTAAAATGGAATCCATTCCTTTGAAAGAAAATCTGAATGTTCAGCATCATTACTACAGTCTTCAGTGTCACATGATTCTTCAGAAATCATTCTTATATGTTAATTCGCTGTTTAAAAGAGTATCTTCTTATCCATGTTGAAAAGCATTGTGCTGCTTAATATTTGTGTCCAAAATGCGATATAGATTTTGATGAATAGAAAGTTCAAAAGAATAGCAATTATTTGAAAATTCATTTGTAACAGTGTAAATATATTTACTGCAATTTTGATCAATTCAAGCCATCTTTGGTCAGTAAAAATATTAACTTCTTTAAAAAGAAAAACATTAAATAAACTCTTACTGACTTCAAACTTTAAAATGGTATTCTGTATGTCAATAGTATTTAATGACACTGTAGATGTTACCAGTCCTTGAGTTTGGAGCTTAGCATTGTCAACAGTAAATAAGGTGAAGCCAGCTAATGTTGTGTTGTGGGTCCATAATTAGTCACATGATATTTATGGCTCAGTTTATTGGCTCAAAAAAAAAAAAACCTGCAGCAGGGAGCAAATGTCAAATTTTTAAGTTGCACCCAATGAGCAACTGTCATTGAGATGCTAACAAAGATGCTAACGGTTAGCTTTCTCCAGACAGGCTATTACAAACCTCCTTTGGGAAGACTAGGTAAGACTGAGTAAATTAGATTAAATATTCAGTAAGTAAGTGGACTAATTGAGTTTTGAAGGTCAAGTTAATTTAATTCAAGACTAATCAAGTTCTTGACATTCACACGGAACACTTTTGCATTTCACTCTGCTGGTTTTCTATTGTTCTCTAAGTAAACACACACTAGACATTTTTAACCACTGCGCTCGCATCTCACATCTCATGTGATGCTCAAGTTCAGAAATGCTTTTCATTTCACTGCCATGCGTCTTCAGCATGGCATTCTGTGTAAATAGCCTCTTCTACTTAACATTAAATTACTGTCTGTCCTTGAATAGGATTCAGAAAAGAACCAAAACTCACAACAACACTGACCAAGCAAATAAATATGGTAAACAAATAGGATAAAAATGACAGATCATTTCCATGTTTTTGCCACAAAATGTTTTTGCTTATCTCTCCCGCTCTCTCTCCTTCACAGATGCACATACAGTTTGCACACACATTAACATACGCGCTAATGATGTTAGCGCTACTCTGACGATTTTATCAGTAACATAGTTTAACAACTTAAAAACTACATGTCTTCTCACAAGCGAGGTAACAATAACAAAAAAGGCAAAACAGGCCTCTAACACAAGCTTGCTCTATTCTTTTTCTATTCTATCTGTTTTCTTTTTATTTATTATCAGAATCAGAATCAGAAAGAGCTTTATTGCCAAGTGTGTTTGCACACACAAGGAATTTGTCTTGGTGTTATGAGCTTCCAGTACAGAAAGTACAAACATAGTGCAGACAACATATAATTAAGGTGATAAAGAACACTAATGAAGAGAATATACAATAATTAAGAATAACAATAGTAATAAAAATAAAAAATATACAGAAAAGAGACTTGACCATAGACAGAACTGTGGATGTGCATGTGTCCTATGTACAGATGAAGGTTTGATGGGTTATTTACAGATGTACAGTACCGGGGTGTGTTATGTGTTGTTAAGGTGGGATACGGCCTGGGGGAAAAAACTGTTCTTGTGTCTGGCTGTTCTGGTGCTCAGTGATCTGTAGCGCCGGCCAGAGGGCAACAGTACAAAGAGAGAGTGAGCTGGGTGTGAGGGGTCCAGAGTGACTTTCTTAGCCCTTTTCCTCACTCTGGAGGTGTAAAGTTCTTGGAGGCTGGGCAGAGGGGCTCCGATAATTCTCTCAGCAGTCCTAACTGTCCGTTGTAGTCTCCTGATGTCTGTTTTGGTAGCTGAACCAAACCAAACAGTTATAGAAGAACATAGGACAGACTCGATGATTGCAGAGTAGAACTGTTTCAGCAGCTCCTGAGGCAGGTTGAACTTCCTTAGCTGGCGGAGGAAATACAGCCTCTGCTGGGCCTTTTTCGCAATCGAGTCAATGTGATTGTCCCACTTCAGGTCCTGAGAGATGGTGGTGCCCAGGAATCTGAATGACTCTACTGAAGTCACAGTGCTGTTCATGATGGTGAGTGGGGGGAGAGCAGGGGGGTTTCTCCTGAAGTCCACTATCATCTCCACAGTTTTGAGCGTGTTCAGCTCCAGGTTGTTAAGACTGCACCAGACAGCCAGCTGCTCAACTTCCTGTCTGTAAGCAGACTCGTCACCGTCCTTGATGAGGCCTATGACTGTAGTGTCGTCCGCAAACTTCAGGAGCTTGACAGAGGGGTCCTTTGATGTGCAGTCATTCGTGTAGAGGGAGAAGAGCAGTGGGGAGAGAACGCAACCCTGAGGGGCGCCAGTGCTGATGGTGAGAGTCCTGGATGTGAGTTTGCCCAGCCTCACTAGCTGCTGCCTGTCTGTCAGGAAGCTGGTGATCCACTGACAGATGGAGGAGGGCACAGAGAGCTGTCTCAGTTTGTCTGAGAGAAGGTCAGGGATGATGGTATTGAAGGCCGAGCTGAAGTCCACAAATAAGATCCTTGCATAATTCCCAGGTTTGTCAAGGTGTTGCAGGATGTAATGCAGTCCCATATTGACAGCGTCATCCACAGACCTGTTTGCTCTATAGGCAAACTGAAGAGGATCCAGCAAGGGTCTAGTGATGTCCTTCAGGTAGGCCAGGACCAGTCTCTCAAGTGACTTCATGACCACAGACGTGAGTGCGACAGGTCTGTAGTCATTAAGTCCAGTGATTTTGGGCTTTTTGGGGACGGGAATGATGGTGGAGCGTTTGAAGCAGCGGGGAACTTCACACAGCTCCAGAGATCTGTTGAAGATTTGTGTAAAGATGGGGGCCAATTGGTCAGCACAGACTTTTAGACAGGCAGGTGAAATACCGTCTGGTCCTGAAGCTTTCCTAGATTTCTGTTTTCTGAAGACCCGGTTCACATCCTCTACACAGACTTTAAACGCAGGTAGAATGGTGGGGGAGGGAGTAAGGGGGGTTGCAGGGGGGGAAGGTGAATGTGTGAAGTGCAGATCAGAGCGGGTACTGGGTGTCAATCTGGCCTTTTCAAATCTGCAGTAAAACACATTGAGATCGTCAGCCAGTTGTTGATTCTCTGCAGACTGTGGGGGTGGTGTCTTGTACATGGTGATGTTCCTCAGACCAGTCCATACCGACGCCGGATCGTTGGCTGAAAGTTCTTTTTTCAACTTCTCAGAGTAGTTCTTTTTAGCCACTCTGATCTCCTTTGTTAGTCTGTTCCTGGCCTGGTTATACAAGATTTTATCCCCACTTCTGTAAGCGTCCTCTTTGGCCTGACGAAGCTGTTTGAGTTTCCCAGTAAACCACGGTTTATCATTATTGAATGATAAGAATGTCCTGGTGGGGATGCATATATCCTCACAGAAACTGATATATGATGTTACAGTCTCTGTGAGTTCATCCAGATCGGTGGCAGCGGCTTCAAAAACACTCCAATCAGTGAGGTCAAAACAAGCTTTTAAATCTTGCTCTGCTTCATTAGTCCATCTTTTAACAGTTCTTAATACGGGCTTAGAAGATTTGAGTTTTTGCCTTTAGGTCGGTATGAGATGAACCAAACAGTGATCAGAGAGCCCCAGAGCTGCCCGTGGGACAGAGTGATATGCATCCTTAATTATTGTGTAACAATGATCCAATATATTACTGTCTCTGGTGGGACATGTAACGTGCTGTCTGTATTTTGGCAGTTCGCGGGAGAGATTTGCTTTATTAAAATCTCCAAGAATGATTAAAAAAGAGTCCGGGTACCTTTGCTCTGTTTCAGATATTTGTTCAGCCAGCTGTTGCATCGCGGCGCTCACGCACGCGTCCGGAGGCACGTACACATTCACGAGAATGAAGGAGGAAAACTCTCGGGGTGAATAGAACGGCTTACAGTTTATGAAGAAGGCCTCCAAATTAGGAGAACACATCTTCTTCAGAGTTGTTACATCTGAACACCAACCTTCATTTATGTAGAAACATAGTCCACCACCTCTCGTTTTCCCCGTTAGCGCCGTGATGCGGTCTGATCTGAACAGCTGATATCCCGGCAAATGAAGCATGTTATCCGGGATGTTTTCACTCAGCCAGGTTTCAGTGAAGCACAATGCAGCAGAGTTTGAAAAGTCCTTATTTGTGTGGGTGAGGAGAAGTAGTTCATCCATTTTGTTAGGAAGGGATCGGAGATTCGCTAGATGAATGCTTGGGAGCGCAGTTCGGAAGCCGCGTTCGCGGAGTTTAACCAGCGCGCCGGCGCGCTTCCCTCTTTTCCGTCTGAGCGCGCGTTTGACTAGGAACGCGCGCTCAGACGGAATTTAAATTTATTTTAAATTTTATATAATTTAAAATAAAAACAAACCAACCTTGCTACGTGTACTGTGTTACGCTAACTGAGAATTGTTATAGCACTTGCATATCATTGCTCTTTTGTTGATTTTGATTGCTTCCATTGTTCTCTTTTGTAAGTCACTTTGGATAAAGAGACATTGCTGCCTTTTGAGAGGCGCACAGACTTACAGTAGGGAATCTCTCCCTCTCTCTCTCTCTCCCTCTCTCTCTCTCTCTCTCTCTCTCTCATAAGTTATTAACTGCTATCAATGGCTCAAGTTACTAGGTTTAAAATGACATTTTGGAATTAGCAACAGAGGCGTTGGATGAGATGCGGAAGAAATAATCCCACTCACAATGACATTTTAAGTACAAAAACTGGACAAATGCCTTGAAATATATCATCAGATCGATGTCTTCAGTTGTGGTAACCGACCGTAGTTTAAGCAGAATAACTGACTTCGGTCCATGTGCATTATTTTCTAAGAATTCAACGGCCCGTCATCAATTATTCCTTACTTCATGAACATGCTTGCTTGTATATGCACGCAATGTTCATTCATTTCCCAATCAATCTTTTATTTGTTCAATCTTCAGAGTATATTTACACTGTTTTAGAGTGCTGCCGTATTCCTAGTTACGATCTCCAATACACATCCAGTATCTTTTAATTGAATTTCCTACACATAATTTTAGGTCTTACTCTTTAAAACCAACTCCAGTAACAGGCATATACACAGAAAGGGAAAAGTATTCTCAGAGTTTCTCAAACAGGCCATCTTTCCCTCCAGTTCTCTTCACATCCTCTGGACAGTTATTTGATTGTTTGCAGTTAGGAGTTCCCTGGTGTGAACCAGTGGTCCCTGTCTTCTGCATGAGTCAGCAAAACGCTATCGAGTGAGCAATTACTTCGGTCTATAAAGTTAATAAGGGGAATATTTAAATCACAACAGTGGAGGTGCCAAGATATTTGTTTGTGATTGGTAATAAACAGAGTGTGGTGTTGATGCGTGATTAACAACATGTATTTAATGGCATTAAATGTATTACAAGACATGAACCACCACAGAAGCCGGTTAGATCCTCTTTTTGAGCTCTCGTAAATGCTGCACTTGACTTATCACCACAAAATGTCAAGTACATGCCACTACTAGATCTGAGGAATGAGATAGGACTTAAAGATGTTTATCTGATCACACAGAGCTGTAGTTATCGCTAGATGCATTTGGTTTTTTAGACGTTTGAGATTATCAGAAAGCATAACAAATATCATCCAAACCACAAAAGACACAAATTGTCCAGTAAAAATTAGTGAGGTCTGGGGTGGGGTTAAGAATTGTGCTATAATAACCCCACATGCAACTCATTATGTAGGCTACACTAAACACTTTAAAAGAGACAGACAGATGCTTTCTCTGTTTTGGTGGAATGAGCATTATTAAATTATATCATATTGCACCATTACTATTGGTTAGGGGTGTATCATTTTATCAGTTGTTTATTATTCCTTCAACAATACATAGGCCTATTACAGTTATAGTTTTCATGAATAACCATTGCTATATAGACTAAGTTTGCCTAGTGCTCTTATGAATGTTGTTAATCATGAGCATGACTTAACTACAGAAAATTTAACTACAGTACTCAATGAAATAGCATAGACTTCTTCATGGCTAGTATTTGCTTTTTTTTTTTTTTTTCATTCTGTAACCTACTTGTTCTACAGATCTCTGCACTAGTGTTATACAGTATGCTACTGTTTTGATAGCATTGATTAAGTTTCTGACAGACAATATTTTTTTTGCCTTACCGAATGTGGTATGCTGTCAGCAATAACATGTCCGTGGGCTCTTTTGATTACTGTCAGTTTAAGTGCCGGCGATCATTGCGGTGTTGCCAGATATTGCTATGAAAACAAATAAAAAAATGAAAAATAAATAAAAAGCTTATCCAAAATTAGTTCAAATCTTTTGTAAATAAAATAAAATAAAGATATCGCTAACCCTAAACTTACCATTTTTTTAAAAACTTGTTAAAGTGTCAAAGTAAGTAGAAAAGACAAGTCCAAAAATGCTTACTCGTAAGTCAGAAGCCTCGTTCACTCTGGAAGCGTCTCACAGCAATAATTTTCATACCACTGATGCTAAACATTCTTGCAAACTGTCTGAATTTAATTTATATATATACACACACACACACACACACACACACACTCATATGAAGAGTTTTAAACAGCAGATTAGTCATTTAGAGAACAAATTTTACTTTTGAACATGAAAAATGTACAGGTACAGACCTCTGTGATCTCATAGCTGGCTACAAACCATTGTCACTGTATTCTGTGTAAAACAGTATAAAATCCTTTAAAGGTGTCCTTTAAAAATGTAATTTAAATAATTTTTTTTTTTTTTTTATTTTTTTTTTTACTATCCCTTTAAGTCAGCCAGCCATTTTTTTTTAGCTTCTCAACTTCTCAGCATCAGACTGTGGTTGAATATCAGACGTGAGGTCTCAGCTGTAGGCAGACAACCGTGAAAGTCTCTTAGCCACGGCTGCTTCAGTCAGGTATTATAAACATCACGCTCCATTTTTCCCATACCTGGGGCGTACACCTCAGATCGCAATCTAGCCCAGACCGCAGTGCTGCAGAACAGTATACGCTGGCCTTTTTGCTGTCGACCGGCATGTACACCATTTTAAACCTCCTACTGCTGCCACACTGAGGTCTGGTCTCTCTCAGTGACCCATTTGAGCATTACAGCCTGGTGATTGCGAACCAATTTATAAGCCCTCCTCCTGCGGCCATAGCCCCTCTTTTGAGACATGTAGATTACCTTCAGAGGTACATTTTAGAGGACTTTTTTCCCCATAATACAGATATATATAGATCCACAATTCCTAGCCTGTCCTGCACATAGAACATGTATGCTTCATTTGCATTTATTTGGACTCTAAGCAACAGAGAAGGTGGTAACGTTTGCTATCTATGTATACTTTAGTTTTAATTGTTGTTTATCTTTGTGCTCAAAAAGTATTCTCGTAGCTTCATAAAATGAAGGTTGAACCACTGATGTCACATGGACTATTTTAACAATGTCCTTACTACATTTCTGGGCCTTGAACATGCCAGTTGCGTTGCTGTCTATGCAGGGTCAAAAAGCTCTCGGATTTCATCAAAAAAGGTCTTATGGGTTTGGAACAACATGAGGGTGAGTCATTTTTGTGTGAATTATCCCTTTAAACCATCTGCAACCTAAACAATTACATGTAAACATTATTTTTTTTAGCCTGCCTGTACTTTGGTATTTAAATAAATATATATTTTTGAAATACTTTTTTGAATTGAATGCTCTCAAACAAATAAACAGTTATAACTGTCATCAGGTCTTATTTCAATTTCTTTTTGGAGAAATTGTCATGCTTTGATTGGTATGGTTGACAGAAGACAGTAATAGCTCAACTGACCGTCTGCACAACATTTTAATATCCAAAGATTGAACTCAGTAATACATGTGGGTTGTGATATATATATATATATAGTGTGCATGACTGGGGTATTTATAGCTTTTATACATCATCTGTACCTTCTTTATAGATTCCTTTTTCTTTCATTTTCTCACTTAAACAGTCTTTAGAGTACGGTCATTTCTTTCTCCTGCTGTGAAAATTTCTGCATCTAGGATCTCATTATCACATCTGAAAATGTACAGCTTGCAGTTCCAACTTTGTTCCACTTGTGATGATATGATCAGAAATAGATTAAGCAATCTGCAGTCATCTTGGTACCAGAGAAAATTTGACTAACCTAAACTGTACAATGCAAAACTTTAGCAGTGAAGCCCACTGTTTATTGCATTTGTCCCACCTCATGTATTACAGCAGATTACTTTAGTTTTTTTCACTCTTTGGAGTCCTTGGTTTGGGCATTTTAAGTCATTTTAATTCATTATTTATTAGTCATTTTTCCCATTGACAGTTTGAGGGATTGGGATTATATTGATGTAAATTTATGTTCTACTGCAAAATGAATTGTTGTCTATTGCTGTGCTTTAAATTTCTCATAATTTCTTTTGAAATTCCACATAAAGAGTAGGAATATACATGGCAAGGTGCTGGAAAAATTAACTGTATGAAAGTTAAGGAGCCATGAAATTAAATACTCTGATTTTCTCTCTATGTTCACAGCTCATTGAGACGGATGCTCTCTATTTTCAAAATGCAAAAGCTTTGGGTCTGAAATGACATAAACACTGTTAGGTGATGTCCATTTCATGTTTACAACCATAGGTTTCACACTTTTTTTGTAATTATTAGTTAATAATTACCAAGTAATTACTGCTCTTGTTCTTGTGTCTCATCCATCTCGTTGCTTATGTGATTACCTTCTATCAAACTATATTTTATTCAACAGTAATGCCCTGATGTCTGCACCTATTTAATAGGACAGAAACATTATTTCATGCTATAATATTTTTAGAATTAGTCACAAGTAATCTCTAATTACACCATAACTGTACATTAGAACAATGTAAAGCTATGTTATTCATCACATCGACATTAATCACAGCGTAGAGGTTAATTAAAAAAAACAGCTGCGTTGATGCATCAAACAAGTAGCTGTTGGTTGCTGAGATGAAATATTTATTAATCTGTTAATCAACTGATTAAGATTCAAGCTCATTTTCAAATGCACTAATTATTTTGTTATTGCTTACAGTTGAGAGAAGTGAGCTTTTCGTAGTGCTAATTCAATTTATTCCCATTCGTGGCTGATGATTAATGGAGCGAGGTGGCTAAAATCTATCGCACGTGTGGAGGTGATTATTGCATTATGTACTTCTGAATAAACGCAAGGTCAGTGGAGCCCCATGGCAGCTCTTTATTCCCACTGCCATCTTTCATTTGCACAACATGGGTTCATTGCCACCCTAGTATCGTGTTTAGACCTTGGGGGAATTAAGGAAGAAGATAGAGATTAAGTGTTTGTCAGGAATAATTAATAAAGAGGATATGGTGCCTGGCTGATTTTTTGTTGTTATTGTTATTGAATATATCTAGTGTGACAGTGAGGATATCTCGCCAAGACACAAAGTTTCGTAGTTAGGGAAAGTCGAAGTAAAATAAGAAACTATATTTTACAGACACAGAGCCTATAGTGGGAAAGGCCACTTGAGATGACCCCTACCACTTATTTCAAAGAGAACCTTGGAACAGATTGGAGAACATCCATCTGCTCATGATTGAAGGCAATAAGAGATTTTCTCACAGAGAGTTACTCACAAAAAGCTTTTTATATCTTCCGGATATGTCCTTTTTAGTTTTCTATTTTCTTTTGAAAGGTGCACTCAGTCATTTTGTCCTCACTAAAAACATTTTACATAACAAAAATATTACTTTTGACAAACATTAAAATAATATGCACTCCCATTAGATGAACAGTTGAATCAGATAAGCAGCCTAGTAAAAGCTGTTTTATTTTACATGGAGAGGTTCTCCTTGTGAGGATGGCTATTTAGATTAATTTTGGCTAGTTGCACATAGCGGATATCGACAGTACAAAGCCATTTGAAAGCAATTGGTTTTGCATGATGCTACATCCACAGCACTAGGTGTCAGTATATGTCCAAGAAGCCATATTGACCAGTGCAACTTAAAATGTAAAATTTTCACTAGACTAGCAAATATTTTACAGGTCGAAAATAAATTTGTGCTAAAGGTTATGTTGTCAGATTAGGTATGACACCCATGCAAACATTTCCTTCAGAAGGAGATAAATACTCCAAGGTGGTTCGTACGCAGGTAGTGGCTGCAAGGGGACTGTTTGCTGAGAGAGCGCTCTCTTTCTCCCTCTGGGGAAAGGCTTCATTCCTGCAGCAAAATGAATGGCCAGAGAATATAGATTTCTCTAAATGATCCAACACTCTTCACCCAGAGAGCAGCTATCAGCTCTCACTGCACCTGACACTGGAGCTTCAAATCATGGCTTTCCAAGCAGAAGGACTCTCCCTGTGATTAAAGACATGTTTAGTGCTCTGAAATATGACCCCTGTATCATTCTCAATCTCTAAGAGTATGAATAGTGAGAGAACTGTGACACGAGAGGCTTTAGAGGAGTGATAAAGAAAAGCTGTCTGTTCCCTACAGGGTCCTCTCATACTACAAAGTATTTGTCATTGTTTCGTAATGCAGAGTAGTTATGCAAATACCGCACCCTATTGACGATTTTTTTGGAGTGGAGAGCTGTATGCCTTGTGTTTAAGTGAAATTTTCAATTAGGCTTCTTTGCTAGGAAATGGAGTGAGATTAGTAGTCATTTGGTTGCTTTGCAGCAACTAAACCAGTCTTTTGCTAGCTCCAAGTAGTCCAAGGATGTCCAATCCTGTTCCTTGAAGGCCAGTGTCTTGCAGAATAGCCTGAAGACCTTGCTAGTTCCAGTGTGTTTACTTAGGATAGGAGCTAATTTCTGCAGTATGCATAATGGCACTCCAGGAACAGGATTGGACATCCCTGAAATGGTAACTGACTTTCCCACCAAACTAACTTACAGTTCAGTCCCCCTGGAGAAACCTTGGGTTGCTCCTTGTTGGGTTCAAACTAATAAACCTTTGGCTACAACACCAGATATTTAACCAAGTAGAAACTCACTGAGTGGCAAGAGGCACTTATTGGTTATTCAGGGGGCCACCATTAGGATTACTAATTATTCCCTTACTGGGTTACTCAATAGGTCCGTTGCAAGCTAGGTCAATCAGTCTGCATTCATACCCCCCCCCCCCCCCCCCCCCCCCCACATCTTTTGCACTTCAGGATCAGTATCTGCCTCTGATGTGAGTGCCTGTTGACTCTGAGCCATCTTTCCACTCTGCAGGGCCGATACTTTGTATTTATGCCCTAACGATGGCATAATCAATTTAAGAGTTTGTCTTGGGTCATTATTACCTGCTGCAGAGCCATCTGTTGGCAAGGTCTGAGGCAAATGGCTGCCAGGTAACTGGAGCACTGAAGTGGATTGAAATGCGGGGGTCTGTAGCACGGGGCAAGAGTAGAAGGGGTTGGGGGAGGGTGCCCACTAACCAGATGGTCAGGGACGCCAGTCTCCTCACATTGCCAAATGGCCTTGAACATATTTAAGAGTACATTCTCAAAATATAAATAATCCCTTCAGTCTATTTAAGTAGGAGCTATTTTAGTGATAGGTTGCAACTCCTGGGGTGAAAATGCAGCTCTTAAAGGGAATTTTTGGAGCAAATGTTGTGTTGTACTACTGTTGGAAAATTTGAAATGGCGCACTTCATACCATTCCTAAAGTACTAACATCAAACTTGAGAGATAGATAAGGTGCAAATAGGCATTGCAGTCAATACCTGAGTAGGTTGAGTCGGAGTCAAGACAGAGACCTGAAAAGCATCTAAAAAATTCAGACACAATAAGTATGCTTTCCTTTGGGGTTAACGATACCATTTTCTTTTTTTTGCCGCATCAGTGTTACATGAACCGCTGAAGTCATGGCATGATAGCTGAGAGCAGATCCGGGGTCAAGATTGAGTCTAAATGCACCCAATTCTTAAAAAAAAAAAAAAAAAAACAAGACCATGAAAATATGTTAGACTTGAGTCTCGTCTCATCCAATCTTGAGTATGACAACACTGGTACCAATTCATTTTAGACCATTAAAGGGTATATTAAGCGTAAATTTTAATGTACTGCCCCAGTTTTACACCTAAAGGTAAAGTGTAACTTTTTTTCCCTTTCTGAGTATGTTGCTTTCCAAAATATTTGATTCTGACTGGTCAAGTGTGGCAATGAACAGGAACATATTTTTTGCATAACAAGTGCTAAACTGTATATTTGAATCTTCCATGGTGACATACTGTGAAAATATAAATATATATATATATATATATATATTGCTTGGAAGGGGGAGGAAATGAAAAGAATCACAAAGATATGGACAGTAGAAAAGTTATATAGGGCTCTATGATGTGGAATCCAGTCATAAAAACTGAATTTATTGTATAAAATGGAATGTCACATAATTTGCCAAATTTTGGATGGATAAATCAAAAGTTGGTCATTACACTTAAAGGGTTAGTTCACCCCAAAATAAAAATGTTGTCATTAATTACTCACCCTCATGTCGTTCCAAATCCATAAGACCTTCGTTCATCTTCGGAACACAAATTAAGTCTTGATGAAATCTGAGAGCTCTCAAACCCTCCATAGAAATCAATGTAACTGAAATGTTCCCAGGACCAGAAACGTAGTAAATACCTCGGTAAAACAGTCCATGTGACATCAGTGGCTCAACTTCAGTTTTGCGACGCTACAAGAATACTTTTTTTTGCGCAAAGAAAACAAAAATAAAATAATTTACTCAACCATTCTTCTCCCCCAAGTTACATCGTCCGCCATTTTAGAGAGTATCACAATGCATTCGCATACTTTCGCCCATGCGTAAACAATGCTTAATACGCAGATAACGTTCATTCGTGCATTTTCCCCCTGAACGTAAACAACGCTGATTATGTAAAATACGTTCTGAGGTACTCTCCAAAATGGCGAACGATGTAACTCAGGCGTGAAGTATGGTTGAGTAAATTGTTATTTAAGTTTTCTTTGCGCAAAAAAAAAAAAAGTATTCTCGTAACGTCGCAAAACTGAAGTTGAGCCACTGATGTCTCATGGACTGTTTTACCAATATATTTACTATGTTTCTGGACCTGGGAACATTTCACGTTTCAGTTGTGTTGCTCTCTATGGAGTGTCTGATAGCTCTCCTATTTCATCAAAAACATCTTAATTACATTAAACTGTACAGAAATTGAAATCTACATACTATACATACATACACACTATACTCATAGTCACGCAATGCTGATGTTGTTAATTCGAGAATAAAGTATAACAATAATAATACTTTGCACGGTTTGATGTGATATGAGCTAACCGATCTTCAATTAAATCACTCGATTAAATCACCATTGGTAGCCCGATTTATGGTAATGCTTTTTTCCCTCAGTTGGTCAGAACAAACGTGACTGACTTGTAACTTGCTTGTTCAGATGACAATATCAGGTTAAAATTCTTATTTGGGTCATATATTCCAAGACATAGACTAATCTGTGATTGCGAAGTACAGTAAATATCCACACCGGTGCGGTGACTGACTGCCACACATTCACATCAAAACATTAGATTCATCTGCGCTGGAGCTGTGCCAGAGTACAACCCCACGCAAGCAAGATAATTACGCATGTAACTGCAATTCAATGTTTTCAAACATAGATGGCGATAAAGAGCAAAACTTACGGACTGCAGCTTTAATAAAAATGTATGTAACCATTAAAAGAGAACCCAGAAAAAAATAAAACATAAAAAATGGAATTTGAAAGAAAATAAAGCAACATTTGGGGAACAATAAAACAGATTTCATTGGGCCCTAGTTAAAACATGGAAAACATATGTGACCCTGCACCACAAAACCAGTCATAAGGGTAATTTTTTTTCGAAATTGAGATTTATACATCATCTGAAAGCTGAATAAATAATCTTTCCATTGGTGTGATTGTTAGGATAGGACAATATTTGGCCGAGCTACAACTATTTAAATATCTGCAATCTGAGGGTGTAAAAAAATCTAAATATTGAGAAAATCACCTTTAAAGTTGTCAAATGAAGTTCTTAGCAATGCATATTACTAATCAAAAATTAAGTTTTGATATATTTTCAGTAGGAAATTTACAAAATATATACATGGAACATGATCTTTACTTAATGTCCTAATGATTTTTGGCATAAAAGAAAAATCAACCATTTTTGACCCATACAGTGTATTTTTGGCTAGTGCTACAAATATACCCCAGCGACTTAAGACTGGTTTTGTGGTCCAGGGTCACATATTACACTGTAGATAAACATATTAGCTAATGAGTGCAACTTGTATTAAAGATTTTATCATAAATTTTAATCTAATCTGTAGCTTGGGTAATCTAGCTAATGTAGGATAGTAAAATCTTTTGACCTCAAATCAATTTTTCATGTACAGATGTGTCTTTTTCAAGTAGCTGTGTTAAGTACATTTATTTACATAATTAAAAGAAAATAAATACATGCAATGGGTGTAAAATTTCATAAGATGTTTGAAAGACATTGATGTTTTGGGTTGGGCTGTCTCGCCTCCTCTGGTTAGCCTCAGACAATTCTGGGACACGTACTGTATGCTCTGACTGGAAGACACATGAGCTCACCCGATCACTTCATCAGACCCCTGAAACTCCAGTCACCAGTGAGCTCCGTGAGATGACGGCCAATTACACCTGCCCAACACATCACATCAGAGTCAACAGCCTGTGTGTCATGTCCGTCATGTGTCTGCGTACTTCTGTCTTTGTGCATGATTGCTAGAGAGTATGATATCTTTTTGTTATAAATAAATAAATAAAAATAAAAAATCCCTAGAGGTTGGTCTTGCTGAATCAAAAGCCCCTTCATTATTCCTGTATGTGTTTGCCAGTGATGTTTGACAGACTCTGTGCCCATCCATCAGTGTGTTACAGATAGGAAGGACCTCATTTGCACCAAAAGGTGACTTCTGTTTGTGACAGTATAGGAAGATAATGACTAATCTGTGTACACAGGAACAGCGGTGTGGTTTTGCCTATATATAGACACTCTCTCCTTGGCTCTGAGTGACTTTAAAGAAAAGGTATCTTGATAAGATGTGAGGCCTTGGGGAATGTAGGCTATGCAAGTGCTGTCCTCTTTGATCACTGGTCTATGATCATTAAATATTCAGAGGTGATGTCAGTTGTCGAATTGGACTGGATCGGGCTAAACTATGGAAGCCTCTTATGTTTGTCTTCATTTTTGCCTTCTGGTTAGATGAATCAACATTTGAACTAAATTTGTGTGATAAACCAGGCTGGATGCCAACTTAGACATCCAGTCTCTGATTATAGGCTTATTTTGACTTAATGACGGTATTGCAAATACTAAACCGTATATGTGGACTAGTTTCTTCTCAGAGATGATACAATTCATGTTCATGTTTTGTATCGCCATTTAATGTGCCAGTGTCAATTTGTCACAAATGACAAAGATCAAACACTCTCTAAATCATGTTGAGAAGCGACCGCAGTGTGTTCTTCGGTGGATGACTTAGCCAAGAATACGACCTTCAGATTAAATGGGATTCAAGGTCGCCGTTTCATTGTTTGGTCAATCATGTTTGAGCTTGTCATTCTGCAAATTGGGGCGGATGGCGGTTTGTGCTCTCTGATAGCTAGACGTACTGCTTACATTCAGAGATCACTTTACTTGATTGTAGACCTGTCATAATCTTTCAGCGTTTGGACACATGCATACTGTGTATGTAATGTGTAGTGTGTATGTATTTGTGTGGGTATATCTGTGTATGAAATGTATATTATTTGCAGAAATATACTATCAAAAATATTATATAGCCTACCATATTGACCCGAATATAAGACGATGTTTTTTTTTCTTGGAAATACATCTGAAAAAAAAAAAAAATCGCGGTCATCTTATATTCAGAGACTAGACATTGACGTAATACACCCACAACAATAGGTGGTGCCAAATACGCGTAAATACGCAATGTAATGTGTGTTGTAAAAGATCGCGAGTGAAAACAAAAGAAAAATAAATTGTCGTGATGGGATCAGACTTCCTCTGTAAGTGATTTTAAAACGTAAGACAGTATGCAGATTTGAAGACTACAATACGATTTCACTTCTACTGTTAATACAATTTTGGTAGGCTACTACGAGATGGATAGCCTAATTGTTGTATAATTCAAATGGGCTATCTGTTATTTTTATGGTTTATCAAATATTGTATATTTTTAAATGTGATTCTTGGTTCATTTTACCAGTATTTACCTTTCAAAACAAAAAATAAAACAGGAAAAATATGCAATATGAAAATAATTTAAGAAAGAAATGCTGTTTTTTCTCAGTAAAAAACAAGATTTGGTTTTCAAAAAGCCTTTTTGAAAACCTGGAAAAGGTTTATATTCTGGGTCAATATGGTACTTAATTTATATTTGTTATAATTTTATTATCATTTATTTATTTTTAGTTATAATTTGAATTTTTTATGGAAAGTTATTCAAGTTGTTTATCTTCAATTTTATGGTACAGCTATGGAAAATAAATATCTGTTATAATTCAAGTTCTAAATTCATTTAAAGATTGTCTTCAAGTTCACGTTTTTCATGTGTAGGAACAGATAAGCATAGAATCAATACACATCCTTTGAAAAGGACAGTGCATCATAACACAATTAATCCTGCATGAGCCTGTGGTTTCCAGGAAATAGGGTTAACCAGCAATCTATACATGCTTTGCATCTCTGTTGAAGCGCTGTCTTTGAGCACTTCAAACGAGACAGCCGAAGGCTTTTGATTTTTTTTTTTTCTTTACATTGTACATTACTTTGCCTTGATAAATTATTCTGTTTAGCAACTGCACAGTACCAGATAAACAGACTAAATACTTTTAATCTTTTCTTTTGAAGTTGTATGCACATGTTGTCATTTCTAAGGGCAAATTCTTGGCCCTAGCCGGATGAGGTATATTTGACAACCCAGCTCTCGTCCTTTTGTGCCCCATGATACTAATTAGCTAAACAATGGCTTCTTACTGTTTGTTTTTCAAGGAACACTTGGCGTCGACAATATCCTATAAAACCTTAAGTCCAGAAGTGCATCTTCTCAAATTCCCAGTTTAAATCTCTGTTTATAATAGGGACCTATGGGAGAAAGTGGAAAAGCTTTGAGTCTCTGGATCACCTGGTCTTAGATAGAGGTTGTGCTTTATGCTCCAGTTTACCGTGCTATTGATTTACACCAGCAAAAGAGGATGTTTGTTCGTTTCCGCCACCGCCATTAACTGCCCAGTGCCTCCTTCTTTTTTCTGCATTTCATAGAATTTTAATGAACGCCAGTCTAATTCCGGCTTTAATGATCTGAGTGCTTTTTAGCAAATGTTTCCAATCCAGCGTTTCAGCCAATATGGCCAGATACAATATCTCTGTGTGTAGTTTAGTGTGATAGATGTCCTCAATAACCCTGATTTTGCTTTTGAGTCGTTCAAAAGAATGCTCCCTGTGTGTTTCCTCTTCTTCATGGGGAACGTAATGGACGTGGGTAATTGATTGGATGCTTGGGGGCTGATGTGTTTTTGCAACAAGTGATTCGTCTTATTGATTTGGCTTTATCTTCATTGCTTCGGTATCCGTCTTACCTGTGCGCATTGATCTTAATACACAAATAATGCTTTATTCAGACTTACCGCTGGGCAGCATTAGTTTCACTGGTGCTTTCCTTCATTTTAAAGAATGGTGAACAGAGTAATGCAACAGTACCGGTTTTATCTTTCAGTGCACCTTTTCAGAGTGATCCCATTACTATATCTATGTATTCAAGTTACATTTACATGCGCATTTTCATAAACAGTAAAACACAATATAAAATGTTTTGACAGCACTTCTACTTTAAATATGCATTTATGAGAGGTACACATACTGTATAAGCAATAAGGTACGAGAGGCTGTGCTGAATTGTGAATAAGTCAGGGCTGAAGGGTGTTGTTAGGCACAACGAAAATTACTTTTATATAACAGTTACCACACAATACAAATATTAAACCCAAAAATGTATGTATTGATAGCAGTCCTTCCAGAGATGTTCACAAGTCTTTAACTTGGAGTGCGAGTCAAGTCTGAAGCCTTTAACCTGGTTTCCAAGTCAAGTCTGAAGTCTTTGTCGCTGGAGTCTGAGTCAAGTCTCAAGTCATTTAATGGCTCACTAAAAAAAATCCCATTCAGAATCCTCATGTATTGAAATCTTCCTATTTATGAAGCCGTTTTATAGGCTAAAGACAAAATATATGATCTGCTTTGTAAAAAAAAATAAGTGTTAAGATATAAGGTTAATGTACATCCAGCCTGTTACTTATGTTTTAATCCATTACCATATTCAAAACAGTTTTTCTGTAATCAAATTCTATAATAAGAGTATGATCTGAACGCAGGAGAAAAATCAGCATGACTTTTAATGTAGCCATCGACCAAGAAACAGGGAATACAGGGGTGAGACAATCAATACCGGAACTCCGAATAATGGACAGACAGGAACTTAAATACTACTCAAATTAAACAAGATAACTAAACACAGCTGGACAGAAATTAACCAATAATGAGCAGGAACTACCAAATAAGGACAGGACAGGAACACAACGGGAACACACGTGACATATATATCCCCCCTAATATCATCACCACCCCGTCCCTGATTCGCCGCCCTTCACCAGGCTCCCGACGGGAGTGGGTGTGCGAGAGAGGAGGGGCGCTGAAGATGGAAAGGTTTGGCGGCGTGTGATGAGACACACCTGAATCGAATAGGGCCTCATCACCGCCGCCGTTTAAATGCTGAGCGCGCCTCTCCTCGAGAGACCGGTCTCTTCCCCGTGCATGCACGCTGGTGGGAAGTACCCACCGCCGCCAGAGACGCGAGCCGCCGGACCCGCAGTCCGGTTGATACCGCACCCGTGGTACGGCCGTCGGGCCAGGATGCCGGGCCGTGGAATCCCGTCGAGCTTCCGAGGATTAGGAGGTAGACAAAGCCACTAAAGAAGCCGCCGTCCCCCACGCCCCGGACCTCCAGACGGGAGCGCGTGTGGCCACCGGACTCCGCCCCTTTCCTGGACCCTTCCTTCTCGAACACCGCCCCTCCTTCACGATCCCCGCAGCAAGGCGAGGACACCAGATTCCCCGTTTATTTTGGACACTTTTTTCCCCTTGGACACTTATTTTGATATTTTTGTTTAATAAAAACCTCTCCGAGGACTGACGCCACGCCCACTGTGTCTGTCGTTTGCTCTTCCCGCCACTATATATATATATATGCTGGAACCACACTTTATGTATGAATACCTGCCAGCAGGACCTGGTTTGGTCAGCTGTCTGTTCTGGTATGTATTAGAAAATTCCCCTCAGTACTTCAAATAATATCTAATTTGTCACAATACTTTTTCTTTCAATTTCCCCTTACATAAAACATGCATAAGTGTTGTCTTAACAAAAATTGCTGGAGGGAGTCACCAGTAAAGCAATATTTAAACCCTAACAGTCACATTGCGGATCAGAGAAAACACACATCTGCTCCAATATCACTATGGGCTTGTCTGACCTCCTGGAAATGCCTGTATATTTTAGAATTTAATGTGAATGAGACCTGTGAGACATGTAGCATGTACCCCTGAGGATGCATATTTTATTCATATGTCACTATGAAAATAGTGATTTTCTATGGTGTCTTGGGCCCAGTGATGCTTTCTGTGGCATGGCCTATTTCTGCCTCGGGTTTAGGTCGTGTTTCACCTTGTATGAATTCAGAATTGTCTTTGTAGGGTAATGACGGCACATCTCTTTAAGTTTTGGCAGTATATAGCTCTGGGAAGCTTCCGAATTCAGATCCATCAGCTCTGACATTGTAAAACCCATCGTCCTCTCTGCACAAACGATGGTGATTTCCAAAATATTTCTATGATCAAACTTTTTGTACCTGAAGTGTTTTGTGAGGTGCTGTATGAGGATGGAAGATATCCGTTTTTATTAGCTGCAAACGTATTCTTTTGGACCTATGCTTGTTGGCTCTGTGCGACATGATTGACAGCTAGTTTTATGCCTTCTAACTAGGGTAACTGACAAGGTCATGTCAGAAGTGATGACAGGTAAGCGGGACAACACTGAGATGTCTCTCTTCTCATTTCCTGTATGATTTTTCTGTTCTTTTCCTCATCTTCACCCCCTGCGAAGACAAAAGAACAAGAAAATCAGTGCTGAGCACTAAGACGTCTGTATTCTTTTCTTCTTTTTTTTTTTCTCTGCACCGTAGCATTTAATTTTGTTGTGTTTAATTAATACGGATACAATTTCTTTATTTGAATTACCAGCACTACACTGCAAAACAATCAAATTCTTAATAAGTATCTTTGTCTTGTGTACTAGTAAAATGTCTGAACTTTCATGAAACAAGATGCATTTGCCTGAGAAGCAAAACTGCAAGATAATAAGGCTTGTTTTCAGAGAACCCCAGATTTTTGCGCTTCTTTTAAGAATAAACAGCGAAAAAGAAATGAAAAATTGACAAAATACGCGTCTAAAAATAGGCCTTAATATCTTACAAAGTTTTGGTAATTAGGTCAAATACAAGAATCAAAATAGGGAATGTATTCAATAATAATATGATTAATGATATAATATTATTTATAATCATGCTTGATTTATAATCCTTGCTTCTGAGGATATTAATATTATCTGCATGTGCACATATAAAGTGGAGTAAAACATTATTTCAGATCTAAAATAATTGTATAGTTGTAATCTGTCATTGATTTTGAATGAATAGTGAATTGATTTGAAATCATATTTTGACAGATACTGTATATCAGTTTTTGGCTATTTCTCTCTCCCGCTGCAGCAGATAAATTTAACTCAATGTACAGTGTGCTCTGTACAGGCAATTTGCTGTAGGTCTAACAGCTTGTGACATCCATGAGGTGGCCATGGTATATTAGGGGTTGTTATGGAGAGGACACCATCCATGCTGGAGGATTCTTATGGGAGTAAGGCCAAGAAACTTCTGGCATCTTCTGATAGGTGCCATTACTCTTGCTTTCCCCTGCATGCTCTCTCGGCTGCCCCAAGCAGTACCTGGGCCTTCTACCACTGGGGTTGACATGATCTACTCAGACTGTCTATACCTATTCCAGGGAAACATAAATGCTGTTTTGACAGATTTCATAAATATTGATGGGATAAATCCTGAAACAAAAGGTGTTTTCTATCCAGTGGTTGTAGTTCAAAGAGTAGCAGTGTTGGTCCTAGTGTAAATCAGACTCTAACATATAGAATGAGGGTCGAACAAAATAACATGGTTATGCTTCTTTTGGGAATCCAGCTGAAAAGTTGGATGAGAACCTTCTCTGTCAACTTAAGAGAGCTTGTAAGCAATTATTAGTCAACAATACTCATTGTATAATGATAACAAATAAGAAAAGTGATTTATATATATATATATACAGTATATATATATATTTATTTTACTGGTAAATTAATTTTAAAATGGTTTTAAAAACATTTCCAAGGTTTTTAGAAAGATAGTCTTTGCGTTCATGTTGGTTTCATATAGCTTTGTAAAACCTATATACTGTTTTTAAATTTAATGACAATTAGTCACACCAGATAACTTTATCAGATGAAAGATTTTCATATGTTAAAAGATACAATTTTGTTAAAACATTGCTTTTTTGCCGTGTTTTTGTCTCTAGGATGTAACAAGAATATATAGAACAATTTTTAATTGTGTATTTTTCTTCTTCATTATGGCATCAGGAACGTTCACTCACCCTGACAATTGTGACCCCCAAAAATATCAAAATAAATTTCAATAGAGAAATCGACAACAATAAACGAAAAGTGGATGAAGAGCCTTTGAGCTCGAAAATTTACCTTGTGTAAAGTCCATTATTAAATTGTTTTGCATTTTGGGGGGCCTATGGTGTGCAGACTTTTGTCTGTTCTTTATTATTTTCTTTGTCGAGCACCCAATTTTGAGCTTTTTTTTTACATTGGTGTGCGTACTTTGGTTCTGTATTTATAATCAATCTAATCAAATTTGTTAACACTCAGAAAATGAACATGTTATTGACCCATGAGGTGCAGGTTTAGAGTTGAAGCACAGCATGGGAAGAAGCATCTTACCCACTTTCACGGTAACATCAATCACTGGGGAAAAGCCAAAGATGGTGTATTCCCCTCTACTTTAATTGATGGCTCTGTTGGGTAGTCGAAAGGCGTTAAATTACTGATGTTTCTGGTGATTGAACGTCAGCTGTCAGTCTGTGAGCAAAGAGCCGAAGGCATGGGTGTAAGAGGAGCAGAGAGGAGATGAGGGTTAGCGCTGTCCTGAGAGTTTGACAACCCATATCATTGCCAGGGTCAGAGTGTAAATGAAGCTGATCGCTCCTCTGGAATTGCAGCTCGCAATAATGGAAGTTTTGTGGGGCACTGAAGATTAATGTTGAGAGACAACAGCACATCATTTCCACCTTCTCACATTCTGTGGGGCCTATTTAAAAGTGAAAGCATAAAAAAAAATCATTCATGTCCCTTCATTCCTATAAAAGAGTGAGAACAGAACGAGTCTGTACTCCAAATGATATAAAGAGACGGGGAGTGAAAATGCTCTGAGTGAATGTGAAAAATGTAATGCAAAATCCTCGGCGGCGCCATTTTCGATGAAACGTGTGTCGAATGGTAATGTTTAGTAGTTGCAAAGTTATTTCCCTCTATCAGAGCAGATTCCTCTCCACCTCTAAATGACTATTTTAAGTGTGACTATCAAAGGTTTCTCCAGCTCCCTTCGCTGCACCTAGTGCCGACAGCAGATATTTCTCTGTAATTTTTTAAAGGCGACCTATTTCAGGGACTCAGTTTGACTGGATAATGGCCCTGTGTGCGGTCTGGAATTTCTGGGCGGTTTGGTGTTTTGTCATTATCGATTGGGCTGTTTTGAGTTTGATGGCAGTGTCTGTTAAAGGGATAGTTAAATTTGATGGTACACTGAGACACTGGCTTCTCTTTTATGAATTTGAACCAACCAAGTCATCACCCTTAATGACCTTTTTTTAGCAGCAATAGTCAAACTGTGAGCTTGTACATCTCTCCCTGAGAGTGTTCAGTGTCTATGTAGAGAGTGGTGTGTGTCCAACTGGCACAAAACACAGGCTAATAACAACCGTGGCAGTGGAGAGTTTATTGTGCTTTGAAAGTGTGGGGAATTTGTGGTTTTATATAAAGAAAATACATATATTTAGTGAGATGCCTTAAATCGATGACAGTAAACACTCTTCTTACATTGTCACAAAAAACAACCAAAAAAACTTTTCCAAATAAATGCTGTTGTTTTGAACTTTCTTCCATTAAACAATTCTGAAAACAAATGTATTACCACTTTTTTTTTGCGTAGCGCGCAGACGTGATTACTTGATAATCGTTGTCGATTACTGTTATTATCAATTTTATCGAATAGTTGTCGCAGCTCTAGTAGCTGAATTTAAGTTATTAAATTTAAGATGTTCACTGAAACAAAAAAGTGAAAATTTTGGCTGCACGATAAATCGCATGGGATTGTCATATGCATCTCATCAGTAAACCCGCTTCTGTGATTAGTAGTAAATCTCCATCACGTGCTTTCAGATGGAGCGGCATTTAATACACAGAGTCGTAGTTCACTGACAAGCTACGCACTATCGTGTTCATAATCGAATGCGATTCATCTGCGATTATGAAAGTGATATTGTGTAGCTTGTCAGTTATCTACGGCTCTGTGTATTAAATGCCGCTCCATCTGAAATCACGTGATGGAAATTTACTACTAATCACAGAACTGGCTTTACTTACGAGATGCGCATGACAATCCCATGCTATTTATCGTGCAGCCCCAGTGAAAATGTATTTTTAGAATGTATTTTTTTCTGTGTGTGTTTTTGCAGTAACAGACATGGCATATAGGAAAGTGCGTGCTGGCCACGGTTCTCTCCGTGCGCGAGATCTGGATAACGAGGAGCTTCACACGGCTTCACTGGAACTGGAATGGGACATGGAGAAGGAGCTGGAGGAACCGGGTCTGGACCGCTTCCAGCTGGAGTGTGTGGAGCATCAACCTGTGAGCAACTCTTCCGGCGGGGGCATGGACCCAGACCTGGAACCAATTCAACCTTCCGTCTCTCCCCATGGACGTTTCGAGCGTCTCCAGGAGGACCCTAATTACGTTTCTCGTTTTAGCCGGTCAGTACCCAAGGGCCAGAGACGGAATGGGACATGCCTCGCCAAATACTTGCTAGCGGGGGTGGGAGTATTTGCTCTGGGGCTGCTCATTGGACGATACGCCTTCAGCAAGGAGCAAGTGAAAGTAGAGCCAAGTGCAGACACAGACGTGCTGGAGAAGATTGTTCAGGGAATCACAGCAGAGAAGATACAAGCACTGCAGAGGTAAATGCAATATCCTTTCCATCCATTGTACACTCACTGCGTTTTCCCCAGAATGACAGGAGAAAAATGCAGTGGATCTTTTACAGTAATGAATAAATAACAGAAAGTAGGAAAGGTTTTGATCCATAGTTTGACAAAAAGTTTGCTGTCTGTGTGTTAGAAATGGTTTGTACCTACCGGGTGCTGTTGGGGGATATCGCAACATTACAACATAGTATGAATATATGGGGGTGTATGTATGTATGTACGCATGTGTGTGTGTGTGTGTGTGAGAGAGAGAGAGAGACAATGTTAAACAATGTTACCTTCATATCTAAATAAAATTTTGACATCATAAAAGTGCCCACGTTTGAAGAAACACCTAAGAAAGTGTGAAGTTTTTATAATCCTCACATATTATCACACATAATCCTTAACATTACAAGAGACCCATGAATGAAGTGTGTCAAGGGACTGTCAATACTATCAAGTCATTCATGGGGATCAGTATCGTATAAAAGACATGCAGAGGGTGAGGTGAGGAAACAGTCTCAGAAGTAACTTCAAGGGAGTTCCAGCCGGTTAGAAGTACTGCACCATACTGAGTAAGCAGATGCAGGGACAGTGTTTCCTGGGACAGACTCTTTGGGACCTTCATCTTTGAAAAAAGCAGTCCTACAGCCAAAGTTGTGCACAGCTTATTCCCACTAGTGACAAAGCTGCCGTGTTCGCTCAGAGCCCAGCTGTGTAGTCTCTGACAGGCAGACTAAAGTCGCAAGCAGGTACTGATGTTAAAATTAAATGCAGACAAACCTCAAGCGATAACACATTGTTTTTGGAGCACGGATCATGGCGAGCATGTATATTCGTGTCAAAAAAGAGAACTCTTGTTTCCTCTGAACCAAAACCGCCTGACTCCTGAAACAGGCTTTGCGGTAGTGTCAATTTATAATTTATTTTGTCACATTTATATTTCAGGCTGCAGCACCAACAGCTCGTCTCATATCCTTTTTTCGAGCGGGGAAGTGCAGGCGATTATTACAATGCGGTGAGACTCCAAAGGCGAAAAGTCAAAACATTCTGATGGCTTTATTTACCCCACATTCATTCAGCTTCTTAATATTCAAACCACAGCTTGAGGAAATAAGAGAAAGTGTGAGGATAATTTAATCATTTCCATTTAGATGGAACAGAAATGGTTACAACTGACTTTGGAGAATAGTTACCCGGTAGGAAGAAGCTCAGTGGCATGCAAAGATGGTTGAATTAAACTCCAAATCTCACTGTAAATCTCTTTGTCCCTCATGTAAAGCTGAGGTCTTTCTTCAGCATGTCTGAGATGTTTGGATAGAGTCCTGGAAAAGGCTTTGAAGGCCTTTGCTAACTGCTTCAATACACACACTAATAAGCTCTTTAGAGAGAGAGAAAAACAAAACAAAACACATCAACCAGTGTCTGTGTATTCTCTCTAACCATGTCTAAGGTGAAAATAACATAACACGAGACAAAACAATTTGAGACATAAAAATATTGGGCACCAGAAACGCTGATCTGTTTATATGTGATAATGTGTAGACATAACTAATAGTAACTAATATTAACATTATTTCATGTTTTTCTTTTAAAAATACATTGAAGGATGGATTATAAAAGTTAGATAATATTAATATTACATTAATACGTATTAAAATACATTATTTCATTTATATTATGTACGTTTATGTATCCATATAAATGGAAATAAAATGTTTAACAGTTATGATGGTAGTAGTTTATGAATTGTCAGGCATTGACAATGTATACTAAGTTTGATGTCTGATAAATTCCGTTTTCAGATCAACACCACCTGTACTTGCTTTTCAACATGTTTCATTCTCAAGATAGAACAATGCTTTTATTGTGTGACATAAGCCTCATCTGGCCGGCCCATAAAATATTTCCTGGAGGTGCCACTGAGAGACACACTCATGCTGCATTGTGCCAGTGCTGAAAATCAACTCTTTTAAGTAACATTCAATCATGATGAAGCAGAAATTCTGTACTCATGCCATTTGTTTTTTCCAAAAAATATCTGCTCTGCCAAAGCCTCCATTTTCTTTTGGCTTGTGACCATGTTTATTTCTTCGATTCTGGCCTAATTTACACATCAAAGGTGAGTGTGGGGGAAGAACAGTTCCAGTAAAACGAGATTAGCTTAAAATCCCATGAAAAAGAAGGAGTACGTTTCCCACTGTTCGGTTCTCTCTAATGGTGCTCTTTATCTTCTGTTGACACACGCTCTTAATTACTGGATGAAATTGATGGAGCTGGGCTCTGGATACGCATTCTTCATTCAGGACTGCTTAGATGTAGGGTCCTGAGGTCAGATTTAGGAGTCCAGCAAAGTCTATGTGAAGACAGTGATGGGGCCTTCATCTTGGTTCAGATTAAATCCCGACCCCAGTCATTAGGGCAAAAGCATAGTGATTAGAAAGATGCTGGGCCTGTCCCAAAACCCACACTTGTAGTCTCTGCACTTGACACATTTCCTGTTAGTCTTGAAAACTTGGAGAAACTGCATCTACACCAAATAGTTTTTAGTGTAGTCCTTACGTAAAAGACAATTTAATTGTGGTGCTTCTATTTAAGCAGTTGCCAATGTTTTACAAATTACACAATCTCTGTACCGTTAAAATGTGCAGCAGTTTACTTGTTTAATAGCTATAGTAAGATATAATAGAAACAATCCTCATAAAAATAAAAAGTGTTTTTTCCTCACACATTTTAATCAGCGGCCCTTGAATTTATATCGAGCTTCCATGTAGAAGCTAATTTTTCTCTTGTTGGAGGACAGTGGCAAACCCAATACAGACACTAGGGAAGAGAATCCATTTTGGGTCTCAGCCAAATTGAATTTATATACGCAATCATCCATTAATCAATGCAACTCAAGTCATATTAGCATTGCTGGTGGGGTGCCAGTCACTGATGATACAGAACAAAAGGGCTGCTTTTAGAAATCATTATATCACTCTAAAATGAGGAATACAGTCACTCATAAAAACTACGAGTGAGGTCAAGAGGGCATGTTAAGAGAATGTTTTGCATCTTAATCAAATTTATACAGAAACCTTGAGTTTTTGTGAGCTAAAATAACCATCTGATTACCTTCTGAAATTTGCAGCATCATATTGTACTTCTTTTTCAAAGAGATTGTATAGTGTTTCAGATATACACTCCTATTCAGTAAGTTGTTGTTTTTTAAAAAAATTAATACTTTTATCCAGAAAAGATGCATAAAACAAGACTTTAAAATGTCACAAAAGATTTGATATTGTGAGCTTTTTTTATTCATCAAATAATTCCTTAATATCCCTTAATTCATTTTTAGAGCACAGTATCAGTATATTAGAATGATTTATGAACGCTTATGTGACAATGAAGACTGGAGTAATGATTCTGAAAAATCAGAGTTGTATCTCAGAAATAAATTACATTTTAAAACAATCTGATATATAAACTTCTGAAAGGGCGTATATTTCTTTTCGTTCTTGTAATCAAAGTAATTTCACCTGCTGACAGCACAGCTTATGTGTTTTAGCACTTTATTCATTATTATTATTAATTGTTTTTTACTGTTCCTGAGTTCTATAAAATAACATTTAAAAGTGCACATGGTTGAATAATTTGAAAAATCCTAAATTCTTTACAAAATTCCAACTCAAAGCTCTTTCAATAACCATGAACAGAGTAAATAAATAAATCTCTTTCCACTTGAGGTTTCATAATTTTTTATATTACTATGTAATACAGTAAATAATTAATATAAGAATGTTAAAATAATAACCATTTTAATGTACCTTCTAATTGTAAACCATCGAACCATTATTTAGGCAGTTTACTGACCACACAAGGAAAACTTTTTTTTTTTTTTGGTAATCAATTTTTATTTTTGAAGCAAGAAGCATAAAAAAAGCTCTAGAACTGATCTATGACACTATATGCCAGTTAAAAGCAGGAGTATTTGTTTTGAAATAAATGAACTGACATGAATTTACAAGCTGTAGCTCTATTTTAGCACAGACAGAGCCTAGTTTAACTGGATTGTGAGTGGTGAATAAATAAGAAAGTGAAAGTTGACTGTGAATTCAGCCCTCAGCATTACTGTTCTGTCAGACTCACAAATGCAAATCAAAAGCAGGATTTTGGCATTTCTGAGAATGCTAGCCATGTGATTTTTTTTTTTTTCTTTTTTTGCAATTACGATAAAAATGGAATGCAATCTCACTCTATCATCACTTATAAAATAAAATACACGCAGGTACATGTATAGCTATAAGTATAAAAAATACCACAATCATAACCTCCAGCTTCCCCAGAGCAGTTATCACATTTCCTCCATATGATAAAATTCTCCCCTCAGAATGACTTTCATAAAGTGAGATAAACTGCCCTCATCTGTAAGGAAAATATGGAACACCTCTCATTCTAACACAGACTGGAAACCTCGAGAAATAACGCATACCATAACCCCAATAACATTATGATTGAATGATTTTGAATAAATAGCACTGCACACCATCCTGGGAATATTGCACCAAACTTTAAGAATTGCTGCTGCCTGCATTACTTCTGTCAGGAAACACCGTGGGAATTGAATAACGATACAATTGGATGTCAACATGTCCCATTCTCGAGACAGAACAATGCTATTATTGTGTGACAGAAGTATCAATAATTGCATGTTTGCTGTTGCAAATGATTGCGTGTGAAGAGGAAATGCAATAAGGAAACACTCAGATATGGCCGGTGTGAATTTGTCACAGCTGGTGTGTATGTATGTGTGTATTGGGCTAGATGAGTGTGCCGCAACATTATCTTGTTTATATGAGTATGGCTTTGTTTTCTTGCAGTTTGCTGACTCTGCAACGAGCCTTTCTCTGAAGGCTAAGTCCCATCGTTACGATACGTATGCAGCAGCAGAACAAAATTGATATTCCCTGAGGAGGAAATCAATATTAATAGCTGTGTGCTACAACAGCCATCTAATAAGTAGCACTGTAACCTCTTCCCATTGTCAGTTCCCGGGAAAATTGGATGATGGTCTCCTCGAGTTAAAGGTGGAGTTAAACTCAAATGGACAGCTGAATTATTCTTCATGGTTATGGCTTTCGCTCGTTTTCACCTAGCACTTTTGATCCTTTCCCAAGTGTAGCCAGCTGTGAAATAACAGCGGTCTGCAACGTTCTCGTGTCTTGGTGGTGAACACGTCCTTCTGGGTGCTTTCTGACACTTTTGGGGGTCTTGTGAGGGCACACAAATCTAGTCTTGACAACTGTCCAAGATTTCCTGACCACTGCATGATTTCCATTGGACAAGGATTGATTTGTTGGTTGTGGAACAACATTCCTATCAAACGATTTGATTTTAAAGATGAAAATATTGTCAAAATACATGCACTTAGCCCAGCTTATTGTTGACTGTTAAAAGTATGCCATTCGTGGGCATGTCTCCTATAAAGAGCAAAGACTGCTGGCAGCGAGTTGTGACAGGAAAAACCTGTGTGCTTTGGTCAGAGCAAAAATAATGCAATTAAGGTGTTTACATGCATGTTTATATTATAATACAATTATGGTTATGTTTGGTGTATTGTGTTTGCATGAGGGGAAGTTTATGCAATATTGCATAAATCTCATTATAATGGCAATCTCCAACTTTAAGGTTGTGTTAACGGTTGCAGTATTGTTCCAGGACCAAGATTCAACCCTGTTGTCTCATAGGTTCTCATTGCAGTTCATTCTAACCACGAACCGCCCACTTTGACAGGAAGAGACCACCTGACATTAATATTTATGTGTGTGGCAGACACCAAAGTAACTCCCAATGCATTCAAGGTATACATTTTTATTTTTATCCTTGCAAATCAAACCCATGATTTTGGTATTGCCAATGAAGTATCTGCTGCTTGAGGCAGGAATAAGCCTGAAGTTTACTAATAAAAGCCATGAGTTTGCCTGCACATAGGGCACTTTTTGCATTAAAGTCTTAGACGTGGATATTTATGAGAATGGATTGGATAAAGTGGCCTATTAATTAACACTTCGCAAAGACCCATCCCCTTCGTTACTGTTGCTTTGATCGACTAACCAATCTCACGCCACACGTGTTCTCACTCAGTGCCAACAGACAAGACAGAGCAGGTTACTTGTGGTATGAAACAAATCTCAGCTTTCAAATTTAGTAATTTTTTTTAAAGAAATGAAAACAATAAATACTATTTTGTGGCTCTTCAATGTGTCGTGAGAGATCACTGTAGTACCTCAAACTTCAAGCGTTACGTGAACCAGTCATCTCTTCCTCTTTACTAGATATAGCATGAAATAAACATGAATGAACATCAGAAGGTATTTTGTTTCAACCGTGGAAAGACATCAATACACACTTTTTTAAGTTCAAGCTTACCAACGTTAACCTACTCTTCGGTCTGGTTTATTTGCCCGACAGAAATGTCATATTCAGTATTATGATTGGTCAGATCGCCTGTCAGTAAAACTCCCTGTGCAGGGGTCAGTTGTCATATCTCAGCTAGGCCTATTGCACACCCATTGCATTATTCTGTAATCATTCTCTAGTCACCATACAGGCAAAATTTAGATTTCTTCAAAAATGAACAAAGTGGTGTCAGTGAGTTTGAATTAAGTAATTTAAAAACTGCTAAGGGAAAGAAGGGGGCGATCTTTATTAGTATTTCTCTATATGAAGCATATATTTTATTTAAGCCACAGAAACAATGGTGTTTCTGAAAAATGCACAATACACAATCTCCTAAAATAAATCGGAACATACATATATTTATCCTAAACTGTTGTATTTTCACTGACATTAAAAAAGTGCAATATATAGCCACTAAACTTCTTCTTAACACACATAAACTGTGGGTGTGAACAACTAGTTGTATATTTTAGTATCCTTTCTCCAATAATTATCTGAAACATTAAAATGCTACTCGAATGTATCAACCATTTGGTTGACCTCACTCATGGACATGGAGTGAAGTCAATCAGGGGTGTTTCCCAAACAATGACGTAACTTGCTGCTTAACTTCCCTAGTTTGATGCATTCTTGGAGAAACTAACTAGTAGTCATAACTGTTTCCCAAAAGCATAGGAACGCTGTTGATGGAGCTTGTGACCATAGTTGGCTAACTATGCTTTTGGAAAACACAACTAAGCTAGGAAGCTTGACATTTTCAAGCTAGGAAGTCAGCACTCGACTCTCTCTCTCTCTCTCAGATGAATTGTGGGTTGAGACAGTGCTGATGGTGTGAGCTCAGGGGACTGTTAACCACAGAAACAGAAAGGTTTTTCGTTTTTAACCCTAATCAAAAAAGTACATTTGATGGACAGAAACAACAAAACTGAAAGTGCTGTGTTAATAGGAAAAGTCATTTTTTTGTGAGGGATGGCGCATTTGGACCAATTTGTTAAATTCATCTGAAAGAATCAAAATCTTCAGTGATACACAAATAACCAGAGAAAAACAAAATGATTGGTTACTGCCTTTCTGCACTTATTAAATTAGATAATAAGCCCACCCTTTCACATTTCCTCACATCTCTGGCCCAACAGTGCAGTTGATTTCCTTCATATCTTGATGGCTGGCAGCCTCACAAGGGAACAGCTATTTTAAGTAATGAACTTTTTAAAATCTTCATCTCTGGAGCAGAAGCACGAATGAGCCTCGGCATGAGCCCTGAACCAAAGCATTTGCAGCCTCCTAAAAAATGTTTAAAGTTAATTTTCACAACATGTTTGGAGTGTGTGAGGAGGTGTAACAGCGCATTGTGGGCCATTAGAAAGCACAGACATTCTCAACCACCTCCGCTTGTAAGGCATGTGACATTTAACACTGATTTATCAGAGGATTACCAAAGTGACTCTCCAGGTCGTGGGAGTTATTAAGGAGGAAGGTGACACGCAGGCTCCAAATGCATGCCACATGCAGGCAAACGTCCCATAATTCATGCTGGCCTCCACTAGTTCTGCACCCATTATGACCCTGACAATGTGCAACTGCTTCATTATTGTGCTACATAGATGTAAATTAGTGAAGTCTGAGGGGTAAATTCACTAAATACTTGTGTCCCTTCTGTATCCATTAATTTATCGCATTCATTTACCACCTGGAATCATGCTTAACCAGGCGTTATCTACACAGAGCTAGCTATGTGCCATGAGTATTTAAATTTAGTTATTGTTACTCTTTTCAGCCAAACATCTCTTCTTTGTATGTAAATTAGTCTCATTATAGATTGTGCCTTATTCACAATACTCAGTGCTGTTTGCAACTAATGGCACACTATCTGTGTTCCTATCACTAATATTATTATTAATAATAATTGTTGTTGTTGGTTGTTTGGTTTTGTTTATAATAAACAAAATACATTTCAGGTTACAGTTAAGATTAATTATTATATTTGGGGTCTATGGCATTCACAAATATGACTTTAAACAATAAGGCATGGTAATAACAACTTCAAGCTCATGGGTTGCATGAAATGTGCACAGTTTGGTACAGCAAAGCAAACAGATGCTGCTATTTGTGGTTGAAACTCATTCTTAGTAGATTTTCTCCTAACTGTCAGAACATATTTGGGTTGCATCTCTAGTGTTGTAGGTTTATCTGAATAATTTATACTTAAACTAACATATAGAAGATCCAAACCAAGTTTCACCCTAAATAAATGTGACCCTGGAGCACAAAACCAGTCGCTGGGGTATATTTGTAGCAATAGCCCAAAATACATTGCATTGGTCAAAATTATTGATTTTTCTTTTATGCCAAAAATCATTAGGACATTAAGTAAAGATCATGTTCCATGAAGATGGTTAGTAAATTTCCTACTGTAAATATATCAAAGCTTAAATTGTTATATGTAATATACATTGCCAAGTACTTCATTTGGACAAATTTAAAGGCAATTTTCTCAATATTTAGATTTTTTTGCTCCCTCAGATTCCAGATTTTCAAATAGTTGTATCTCGGCCAAATATTGTCAGATCCTAACAAACCATACGTCAATGGAAAGTTTATTTATTCAGCTTTGATTTTTCATTTATGATGTATCAATTTAAATTTATTTAAAAAAATTGACCCTGGTTTTGTGGTCCACTGTCACAAAAGTATTTTCTGTTGTAGTCATTGTTCACCCATGAGAATTTCTAAGAAACATAATATCTCAAATTCTCTCTTTTTTATTCATTTATTTTATTTTATATATTTATTTATTTATTTTCTGTGGTTTTTCAGCAACCAGAAACGGCGATCAGATATACAGTGTTCTGATAAGGAGAGCCTCCCCAGATCAGCCCGGGGCAATGTCATCAGTATACTTACCTCTTTATTTAGCCGTGGCCACAGATCTCAGATAAAGAGAAGTGCACAGGATACAGCATCCAGATAACTGTAATGTTTTCAACATCATGAAGTTATCTCTTCCCCTTTTACGACCTTCATAGCAAATTAATGTCAGTTCGACGCAACATGTTTCCCTTCCAAATGGCTGTGGCAGAAGTGAATGCTTGGTATGTTTCTAATATGAATCATTGACGTTTATCAATAAGTGTGTAGTTATTTGTGTGAATTAAACCAATTTCAGCTTTCAGCCTTGACCCTCAGGCTCTGTAAAATCCTCAAAGCGCAATGGAAATGAATTCATTGAAATATCTTTTTTTTTATCCTACTGTTATTACACACTTTTGTGGTAATTGCGGTTTGTTTAGTGAGAGCGATTCAATTGTCCTTGACTAAATGTTGATGTTTGTGAGTGGAAATTTACTAAAATAACTTTTTGAAATTGCACCAGTTATCTTGCTGTGAAACATCTGTTTATGCAGGTGTTCGTCTGTGTGGGGGTGGTTTGAATGTGTGTATCTGTGTAATGTGAGTTAGGGTATAAATCTTGGAAGCATGTAGCATTTGCCAACGTATATAATGACAGACCATAGCTGAGCACTAGACAGACATTCTGCCTGGTTCTGCTTTGAATCAGACATCCATAATAAGAGCTCCCAGATGCCATTTCCCCAGTGGATCAAACATATGACCTATTGACCGTCTATTGATTTGGTTGTGGTTTGGTTGTGGTCAATGTAATATTTAACTGTTCAAGTTCAAGTTTATTTGTATAGTGCTTTTTACGATACAAATCGTTGCAAAGTAGCTCTACAGGAAATTAAGTTTCCACAATATATTTATATATTGCAGAACCTTAATATATTTAATTTATGGCAAAATTTGGTAATTCTGTATGTTGTCTGAGCGTTGGCATCCTCTGAGGTCCTCTGAGGGGTTAACAACATTCCTATGATGTTAATCCCGTGACAGAAACAGAGAAACAAATAGTGACATAATTAGCGTAGCTGCTGTTCCATCTAAGCAAAAATGATTTGTTCAACCCAAGCTAAAGAATAATAATAATGTACATTTGATCAGATATAACTGCAGTACAAGATTATAAGATGCATTATGTGAATGCTTGGCTAAAGAGATGTGTCTTTAATCTAGATTTAAACAGATAGAGTGTGTCTGAACCCCGAACGTTATCAGGAAGGCTATTCCAGAGTTTGGGAGCCAAATGTGAAAAAGCTCTACCTACTTTAGTGGACTTTGCTATCCTAGATACTACCAAAAGTCCAGAGTTTTGCGACCTTAGGGAGCGGGTTGGATTGTAGCGTGGTAGAAGACAAGTTAGGTACGCAGGAGCTAAACCATTTAGGGCCTTATAGGCAAGTAATAATATTTTGTAAATGATACGGAACTTAATAGGTAGCCAGTGCAGAGACTGTAAAATTGGGGTAATATGATCATATTTTCTTGACCTGGTAAGAACTCTAGCCGCTACATTTTGGACTATCTGTAGTTTGTTTATTGAAGATGCAGGACAACCACCTAGCAGTGCATTACAGTAGTCCAGTCTAGAGGTCGTGAATGCATGAACTAGCTTTTCTGCATCAGAAACAGGTAGCATGTTTCGAAGCTTGGCAATGTTTCTAAGATGGAAGAATGCTGTTTTTGTAACATGGGAAATATGATTTTCAAAGGACAAGTTGCTGTCTAATATAACACCTAGATTTTTTATACAGATTTTAGAGGACGTAACAGTGCATCCGTCTAGTTGTAAATTGTAATCCAAGAGATTCTGTGTACTGTTTTTTGGTCCAATAAGTAATATCTCTGTCTTATCTGAATTTAATAGGAGGAAATTATTGGTCATCCAATCTTTTAAATTTTTTACACAGTTTTTTTTTATCTTAGATAGTTTAGAAGTTTCATCTGGTCTTGTTGAGATATATAGTTGAGTATCATCAGCATAACAATGAAAACCAATCCCGTATTTTCTAATAATATTACAAAGGGGCAACATGTATATTAAAAATAGCAGAGGACCTAGGACAGATCCTTGTGGTACTCCATACTATACTGGTGATAATTGAGATGACTCCCCATTTAAATTAACAAAGTGGTAACGATCGGACAGGTAGGATCTAAACCATCTTAAAGCCTGCCCTTGAATACCAGTATAGTTTTGTAATCGATCTATGAGTATGTCATGGTCTATAGTGTCGAACGCAGCACTAAGATCAAATAATACTAGCAGTGAGATGCAGCCTTGGTCTGAAGCAAGAAGTAAGTCATTTGTAATTTTAACAAGTGCAGTTTCTGTACTATGTTGAGGCCTGAAACCTGACTGAAATTATTCATTGAGATATTTTTTTTGCAAGAAGGAGCACAATTGAGCAGACACAACTTTTTCAAAAACGTTTTCAAAAAAAAAAGACATAAGCGGAAGATTTGAAATGGGTCTATAATTTGCCAGTTCATTTGAATCTAGTTGTGGTTTCTTAATAAGAGGCTTAATAACCGCCACCTTGAATGGTTTTGGGACGTGACCTAAAGATAACGATGAGTTAATAATATTGAGAAACGGTTCTTCTGCTACAGGTAACAACTCTTTCGGTAGTTTAGTGGGTACAGGATCTAATAAACACGTTGTTGGTTTAGATGCACTGATAAGTTTATTTAGCTCTTCCTGTCCTATAGTTGTAAAGCACTGCAGTTTTTCTTTGGGTGCGATGAATGAAGCTGAAATACTAGACGCAGTAGAATCTACATTTGATATTGTATTTCTGATGTTATCTATTTTATCAGTAAAGAAATTCATAAAGTCATTACTATTAAACTGTGAGGGAATATTTAGATCGGGTGGCGTCTGTTTATTTGTTAATCTAGCCACTATGCTAAATAAAAACCTTGCATTGTTTTGGTTATTATCTATGAGTTTGCGGATATGCTCTGCCCTGGCAGCTTTTAGAGCCTGTCTATAGCTGGACATACTGTTTTCCCACGCAATTCTAAAAACTTCCAAGTTAGTTTTTCTCCATTTGCGCTCAAGATTACGAGTTTCTTTCTTGAGAGAATGGGTATAACTGTTGTACCATGGCGCAGTACGTTTTTCTCTAACCTTTTTCAATTTGAGAGGGGCAACAACTTCGAATGTATTAGAGAAGATAGTGCCCATGTTGCTAGTCATTTCGTCTAGTTCATGTGTATTTATGGGTACACAGAGAAGTTGAGAAATCAGGAAGGTTATTTGTGAATCTGTCTTTGGTGGCTGGAACAATAGTTCTGCCCGGACGATAACGCGGAGCCATATAATTCATATCAGTAATACGCAGCATGCACGATACAAGGAAATGATCAGTAACATCATCACTTTGAGGTACGATATCTATATCGGTAAGATCAATTCCATGCGATATAATTAAATCTAGCGTATGATTAAAATGATGAGTGAGCCCGGTGGCGTTTTGCTTGACTCCAAAAGAGTTTATTAGGTCAGTAAACGCAAGTCCTAACGCATCATTTGTATTATCAATGTAAATTTGTATTAAAAAACGTAAATTTGTATTAAAAAAAAAACGTAAAGTTGTATTATCAACGCACTTTATCAACATTAACTAATAGATCTGATCTGAGAGGAAATCTGTATATGGCCCTGGCGGTCTATACACAGTAGCCAGAGCAAGAGACAGGAGAGATTTAGTTTGCATATCTAACAGTGTAACATTAAGCAGAAGTAGTTCGAATGAGTTAAACCTCCTGTATCCTGTTTTCTGAGTAACATTGAGAATATCACTATATATTGTTGCCACACCGCCACCACGACCAGTCTGACGGGGCTCATGTTCATAACAGTAGCTTGGTGGAGTAGACTCATTTAGACCAAAATATTAATTTGGTTTAAGCCAGGTTTCAGTCAGGCAGAGTACATCAAAATTATTATCTGTGATAATTTAATTTACAATAACTGCTTTGGGTGCGAGTGATCTAATATTTAGGAGCCCAAGCTTTAAAAATAGTTTTTGTTTATTTATTTTGCGTTTTTCTGGTTTAATCACGATCCGATTTTTTGTAGATCCTGCATTAAATTTATATTTTGACCTCGCTATTCGGGGAACAGACACAGTCTGTATAGTTTGGACAACACAAGTACTTCTATCATTTAAGTGGGTAGAACTAAAGTCATCATAGCAGTTATTTGAGAATTGGCTTACTAGTCAGATGGAGCGTAGCGTCCTGGAGATGTTGTCCGACAGGAGTTCCGCTCCGACTCTATCCAGATTCTATTCCGCTCCGCTCTGACTCAAAACGATAGTGTATAAAAGTGTTTTTAAGATAGAAAATAGACGATAAAGAATCAACTTGATGGAGCTCAAACTCAAAACACTCAGTCACAAATCAGCGCATGCGTAGTCCTGTTTAAATGTTTTAAATAATCAGACTGGATTTAACCAATATTTAATTGTCTGCAGTTCAAGCTTGAAGTACATACAGTCCTGTATATGCACACGATTATTTGTAAGATTATTTCCAAGATTATTTGTAAATTTGTTATTTTAAAACATGATGCCAAATAGCTTAATCCCTCACACAATACCTTAACTAATAATCTAACTAAACCCCAGCAGTCACAGCATCCTAGCACTGTGGTGGCAAACGATACTCGCATTTCTTCAGCGTTCCTGATGAAAGATGGCAGCAGGCAGGTTGCGTAGTTCTGAGGGGTCACACACCAGCTGAGCAACTGCCTTTAAGAAGACCAGAAATGCTAATGGATAAGTTTCTCCAGGTATTCTCAAGCTCCTCTGTAAAGTTTGGGACCTGCAGGGAGCCTGCTTGAGTGTTGGTGACAAGTCTGTTTGTGGACCAGTGTGAGCAGTTGGTCTTAGGCTGTTTAAGAGATTCTGTGGGGGAATTTCTTTCAAAGCCACCTGCGGGACACATCACTTCCACTCAGCTGTCTGGTGGCCCACGGCTCTGACCTTTTGTCTGATGCCTGTCTGTCTTGTCAAGTCGTAACAGTGTTAGAGAACAGAGGCTATGTATGGTTTGACCTGACAGAAACGAAGGCATGTACGTGTGTATATGTGTATATGTGTGTGTGTGTGTGTGTGTGTGTGTGTGTGTGTGTGTGTGTGTGTGTGTGTGTGTGTAATTGGCCTCCGCGAGTGACTTTATACCTGGGAGGAGAGGCACTGATGTAAAATCTGCAGCTTAATTTTTCACACTCGGACTGAATCAGCAGAACAGGCAATAATAAACACAGAGCACTATAGAAATATATAAATGAAATCTATCTGGCTCAAACTGGTAACTAGCTGTTTGATGAGCCACCAAATTCCATAAACTAGGTTGACCTACCAGTTTAAAATGGATTTTAAAATGGATTTATATAAAGGTTATAGCTACTATGCTACTGGTTGACATTCAATTAAAAACTGGCCTTTTTCTTTGATAAGCAATCATATTTAAAAAGAGCAATTTAGTATACTATGCAGCATCAACAGCTTGTCTACAAATTTGCCGATTTCAGGTTAAAATTAAACATGTGAAATGTCAATGACCTAAACATGCATTTAATTTGCCACTGCCACACGAGCACTTCAGTTCATGCAATTCAGTAAAAATAGACTTAAGAGAAATAAGCAATAAAAAATAATACAATAACGAGATTTGTAAATTTATCTTAAAGCTGTTTTAGTTAAAATGCTGTCAAGATTGACCATCTATTTTATACAATTAGCTGGAGGCTACAATGTGACTGCTTAGCATTTTATTTTATTTATTTTTTTGTGTACAGTTTGGTCAGTTGTCTTATGCATACTTAAATCTGCAATCACTGAATGACCTTATAAGGAAACATTACTACAGTGATCCTGCACCATCAAAACGTAGCATTTGTGTCATGTTGCAATGTGCATCTTGTGCCTTATTCGACTCGTTTTAGAGAACTGCACTTTACTCAAGGTTTTGTTTATTTATTTGTAAATGCATTTTAGCAGTTAATGCAGTCAAGAAGTTTCAGTGTTACCATTAGGAAGTATGTGTCATCAGCCAGAGATGATTGTATCAATGTCCATATGGCTGTAATATACAGCTGTGATGTAATTGTCACGGATTTGTGGTTGTAGGGAAATAAACAAAAGACGAAATAGCATCAACACTCTTCCATTTATTAAACGTTAAACCAAGACAAAGACCAAGGGAGAACTGAGGACTTATAAAAGGGACTGGAACAAACGAGATGATTAATATAACAGGTGAATGGAATAAACGATGATTAACTAAAGACCAGAACCGACCAAATAAGGACAAACAGGAACTAAACAGAAATCAACACGTGACAGATATCGCCCCCCTCCCGGAAGGTAACACCGTAACAGTCACATCGGGGGGCGGTTTAGGAGACTCGGGAGGCCATGGCGGGTCTGGGGATTCCGGGAGCCATGGTGGATCAGGGGACTCGGGAGGCCATGGCGGGACAGGAGACTCGGGAGGCCATGGCGGATCAGGGGACTCTGTGGCCTTGGCCCGGCCACACAGGCAGTGACTATATGCCCCCCCCAAAAAAAATTATTGGGGAAGTTCCCCTCTGGGAGCAGTTCAGAAAGGAGAAGGCTCTGGTGGGTGCTCAGGAAGCGCGGGCTCTTGGGGACGCTCTGGAAGCGCGGAGCTGGACAAGACCAGCGGTGTCGACGGAGAGCTGGACGTGCCCAGTGGCGACGACTGAGCGCTGGACCGGACCAACGGAGACGAAGGAGGGCTGGACCGGACCAGCGGAGACGTAGGAGGGCATGCGAGGAGCAAGCACTGAAGGGAACTTGCGAGGAGCAGGCACTGGTTTGGAGAGAGTTTCATCCGGAGGGCTTGTCATACTCTCAGACAGCGAGCCTGGGTTGGCCGTGAACGGCGGCGGGATTGGGTTTGCCATGGGCGGCGAACTTGCGTTGGCTGCGGACGGCGGCGTACGAGGGAGAGCCGTGGACGGCGGCGGACACTTTCCCGCAGACAGCGGGCTGGAGCGAGCTACGGTCAGTGGGTTAGTTCTGGATCGGGGCAGGACACTCTCCAGACACCAGAGGATCCCTTCGCTCCAGCTGAGTCCGGTGGTGTCTGGGAGGTCCACGGGGCTATGGTAATTAGCCCCGATCCAGAACAACTCCCTCGCATACTTTACCAGCAGTAGATCTTGGCAGGCCAGGGCAGTCAAGTGAGCCGCAAACTCCATTTTGCTGTTATGGTCTGACTTTCTATCATGGATTTGTGGTTGTAGGGAAATAAACAAAAACGAAATAGCATCAACACACTTTTCCATTTATTAAACGTTTATAAAACCAAGACAAATGCTAAGGGAGAACTGAGGACTTATAAAGGGACTGCAACAAAGGAACAAACGAGATGATCAATATAAAACAGGTGAATGGAATAAAAGATGATTAACTAAAGACAGGAACCGACCAAATAAGGACAAACAGGAAATAAACAGAAATCAACACGTGACAGTAATACATGTAATGTGGTTAGTTAACGTCATATTTTCAGGAAAGCAGATACAATGAATATGTTAGTTCATAGCAGGAAAAATTAGCATGTAACCATTTCTATCAGATATAATTTTAGTACAAGCTTACAAGAAGCATAATGTCAATGCTTGGCTGAAGAGATATGTCTTTAATCTAGATTTGATGAACAAAAAGTTTTATGGAGTTGGAAAAGATATAAGTGTAAGTGTACTGTATAAGGAAAGACGTAAATGTGAGTAAATGATGACAGAGTTTTAATTTGGTCACACTTTATTTTAAGATCCAATTCTCACCATTAACAAATCGGCCTTTACCTCTGTAGCTATGTTTCTATCCAAAGATTCAAATTTAACTTATGCGCAACACATATATGGCATAAAACATTTGTGAATAAAGCACCGTTTCCATCCAACGAGTCAAAGAGAACAGAATCATCACTTGCTGATTAACTGGCACTAGATACCACTACGAAAAGTAGGAGAAGCCACTTAATGTAATAATTTTAATTTATTATCAATTAAAGCAGATGAGCATATGAAACACAATAAATGCTGTCATTGCTTTCAGATATACTTTGATGACAGACATTGTTCAGGCATTTCAGAACAAACAAAACAACATTTCAGATGCTGTGCAGTGAGATCGGTCCACTTTTAATGTGATATTCTAACATTTGCATAAAGCTGGGTGGATGGAAACATAGTTGGAAACTCTGAATTTGCTGCTTATTAATGGTTAAGGTAGTTGTTAAGTTTAGGTATTGGTAGGATTAGGGGTATAAAATATGGTCATGCAGAATATATACTTTATAAGCAATAATAAACAATCAATATGTCAATAATAGGCATGCTAATAAGCAGCTAGGTAATAGCGGGAATTGGTCCCTGTTCTAAAGTGTTACCTTTAATTTTTGCAACTAACCCTTTTTTCAAACACATGATAATATCCGATAAGATTGCTGATACTTTGCCAGAATCCTCTATTTTGAGGATGTCACAGGAGCAATATTTTGGTGGTCCAAGATGAAGGTCACTACAGTGACATTTCCCTTATGAATCAGTGTCTATTACTTTCCTTGTTGGCAAGAAAGTTGACAACCCAACTCGTGGCACCCCATTAAATCCTCAGTGGGTGATTGAGAGATGCTTGCTTCAGGAAATGGACACATCGGATCCACAGTTCTTCGCTGATTACCCTCTCTGGGATTCCAGCTGGCTGGGGGAAACACAGGTCAAAGGTCATCCTAATAGAATAATCTCTCCCTTGTCCCCAGTGAGTCAAATACATGATTCTGGTGGTATAACTGGTGGTATACTCTTAATAAGGTATACACAATGTTGCTGGTATTCCACTGTATTCGCTCCTTCTTATTTTGTATTATTATTAAAAAATTATAAAACCAAGTTCCCATCATGCCATAGAGCAGGATGTAGGTGTCCTTATGGAGATGAGGGAAACAAGGGACGGGTGGAACTCTGCCAGCGACAAACAGATTGTGTATCCATTTTTCATTGCTCCTCTATGTCAGCCGAGTCGCTGGCTTGTCATATTAACAGTTGCCGAGCCACTGCACCCAGCCAACATGCTCCAGGCCAACATGCATTTAGTACATCCACATGACAACAGTCCGCTGGTATTAACAAATTAAAGCTGTTTTCAATTTTTTCCTTCATTTCTAATTGACAGATGTTAATTATCCCTTTATTTAGCTATTCTAGTTGAAGTGCACTGCATGTGGGATGAGAAAAAGTGCTCTATTTCCTTGTACATACATGAAATATTTACTACAACAAGATGATTTGATTTCTGTTATTTTCGATGGAAACTGTTTTATATTTCTTGTTTTACTTATTACTTCAAAAAAGGGGAAGTGCAGACCATTTGAACTTTCTACACTAAATATAATTATGGAAGATTTGTTCTACAGAGAAATCTCTGGTATGTTGTTTATTTACCATACAGCAGTCTCATGGTAGTGTTGTTAATCATTTTTATTAAAGTTCTGCCAATTAGATCTTACAAAAATGGAGTGGAGAGTTAAATTTTTCTTCGCATGAACGCTACATTTTAAAGGATTGTATAAGCGGTTCTCAGGGTCACATTCTGAGGATCTAATTAATGGTTATTTATCCTACACAGATATAGTCAGCACAGAAATCTGACTGAACATGTGGTAGCACCTAGAGGTGTTGCATTTAAATATACATGTTCTCATAAAAGGTGTTGTTTAAGCTGGTGTTGCTTATGTATGCAGCGTCTCTTGTGCCCTACATAAAAATAAATTATCTTAAAATGTGAACTGTATTATGTGGTAAACTCACTAGAGGGCACTATGGTGAATCCTGCCAGGGTCTGGAGGATATTTTTCCACTGCAGGTGTCCTTTTATAAATTGTAGATGTGTGCTAACCAGGCATATGCTTTTAAGTGATACATGTGTAATTCATGTTTTCAGGGGTTGGGGTTGTCATCAGTACTGGTTATTGAAAGGAAAAAGGTAGATCTAGTGATTTTGGAGCATTTTTTATGTATGCTGTGTTGAAATATGAGATATATAATGTGAGAAATATTGGAATATCCCTAGAGCCACTGCTGTGAGCTACAGCAGGACTGAGTTTGATTGTTTTCAGTACCTGAGAGATGCGAGAAAGAATATAAGCATCGTCTTGAGAAGTTGCAGACATATATCTGAGCCTGGAGGAGGTAGAATGCTGCATGAGAGGTTATTTTTGCCTTTTTCTCACATGGACAAAACTCTCAAGCCAATTGGAACAAATCTGTCATTTAAGCAAGAGTAGGAATGTTTTCTTGTGGGAATTAAAGAAATAAGTATATTTTTTTTATCATTATTTACCCTCATATTGTTCCAAACCTTTATCGCTGACTTTCTTCCGTGGAACTCAAAAGGAGATATTTAGAAAAATGTGCTGTTTGCTCTTTTCCATGCAAAACAATAAATAGGGACTGGACTTCTTTAGCTGAAAAATGAAGAAGTTATACCTGATTTGAAAATGAATCCCACTTTTGATTTAGATCTTTTCAAAGATTTGGTTGATCTGATCTGAAAAAAGAAAGAAAATAAACAATCTGAATGATTTATTCAAGAATCTGATTGATGTTGTTTAAGTTACTGACTGATCTGGTCACAGTGGTTAGTAAGGGAGCTTTGTTAAATAATGATAAAAATTATTAAATTAATAATTAATAAATTGTCAGTCTTCACAGAGTTATTATAGGACTTCAGAGAGCTTGGTATAAAAAACACATTCCATATGTAACACTTTTACTTCCTTTTTGAAACTTGAAAGGTCTAGTCTCCATTCATTGTAAAAGCATGGAAAAGTGTGAGTGGCACATCCTGAAGAAATAAGGTGCTTCAGGTCTGGAAAGACATAAAGGTAGAATTTAATTTTTTTTTTTACTTTTTATAGTAGTTTTAAGTAGTTTTTTCTTAAAAACGTCTCCTTAAGTGCAAAGACTCACCAAGGATGTAAAAAAAAAAAAAAAAAAAAACTCGCCCACATCATGTATGTGCGTGGAAGGTTGGGATCTTTGGATCTGCAGAAAATATTCTTAAGGTGAGCAAATGAGCATCTTGGTTGTTCTCTTACTTCTAGAGATGCAACCTTCACCCCAGGGCCTAAATATCCTCTGTGCACCTACAATGACAAACCCCATGTAGCGCTCTCGTTTGAAGTGTGCAGGGCTGTGGAGATTGATAGCGATTGCCACACACAAAAATATCTATCTAGGCCATCAAGGCAGGAAGCATTCTCTGCCTTATCTTGTCAAATAAAGGGCAGCATTGCTCATTTGAGTGAGTTGGAGAGTATAAGCACATTTGAAAACCTGTTTGTTAGAGATATGGTGTATGGTTTAGATTTAAATAATGGATCTAAATAAATTCAGTGCTGTCTTTGAAGAACTAATGGCATTGAAAGTTTTGTTTGATTATTCAAAACTTCTTCACTCAGCACCAGAGTCATTATTCAAAGTTTCACTTTTGGGTTGCTTGTCAAGGTTCGGCCCTGACACTCTTTGTCTTGTGGTTGTTCCTGTGTTTATCTTGTGTTAGCACATGGCTTTGTTTTCGTCAGCCATGTGTTTCTCTAGCCCCTCCTCCTTGTTTCATCTTTACCGCACCCTCTTGTCAGCCCTTGTTGAGTCCTTGTTAGTCTAATTGCTTTCACCTGTTCCTCGTGTGCTTTCCTCCCTATTTATAGGGCCTCTTACCTTGTTGTCTTTCTCACCCCTTCTGTCACTGTCATTGTTGCTGCCTGTGGATGTGGCTGAGTAGGTGTTTCTGTCTCCCTGTCTGGTTGGTCTTGTTTCCTTGTCTAGTCCTTTGTAGTTCCATGTTCTTGTCTTGCTCCTTGTTTTGCATTTTTGTCTGCTTTTGCCTTTTATTTATTTTTTGTTTGATATTCTTTAAGTTAGTTGTGTTGGTTATATTGGTAACTTTCTTATCAGTTCTTTTATTTATCCCCCTGCCTCCTTTGGAGTAACTGTGTTCCTGTGGAGCCTTGTCCTGTCTTGTCTTTTGTGTTAGTTCCTGTCCTGACCTGTTCCTGCGAGTCCTGTCACTGGTTCTCCCTGCCTGGCACTGGGTCTGCTTCAGAGCTGGCAGTCAACGAGTATCTGAACTCCGCTCTATGGTGCCTTGCTTGGTCCTCTCTATCTGCCTGGTCTTGCCACTCCTTTTGCTGCTATTGTAATCTGCCAGTTGCTGTCTGAGACTGTTCCAGTGGTCTTCCCCAGCTGTCTTTTGTTTGCTGTGTTCTCGATGTTGTATCTTTTTTTTTTTTTTTTTTCCTCGCCCACCATTTTAGATTTATTTTTCACTCTTAGTGAAAGAGAATGCACACGGAATGCTCCTTTAAATTGTGGCTTGTAGAATAGCTTTGAAAGTTCATTTGATTTGGTTTGATTCATTTGGTTCTTGTTCCCTCAGCAGCCTAGATTTACTCAAAGTCCTTTAATCAAAGTCACGCTTCCAGATTATGAAGTGTTATACTCCTTGTTATAATTAGCCCAAAGAAGCATGCTTTCATCCAGCCTTGTGTGAATCCGGGCATGAGTGATCACATCCAAAAGGCATAATGAGGTTGAGACTGTACCTCTCAGTGTCATTTGAACAAGACTTGCGCACCAACAGCTTTTGTTACATCACCAGGGAGACATTTCGCTACCCTTGTGTTGTTGGACAGAACCTTCCACATGAGAACATGGTGTTCCCACTTGTTATCCAGTTGCTTCCACTCCCTGTAAAATATAGGAATGAGTATGTCTTCTAGAGACCACCTGACCTTTACTTCAATGGGAAAAATGTATTTATGATGGAGAGAGTAAGAGCAGGGCTTGAGCGTGAATGCTTACGTCTATGATTGCGAAAGAGGCAGAAGATGAAATGCCTGGAGAGGCAAGGATTGTAGATGTGGTCTAGCGCTCCAGAACTGACCTCATTAGCACATAGGTGCTATTTCATTGGCTAGGCGAGGTTATAATAAGTGTGCAGAGTCTTTCCTGGTGCCGCAATTCTTCAGCTCTCTCACATGGTGTTGTTTCTGCGGTTTTGGTCATCATTGATGCTGACGTAGAATCCTTAGAGATTCATTTTTTAAAAAGCAGGGGAAGAATTTGTTCTATTCTGAAAAGGTTTCCTGCTGCAAATATAGGCAACTGCCGCCTTAGGAAGCATCTTGACTGCCATGGAATCTTACAAGTGGTTAAGTTGGAATGTTAAAGGCAGGAACAAATAGATAACTGCATGGACGACACAGATGAACATTTCAGGTATATAAGAATCTGCTTTATTGTGAGTTTTTATGTGAAAAGTTTGACTTTTTTTGTGACCACAGCTGGAAAAAAATAAGTTAGTTTTAGTTTTGAATAAACTCATTTCAGTTAGTTACAAAGTGTTGGGAACCTGCCTTTGCTGCCTTAAAATGCTGCTTACAGAGGCAGCTTGCTTGGTTTTAAAAACCGAGCAGTTGTGTCCATAACTAACCGAAGTCATTACCTATATCTCTGCATCTGGGCTACACAGTTACCTTTCCTAGCCCTGGGTTTTAATTGCTTCCCCCTGATGATGACATTGATTAATCTTCTGCAATGCTGAAACAGGTTCCCAGAGGGTTCTGAGCAATTGTAGTGTGCCGCAAACCCAGCTAAATGAGTTCCCTTAAAATGATGAAGAGATTAGCACACAATATCTGGAACTAATAGAGAAACAAACACCAAACAAATCCATATCAAATGCACATTTATCAAGAAAGAGTGTTACTTTTAATAGAGCAAAGTGCATTGCCTATTGTTTATGCTCCTAACCCACAAAATAAACATATTAGCTTTTCATAATGCACTTAACCTTGGGATATTATTCAACGTACTGTATAAACATGGTCATTGGAAGCTTAAATATGGTTGCTTGATGTTCGAGGAAAAAAAAACTCATATTAAAATCCTATATTAAATCTTTTCATCATATACTATACTGTAAAGTGATTGTGTCTTTTCGGAAGACTGACTATTCATATGGATTCCTTTTATGTTGTCTTTAAGAACTTTTTGAAGTTTTGACTGCATGGACCTTCAATGGAGAGACAAATCTCTTGGGTTTCGTTAAAATATCTCCAGTTATGTTTTGAAGATGAAAGTCATATGTGTTTGAAATGACATAGGTAATTGATGACCGAATTTTCATTTTCGGGTGATTCATCCTTTTAGCACCCTGCTAACTGCAATAATTATGAATCTGTATATTTTCTGATATCAGATATTTACTTCCGCATGCGTGTTTGCTGTATTTTAACATTCTAGATTACATTTTCTAAATCTCACTTTAGCAAATCTCTAAATGCATATCGATTTTACTGTGTAATGTTGTGATACCCCACGAACTGTTCATTTACAATTTTTACAATCCTAGCCCACTGTTTTCTGTACTAGCATTAAATAATATTTAGCCTAATCTTCAGCCCACTAAATTTTTGTACTAATTACATCTCCAAATATCTCTTTAATTTTGCATTGCATCAGGGTTCAGAATCCTGGCCCATTGTTTTCTGTACTCATATTAAATAATCTTTAGCCTTATCTACAGAGAATGAAAGACCACAGACTCACACTCTCATACTGCAGAGTTTAAATGAAGTGTCACTTTGACACTTTAAGGCCCTTGGGAAGACCAGCCGTGAGTACTGGGAGAAAACTGAAGACCTCTTCATCCTCCAGAGTCTCAAGAGCTCCATTCTCTTCCCTCTCTGTCTGTTTCAGTAAAAAATAAACAGTTATTAGTCAGTCAAACGATCTTGCGCAGATCACAAAGACAGCCGACGTGTGTCGGTAAGCGATAACAACGACCCCTCAAACGGGAAGTTCCTCACCTAGCTGTCTAATCTCCACCGCCATTTTGTGTTTGCTCTGTACCGCATCGTGGCTCCTCTGTTTGCCCCTTTGAAGTGCTAATAGTCTCACAAATCCGCTTTTGCATTTATTGATCCATAATGCGTTCTCTGTTACACACAACAGGGTTTAATGTGGCCCTTGGTGCTAATATGGCAGAATGCAGTAAAGCGAGGAAAATTACTGCATATTTGCAGTGGAGACCTGAACTTAAGCTTGGAAAAGAGAAAAGGGAGATGGTGGTGAAAAAAGGGAGGGTTAGAAAGAGTTCTGGGAAAGAGGGAAGGAAAGTTGTCAGAAGCTCAGATACATTGCTGAGCCGAGGCTGTGTGTTTATGGCTGGGTCCCCAGGGCATCGCACACAGGGCTATGGTTTTGAGACCATCAATCACCCATGCGCACACACACTTAAACACACACACACACACACACTCCTCTAGCACATTAACATGCTGTGTGGAGCCTATAGAGGCATCAACATGCACCAGTCGTGACTCCTCTTACCACAGTCAATTTTCAGTGTTTCCTTCCATTTTGTTGGTGCAATTAAGACATAATCATAACATTAATACAAACTTTTTTTCTCATTAACTCTACAGTCGATCACACTGCTTATTCCCAAGGAAATACACATGATTAAGAATGTGCAAAATGATTTAGCACATTCACATTGTTTGCGAGTCTGTGCATTGGATTCTCATCAGCGCTTCAGCTCTCGGAGGGTTTGATGGTGTAACACGTCCTGTGCATGTGGCGCTTTCATGGATTTCATGATGATGAAGTTTGTTATAGTTCTCGAAGGCACACTTCTGATAACCTTTTTATTATTTATGACTGTTATTAAAGGAAGTAGTAACATATAGAGTTAGCTGAAACATTAGCCTGCTGTTGTAGATACGCTGATGCAATATTTGCATGTTATCTATGAAGATCTACGCTTGCATGGGGATTTTTTCATTGATTTTGTCCTTCTTTGCTCCTTCAAGCCTCTGGTATATATGCAGTGCAGTTCTCTATGATTACTGCCTGAAACTACTGCAAAGTTCCTCCAAAATTAAGCCAATTACACCATTCTCATAAAGATGAATGGAGACATAGGAAGGACCCACTGTGGAGAGAGTTTATGCTTACAAACTATTGATTTATAATAGTAATTAGAGGCCCAAAGTCTTGTAGGTTTGGCTGTTGTTTTATTGATTTGTATGTGTTGTTGGTTGCTGTGGCTGAAGGCGTGCCAGATATCTGTTCTAAAATGAGGAAGTAACATCTGTTTGCCTGGTTAGAGTAAAATGAAAATGTTTTAGCGCTTTCTTTTTTTTTTTTTTTCTATTTCTTTAGATCTTGTTTAGTGTGAATTGTCACAATATTGGCAGATATTGCATAGTTAAGATTACAGTTTTAGAGAATTTTTGCATAAGAATAGTTTTGCTATCATGAACACTGATTCTGTACAGATTACAGGATTACTTTACAAAAAAAAAATATTTTCTCACTCATGTTGTTGCAAACCTATATGGCTTTGATTTTTTTTTTTTTTTCTTCATCTGTTCGTGTCTGTATCATGAAAGTCAACAATTTCAAGCTCCAAAATAGACATAAAGGTAGTGATAACACTTTGTATGAAGAACATATAAAAATGTATGGACTTTCAAATCAAATCAGTGCATCCACATAAAGACCACATGGTCCTTAAACAACAACAACAACTGTCAAACCTTAGTGGTTCTTGGTGATGTGAGAGAGAGAAAAAAAATGATGTTATTGACTTTAATATTATGGATGATTTTAAAGTTTGTTTTCCTACTGTGACCTCTGAAATTATATGACTTAGTTTTTCCAACCATAGTATGATAAATATATGCCATATTATTTATTTAGTCATTTAGCAGACGCTTTTATCCAAAGCGACTTACAAATGAGGACATAAGAAGCAATCAAAACCAACAAAAGAGCAACAACGTGCAAGTGCTATTACAAGTCTTGGTTAGCCTAACGCAGTACAGATTATTATTATTATTGTTATTTTTTAATAAAAAGACATAGATAAAATACAATTAGAATAGATAGTGCTAGAGTTAGAGGGTGAAGTAAAGATGGAACAGATGAGTTTTTAGCCGTTTCTTGAAGATGGGTAAGGATTCGGCTGCTCGGATCGAGTTGGGCAGGTCATTCCACCAGATGGGAACAGTTAATGAAAAAGTCCTTGAAAGTGTTTTTCTGTGTCTTTGGGATGGCACAATAATTCGTTGTTCACTTGAAGAACGCAAGCTTCTAGAGGGCACATAAGTCTGAAGTAAAGAATTTAGGTAAAGGGGAGCAGAGCCAGTGGTGGTTCTGTAGGCAAACATTAATGCCTTGAATTTAATGCGAGCAGCTATTGGTAGCCATATAATATTCTGTTTCAAGATGTGGTATATACTTTTCCATAACCCACTCTTACTGTTAGTGTTATGGATGGCCGGACACAAAATGTTACAGTTAGACGGATAAAGCATTACTCAAGGACACTTAATCAGAGACCCAATTTTGCTAGCCGATATACTGACACACAGTTGACTGGATTCGAAAGCTTCCACGAGTTTCACAGTGTAAGTAAAAACTGTAAGCAAAAACATGAATATCTGTTCTCAGCTGTGGTGAATGACAAAACAGGAAGAAAGTAGGGCTTCAAGGAACAACTTTTTTTGACAATCGAAAAAAGTCACTTATTCTGTTATTCAAGTAATATGCAACTTTAAATATATGTTCAAAAACATTGAAAAAACCTACACAACTCAAAATTTTGAACAACGTGTATGCTATGCATTTTATGTCAAACTGGCTTTAAATGTAATAATATACCATCATAGAGCTGCTTTGCAAGATCTAAATTCCCACATAATTTCAACTGGAAAGTAAATCCCCCCACTCTCATAGATCAGTTTATAACAACTAAAAGCATTTGTTGGCATTCTCAATTAGTATTTGTGGCCCCACAAAAAAGTGGGAGAAAGCCAGAGAACGAGACAGATAGAGTAAAGCTTTGAGCCAAAGCTTGGCCACAGGGCAGAAGCTCCAGTAATCCCTGGATCAGGGTCTGAAACACCTTTTCCTTTCACACACTGGCTCGTCTGGATACCAGTACAGGCTGTTCTTTGAGCAACAGTGAGATCTGTGTCAAAGGGCAGCGTCGTCTCACTGAAAAAGGATAGCTGTGCCAAAAGGAGTTTGTTAAGAAGGCCAGGTAGTATGAGACTCTGCCATGTGAAGAGGCCACGGTCGGGAACACTCTCACAGTGGCTTTGTTGTGTTTTTAGCATGGCCTCGCTGTCATGTTCAGAGCATTAGATGTAATTTAAAGATATTTGCTGTTCAGCAGCTGTGTAATGGTGATATTGGATAGAAGAAGGTCAGCATAAAACTATTAAGCGTCAACTGCCAAGAGAGCGCCGAGTCTTTAAAAGCGTCTGGTACATTATACTGGTCACATACAGACTCTGAATCTTTTCCGCTCTCTCTCACTGTCGTTTACTCAACATCTAAACTCTTTTTTTCTCTGTCCATTTTATTGTTTGACTCCATTGTACTCTTGTTTGTGCTTGTGTTAAGTTGTTTTTGAGTGTTTTACCTGTCGGTTTATTCCCCTCTGCTTACCAAAACACTCCAGATGAATGAATAGGTCTACTCAGCTGATATAAAGGGATTCACTAAGAATGAATTATGTCTGCTGGCGGTGTGTTTATTTGCACTCTGCCTGTGTTTTCGCTATTTTATGATTCAAATAATAATTCTGCAAAAGATGCAAACACACATGTTTGTTTCTGTGAATTGTGGGGACTTTCCATAGACTTATATTACTTTTATACTGACCAAACAATATTTTCTATCCCCTAACCCTAAACCTACCCCTTACAGAAAACCTGTTTGCATTGTTACACTTTCAGATAAACATCATTTACTATTTTTAAATATTTTTTCCCTCGTGGGGACTTACGATTTATTCTTATTTTTGTAAAGTTTTCTTACATTCTTGTTCTTTTATAGCGTTTTTTGGAAACGTAAATAGTCAAGGTGCTGATGTGCATGTAACAGAGTTCTGTAAAAATTTACTTATAAAAATAGCAACGCTTTATTTGTATTTTTGTGTTCACAGTTTTCAGTTGCATGGAAAACAAATACAAAAGGAATACAATTCAAGCGTTTTATTTTATTTTATATTATTCAGTGTACTTGATTGTTTTTATTTATATATTAAGAATTTTTATGATTTAATGAATTATTAGCTTTTCTTCAGCTCACAAGCCCTAGACTGATAAACCCTGCTTGATACAAAGGCAATGAAATCCACAAATGTCCAAAATACTCTGTGTAATTGGAGTGAATGAGCAACATGCAACAACCAACAAGCCATTTCATATTATTTGCACATTAGCACTATTTGTAGTAAACACAGACCATAAGTTCCTTCCTCTGTGCATTTGTTGGCTGTAGAAGTAATAAGAGGCAGTAGAGGTAGGAATAGGTGGTTTAAAAACAATGACTCAAAATTGATATTCTCAGTTGTTGAATACTCCACACTCCTAACTAAAACTCACTAATGTCCAATGTTTATTCATCTTACTCTCCCTTTGTCCTGCAGTGCTTTGAAGGCCTTGGTTGTAATTTTTTAAACCCATCTTCCATGTTTCCTCCTCACGAGGCTGCTGCTTTATTGTCGTGAACCCAGTTATATATGACTGCTTTCTTTAGGATGAATCCACTCAGAGAGGGGGAGTGATCGCGGATGTACTTGAGAATCGCTTTGCATTACTGATGCAGATGTCTTCTCTGTATCAGAAATCCGTTCAGGGCCTCCAGCTTGCCAGACAAACGTCTCTTTTTATCTCCTTTCTAAGTTCAAGGAAAGTTCAGTGTCTTTTGTTTTCTTCCTTCCTGACTGCGGGAAAGTCAACAACAATATATTTTGGGGGTTGTTTAGATGTCATGATTAATTTTTAGTGTTTTAGATGAGAGCTTGTGTTACATAGTTGTTTAAGAGTCATTGACCTAAATGCATTTGTGAATGTTGTCTGTGCATATTCATAGTATTGTAATTTTATGTTTCCATTTCACTTTATGAAACATGTATGTAACCTGTATTTTTTCTTCTGCCGTGTTGCATTTTCCCAGCCATGCAAAACTAATTTGCTTTACACATCACAAAACATGACACAATCTGTTGTACTACCATTTAAATATTTTGGGATGATAAGATATTGTTTTATACGTTTTAAAAGAAGCCTGTTATGCTCACCAGAGCTGCATTTATATATTCAGAAATCTAAAATCATTCTAATTATTTAAAAATGTAATTTATTCCTCTGATGGCAAAGTTGAATTTTCATCATTAGAATTTGATCATTTTAATATGCTGATTATATATGTTTGTGGAAACCATGACACATTTTCAGGCCTTTTTGATGAACGGAAAGTTCAAAAGCATTTATTTGAAAAATAAATTGTTTCTTGAATTATAAATGCCTTTACTGTCACTTTTGATTGCTATAATGAATCCTTGCTAAAAACAATATTTCTTTTAAAAAACCTGATCCCAAACTTTTGAATAGTAGTGTGGCTAATGGGATTATAATCAATTATCCTTTGTTCATTTCAAGCTGACATTTGTACGGTCTTTTATGTGTTAAATGGAAATATTTGTAAGAATTTTTTATGTATTTGTAATTGATATGGCAAATGCAAATTTTATTTTTAATTTCAGCTTCTTGGGGACAAAAAGAGCAAATTAAATTGATTTGAAACTTTTCCCCCATTAATCACCACTTTTGAAATGTTCCTTTGAAGGACAGGAGGGTCACACATTTTTAACGGAGTGAAAGCTTCCACAGATATCTCCTATACAGTATCTTTCTCTTTGTTTGGCTCTCTAACACACTATGGCCTCTTCAAGGACCCTGGGGGACAAAAAAAGCCAAGCGCTTTTATATGGTGTGGGACTCAGTACCACCAGTCTTATCAACCATAATAGTACCGCCACAGTTCAATAGCCACCCGGATGACATGCTAGCCTCACCCAAGCAAAACCCAGGCGACCACCTGCAAGATACATCAGCTGTCAATCATCTCCGCTCAACCGTATTTAATTAAAGAGGCTAGGGATTCATTCCTTCACTTGTATTTGCTCAACATAAAGATGGAGAATGCTCGCACCAAAGCACAAATTCAAGTTATGTTTCTAGCAAAGGGAATTATGGCAGTTTGACATGGGCATATTCATTCTGATAGGATAATTGCTTTGAAACTTGGAGAAATAAAGCCTCATCTGGCTGCTTTGTTGAAAGACTTCCTGTGCAAAAATGGCTGATTTTTGTTGCTTGACAGGAGAGCAGGGCTCCTCTCCTGATGTCTATATTAGTCTCAGTAACAGATGGTGCTGAGTTAAGGATCTGCCGTTAAGGGTTTGCAGACTCCTCTTGTTTCTAGCCAGCGGTGTTAGCCATGAGCCGGGTTTGTGCGAGGCAGTGACTGATCTTTTCTCCAGGCGGAGGAGAAAGCATCAATCATCAGGTCGTGCTGTGGAGAGCACCTCCACAAACGCTGCTCCACAAGAGGCTGGATTTGGTCAAGCTGTGACCGATAGGATTGGTGATTAGTTTTGCCGTCTTCTGCTCTGATCTCTTTTGGGATTGGTCAGTGGAAACTCTGTGGAGGTTGAGGATAATGTCTTTGTTGTAAATGGACCCAGAGTTAACTGATTTGACCTTTTATTGAAAGCATTGAGTGACTGAGTAATAAGTTAACGTATGTCACCACGTTACCGATTCATTTGGCTGATTTGTTTCACTTTAAGTCATGTGTTTTGATGCAAACATGAATGTGAACATTGAATGCAAACTAAAAATCTGTTCTGGGCCTTCACCTTTAAAGATACGGCTCCTTTTTTAATCTCATTTTTACGTTTTAGTTTTCATTTGCCTATGCTTGGTCATTTTTATTTATTTGTTTATTGATTGATTGATTAATTCATTTATTCATTCATTCCATAAAAAAAATAGAAGTTATTCCATACTGATCCCCAGACTTTTAAGTGTAGACCCATTCTAATTCACCAAGAAGTGACATTCCTTTGTAATTTGATTCAAACTGGTCGCTCTAAAACTGGTCACACAATCATTTGGGGGAATGGTTCCTCCATAAATAATGTCCTGGGTTACTATTTAAGTCTTGTGCCAGCCGCAGTGGGGGTGGAGGTTGGAGCATTACCTGAGAGAGGTTAGGATTGATCATCTCCACTCATGCAGAGCACGCTTTTAATTAGATTACCCAGGCACCCATGCACAGCCGTGAGGGATTGGACACACTCTGTCAGGTCACAGTGGCTCAATGTGGGGCTGGACTGCTTGTCCGCTCTCTTGAATCACTGGATGAGTCTTGTGCTTGAGAAGCTAGAAGGAAACTTGCTAAACTGCTTGCTTCCGTAACGGTGGTGCATTTTTAAGCAGGAATACCATCGTGAGGGAATTTAAAACTTTTCTGTCCATACTGTCCATATAGAAAAAAATGTACATACCACAAAAAACATACTATATATTAATTTTAAAATATTTTTTTTGTTTGTTTTTTAATCTCATATGGACAGTATGGACAGAAAAGTTTTAAATTCCCTCACGTTGGTATTACTGCTTAAAAATGCACTACTGTTACGAAAGCAAGCAGTTTTGCAAGTTTCCCTCTAGATTCTCAAGCTATATATATATTATATATATATATAGTTGATTGCCGAATGACTTTACTTCAGGATTCTAAATATTTATTTATTTATTTATTTATCTATCTTTGATTCTAACAATTTAAAACTTTCAGGAACAATTTGACTTAATTTATTTTATTTGAGTGTGTGTGCGTGCGTGTGTGTGTGTGTTTATTTAGTGTTCTATTTTTGTGTTAGAATTTGTTTTGGTTTTGTGTTGTTTTGCACCCACTATTGGCATGAATAATTAGTCATTTGAATATCTGTGTGATTTATTTATATTAATTACTTGTTTTTCTGGTCAAGTTTAGCAGCTTCTTGTATTCTGATCTTGTGATTAATTGTGTTTTTGTTGAGGTCTGTGTGACCCTACAATATTTCTGATAGGAAACATAGCCTAAATCACACAATACCGACTAATTTGCATAATTAGTAAAACTGAAATCAGTGCATAGTTACTTCATCTAAGTAGTGAACTGATCAAAGTTCAGTCAAGAAATGTTCTCAAGTAAATAACTTTAGCTAAGAAAACATCCTGTGAAACCTCCTTTTTTACACAGAGCACTTTGCAAGACAGAAACAGTACACAGATTAGAATTTAATAAAGAATATTTGTTGTGTATAAAACATCTCTCAGCAGATAGCAGACCAGACATAGTCTGTATTTTTCAGGTGGCAGGATGTTTTCGCTTCTCTGTTTTTGATTTTTTTTTTTTTTTCATCTAAAAAAGCTATAATAGAGAACGGTTATAGAACTAATAGAGATCTGTTAGCGGAGAAGAGGAACAATCTGTCCCAGTTTGCGTCTAGGTAGAGCATATTGAAGGTTTCATGTGGCAATGATCAACTTCTGCAAATTCATCATGGTGGATAAAGAGGAAAAAAGTGCAATTAAATTATTTATAGTCTCTGGAGGCTCTTGGCTCACTTTGTTTTGAAGATTGAGAGAATGGGCAGGCCTGCTGTGTCTCTCCTATAACATCACAGAGTGAGCTCTGGCATGCTGATGGGCCTGAGAGCTCTTAAAGTTTCCAAGTTACAAGATAACAATATGTTTCTCTTTGTGCCTTCCACGTGCCGTGACGGGTAAGAAATAAGCGAAGCCGAGCTGCCAGAGCACCTTAGCAGCGCTTCATTTCTCTCTCTCATGTTTAACCGTCTGTTGCTAATTTACTTTCTCTCCTGGCAATCCTTTTTTAATAGTGCATCCGTTTGTTCAGGAGACAATTGATTCCCTGCACTGCCATATTCATCAGTTACATTAACTGAAGCTTGTCCGGAATATGAATTATGGAGGCCGTCTCTCCATTTCTGTCCCTCGTTTCTAGCTGCAGCTTCACGTCAATAGACCATGTAAATACCTTTGAGGAAAACAAATGTTAACCTAAAGTCAACAATGTGCTAATTACGCTAATGATAATGAGACTTGCACATATTCATCAATGCTTTGTTAAGTGTCTTCTTGTTGTTGGGTCGTGAAGGGAGCCTTCAAAATCCTTGAGGCATTTATTGTTTCCTTGCTGTTTTGTCTGCTTCGACACAGGGACTTTGACAGCTTGTCCAATCTCATGGAAGAGTCCAAGGTCAGGTACATCGCTCAGCGGTGGGAGGAGCTCGGATTAAAAGATGTCCAGGTGACCAATCACACGGCTCTCCTGAGCTATCCCGGACCCGCCCTCAGCACGATCACTGATATAAGTGGAAACCAGTGTTACCTGCCCAGTGGAGCGAGGTGTGACCAGACGTTCACATCTACGACTGAACCATTTGCCTATGCAGCCTATTCGGCTATGGGAAATCTATTGGTGAGTTACATGTATACAGTTGTACTCAAGTATATACTCAAGCGATCAACGACACTAACGATAGTGATTGAAATATCAGCTATGGATCCAGAACATTGAAAAAAGTATAATGTGATAATGTCAGCACTTCATGTTGTAATCAGCTTGTAGTTCAGCTCTCTATTGATTATTTTGGACCAAAAAAGTAAACGATACATTTAGTCCTGATTCTCTTAGAATTCACACTGTCAACATTGAAACTAAGATACAAAACAAAAGGCATAAGGATATTCCCAACAATTCAAAACAGTGCTGTGTGCTTGTTGTTTGTGTATACGTGTGGTATTTTTACCAGCTTATAACTCACAAAGAGCTTATAAAATATGTAAAGGAGTCAAAACAGCGCCAGGAGATACTGCACATACAAACAAGATCTACTACAAGAAAGCGGCGGTTCTGACACCGGTACCAAACTGTACTGGCCTACATTACTTCTATGACAAGAAGAACTAGGTGTGCTTGAGCATTTTGTCCTTTATGGTCACATCTTGTTTTGTTTATATGTCTTTGGTTCAAAACATGAAAAGGTGGGTCTCAGGCCACTTGTTTGGTGCGCACTAAGGTTTAAATGGCAGCATTCACACTTGACTTGCACACATAAACTGCACCTGCCAAGTGTAAACACACCCTTAAATGCATTAGATTATGCAAACAAAACCTAAAATGTGGTAATTTGCAGATGTTACTTCAAAGATCTATTTATAAATGTTCTAACCCATATAATTTTTTTTCAGTGTAACCCAATTTGCCTGAATTTTGTTTAAGAAATTAATACTTTAATTCAGTAAGAATTTAATAAATTGATCAAAAGTGACAGTAAAGGAATTTACAATGTTTTAATAAAAAAAATTAATAATCTTGTCAAATAAAAAAAATCAGGTTTTTTTACAAAAAAAAGCAGTGCAATAGTTTCTAACATTGATAATAAGAAGAAATATTATCTAATATCAGAATGATTTCCAAAGGATCATGCGACTTTGAAGACTGAAGTAATAATGCTGAAAGTTCAGTTTTTCATCATAAAACTAAATTAATTTTTTTTAAGATATTAAAGTGGAAAATAGTCATTTTAAAATGCTAATAATATTTCACAGTATGACAATTTAACTTTATTTTTGATCAAATAATTGCAGCCTTACAGAGCTTAAGGTTAATGTTTCAGTAATGTGGTTTCTTTATTTATCCCGGCCCCACCAATGAAAATTATTCAAAAAAGTTGAAACTTTGCAAGTCGTAAAACTGAGTATGATAATGGAACAGCATCTGTTTTAATGCTCAAACGTCTCAGGTTACGTATGTAACCATGGTTCCCTGAGAGTAGGGAATGAGACACTGCGTCCTCTAGGGGTCACGCCTCGGCGTGACCGGTGTCTTGAAGCATATATCTATTCACGACAATAACATTGGCCGGCGACAGCCTATGACGTTACTACCGGCGCGGCCACAGTATAAAGGGGCGCCGGGAAAATATGTCATTCACTTCTTCGTCTGAAGCTTGCATCCGAAGCATGGCACCAAACCTAGAGGATGCAGTGTCTCGTTCCCTACTCTCAGGGAACCATGGTTACATACGTAACCTGAGACGTTCCCTTTCGAGGGACACTGTCCTCTAGGGGTCGCTATGGGGAACGGAATACCCAGCCACCATGCTGAGGGGAGTGCAAGCCAAGCACAAAAGGCAAGCACTAAGTACCAACTCTACCCGGCTAAGGGAGTTGCCCCTGGGACGGTACGATGGCTGTCAGTGACATTATCCCCTTCGGCCAAAGGCCTGAGCTGCATACCCCAGAACTTACCTGTTAGGGGCTCGACCCAGGGTAGAGCTCAAAACAGAAACAGAAGAAGAGATTCCTTTAAGGGGATACGACCAAGCACTTAGGATAGTAACTCTTGGCCTGTCACCCAGGGGCTACTAGGTGAAGGAACTGGCTCAACAGATCCTTGGTAGCAACACCCTGTTCAAGTAGTATCACTGGGGATACATAGGTAGAGTGGGGCCCAAGGTGAAACCGGGGCCTGATTGACTCAAAGAATGGGTACGAAGCTGCAGCATGTAACCCATATCGTACAAGATTTTAGAAAGACCGCAAAACACTTGGTGTGCGATCTTACCACAACGTGGCTTTCAGAAAGTGCACAGAGATATACGTGCGCACTTACCATATCATGGATTTGAAATATTCTCGGCAGGGAGCAGCATGCTCATAGGTGACCCTCTATGCTGAGGGGAGCAAAGCTAGCTCTACCATGGCAGAGCTCTGGAGAGCGGAGAACTTAACTCTCAGCATGAGAGGGAGCTCAGACACTCAGAAGGGAGCGGCATGCTCATAGGCGACCCTCTAAGTTGAGGGGAGCAATGCCAGCTCGACCAACAAGGAGAGCTTGGGAGGGAGCAGCATGCTCATAGGTGACCCTCTATAGTGAGGGGAGCAATGCTAGCTCTACCATGGCAGAGCTCTGGGGAGTGGAGAACTCAACTCTGTGTGAGAGGGAACTCAAATGCTCAGAAGGGAGCGGCATGCTCATAGGTAACCCTCTATGGCGAGGGGAGCAATGCTAGCTCGACCAAACAACAGCCTACCAGGGAGGCAGAAGGTGGCCCAACAACCTGGCATGACTGTTAACCGGAGCTCTAGAGAGCGGAGGCCTAACTCTCAAAATAGGAGAGGGACTCAGACACTCAGTTTTGGGAGCGGCATGCTCATAGGTGACCCTCTAGGGTGAGGGGAGCACTGCTGAGCTCAACCAACAAGGACAGCAACCGACAGCGACTGAGACGGTCCCTACGACACAAACTGGGAACAAGAGGTGCATAGCTAGCTCTTGCAATGAGGGGAGCACACCCTAGCTCGACCAGAAGGCAGTGCCAGAATAAAAGGACAGTCCAGCAGCACTCAAAGGGAGACTGTCATCTGTTAGTAAGCAAACGTAGTCCTACGCTCTCCATCTTGATAGAGAGCATAGACCAATGGGTTAGGCAAAAACCATACATGTCTGAAGAGCTATCGCTCCTCAGAGCTAAAGCACTCAGGAAGGGTTTCCGCAGAAACACCTCTCACTCATACCTCCGGGAAAGCAGTGTACTCAAGCCCATTCCATGGAGGGGCGATTCACTGGTTCGACCGTAAGGACAGTGTGACTCAAATCTCAGGAAGCCCCTCGATGCGAGACACGAGTAGCGCATCCTGGCCAGGGCAGCTTCTCGAAGCAAACATCCAGCCAGGAGGTCAGGGAGCACATCACGAAGCAATAATCTTTGAAAAAGGCTCAGCCTGAACCCGCAAGTCCTGGGTTGCAGCGCTATAGTGGGACCTGAAGGCCAAGGAGCCTAGCGACTTCTGTTCTGCCCATGAACCGCGAATCGCGGGCAATGGGCAGATAATCCTCACCGCACTCGAAACGCACAGCATGTATTCAGTTCCCACGGGAGTGAAACGTGCTCCACCCACACGCTAGATTACCTCTGGAATCAAGCGAGAACGGAGCCGCCGCCACCACGAATACGTTGCTATTCCAGCGAGAGGCGAACACACTCATGCAGACATGGGTATTACAACTTGCTCTTCACCACACACACACACAACCCGCGAGCCGTGTGAAACTGCGGGTATCAGAACAAAGCCTCCATGCGAGAGAACATGCACTCCTAGTCATGCTTAGCTTCTGCTAACATAAACAAACGGTCAGTGAAGACGAAGAAGGGAATTACATATTTCCCCGGTGCCCCTTTATACTGTGGCCGCACCAGTAGTAACGTCTTAGGCTGTCGCCGGCCAATGTTATTGTCATGATTAGATATATGCTTCAAGACACCGGTCACGTCAAGGCGTTCCCCATAATGACCCCTAGAGGATGCAGTTCGAAGTTCCCTCGAAAGGGATCACACCTGTTCCATTCCTGGTTTTCCATTTCCCGCTCATTGGTGAGTGAAACCCCGATCCAAGCACCACCCAATACAACCACCCCACACTACAAATTAAACTTTCACATTTTTGATCTTCATGCTAGGTAAAAATTCCTGGTCCATTCCATTTCACTCTACTCACATACTCTGGTCTGAAACATCATGAAAATAAACGTTAGTCACATAAATATCAGCACTAGAATGCTACTCGACCAATCAATTTTGAGGACTTGAACTAACTGTTTTATCATTTTTAATAGAGTAACAAGAATCATGGAACACAAAGTTGCTTGTTGACCTTTTGTATTATTGACTGTACTGTGCAATAAATGCATTGCATTGCCAGTTGCAGCTGAATTAGCGTTCTGCTCTCACTCTCACTTTCACAGCCCTGAAAGGAAGGTTAAAACAAATCCATTATGCAAGACTGAACCCATTTCACACATTTGTATGGCATATTCTCCAGCTATTTTTAGAGGTTATGCTTTCTGTCTCTAAAGGGAACTGGAAATGTCTAAGGAAGATGCATTGCCAGTATCCGTTTCAAGACAGACACACTGCATCTAACAGGGATAAGCTTCAGTAAAAAGTTCTTGGAGTCAGTCACAGTCGGTCTTTCATGTCGTCCTCTACAAGGAGGGGTCAAAGTCATCCATCAAAACGCTGCACATACTCAAGGCTCTGATGTAAATTAAACTGCATTTGCAATGTCTAAAACTCAGCAGGGAAAAACAAATATGACTGGCTTGATGGATGAAATGCTCGGGGATCTCGTGCCGAGGCGTTAGATTCATCCAGCTATCCTGAGCCGCTCATGGGTCACTGGCCATTTAACATTATGTACTTTTACCAACTCCCAGCTCCACAGCTGGGCTTAAAAATTCTAAATTTTTTCCACTGAAAACATAGAGATGCACAGCATTACCACAGTCACATATCCACTGACAGCTTTGACCTGCAGAGCAGTATAACTAATTGTGCGAACTATAAAGTAATAATGGCGTACTGAAAAATATGTATAGTCAAGCCCTATTTTAGGAATGTGTCATAATAGATTTCATATATATATTGTTTTTTTTGTTTTGTTTTTTCCCCCCAGTAAATTGAGTAAAATCAAAGAAGCATTAAATTAAAGGTTTAATACAATTTGTTAAATTGAGTCATCTACACCTATAATTATGCTATTAATTGCACTTTTTATTATTATTTTTTTAATCTAATGTCATTCCTTTCTTCCATCCTTCATCCGTTTTTTATTTTATTTTACCACAATGCAATCAACAAAGAGATCCCATTGTGCGTTTTCTTTTCTTCAAGGAATCTATAAATGTCACTTTGTCCCCAGCATTTTGCTCAATTCAAAGAGCCAAATCATTTGAAGTCTAAACAAGAAACAAACACAGAAAACTGCAGGTAATATTATAGCTTGTGGTAATTTGAGTGGAGGCTTTACCTCTGGTCAGTAATAAGTTTGAGGGGGCTCCCGAGGGTAATTAGTTTTGAGGAGTTAAATCCTCCGTGCTCGCTGGCTGTTTCTCTCCAGACCATATTAGTGATGATCAAGTATAGGCGCTGGGCAATTACTGCTTTTAATTTCTCTGCGAAGAAAGTGAGGCCAGGTAGGGAGAATGAAAGTTCCTCTTCTTTTCTTTTGTGTTGCTGGGCTACTCACAGACATGGGTCTTCTACTTTTTTATTTGAGCCAAACACCCATTTTAATGTTGAATTTTTATCATTGACCTATATTAACTTGTATCTTATTAATGCTTCCCTTAAATTCAAAGCCATTAAAATGGTGGTTCTTAATCTTTTTGGCTCCTCCCATTGCCTACAGTAATATTCAAATGGAACACCAACCCTAGATTCTGTAAATTAAATGCAGGATTCCAGAAGTTTACATAACTGAATATTTTTAACACATTAATTTACAGGGCTTTTCTATTTATGATTTACAGGATAGCATTTATTTATTTATTTATTTAATCACTACTTTAATTAATTCAATGAAGAAAAAAGTCATCTTGAGTCTTGAGGCCCCCTAGTGGGCCTCAGCCCTTTGAATGAGAACCACTGCATTTAAAGTATTAATTACTGATGAGTCATATACTTGTACATTAATAATTTGTAATTTCACAAAAAAACCCTTTGAAATCAAACAACAATTGGTTGACACCCTGCAGCGTTGTCACACACCCGCCCTTCATTAAGCCTGTTTTTGATAAATAAAGATAGATCTCTAAAATTGGTCATTGTTTTAGAACATATCAGCCACACAGAGTATTCGATGTTGCAGCTGATGTATGAAGAAGTGTAGAGAGAGAAAAAAAAAATCCCTGCTCTATATGCGCTCCATGAAACGGCTTGCTCTGAGTGTTTCCTTTGATACGTGAGCTATACTGTTGGGAGTGGTCATTTGTATTCATTTAACATTGATAGTGTTATAGAAAAAGTAAAGCGGTGAAATGATGAAACGTTTCTGCAACACCTAGACAAAGCTGGTGTGTTAACATAGTTCAAATTGTAATCTTACATGGATATTTACAAAAAGTTCAATCAGATGGACACAAGAAGGGCAATTTGAATTCCTTTGAAATTTCAAGAGCTTCTCACTGTAATAATGCTTCACGGCCTCTTGCAAAATTAACTGAACATTGAGCAATGTAGAATTTTTATTCACAGAGGACATGCCGTCTGGCCTCTAAAGGCGCCACGTGATTGGCGTGGTATTTAACATTCTCCTCAAAATAATGTTTAATTATGGGGTGGGTATTTCTTTCCGCTCCTCAATCACGTAGATGTGAAAACAATTGTTATTTTCCTCTAGCTGCTTCGAGTCGCCGGGGGTGAGATGACTCGTGAAAGGAGCCGTCGCTCGTCTAGAAAAGCTATTTGTTCACCGCAGTGCGTGCCCTCGTTAATTTCATTACCTTAATGACAGCCTCTCAGTGCAAATCTCATCCATTCTCAATTTTCTGCCACTTCTTTGGGGTTAGACGGAACACTTTTCTAATGCAAATGCGGACATTAGTGATAAATCCCATCTTTCAATGGTCTTGTGGTTTCGTGATACCGACTTGATGTACTCTCCTTCCCGGAATCATGTTTCATTTCCCCCTAGGCCCAAAGAGAAATGAATCAAACTCAGGTAATGCATTTCCACTTTGTGTCTCCAGGCCTTAAATAGCATTTAGTTTTACCCCACCTCATCAACCCTCGTCAGTCGGAGGCACTCGCTTTTCTTAAACTCACAAACTGGGGTCTGGTTTACTAGTGCAGACTAAATGACGAAAAGGATGCCGCGGCCTGTAGCTGCCATGAATCTGCCTTGAATTCTTTCAGAGCTGTGACATCTATGCCGTGTTTGTGCATGATTTATAGTGCTTTGGCTAATATATGTACTTGTCCCCCATTATACATAGCCTGAGATGTTCACTTTGTTTTCACTCGTGCTTTGCTATCTGTAATGAATGTGACAACTAGCTTTATGGGGTGAGTTACGTGAGTCACAACATTGCAAATCAGAGGCTTGTTATTCGTCACACACACACACACAAACACAGTGAGAGAGGTCAGCCTGAACCATTTTAAAATTGTAAATGTTTAAAAATGTTTCCTTTTTTTCCCAGGCGGAGGTGGTGGATATTCAGTATGGGAGCCCAGAGGATTTGAGACAAGTCCAAGCCAGTGCAAATGTGACCAATAAAATAGCACTGTTGAAACTTGGACAATCACCTTTGCTGTACAAGGTATGTTGTTAAATTAATGTTGATCTATCTGTCTATGTATCTGACAAAAGAATCACTGAAAAGTTAAGGACAAAGAAATTAAATTAAAATGATTAATATATTAGGGAAAATGCATGCATTTAATCCGTCCAAAGAGATGCTAGTCACTTGTGATTGACTAAATTAGATTGACTTAGTCTCATTAGACCAACAAATAACCGTGATTATTAAACTTGCATTTAATCATGACAAGAGATTTAAGCGAGTTATTTCATTTAATGAAATCACTGGCAGCTGTTTGGGAAATAATTATATGTGATTATTGCATAACAATTATGGCTATAAGCAATAAACTAAGGCTATAAATAATTACAGCTCAAGTCGTTTACCATTACTTAACAGTGTAAACCATCTCTGAAAACCTTGACCAAGATAATTACTTCAAACTCAGGTCTTTGTGTCATTAGAATAATATTTTCATTAGAGTAATATGATCATTGTAATTGGTATTTATTAGTGGGTAAAGCACAGGTGATATCTTATAATTTGGTGACTTGAGGAAAGACACCTGTTGGCTTTGTTGGCTTTGTTTTCATAGCATCTCTATAGAAGGTTTGAAACATTTTCAAACCTAATACATGATTACTGCACATTCGAGCAGTGGTTCTCAAAGTAGTTTTTGTAAATGTGACTTGTTCTCAGATCTCATTCATTTTCATACTGTGTTGATTATACATGCAAGGGCAAATGTGGTTTGTGTACAGTTTCATTTCTTCCCCACTTTCATGTGCTTATTTGGTGTTGAGTGCACACACACACACTGCTGCATGTTGTGCAAACACATTGTTGCATGTAGTGTGTGCCAGAATTTAACCACTACTTTGAGTGAATACAGATTTGAATTTCATGCTATTTTAGACAAATCAATTAAATGACTTGGAACACATTGCACAGATGAGCTAGATTATGGTAATTAATGTGCTTTTTGGAGCTTCAGTTGTTCCAATCACCATCTCCACCTCCCTCATCCTTGTGTTTCTTGGTTAATAAAGTCATATGGGTTTGGACTGCCATGAGGTTGAGTAAATGACAAGAATTTCACTTTGTACAAACACTCATTTTCATATTGCTCCTGCAAAGCAGTATCACTTTTTATTTGTTTATTTATTTTGGAATATTTTATTCAATGAAGAGTGTATCTTTTTGATTATTCAGCTAAAAACAGTAAAAACTATAGCACATGCAGTTTTTATAGTTTTTGTTTTATTCAGTAAAAGCTTTTTAATTTAATTTAATTAATTAATTTATTTATTTATTTATTATTATTATTTTTTTGAGAATGTACTCACCCTCAGGCCATGCAATATGAAGATGAGTTTGTTTGTTCATCAGAAAGAAATTTGAGAAGTTTAGTATTTCATCAGTTGCTCACCATTGGATCCTCTGCAGTGAATGGGTGCCATCAGAATGAGAGTATAAACAACTGATAAAAACTTCACAATAATCCACAAGTAATTCACACGGTTTCAGTTAATCAGTTAGCGCCTTGAAAAAATTGCTTTCTCCAGTGTAAAAAGAATCAGGAGAGAAATCTGAATCAGGAGAGAAATATGCACAATGTGCACAATATTTGGAATCTCATTATGATGGCACCCATTTGCTGCAGAGGATCTGTTGTTGAGCAAGCGTTTTTCTGAATCTGTTGTGATTAAGGAACAAATTCATCTACATATCAGATGGCCTTATGGCCTTTCAGCTAAATGAATAATGACAGTCAGATTATTGGAGAGAGGCTACTTCATAGGGTAGCACCACCAAAAAAAAGTACCTCAGTATTAGAGAGGTCACATGTGCCTTCTGATAGTAACATCTTTAACATGCATGTATTCTTTTTAACGTCAAAGAAATGGATGTATTTTACTAAATGCTAAATAAATCATTAAATAAAGCTGGATGGGTTATAATGTAGAAGCATGTTTTCATATTTCATAAGATTTCAGCTATTCAGTAGCTATGTGATTAATCCACAGTAAGATCTGGGGCAGTGTCTTCACATTGCTGCTGTACTCAATGTCACTCACAAATGTGCCCTCCATCAAGGATGCATGGATAAGAACATCTAGAAGCTGAAATCAGATAAAAACCTTTTGATTTTATATCAGTAATTTCCTGTTGAATTCTGTGAGTGTAGAAATGCACACTTGTCAAGTGTCTTTGACTGGGTCATCAGAAAAGTTCTAGCTACAATATCTTATCTCCTACAAGCCATGTAATTAAACAACAAAATTCATGAAAGAGTTCCTGAAAAGAAACAGAAATTATGTAATGCAAGGATGTAACAGGGAGAAATTTTCATTTGTTTAGAACCTAAACTATAAAAAACTATAACAATCTTTTCTTTTTTCTCTCCAATAATACTCATTGAGTTTTGACAGGAAGTGTCTCTGAGTTTGCACATGTGCATTTCATCAGCAAAGATTCCATTGTTATGACTGTATGATGCAGGTAATAGTGACCTTTGGGAGCACTAGACTCTTGATTGGAATTCTAGCCCTGTATCAGGTACTCAGTGTCATTTGTTTGGGAAGAGTTATTGATTTTCTTTAAAGCAAGTGCTTATGCTCAGTCTGCGAGGATCAAGCATTTTGACTGCTCCTCCTCAGACAATTAGCCCAGAGAATGATGGCACTTTTGATCCGAGACCTTAATCTAGCATCTCTGTCGCCATGCACACTCCTGTGCTGGCACGGCTTGCTCTCACACAGTCCAAATGAGGATAATAAAGTAAATTTGACTTACAGTATTCAGCTCAGTTTTGGTAGAAACACTTTTATGGGATTTTTAAAAGGTTTATGGGCTTTTGTTGTGTCTCTCTTCACAATAAAACAAGAATTATGGCTTATGATGTTATGCTTGGCAGCATGCAACATTCATAACAAACAGCGTAGTATAACAATAATTCAGTTAACTCCAAAAGCCTTTTAATATTCAATTCAAGCTTCAACCTTAGAATATAGTCTCAAAATCATGGGTAGTATCTAAATAGGCTGTTCTCTTTGAAAGATAGATGTGTGTGTCATTAACATAATATAATGAACAAGGGTACATGTAGCAGAGAACAGTTTTTTCCAAAGTGGCTGTCTCGGTTTTGTTGGTGTCGTTCTATTTGCTTTTCTTTTTTCCTTACTTTCCCCAGCAGATTTCCCTAGGGTGCACGACAGTTCCTGTCCTCCCCTGAAGGTGCTGAAATGGAAAATATTTTAGGAGTATACACATTTACTGTATTTTTGTAAATGTCTCCCCTGAGTTAATCAACAGATATGAACAGAATGTCTTTTTCTGAAATAACGCTAATGTCACCCTCAAAATTAGCTCTTGAAGGAAGGCTGGAAAGTACGTGTAGATATATGTAGGACAAGAACTTTTCTGGCACACAAAAATGCGGGTTTTTGAGTGAATGAAAAATCCCAAATAGGCCAACAGCTTTAAACAATAAATTTGCAGTGAATGCAAAAAAAAAAAAAAAAAAAAAATATATATATATATATATATATATATATATATATATATATATATATATATATATATATATATATATGTCTATATGTATACATTTGAAAATAAGACTACTGCCATGCTTAGAACATTGTAGTAGCTGTTCAACTTTTGGTTCTTTAAAAGTTAGGAAAAATTCCATTCATTATTGTATGTGATTTTTAATATTTCTAGGAATGAGTTTGGGTTGAAGTAATTAGTGATTGATTTTAATAACAAATTTGTGAAGAGCAATAATGGAACAAATGAACATGCAGATTTCATTTCAGTGCATTTAATAACGGCATAAAAGTAATTAAAGAATTAGTAGCAGGAAGATTATTGGCTAAGCGATGCATTTTCTCTCATCCACTATGAGCCAGTGTGTGTATTGGAGACTGTAAGTAAATGTCAAGTGCTGTGTGTTTAGTTGTGTTCCTTTGTATTCCCGTGAAGAACAAGTTGTTGGCATTTAGCAAGAGGTATGATCCACAGTGGCAACATCGGCTGATGCTCCCAAGCAACCAAAATACCTACAAGGTGTTGATTGCTATCTGTGAACAACTCCCGTATTGAAAAGAGAAAGATTTCCAAGCCTATTACAAGCCTGTTTATCTTTATGGTGCATGGGGAGCAGCTTCTGGCTGGCTTCTCATATGGATGTCAGGTGCTTGGGAGTTTCATTTGCACAACACCCAGTGGTGCATCTGCCTTCACACCAAATGTGCCTGTCTGTTTGACACACAGTCTAACCGCTGACACGGCTGGCACCATCAGCATAAATGATGTGCCTCTGTGCATATGGTATACGCTGCCATTAGCGGTCGCAGCAAGATTGTCGACTAGATGTTCAAGGCAAACAGAGACCTTTGAAAAGTGACTCAGATGATATAAATGTCTACTGCCATGTAAGGCGGCAACATCCTCATTCTTTACCCCTGGAGAAGTGAGTGTGAAGTTCAAATTCAGTCAAGTTGGGAATTATTTGCTCTGCTTTGATATCATTGATTTTTATGTGGGTGTTTCTTCAGCTATGGGTACTTTTGGCCCTGTGGACTTTTAGAAAATAAACTCTCTTTAGACACACTTTTCACTCTTGCTTGTTTATTTCATTTGTCTGCTAACAGTGGATACACAAGCATCACAAAAAGAAAGAAAGAAAGAAAAAATCTCTCTAAGAAATACCAAGTACACTGAAGTATATAGTGATATATTGTGGTTTTTGTAACTATACAAAAGAGACATTAGTTTTCCTCCATCCATGACAAGTTAAGTTGCTGTGATAGATACTGTGGTTTGGCTAATTTGGCAGAGCTGTTGGAAGCTCTCGTGAGAAGAGCTGCCCAGCGCTCCCAGCTGTTATGCTGTAATGATAGTCCACTGGAAGCAAGCGTAGTGAGAACGCAAGTGCAGCTTTATTTACAATGAAAACATAAAACGTAATCCAAGCAGGCTTGGCTTGACTTGACAATGGCTTGACTGACTTGAAACAGACTTGACTTGGCATAAACAAAAACAAGAACTCACCAACAGATTACAGGGACAATAGTCGACAAGAGACAATAGGTGTGTTCGACTTGAAGTGGCGCTGCACAGAATGATCAGTGTATGACATCAAAGAGAGCTATTCGAAAGCATAAGGATCTGTTCGCTCTCTTATAGCTCCCGCGGTACTGTGATGTCATACATTGATCATTCTGCGTAGCGCCGCTTCAAGTCGAGCACACCTAATGGCAACTTGAGGGCTATATCAAACAATGAGGGTCACATGACAAACCCACCAATGGGAAACAAGGCACATGACTAAAGCAACCAATCACAACATGACACACAGACAAGTGTAACACATGACATGATCACATGAGGGGCAAGTAACACATGACAGGAACATGAAACAAGGTAAATTATCAAAATAAAAGACCAGAAAACCTAAACAAGAAACAAAACCCAAACCCCACATTACATATGCCAACCACACTCAGATATTCACACAGACTGTCTGTCTAAACAGTTTTTGTAGCTTTGATCCAATAAATGTTGAGCATAAGAGACTACTTTAAAAAAAAATCATCTTACTGACCTCAAACTTTTAACAGTAGTATATCTTGTATTTAGAGTTCATCTCTGTCATCTCTTCACAGCTCTCTCTCCTGGCAGAGGTGGGGTTTAATGGCTGTCTTCTCTATGTGGATCCATGTGATGCCCCATTTGGGAATAAGACATTTGGCGTAACCCTGAACCCAGGTGGGAACCCGTTTTTTCGAGAAGACGCCAGTACTGGTAAGTATCTGCACTTACACCAGGACACTGTAGCCTTATTAAGATTGCATTAACAGTTTATACTCTCATCAAAAACTCCCTATATTGAGAAAAGAAAACTATAATAAATCAATAAATAAAAAGAGTTGCTGCAATGACTTGATGAACATGAATGTAATTATATTTATTATAAAACAAACAAACATATCTTTAGGTTTCAGGTGGTTTGACTTTACTTTCAAGGCAAATGCTTGCAATTATACTGATAATTTTCACAAGAAGAAAGAAGTCACATTAGGCAACAGTGAGTGAGAGGAAGATAATTACTGCTTTTGGACATATATGATACCCGCGCACTTAAGCTACCTCTACGCTAATTAAACACGTTCCATTTCAGACTATTATTTTTAATAATGAAAGAAAATGGCATAACTTGCATTATGGAAACTAGACTAACTTAAAGTGTATGCATATTAAAATAAAAAAAGGATCCACTGATGGCAGTATACCATCGTGTAAGTCTAAAACCAATATTGCGCGCTGTGCGTGGTGCTGAAAGTCAGCTATTTGTGTGTAGCTGTCCGTAGTGCTAAAATTAAATTAAACTTACAGTTTAAAGAAGTTATGCTGGTTGTATTTAAAAATCTACTGTTTGCTGCAGCATCATGCAATTATAAAACTTACAGTGTATGCTGTCCATGGTGCCGAGATTCAGCTGTACGTGTGCTGCTGTCTACGGTTCTCTAATCAAATGTCCTACAGCATGGGATATTTAAACTTGTCCTGATGGTCCCCTAGCCCAGCCCAGCACTGCACAAGGACATCTCAATTTGAAGGATCCTATGAAGGCAGTCTTCGGTTTCGCATTCTTCATTCATCCTGTTTTGAGGCATGCATAAGATGTGTCTTTCACATCCTTTTATCATCCATAGTCCTTTTCAGACTTTCTAATTCTCAAAAAAGAATTTGTTGAAAATAAATCAGCTCTGAGCTCATTAAATTTTGTTATGAAAAGCAAGACAAAAAAAATATGTTGGATGGCATTATGTTTTATTTAATTTTGTTGTCAATGAATTATGTAATGCTAAATTGAGCATAATGTAAACCCCTGGGAGATCATAGACAGTTGCCATTACCTCTACTACATTAACAAAGTCACTTAATATAAATATTTTCATATAAAATATTAGTTAAATTAGAATTTGAATGGTATTTTCTTACCATGACTGTATCCATGAGCACTTACTAGACCATCTCATTGTAGCGTTTAATGCTGAGCAGGACTCTACAAAGTCTGTAAAAAAAAAAAAAAATAGGGTACAATACTGTATTAATATGAAGGGAATTTTCCATATTTATTTTTTGCTGGTGTTTTTCTTGTACTTCATTGCGTTGTGCTTTAGGGTTAAATGAAATGTTATTGTAAATGTCCAGTAAAATTACTGGATAATATCCTGGTAAAATATATTTAAAAACATGTTATTACTATTCTTAATATTTTTAACAGTGTAGCCTTGAAGCCTCAGAAGGACTGGACTAGAAAGGATGCATCCTGACTAGGATGCACCCTTCAGTTTGAGAAGCACCATATGTTTCCCTAACACCCTATCCTATAGTTTTGTGCTGTATTTAAGCATCTACGGATGACTATAGATAGCATCATGTCTGGTCAAGTATGTATTGTTTGTTGTCCATGGTGCTGAAAGTCAGCCGTGTAAGTGTAGCAGTGTCGCTGTCCGTGGTGCTGAAACCAAAACTACTGTATTTAAGAGTGCTGCCCATGACAGAAGACCTCAGCACAGCCCTGGCTGACCCTGGCTCTCTGCAGTGCAGGATCACTGGGACGTGTCATTACTGGAGTGATAGCATGGGCTTACAGCAGGCTGCGAAGTCAGGGCACCATGGGGCCTGCAAACAGATGTCTTAGCAGATGTTTTGTGCCTGTTTTCTCTTCAGCAAAGTCCTTTGTCAGAGTGCTCAGCAGGAAACGAGTGCATGGTGAAGTTGCAGAATACTCTGTGATGGTTCAGAGGAGCATGAATTATTTAGCAGGACTATTGTCCTTGCGACTGTTTTGTTTGGCAATGAGAGAATATATGCAATGTGCTCTGGCGAACCCATACACAGAATACCAGAGGCCAGACTCTAGTTATTTTTATACTGTCTTTATGATCCATGATATAAGATCACATGAACAAGAATTTTGCTTATATGACATGCTGTAGATGTGAATCTATGACATTGTTTAATCAAAAACAAGGATTTCAAAATCAAAGAGAGGTGTGCTATTGATTTAAATATTTGTTCTGAAATATTGTTTTCTTGGTTTTTTCAGAATAAATGAATTATGAAAAGAGGTCATTCAAACCCCCTACTGGTAAACATGCATCGATCAGACCTAGTTGATGAAAAGTGTGTTGGAAGCTTTGTTTGTGAGAGCTCCTCCTTGTTTTTGTTTATTTGTCAGCTGTACAGTAATGGTTGTGTTTGTGGTTGTGCATTTTAATTTAAAATCTCCTTGTTGTACTGACATACTACCTACTGAGACAGATTAAGTTAAATCTAAGCAGATGTCTTTGATAACACATGCTTGCTTATTCCCCTGCTAGATAATATTTTTAGCCCCATTTAAAAGAATATTTACTTTGGAATGAATGGGATGCATTTGCACAAATTAGCAAGTCAGACGTTTTGATTTTTATAGAGATAGTTTTGCTTGTTGATTTATCACAAATGCACTTTTTCATTTATCACTCCTGTTCTGATCCATTTATATAATGTTAAATTAATATTCTGAGTTCAGTATAACTTAAGCTCATTGCACAGTGTTTGTAATGTGCTACAAATGCTGTACTACAAAAATCTACAGTAGGTTACAACGAGGCACTTAGAATAGAATTGAACAGGGCCAATCATTAAACCATAAAATACTCCCTGTTTGAATTATATAGTCATCCACAATACATAATGTGTGTGTTACGATCCTTAAAGGTCTAGGGGTTGAAACGCAACAATTTGAATGTAATTAATATTGCTGTAAGGGGAGAGTTTTTAGAAAAAAACAGGCATCAGGAACACTTAATTCAATTGAATGTTTATTTCTTTAAGCCAAAGCCACTAAACAATGTGTGAGCTATGTACAAGGCATAATTTAGAAAACAAAAATAAATATAGCTGCGAGCAGCGATGACGGGCCCAAGCCGTCAGCATACGCCACCCCGGTGGCATCGATAAAACGGTGCCCAGCGAGCACAAGCATTACAGTAACCCTCTGGCAGTTTGGTTTTAAGGGATACGGCAATTAAAGGGTTAATCCAAACCATCAACTCTGTGAAACACACACACACACAGAACAACATATAAAACTTTAAATTCTGTGAAAATATATTTTTCATTGGTAGTTGATGTTAGTTAATGCATTTACTAATGCTAACAAATGAGAAATTATTATAGTTACCAAAGGTTTTAATGATTTATTTTTCCATTAACTAACATGAATATTTTTTTCTAACACAAATGAATAAAGTAAAAAATATATTGTTAATATTTAATGTTATTTGTGAATTAACCAATGTTAAAAAACAACGTTATTTAACTGTTGTTAATTTACATCATTAATAAATATATACCATTTAATGTTGATCAAAATCAATTCCAAAATGTGTTAATATATTATTACATTTTAAAGTTTTATCTTTTGAACATGACTATTTTTCTAATATTAAAAATATTTTGTTCATTGTTAGTTCGTTGTAAGTTCATACTATCAATGAAGAATTAACATGCTGTAAAATATATATTTTTCATTGTTAGTTCATGTTAATTAATGCATTCCCTACTGTTAACAAATGAGACTTAATTATAAAGTGTTATCAAAACCTTTAATGCTTTATAAGCATTTTTTAAGGATTTTATTGAGAAGTTTAAACAGACCCTCTCTCTCTCTCTCTCTCCCCCTCCACACTCACTGAACTCACACAGTCAGTCACTCACCCAGTCACCCACCGCACACATTAGAAGCAGTGACAGGAGAACTCTGATAAGTTTTAAATTTTCTCCTCTCCATAGTGTATTGTAAATTCATGAAATTAATCACATATCCTCAGACTGTATTGTTCTGTGTATGTAATTTTTTATGAAGTGTTTGGAAGCTGCTCTTAAAAGATAAAAAAAAAAAAGTTCTCTTTTTTCTGTAACTTTAATAAATTGCCATTAAATCATCGTTCAAGATATCCTAAATCCGTCCACAATTTAGCATCTTCAGTATTTTGGCATCATGAGAAAAAATGTTTGGTGTGATTTCTGTGTTTCTGCTTGAAGGAGTATGAATTTGTTTACAGCCTGTTTAAAAAAAAACCCACATTAAAATAAATATAGCCGACTTCCTGTTGGTCGTAGCTAATGACTGTAAATTAGAAAGTTGTCCGGATTAATAAGAACAATTTATGTACCGAGTTTGGTGTCTGTAGCTATCATTATATATATATATATATATATAAACATTAATAATTATATACCATTTAATGTTGTTCAATATTAATTCCAAAATGTGTTAATATATTATTAAATTTTAAAGTTTATCTTTTGAACATGACTATTTTTCTAACATTAAAAAGATTAATAAATGCTTTAAAAAAAATTGCTCTTTGTTATTTCATACTATCATGGAAGAATTAACATGCTGTAAAAATATATTTTTCATTGTTAGTTCACGTTAATTAATGCATTTCCTAATGTTAAGAAATGAGACCTTATTATAAAGTGTTATCAAAATCTTTAATGATTTATAAGCATTTTTTTAAGATTTTAAAAAACAGACCCTCTCTCTCTTTCTCTCTCTCACCCACTGCCTCAATCCACACTCAATCCACACAGTCACTCACACAGTCACTCACAGCCCACCCCCACCCCTCACTCAGCAGCAGTGACAGGGAGCTCTCACTCAGAGGCAGGCTGGCAGGGAGCTCTCACTCAAAAGCAGCTCTGATAGTTTTTAAATTTTCTCCTCCGCATAGTGTATTGTAAATTCATGAAATTAATCCCATAACCTCAGACTGTATTGTTCTGTGTATGTAATTTTTTATGAAGTGTTTGGAAGCTGCTCTTAAAAGATAAAAAAAAAATGTTTTTTCTTGTTTACTGTAACTTTAATAAATTTCCATTAAATCATCGTTCAAGATATCCTAAATCCGTCCGCAATTTAGCATCATCAGTATTTTGGCATCATGAGAAAAAATGTTTGGTGTGATTTCCGTGTTTCTGTTTGGAGGAGTATGAATTTGTTTACAGCCCGTTTAAAAAAAAAACCCACATTAAAATAAATATAGCCGACTTCCTGTTGGTCGTAGCTAATGACTGTAAATTAGAAAGTTGTCCGGATTAATAAGAACAATTTATGTACCGAGTTTGGTGTCTGTAGCTATCATTATATATATATAAACATTAATAATTATATACCATTTAATGTTGATCAATATTAATTCCAAAATGTGTTAATATATTACATTTGAAAGTTTATCTTTTGAACATGACTATTTTTCTAACATTAAAAAGATTAATAAATGCTTTAAAAAAATTGTTCTTTGTTAGTTCATACTATCATGGAAGAATTAACATGATGTAAAAATATATTTTTCATTGTTAGTTCACGTTAATTAATGCATTTCCTAATGTTAAGAATTGAGACCTTATTTAATGATTTATAAGCATTTTTTAAAGATTTTAAAAAACAGACCCTCTCTCTCTTTCTCTCTCTCACCCAGCTCCTCAATCCACACAGTCACTCACACAGTCACTCACACCCCACCCCACCCCACCCCTCACTCAGCTGCAGGCTGACAGGGATCTCTCACTCAGAAGCAGTCTAAGAGCTCTCTGATAGTTTTTAAATTTTCTCCTAAGCATAGTGTATTGTAAATTCATGAAATTAATCACATATCCTCAGACTGTATTGTTCTGTGTATGTAATTTTTTATGAAGTGTTTGGAAGCTGCTCTTAAAAGATAAAAAAAAAAAAAAATTATCTTTTTTACTGTAACTTTAATAAATTGCCATTAAATCATCGTTCAAGATATCCTAAATCCGTCCGCAATTTAGCATCTTCAGTATTTTGGCATCATGATAAAAAATGTTTGGTGTGATTTCCGTGTTTCTGCTTGGAGGAGTATTAATTTGTTTACAGCCCGTTTTTAAAAAAAACCCACATTAAAATAAATATAGCCGACTTCCTGTTGGTCGTAGCTAATGACTGTAAATTAGAAAATTGTCCGGATTAATAAGAACAATTTATGTACCGAGTTTGGTGTCTGTAGCTAAAACTAACCCCCTCATTTTTGACAAAAGGTGGCGCTATAGAGTGTCTCTTCCACGCCCGTTTATGAGCTTTTTCCAGTGTCTAACTATCATTAATACTGATATGTGTGTTGAGTTTCATGACATTCTAAACATGTTATCTGCCTCAAAATCACCAGAAACGAATTTTCAACTTTGACACGTTGCCATGGCAACATAATTTTAGATATCAATATTCCCTTCACAGTTTTACATCGGCCGTGTTTTGACATTATTCTGGTGAAGTTTGAAGCAAATCGAGGTAAAAGAAGATGCTGAATTCAAAGCATTTTGAAAACGACACACTTCCTGCAGCCAGTTGGTGGCGCTATAACTTTCAGTCATAATAGTCACATCTATCCGATCGGCATCATACAACGAACAAATCACTGAAGTTTGATATACATCATACAATGTATGTGGACGTTATTAGGCATTTCCTGGGTCTCATTTTTCGCCATAACTTCATCGCCTCGCCACGGGCAAACCGTTCGACATATCAAAAATATCTTCGCAATTTAGCGTCCCCAATGTCTTGAGATCATGTTCACCTAGTTTGGTGGCAATCGTATGGAAATCCTCAGAGGAGTATATCAAATTCCAGAGCATGCGCTTTTTAAACAGCCCTGAATAGCCGACTTCCTGTTGGGCGGAGCCTATGACATGCTGCGCGGAAGTTGTTCGGCTCAATGAGTTCTATATGTGTACCGAGTTTCATATGAATACGTGCAAGTATGTGTGAGCTATACATCAAGCTTTCTGACAATTTTCCAGGGGGCGCCGTAGAGCCCCTGTGCCACGCCCGGGTCCCAGCCTCAGCGGCGTCCTAATGGCCGCAGGTTCCAACGTGCGTGCCAATTTTCGAGAGTTTTCGGGCACGTTAAGGCCCCCAAAAGTGCCCGGATGATTGAAATAAAAAAAAAAAAAAAAAAAAAAAAAAAAAATAAATATAGCTGCGAGCAGCGATGACGGGCCCAAGCCGTCAGCATACGCCACCCCGGTGGCATCGATAAAACGGTGCCCAGCGAGCACAAGCATCACAGTAACCCTCTGGCAGTTTGGTTTTAAGGGATACGGCAATTAAAGGGTTAATCCAAACCATCAACTCTGTGAAACACACACACACACAGAACATATAAAACTTTAAATTCTGTGAAAATATATTTTTCATTGGTAGTTGATGTTAGTTAATGCATTTACTAATGCTAACAAATGAGAAATTATTATAGTTACCAAAGCTTTTAATGATTTATAAGCATTTTTTAATGATTTATTTTTCCATTAACTAACATGAATAATTTTTTCTAACACAAATTAATAAAGTAAAAAATATATTGTTAATATTTAATGTTATTTGTGAATTAACCAATGTTAAAAAACAACATTATTTAACTGTTGTTAATTTACATCATTAATAAATATATACCATTTAATGTTTATCAAAATCAATTCCAAAATGTGTTAATATATTATTAAATTTTAAAGTTTTATCTTTTGAACATGACTATTTTTCTAATATTAAAAATATTTTGTTCATTGTTAGTTCATTGTAAGTTCATACTATCAATGAAGAATTAACATGCTGTAAAAAATATATTTTTCATTGTTAGTTCATGTTAATTAATGCCTTCTCTACTGTTAACAAATGAGACTTAATTATAAAGTGTTATCAAAACCTTTAATGCTTTATAAGCATTTTTTAAGGATTTTATTGAGATGTTTAAACAGACCCTCTCTCTCTCTCTCTCCCCCTCCACACTCACTGAACTCACACAGTCACTCACCCAGTCACCTACCGCAAACATTAGAAGCACAGAGACAGGAGAACTCTGATAGTTTTTAAATTTTCTCCTCCGCATAGTGTATTGTAAATTCATGAAATTAAGCACATATCCTTACACTGTATTGTTCTGTGTATGTAATTTTTTATGAAGTGTTTGGAAGCTGCTCTTAAAAGAAAAGTTTTCTCTTTTTTACTGTAACTTTAATAAATTGCCATTAAATCATCGTTCAAGATATCCTAAATCCGTCCGCAATTTAGCATCTTCAGTATTTTGGCATCATAAGAAAAAATGTTTGGTGTGATTTTACGTGTTTCTGTTTGGAGGAGTATGAATTTGTTTACAGCCTGTTTAAAAACAAAACCCACATTAAAATAAATATAGCCGACTTCCTGTTGGTCGTAGCTAATGACTGTAAATTAGAAAGTTGTCCGGATTAATAAGAACAATTTATGTACCGAGTTTGGTGTCTGTAGCTATCATTATATATATATAAACATTAATAATTATATACCATTTAATGTTGATCAATATTAATTCCAAAATGTGTTAATATATTATTACATTTTAAAGTTTATCTTTTGAACATGACTATTTTTCTAACATTAAAAAGATTAATAAATGCTTTAAAAAAATTGTTCTTTGTTAGTTCATACTATCATGGAAGAATTAACATGCTGTAAAAATATATTTTTCATTGTTAGTTCACGTTAATTAATGCATTTCCTAATGTTAAGAATTGAGACCTTATTTAATGATTTATAAGCATTTTTTAAAGATTTTAAAAAACAGACCCTCTCTCTCTTTCTCTCTCTCACCCAGCTCCTCAATCCACACAGTCACTCACACAGTCACTCACACCCCACCCCACCCCCACCCCTCACTCAGATGCAGGCTGGCAGGGAGCTCTCACTCAGCAGTCTAACAGCTTTCTGATAGTTTTTAAATTTTCTCCTAAGCATAGTGTATTGTAAATTCATGAAATTAATCACATATCCTCAGACTGTATTGTTCTGTGTATGTAATTTTTTATGAAGTGTTTGGAAGCTTCTCTTAAAAGATAAAAAAAAAAAAAAATTATCTTTTTTACTGTAACTTTAATAAATTGCCATTAAATCATCGTTCAAGATATCCTAAATACGTCCGCAATTTAGCATCTTCAGTATTTTGGCATCATGATAAAAAATGTTTGGTGTGATTTCCGTGTTTCTGCTTGGAGGAGTATTAATTTGTTTACAGCCCGTTTTTAAAAAAAACCCACATTAAAATAAATATAGCCGACTTCCTGTTGGTCGTAGCTAATGACTGTAAATTAGAAAGTTGTCCGGATTAAAAAGAACAATTTATGTACCGAGTTTGGTGTCTGTAGCTAAAACTAACCCCCCCATTTGTGACAAAAGGTGGCGCTATAGAGTGCCTCTTCCACGCCCGTTTATGAGCTTTTTCCAGTGTCTAACTATCATTAATACTGATATGTGTGTTGAGTTTCATGACATTCTAAACATGTTATCTGCCTCAAAATCACCAGAAACGAATTTTCAACTTTGACACGTTGCCATGGTAACATAATTTTAGATATCAATATTCCCTTCACAGTTTTACATCGGCCGTGTTTTGACATTATTCTGGTGAAGTTTGAAGCAAATCGAGTAAAAAGAAGATGCTGAATTCAAAGCATTTTGAAAACGACACACTTCCTGCAGCCAGTTGGTGGCGCTATAACTTTCAGTCATAATAGTCACATCTATCCGATCGACATAATACAAGGAACAAATCACTGAAGTTTGATCTACATCATACAATGTATGTGGACGTTAATAGGCATTTCCTGGGTCTCATTTTTCGCCATAAGTTCATCGCCACGCCACGGGCAAACCGTTCGACATATCAAAAATATCTTCGCAATTTAGCGTCCCCAATGTCTTGAGATCATGTTCACCGAGTTTGGTGGCAATCGTATGGAAATCCTCAGAGGAGTATATCAAATTCCAGAGCATGCGCTTTTTAAACAGCCCTGAATAGCCGACTTCCTGTTGGGCGGAGCCTAAGACATGCTGCACGGAAGTTGTTCGGCTCAATGAGTTCTATATGTGTACCAAGTTTCATATGAATACGTGCAAGTATGTGTGAGCTATACATCGTGTTTTCTGTCAATTTTGCAGGGGGCGCCGTAGAGCCCCTGTGCCACGCCCGGGTCCCAGCCTCAGCGGCGTCCTAATGGCCGCAGGTTCCAATGTGCGTGCCAATTTTCAAGAGTTTTCGGGCACGTTAAGGCCCCCAAAAGTACCTGGATAGTCGAAATAAAAAATAATAAAAAAAATAATAATCCTTAGAAGAACAATAGGGCCCTGCGCCTTACTGGCTTGGGCCCTAATAATCCTTAGAAGAACAATAGGGCCCTGCGCCTTACTGGCTTGGGCCCTAATAAGAATACATTAAACTAGGAAGGAAACGGAGGAACGAAGCTGATGCCAAATCAACAAAAATAATAAAACATAAATTGTGCTAAACTAAGTTCCCAAAACCTCCAACCTAACTAACCAAAGAAAAATGCTCGAATTCTTCAGCGTATGCGACGCTACAACTAAACTACACTAACTACAAACAAAAATACAGAAAACGGCACTCACCTCTTATCTAGTGTGTCTAACACCTGTTAGCTGTATGCATGTATGCAATACCTACACTGTTCCTCATTTCCTCAATCAAAGTAAGAACAATGAACCCTTATCGTAAAAGGCACTCAGAATCTCAATAATACAGCAACAAGCATTAAGCTCCCACCATCACAACAAGAGACCACAAACTCTAACACAGGCTTCAACTCAGAACACCTAATCACACACTGAACCCCTCCAGCGTGACACGCCGGGGAAGCTTTAAACAGCAGGATGACTCCGGATTGGCTGCAGACACGACGTCCTAAATGATGATTGACAACGGTCTCCTCCATTCAGCAGAGACCTAGGAGCAATGACGACAGAACTCAAGATAGATTAGCAGAGATGGGAGAGAGAGAAAAACAAAACAAAACACACGCGGCACGTGACAGTGTGTTAACATGATTTTAGTGTTAAAACATTGTTGACCTTTTAAAGTTGTGTGCAGTTTTGCAAATTTCTGCAAACCTTAGAATGAATGTAAAAATGAATTTATAAAAAGATGAGTACTTTATTAGTTAGTTATTAGTACATATTAGTACTTTGAAAGGGTTCTGAGTGACTTTTTTTTATTTTCTGAGAGTGTTGTTGTTGTGATGGCCTTGGTCACAGTGTACAGTTTGACAAACAACAATCAAGATGTACAAAAAAACGGCGTGCACCTGGCTTTAGACGTTCCAGGATCTTGTTTGCTTAAGATTTGTGAATGAAACAAAACAAATAACATGATGCCTTTAAGGCTCACATGGAAACATTTGTCTCTAATATCAAAAGAGAAGGCTAAGCGCATTGATTCAATCAGAGGAAATGCTTTGTGTGCCTGAATTGTGGCCTCTGGAGAACAAGTGTTGTGCGGTTTTATTGAGCCATGACTCTATCTTATTTATTTAGTTTATTTTGGATAAATTCTCCCATCCTCCTGGTTGGGAAATGAGTCAATAAGGTGCTGGAGGACATAAACGGATCGCTGGCATAAAAAACATCGCTTTCTTTATTAGCCTTCTGCTCTGCTGGCTCGTTGCATTTTCTTTTTGATTACATAATTTTGTTAACCTTTAAAGCCAGGCACATATGTGACCCTGGAGCACAAAACCAGTCTTAAGTCTCTGGGGTATATTTGTAGCAATAGCCAAAAATACATTGTTTGTGTCAAAATTATTGATATTTCTTTTATGCCAAAAATCATTAGGATATTAAGTAAAGATCATGTTCCATGAAGATATTTTGTAAATTTCCTACTGTAAATATCAAAACTTCATTTTTGATTAGTAATATGCATTGCTAAGAACTTAATTTGATCAACTTTAAAGGTGATTTTCTTAATATTTTTAAGTTTTTGCACCCTCAGATTCCAGATTTTCAAATAGTTGTATCTCAGCCAAATATAGTCATATCCTAACAAACCATAAATCAATGGAAATCTTATGTATTCAGCTTTCAGATTATGAATACATTTCAATTTTGGAAAAATTCACACTTATGACTGGTTTTGTGGTCCAGGGTCACATATCTGAGGAACAAGATATGCGAAATATGTGGGGAACTTCAAACTATTTTTACATGTTAATTTCAAGTTGCTGACAGGTGGTTTTATTCACATTGAACGAATTGTGTCCCCTGGGTTATTTAGAAACATTGTTGAAGTGAAAAGAAGCCTTTGAATAGAAATGTAGTGATTTGCATATTTATTTAAATACGCTGCAACTATGGGACACATGTAGGAGTCTTTAATGAACAAATGCTTACCGCTGCTATTAGGAAGAGAAACGTCCTCTGTGCAATGTCAGTCAAAACCATCACAATATGTCCCATCTCTCCCCTCGGTCTGACTTCTCCTGTGGGTATCTCTGTTTTACGCCCTCTTACTTTCTCTTTTCATGTTGTCATTTCCCACTGCTTCTGTTCATGCAGGAATCACACCAAGAGTAAAAAAAAAAAAATTAATAGATGTAAACAATGAATACTGTCCTACACGAAGAGCAGCTGATCTGTTTGAAGAGAAACTGACAAGGTTACTTGGAGAGACAGCATAACTCCCCAAAATACAGTTGTCTATTTATTGTCTGCCTGAATCAATCTGTGTTTTGAACCAATAGGATTGAGTGAATGATTCAATGGTTGACTCATAAAAACAGTCACTTGTCACTAGTTACTGGTGTAATAATGCAGTCAGAAAAATTCACTAAAAATCCTCACAACTAATGTAATTTTAGTGTTTCATAATATTGCTTTTTTAATGAATTCAGCCATAGTGAGCATAAAAGGCTTCTTTGAAAAAAAAAAAAAATCCTACAAACATTAAAAGTAAACAAAGTTTTACTTACCAGAACACATTTAATCCCATTTCCATCTGATTTATACTCTACGTAATAGGTCAAGGTTAAAAAGCTCCTTCTTTATGAATGCTTTTACAAGCAGTTCAGTTTGCAAACCTGAACAATCATAAAGTTTTGTACATTCAAAAGTGTCAGAGCTGCGTTTGTCAGCAAAGAATGTTTCGCTGATTTGTTTGAAACTGTTGCTATTTGTTGACATAATTTGATTTTTATTCACTAAAGTTACCGCTAGCAACTTCATGTTAGTTGTTCAGTCCTTAACTTAACTCAATACTGCTTTTTATCATTTCCATCCATTATTTTGCTCTTATTAGGTCCCTTTTTTCCCCAGAAAAGACACAGAGCATCACAACAGAATGAGAATAAAGTGCTGCAACGTATGATTACATTTGCAGAACTTTTTTGTATCGTAATTATACTTCAAACGGTGGTTCGTTTACTTGATTAGTAGCTTGATTACTTGGGCTCTAGGCGCTTTTTAAGACAGCGTTCATTAAAGGAATGCTTTACCGCAGTGACGCCCTTTCCCGCATCTCAGAGTTGATCCTCATGTGTTTTCTTTACTTTCTGCCCTTAAACCAATGAGCATTTGGAATGCACTCAGGCTGAAAATTGCCTTTTCTACCATCACTATCATTTGATTGGTATTCCAGCTAATAGACATGCAAATAAAACAGAGGGTGCATTGCACTCCAGACAGAAATGTGGCACTTGGTCAATAACATTATGGAAATGTTGCTTCTACTTCTTCAGCTCTTTGTATGAGAGCGATAGTGCCTTTGCCAAAGTGCACAAGGGCCTTAAGTTGAGGAAATTACTCTGCCAGCTACATTTTCTCAGTAGTGGCACTTCTGTCCATTTGGCATGATTAATATGTCAGTCTTATTTTGAACCACGTGTCCCCCCGTCATCGCCGATGTAATGCATTTTTGAGTCTTTTTATTATATTTCAAGCCTGAATGCGGTGAAAATTTCAATGTATCATGAGACAGAATGTTTTTATAGGATTTCTACTGAAATAAAAGACTGTCGCTCAAAGCATTTGGGAACATGAGAATGACATTTTGGAGGTTTAGATGTGTTTTTGATGGAGGATGGGTGGGCAACAGCCCTGCAGGCCATAAGCTCCCTTTCATCTCGTTCAGAAGGTCGGTGATGCCCCCTGCCTGGGCCGGCTAGGACCATCTTATCTCATCTGCAGAGGGTGGGAGGGCTGCTTGGTTTGTCCTGTTCCTTGGACTCCCACCGTGCCAGAAATGTGGCCCCTGTCAGATGGCTGTAGGTCTGCCTTTTTGCATCAAGAAAGGAACGCGATGAAATCCAAAGAGCTGTACACACACCAAGGGCTTTACACAAGGCCAGATTCTGTAGTGCTGCAATTGTGCTGTAGGGTACACAAAAAAATATTGGTAATGAGAAAAAAAAAAATCTCTAACTTTGAAAGACCCCTTTTACTTGCTCAAAATCACACTTGTACTAAGTATCAGATTTTTTCAGGATTTTTCCTAAACTTTTGAGAACTGGTTATAAACATAATTTAACCACACTTAAAAATGCTACATTACACATTTTACATTATGTATATATGAGCTCTTGGAGACCCCAGGTATAAAACATGAATAAATGCAATGAATGCTAACATGCTCTCATTAATTTGCATGCAGTATCAGTACATGCCTTCCAGTTGTTTATTTGAATTAGTTTTATGGTATTTTTTTGTACATGTGTTTTACAATTCATCAAAACATGTTCATTTTAGAGATGATTTTATCCAAAGCATGTTACAAATAGGAGTATCACAATCAATCTGTTACGAAAGCCAACAATATTGCAGTACATTTTAAAATACAAACTAGATTACACAAGCTAGAGCAGTGAAATTAGTTCTTTTATCTTTCTTTCTTTCTTTGCTCACATAGTAAATGCCTTTATTATTGTAAGTGCCTATGGGTTTGGATGAGTTAAGTGCTTGTAGAAGAGATGAGTGGAATACAAAAGAAGATAAAAAGAGTAGAATTATTATTTGTAAACACGCAGCATTTGGTTTGGGGTAACATAAAGAACATAAAGCCAATTTCAACTAACACAAGGGTTAATATCATTCTTAATTAACCTCTTTGACATAATACTTGATGTCAAACTTTTCAATGATTTATTAGTATTCAGTGTTTTAACATAAAAACTAATTACACAGAAGTGTTTGTGACTTATTAATGATAATTTCAGTTTATCCAAAAGTAATACAGATAGCAGCCATTCAAGCTCCACCAATTCATTTTCCTTTGTTCTCACAGTTACTAACACGTCAAGTAGTTTTTAATTTCTTTGAGCTGACAGTTTTCTTGATGATTAATAAAAAAACAATTTGACAGTAAAACATACTGACCTCCACTACTTATTGAATTTTGTTAAGCGTTCAGGACCATTTATTTTATAATTTAATTTATTCGATCTATTTGTAGTTGAATTTGATTCTGGAAATATATACTGTGCACGGTCTGAAAGTTTGAATAACACTGCTTTAGTGTTATAAATAAGTGAAAAAGCCTCTTGTTTCTCTGCTTTTAGTGTACTGCGAAAGTCGGACCAGTATTTATAGAATCACCTAGTCCTAATGTTATTTACTTTTGTCCAGCGCTGCTGCTGTCGAGCCACCTCTCACTCATGAACCTCCACTGCAGGGCCCGGCCCATGCCATATATCCTGAGAGACATGGCCACAGTTTAGCCTCTGCAAATAGGGAATAATTTTACCAGACAAGAATTTACAGTTGTGCCTCTCTTCGAGCCCTCTAGTTCTGAATCCATTCCTATCTTAGCATGCTGAGTATGAGGCGATTATGGTTTTAGCCAGAAGCAGAATTTACACATGCCTCCAACTCACAAATGGGCAGTAATGAAGAAGTCGGTACACTCGCTCTAAGCAGGGATGTGTGTGTGTGTGTGTGTTTATACAAAGCGAAGGAGATGGACTGTTTAAACAACAGTGGTGTGAGATGTGCCTTCTGCTTTGATGCCTTATGGTCTAAAACTATGCTTTCAATTCAATCTGCTACCACTTATGCATGCATCTTTTTGAATATATAATATTGTCATTAGCAAGTAATTTGAACATATTTCTATTTTAAATAAATTAAGTTATTTTAAATTTTCTATTCATCAAGGAAGCAGCACAACTGTTTTCAACAACTAAAATAATAATAAGAATAAGAAGAAGAAATGTTGTCTGAGCAGCAAATCAGCATATTAGAATGATTTCTGAAGGATTATGTGACACTGAAGACTGGAGAAATGTCTGCTGAAAATTCAGCTTTGCCATCACAGGGATAAATTACATTTTAAAATATATTCAGATAGGAAGCAGGTATTTTAAATTGTACAAATATTTCACAACTGTTTTCACTGAATTTTGGACCATATAAATGCAGCCTTGGTGAGAAAGAGATTACTTCAAAAGCAAAAAAAATCTCAACTTGTAATGTATGTTTTAAAATAGAAACGGTAATAGAAATGGAATAGAAAATAAAATAGAAAAACAGTAATAATTATATATTTTTTTATATAAAAATTTAAATAATTTTTCAAAGCATTACTGTTTTGACCATTTTTGGTCAAATAAACTCCTGTAGCTACTATTTTGTTGATATTTCTGTTCAAAAGTTATGTAACTTTGCAAGAATGTCGTTTGTGGTCAGACCCTTAAGAGGTATTGCTTTACTGATATCATAACTGTGGGGAAAATAAGAAACATCACAGATGCAAGGCTTTTTCTGCTAATTAGGATCAATTTTGTCCTGAGGCAAACTTAACTGAGATCTTAAAATTTGTATTTCTCTGTAGATAAGCAGCTAGAAACCATACCCTACTGAGAAAATGATTTCAAAAGTTGCTTTTCAGTGTACCAAACTTCTGTTGTTTGAAATTAAGTGGAAATGTGTGACATTGAGGGCATGCAATGATCTGTGCGCTGTGTAAGGCTCCTGCAGGTGAGAACACAAAGAGAGAAGCTATTATTCTGTCATTAAATCCTTATCATCATTAAACAAGAATGTGCCGTCCCTCAGGTCTGCTGATACTCCAGCAACTAATCATAAAAACATAGTAGAGCCATCATCCGTTTTTTCATCTGCATGGATGCCGTCTGTGAATTTTTCATCTGGTGTAGAGCAATGGAGCTACACACATTCACTGAATACTGCTTAATGGATAACAGATGATAGATTGGTTTGCTCATATCTAGAGTGTGATTTTGTAGCAGAGGAAAGATCTGAAGGACGATCTGAACAAATACATTTATCTAATAAATGAAACTTGGGTTTCAGCCACAGAAGATTTGTGGTTATTTTGAAAAATGGCATTTTTCCATAATGTATTGTTGTGTCAGATCGGCACTTTCCTTTGGAAACGTGACGAGCAGGTCCAGAGAGATTGGAACAATGTCACCTCATAACAGGTTTCTTTCGGTGAAGAATGGTAGTTGCTGGTTCCAACTTTCTTTATCAGCTGTGGATCTGGACGTCAAGAATTGTCTTGAGTTGCATAAATCCAAATGTCACTCACAAACCCACACAAACAACAAAACGTTGTCTTCGACACTCAAACTGCTGTCTGTGCGAAATGAAAATGAGCATTGATGAGCTCCGAATCTCCATCAGAGTTAAGGGACTCCATGTAAGACCAAAAATGTTTATGTTAGGGGCCATATCATTTCAACAACAGCAACAAAATGTATTTTTATTTTATTTTATAAAATGTTTGAGTGGCATAGATTTGGTAATGCAGGATTTAAATTCTGGGTTGATTTGTATCTTGTTTCATTCAATCAAATTATTGCCTTTGCATGATTGAATTCAGGGCCAATTTGTATCATCAGTGTAAGAGAATTATTAAGAAAAAAAAAAACATTATATAGGGTGGGATTATCATTCCAGCTGCAAGGAACAGTGAATGCAAATGTTCTGGAAAGAGATTTTGTGCCTCCATGTGATGGTACGCTCACTTACCAACCTTAGGCTTTTCCTTTTTTTTCCTCATGTTCACTTAAATGCAACATCCTTCACTTTGCTTTGATCATTGTAAGGTCAGAAGCTCTTCTTTTGATTTGTGAATGGTTGTTAAAGGGGGACAGAGACTGCAGCATTTGATATGTGACTGATGCGATGTTAGTGTGTGTAGCCTATTTACAATACAACTACGGTATCTCTCACACTCACTCTTGCTCTTTCTGTTTTTCTCTTTCTCAATAACAGTTTTTACTATGAGTTGTACTGAGAAGTACTGACTATTCTTAGAAACAGAATAAAGCACAGTGACAAGAATCTAAATCTGTACATCTTGTCCCTTTCAGTAGCTTTATTGTCCAGATCTGTTGAGCTGCCTTGCTGCCTACATATAGGGCACGAATTCAATGACAGCATCTTCCTAGAAGATCAAGATCATTTCCATTGGTTTTTTAAATGTAATTTATTCCATGTCTTTAACATCATGTTTGACTACAGATTGTTGTAATTGTGCAGCGTTTTTTATAATATATTCAAACATAATCAAATATGCCGCAAGTAGCTCAAGCCACTTTCATTATCATAAAATATCTTTTCATCTTCTCAAAAAGAAAATATACTCAAGACAAAAGCAAAAAGAGGATGTTAATTGATAAGAAGCATCACCATTAATGCATCATTCAGTTTCCAGGAAAGCATTATATAATGTAATATTGCCCATGATCGCATGCTAGTCTTTTTTAAGTGTCAAGTTGCTGTAGTCTCTGCATGTGGCTGTTTAGAACAATGAGCAAATTTATGGTTGTGTGACCTCAGGTTTTGCACATGAAAGACTTGAAGGGATGTAAGAAAGTCTGGACAGTCACTTGAACTCAAGAGAGATGAGTGAGTTCTCTGCGTGAAAACTGCTGCCATTGTTCTTATGGAAATGAATGGCCTGCGTTTTTGAAAATTAAATTTGCATGTAAATCTCCGTCTCCATGTCATATCTTAAAGCAAAGAAAAAAATAAGGAGAGATAAATTTAATTTCCTTTAAATGACTCACAAAACAAGATTATGGCTGTATTGTAAACAAAATATTGCAGGACTGCACAGTATATATGTGTTTAAACTGTATCACATTTAATCTCAAATTATGTCCAATCTGCTATATAATGTTTATTTAAAAAATCTCAATACACAGATTAAACAGACACATAGCAAAATTAGCTTTTCTTGCTACTTTTTCATGTATAATAAATACATGTGCATGGACTGTGTACTGCACACTGAACTTCTGTCCAGTAGTATGTTAATATGATATTTTGAAGTTCTTACTCTTCACCCTTAAGGATGAAAGCAGTCCCTGCTGTTTATCGACATGAGTTTGTCATTCTCACAGATTTGATTTGTAACAGATCAGGACTGAATGAGTAAGTTTGTATGTGAACTACTGCAGTGTTTGTAATCTGAACACTGCACATATGGCTCCACCGCAGGCGTGTAATATATATCTCATGAGCATCTCTGTGTGGAGGGAATGAGTCTAAGCCCTGTGGGTAATCGTACTTCAGCAAATAACTCTTCCTGGGAGGCTTGTTTGCTCAAAAAAATTGATGTTCTCGCAGTTATTTTGGATCACTTCAGTGTTTCTTTTTTTTTTTTTTTTGTATGGAAGTGTTGATGTTTGCACTGTATAGTGAAGTATAATTGTGAGTTAGTATTACCTTGACTTCTACTTTCTTCATAATGACATTAGTTAATCTTTGTCTAAATGAATCTTGCTTACCTAAATGAAACCAACTGTTACGGAAGCAGACGGACACATGGGAATATATATAAAAGGTAAGGTTTATTGTACAGTGGAGTATGGTCAAGGGATTTCCAGGATGAGTGACTGAAGTTGTGATCTTGAGGAGAGACAATGGTGCTCGGGCTGAACCGTGTTATTGATTGACAGGAGCTCATGGATTGCTTGACGCCACACACCTCGACGTATCGTTGTGACATACAGGGAATGACAAACTGGGATCCAGGACACGGAGGACAACACTCGGAGAGAGAACAGGAGGTAAGTTCACAGGCAGGTAAGTAACAGGTAAGAATCAGCATATACTTGCGTTGAGTCCACTTCATTGGAACGAGACCGGACATTAGACTGAGGTGAGGTGTGTGGCTTTATAGTGAGGCGTGATGAGGTGAATATGACGTTCAGGTGTGCAGATTAGAACTCAGGTGAGGGTGTGCGTTGTGATTGGCTGGGGTGAGAGCCTGGCCGGTCTGTGACATTACCCCCCTCTCCACGGCCCGCTCCAGAGAGCCGAAAGATCCGACGTCGTGGTGGCCTACCTCTTCCTCTAGGGGCTGGACGTCCAGGATGGGTCGTATGGAAATCTTCCATAAGCGAGGGGTCTAGAATATCGTCTCTGGGAACCCACGATCTCTCTTCTGGACCGTGACCTTCCCAGTCAAATACTCCAAGCGACCACCACGACGCCGGGAGTCCAGGATCTCCTTCACCTTATACACCGTGCTGTCCTCCAGAATCAGTGGGAGAGGGGATTCCTCGCTCGGACCAGGCTCTGTGGAATAAAAGACAGGTGAGTGATAAGGCTTAAGGAGGGACACGTGAAATGTGGGGTGGATACGATATTGTGAGGGTAGCTGCAGTTGATAGGTGACTGGGTTGAATTGCCTTACGATGGTGAAGGGACCAACATATCTGGGACTCAGCTTCTTGCAGGGCAGACGCAGCTTGATGTCCCTGGTTGACAGCCAGACCTTCTGTCCCGGTTGGTACTGTGGGGCTTCGGACTTCCGAAGGTCTACTGTCATCTTGCGCCTGCACACTGCTCGCTGGAGCTGATGGTGAGCGTCGTCCCAGACCCTCTCGCTCTCCCGGAACCAGTAGTCAACGGCAGGTACCTCCGATGGTTCCCCGGACCAGGGGAATAAGGGTGGCTGGTAGCCGAGCACGCACTGGAAGGGAGTGAGTCCAGTAGCAGCTTGACGGAGAGAGTTCTGGGCGTACTCGTCCCAGCCAATAAACTGGTTCCAGGAGTCCTGGTGGCCATGGCAGAAGGTTCGCAGGAAGCGGCCGATCTCCTGGATCTTCCTCTCTGTCTGCCCATTCGTCTGTGTATGATAGCCCGATGACAGACTCACGGTCACATCTAGGAGCTTGAAGAAACCCTTCCATACACGGGAGATAAATTGTGGACCACGATCTGATACTATATCCTCAGGAATGCCGAAATACCTGAAGACATTATTGAAGAGGATTTCTGCCGTCTCCATGGCCGTGGGAAGACCCTTGAGGGGAATTAGTCTACAGGACTTGGAAAATCTGTCCACAATGACCAGAATGTAGGTATTTCCATCGGATGCAGGTAGGTCCGTCACGAAGTCCACTCCTAGATGCGACCATGGACGAGTGGGAACGGGCCGCGGGAGGAGTTTGCCTGCTGGTAGGTAACGAGGGTTCTTGGTCATGGCACAGCTAGCGCATCCCTGAACGAACCTTCTCATATCCCTGGCCATGCTGGGCCACCAGTATTGATCCTTCAACAGCGAGAGGGTACTGTTGGTCCCTGGGTGGCCAGTGCCCAGAGATGATGGTAGTGCGTTGCAATCTGGGGATGTACTGCTTGTCTGGAGGACAGCCCGGCAGAGTGGCAGTGGAAGCATTGGCAGGAGTTGCGGGTCCAGAGTTCCACTGGATGGGGCATGCGAAGATCTTCTCTGGGATTATGGGTTCAGGGGCTGGGTCGATTTCCTCAGATGTGCTCGGCGGTGCTGGAGGTGATGCTGGAGCAAGAACTCGTCGGAGGTGATCCACGAGCTTCTGAAACAGATCCGGGCTACTCATCTGTACGGTTGGTGTTGGTCTGGTCTTCTGTTACGGAAGCAGACAGACACACGGGAATATATATAAAAGGTAAGGTTTATTGTACAGAGGAGTATGGTCAAGGGATTTCCAGGATGAGTGACTGAAGTTGTGATCTTGAGGAGAGACAATGGTGCTCGGGCTGAATCGTGTTATTGATTGACAAGAGCTCGTGGATTGCTTGACGCCACACGCCTCGACGTATCGTCATGACGTAGAGGGAATGACAAACTGGGATCCAGGACACGGAGGACAACACTCGGAGAGAGAACAAGAGGTAAGTTCACAGGCAGGTAAGTAACAGGTAAGAATCAGCATATACTTGCGTTGAGTCCACTTCGTTGGAACGAGACCGGACATTAGACTGAGGTGAGGTCTGTGGCTTTATAGTGAGGCGTGATGAGGTGAAGATGACGTTCAGGTGTTCAGATTAGAACTCAGGTGAGGGTGTGCATTGTGATTGGCTGGGGTGAGAGCCTGGCCGGTCTGTGACACCAACATACCGAAATTACACATACAGTGGGAAAAAAAAAATATTTGAATAAATTATTTTGTACATTTGCTCATTAACAAAGAAATGATCAGTCTATAATTTTAATGGTAGGTCTATTTGAACAGTGAGAGACAGAAAAACAATAACAACAAAAATCCAGAAAAACGCATTTCAAAAAAGTTATAAATTGATTTGCATTTTAATGAGTGAAATAAGTATTTGACCCCTTCACAAAACATGACTTAGTACTTGGTGGCAAAACCCTTTTTGGCAATCACAGAGGTCAGACGTTTCTTGTAGTTGGACACCAGGTTTGCACACATCTCAGGAGGGATTTTGTCCCACTCCTCTTTGCAGATCCTCTCCAAGTCATTAAGGTTTCGAGACTGACGTTTGACAACTCGAACCTTCAGCTTCCTCCACAGATTTTCTATGGGATTAAGGTCTGGAGACTGGCTAGGCCACTCCAGAGCCACTCCTTTGTTGCCTTGGCTATGTGTTTTGGGTCATTATCATGCTGGAATACCCATCTACGACCCATTTTTAATGCCCTGGCAGGCTTCAATGCCCTGGCCCTGACAGTACATGGCCTCGTCCATCGTCCCTTTTAATGCGGTGCAGTTGTCCTGTCCCCTTAGCAGAAAACCACCTCCATGTTTGACGGTGGAGATGGTGTTCTTGGGGTCATAGGCAGCATTCCTCCTCCTCCAAACACAGCGAGTTAAATTGATGCCAAAGAGCTGGATTTTGGTCTCATCTGACCACAACACTTTCAGCCAGTTCTCCTCTGAATCATTGGCAAACTTCAGATGGGCCTGTACATGTGCTTTCTTGAGCAGGGGGACCTTGCGGGCACTGCAGGATTTCAGTCCTTCACAGCGAATGAATCTGTGTACTGCACAAAGTTCACATTCTGTGTGGAATAAGGGAACTTACTTTGTGTGATTGAAATGAAGCAGCAATATTTAAAGGTGGTGTGAAGTACAGTACAGCATGTCAAAATGTTGGAAAGACTGTGTGTCACTTTGCATGCATATTTTAGAGTTTTATATCATCATTGAAATATATAACTTTTTTCTTTTTCTTCTTCAAAGAGCCCTGGATTTTTACAGTTAGTGGATGCTAAAATATGTAATGCTAATATTAAAGTGAAAATTTGCTTAAAATTTACCCTCAGGCCATGAAAGATGCAGATAAGTTTGTTTCTTCTTTGGAGCAGATTTAGAGAAATTTAGCATTACATCGCTTGTCCACCAGTGGAACTGCTGTAAATGGATGAGAATCAGAGTTATAACAGCTGATAATAAAACTTCATATTAATCCATGAGTATACCACATGACTCCAGTCCATCAGTTAACATTTTGTGAAGGAAAAAGTTGTGTGTTTGTGTTTGAAGCAAATCCATCTTTAGGGTGTTTTAACCTTGGCCGAAATAACACAAGATTCCATAATCCATAATAATGCTTCCACCAGTTTAAATGTCTATCCCTCTGTTGTCCTCTCAAATCAAAACCCATTGATATATTTGTTTATAACTGTTTAGAACCAGACTGTTTCCTGTGCATATTTCTCTCCTGATTCAGACGAGACAACTTTTTCACTGAAGAAGCAATATAATGGATAGAGGACTTGTTTGAAGTGAAAAAGATCTTAATGATGGATTTATCACAATCACAACATGGAGTCATGTGGATTACTTGTGGATTATTGTGATGTTTTTATCACCTGTTTGGACTCTCATTCTGATGGCACCCATTCACCGCAAAGGATCCATTGGTGAGCAAGTGTTGTAAAGAGTCTTTTTCAACCTTAGGTTCACTACAAACTAAAATAGAATAAAGTATGGAAGAATATACAAATAATGAGGCACTCTGCTAGACAGGCTAAAACAAATGGGTGTCACCACCACTGGAAAATGAAAAAGACACACAGCCCCTCATAACTTCTGCATGCAGCCCACATCTGTGCTTCTAAGATGGAGAGGAGATCTTGTGCGTATTTCACTGGCATCATGAATCATTCTTACTGAGAGTCCAACATGTTAGTTGACATGTGAATATTAAATGTTCCTCTCATGCACCCCAGTGGTTCGGACTCTACTATAGTAGCCTTCTCTCCTTTGTGCAGTATCTACAGACTGAGTGCACACACTCTTTCATGAAGAGCTCATGAAGGTGAGGACTACTTTATTTCCAAAGCTGTAATATTTCCAACTGGAGAACGACCTAATGGGTTTTGAGGGCATCTTGTACTTTTAAACTTGTTTGTGTTCAGTTTTAGCAGTGCTGCAAATAGAACTAACAGGAAAGGTGGGCTATTGACCATAACCTTGTTAGTATTTTATTTATCAAGATGAAGCAAAGTACTCTTTTAGGCTGGTAAAAAAAAATTGGAAGGTACATCAATGATGTCTCTAGACATGTCCCTAAAGTATTAAATTGCAAAATGTTCTCACTTTATGTCTCTCAAAACCTCCATTTTATTCAGTTCACTCTCCAGCTGCTATAGGGTTCAAGTGTGCCTGGATTTGCACCGCTATTTGATTTGAGTCAAGAAACTAAACTAAACTACATTTTCTGAGATTTTAACAGAAGTGTTTGAGTTGCGCATCATAGAAGACAAGGCTTTAATTTTATTTGTAGGCGAAAACCGCATAATTTGTAGCTTTTTTTGCACTATGTTCGCCTTCTGGGTTTAAAATCTACAGGATGGATGAGTGGATGGATAGATATTTTAAAAAAGGTAGATTTTTATATTTAATATGTTTCATCATATTTATGAACACATTCATTAACATTAAATCACATTTAGAAGGTTAAAGATAATGAGTTGAGATAATCATCTCTCTCTAAACACAGCTTTGACCCCTGTGACCTTTGGGCAGATAATTGCACTTACAGTACAGTGTTACTTCAAAAGCCCCACTCAAAACCCAATAATCACTTCCTGTATCCCCCTATGACCAAGAAAATAGTAAGCTGATTTTGAGGGGACCTTCCTCTGCGTTCATTCCCGCATAACCGCTGTAAAATAATTGCGGCCTGTGAATACATTTATCAGTGGAAGGTAATAGAGAGTTGTGTAACAGAAAGGTCTACTGATTGTTATTCGTGGATGACTGTACCCCATCCGACCAGTTTGGAAGCGCTGCTGGAAAATTGAAGCTCCTAAATAAATTTGCTCCTAAAGCAGGATTAGGCTCACCGTTTCGCCATTTTAATGAGGCTGAATCAATGGAGCATTTCGTCCATATAAATCCCCATTGGCCTGCTAGAAACCGTTTCTTCAAACTTAAAATCTCCAGGCCTATTAGTTTGCTGCCTGTGAGCTGCCATCAACAGCAAGTGCTTTGATATGTCCCTGCCTGGCTGTGCAGGTCCCTCTCAGTGCTCCTTTCTCTTTTCTGTCTGATTTACGGCACATTACGAACCTCCTCGCCGGCCCCTTGCTCGCGTCACATCACTAAACGCATCTTCGCGTGGCCCCACTGCAGTTATACTTATGCAGCACGTAACGGACTAATGCTGTTCATCTGCCCTCCTAGATGAAGATGTGTGAGAAGGCTCAGCGGAGGTGTTAACCAATAGAAAAACTCTTTGATTGGGCAATTGCTTTGCTCATGTGTGGCGTTAAGAGCCCCATGACACGATCTAAATGCTCACAAAGTCATGATCAATGCAAATGGCATACTGAGGGTGAAATTCTGAGGATGGAATGATGTTATTAGTGTTTTCATTTTGATATAGCTTTGTAAAAGCCTTTCTAAAATAAGAACTACAGTTGTTTTTACTTTGTTTCTGTTCACAGCCGGAAGAGACAGTCGCCACAACCTGGCTTCATTGCTGGTTCAGCCCATCTCTGCCTCCTTAGCGAAAATGCTGCTCTCTGCCCCTGCCATGGGGCAGGGAAGACCCTGCATCCCCATGGCCATGCCCTCAGCCTCAGGTAAGCCCTGGGCCAGAAACAACGCCTACTGCACTTACTGTAGCTGTCAACAGACAGCCTTCTTCAGCCTCATACAATATCATTGCTTACAGCCTTCAAATCACTCACGTAACCTGGAGAGAGACTTTCTGCCATTAGCAATACTTCATAATGACTATCAATAATAACATTCAAATATTAATAAATTATAGTAGGAAGTTAATTAATGTATTAGTAGTAGTAGTAGTAGGATGTAATATGCATTATATTTTAGATATTTATTTATGATATAGCAGATTTATTTATTTTTTGTATCTATTTTAGAATCATTCTGCTCTACTTATGTATCTAATTAAATATGTATAATTAAAAAATATATATTGTAATTAAAAATTATTAAAAATATAAAATTTTGCATACATCCTTTCAAAAATAATGGTTCAATATTTTATTTTTATTTTACTTTTTACATTTTTCCTGAAGCAGGGTTTTGTCAGGTTCCCATATTGTCTCTTACATGTTCTTTCTTTCATAAATAATAAAATTTTTAAATTCACATTTTTAGAAGGTTCCCATTTTGTGTGTGTGTGTGCACTTGTTAATGTCACGTTGTGGGGACCGTGAGGGGAAAATTTATTAAAAAATAGAAAATAGGGGATAAAAAATATTGTTTGGTCTGTATAAAAGTAATAGAAGTCGATGGGAAGTCCCCACAATTTACAGAAACAAAGTGTGTATGTGTGTGTGTGTGTGTGTGTGTGTGTGTGTGTTTTGTAACCAAGACTTATGTGTCTATGCAAAAATCAAATTAGCCTTTATGCATTATAGGCAAAAATATAACACCCATCCCTGATCTCCATTAAAATGCAAAACAGACCTTTAGTTATTACACATACTGAAATGGCATGAATCTAATATATACGATATACTGATGTGTTAAAGAAACAGTACTAACTAACTAAATAAATAAAACTAAAATGAAATTTTAAAACATTAAAAAAATAAAATAAAAACTCACTTTCCACTTTGGATTATAAGAATGTTTAAACTGTTTTTTGTTTATTGGGTGGGGGGCAATCTCTGGACATTATTCAGTTATCTTCTTGTGTATTCTATAAAAGAAAGAAAGGTCATAAAGGCTCGGCAAGACATAAGGTTAAGTAAGTGATGACAGAAATATATTTTTGAGCAAACCATCTCTTTAAGCATTGTTTAATGATGTTATGAAGTGTTACTGACTTATAGGGTTTAGGTTCTCACCTTGAGATCTTTAATGACATTCACATGATTGTCTTTTTTCGCTATTTCAGAAACCGATTATACTACTATTCTGTTAGTGTCTCTCAAGCTTTATGATTTATTCCTTATGTGTGTTAATCCTTATGTCTCCACTAAGCTCTGAAACACAATCTTTTGTGCCTGAGATATTCATTAGTCTTCTCAGTCTCATGCTTCTGCTGGGGATTTAACCATCAAAAGCAGCTGCAAGCACATGACGTCAGTGTTCCCCCTGCTGGCGGCAGATGGTATGACACCGTAGCTCCAGATGAGAGAGGTCGTGTGCTCTGAAAGCCAAGGCTTGTTGATTTATGCTCGGCTGTGCGAGTGTAACTTCTGAGTGTGGTAAATTACACAGGCTTTATGCAACATCTTAAAGCCGCCCTCGCTGTGGCTGCCCATATCCAAGGCCATTACCCACATCAGTCAGTGGGTGCCCATGGGACCTAATTGAAACCACGAGAGTACGGCTGGTCAGCCATCTTACAGCCCTCTCTCGTGTAGAGCTTTCAGGGAGGTCAAATGTAACGTTGACTGTGGTCACGGGAGCAGCGGTGGATGTGCTGCAGGCTAAATAAAAATGACTGATGGAGGAGATGACATGTATCGGAACATAATTGAATTTAAGTGAACAAACCTCCAGGGAAAGGTCGTTCACGTGGGATGATGCTTTTCATTGACCAACGGTGAATGTACAGATGTCCTTTTTCTCACTGACCTTCATCTGTGAGTAAAAGTCTTTGGCATACTCCAAAAAGTTAAACTGCAATGCAACTTTGTTGCCCAACAGTTATATAAGTAACATTTTTTCGGTATACTTGAAACAAGCGAGCATATGTCATGAACAGTCTGCTGTGCACGTTGCATTTTATTTCTAATCTTTAAAAATGCTTGTTTATGCCTGAATGCATTCTCAAACTTAAACCATTCTCTGTGAATGAATGTCTCACATTAACGAAATATCAAAACAAGTGATGTTGTAAAGAAGTAGCATAAAAGTTCATACTCTTTTTTTTTTTTCAGACCAAATAAATAAAAGAATACTTAAATAGTTTTAAGTTTTAAATAATAAAACAACAGATATACTTTTCAGAATTAAGACAAACTATTTAAATTCTCTCTGGTATTCAAAGATTAGTGGAAAATGGATTACATTGCCAAATTTGTCTTTAATCATATATGCAAAAGGTTATGTGTATCTTGCTACCTTTTTCTTATATGTAAACTGTATAGTAACTAGAGCTGTCAATTGATTTAAAAATGACTAATTATTTGCACATTTTTTCTAAATATAAAAAAAAAATAGTTGGGATTAATCTTGATTAATCACACCTAACATTAAAGTTTTTAAATAAACTTTCATATTGCATTAATTTCACAATCAATCTCCAAATTTTTGTATAAACAACATAAAGACAGTATATATTTAATATTTGTTGCATGGCATGTTTGTATGACTGAAGGCCAGTATCACTGATACCAATACCATTAAACATTACAGTGTAATTGAGAGCTAGTCTTTTTAACAGTTATTAGACTTTAAAAAAATAACAACTTCTAATTTAAGTGAACTTAAAACAATCTTCACATATACCCTTAATAATACGTCATATTTACCTGTGCTCTTCAGCAAGTAGGAAATATACAGAAAATAAAGTTATCAAACACTAAATTCTACTTTAAATATAGATTATTCCTTAAAGCTACAAAAGTTATTGATTTTCTTTTTTTGGGGGGATTTAACAGACATCGCAACAGCTGGGTTATTTGGATTTTTGGCTGCTATTACTTTAAGAGCTACCACTGCTGAACATGATGCAGATGTGACACTTTTTACCATTTCTGACCAACTTCAGGTCTTAAAGTCACTACTAATGAGCCTACAAGTTGAATCGGGTGTGTTAGATGAGGAAAACAGTGTTGGGGTGTTTCAGGACAGTTTTGAAATCCACTGCATTTCAAAGACATGTTCTTAAATGTGACAAATATTTATGCATGCACAGTTTTAAGGCATCTTTAATCACCTTTCCGGTAACTTCCTGACTTGATGACATAACTATGACAATGCGCTTTAATATGAAATTATATGCAGTAAGCGCCACCGCATTTGTGCGTGCAATTAAAGAGCACAGTGCAGCTGCGCTCACAGCACCCGAGTTCGATTCCCGACTTGAAGTTCTTTGCAGAATCCACTCCCTCTCTCCTCCTAGTGCTTTTCTGTCATCTCTCTGCACTCTCCTATCTATAAAAAAAATGCATAAAAGAAAAAAAATGTAATGCTTTAAACTGAAAACGTAAATTTTTACAGCACTAATGGTAACTTAAGTATCCTAAAACATCCCATTATTTTAAGAGGTTGAATACAAGTATTTAATTTATATAATCCTTTTTAAATTTTACACAGCATCAGTTTCTGTTTCAGATGAAATGATGAATCACACTGTACAACACGTTGCTGAGTGGAGGGAGATGTTTCTCCGTCTGCGCTGTCAGAAAAAAAAACTGAAAAAGTTGAGTTATGAGATACCAGCATGACAATTAGTGGCACTACTATGCCAGCGAGTGCTTGTGATTTTTCCTGATGTGTGTGTACATCTACAGACACTTGTATGTGTAAGCTTCATCAAATCCTAATAGGTGTCAGAACCTGCCATTCTGTCCATATGGAACATGCATATGCACATGTGCACACAGGCATCCACCCCCACATACGCAGACAGAAATACGCTGAGCTCTGAGTCAGCTCTCAGTCTCTCCCTCCGGCTGCATGCGCATGTGTGTGAAGGGAGACATTTGCTACAGATTTTAATAAAGATTATTAGTCTCTAATTCCTACTATTGAGTGAAAATCGCTTCTTATCTTTGCATGGTCACCCAGGAGACCCCATCGCTGTGGCTGAGCCGTTGTCTTGGCTTGAAAGAAAGTAAAGGATTTACAGCCCCAGTGACAAAACGAAAGGAAATGGGCTTAAAGACAAATCTTCAAGCTGTAAAACAGAAATTAAAGAAATAGTTCAACAATAAATGCCAACTACTCATTATTTACTCACCCTCAGGTCTTTCCCAACCAGTATGACTTTCTTTCTTCTTTGGAACTTAAGAAGAAATTTTAAGAAAGTTCTGGGCTGTGTTTCCCAAAAGCATTGTAAGACTAAGTTGATCATAGCGCCATTGGTTTCAATGGGTGTACAATGTTTTTAAAGGGATAGTTTACCCAAAAATGAAAATTGTGTCATCATTTACTCATCCTCAAGTAGTTCCAAACCTGTATGAATTTCTTTGTTCTGCCAAACACAAAGGAAGATATTCTGAAGAAAGTATATAACCAGGCTGTTTTGTGGCACCATTGACTTCCATAGAAAAAAAATATGGAAGTCAATGGTGCCCCAGAACTGCTCTGTTTCCCACGTTCTTCAGAATATCTTCCTTTGTGTTCAGCAGAACAAAGACATTCATACAGGTTTGGAACTACTTGAGGGTGAGTAAATGATGACAAAATTTTAATTTTTGGATGAACTATCCCTTTAAGCTTACGATGCGTTTGGCAAACACAGCCCTGTTTTTTTTGTTTTGTTTCTTTCCCCACAATGAACTGGGACTTTCAAGCTTACAAATAAATGCAAAAACACCATAAAAGCATCATAAAATTGCTACATACTCTATGGTTTCAGAATTCATGTCATATATTCATATTATTCATATCAGCTTTGTGTGGTGAACATAGCTCCTGTGTCTTCAGAACACAAATTAAGATATTTTTGATGAAATCCAAGAGCTTTCTAACCCTGCATAGGTAATATAGGTAGGCCCAGAAAGGTAGTATTGACCGTTAAAATAGTCCATGTGACATCAGTGGTTTAACCTTAAATTGTTATACATTTTGAATGGTTTGGAGCAGATACTTAATGTAATGAAGCTACGAAAATACTTTTTGTGTGCACAGAAAAAAAAAAAAACTTTATTCAACAATTTCCTCTCTTCCGTGTAATTTTTCGATGCGTGTTCACGAGAGTATCACAACGCATACGTGTGATACAAGGTTTAAGGTTAAACCACTGATGTGGACTATTTTAACGATGCCAATACTACCTTTCTGGACCTACCTATGCAGGGTTAGAAAGCTCTTGGATTTCATCAAAAATATCTTAATTTGTGTTCTGAAGATGAACAAAAGTCTTACAGGTTTGGAATGACATGAGGGTGAGTAATTAATGACAGAATTTTAATTTTTGGGTAAACTATCCCTTTAATAGATCTTACTTATATCTTAGGTACATTAAGCCAGGGCTGCCAACTCTCACGCATTCAGCGAGACTCACGCAATTGACACTTTTCTCATGCTCTCACAGTTTCATGCCACACATTAATTTTCTCACACAGTCAAAAGCACCTTCAGTTAAAACTGTAATAATAGGATATCGGCGGAACAGATTTGGCAAAGGCTCCTGTGCGCATTTGTGTTTGCGCTCTGGATATCACCAAAAGATTCTATTTATGTGTTTTCATAGCGCTGAGCGATGTAGCCAATCACAGACATATCTGTTGATTTCATGAACCCTTGTGACTGGCCATTGCGTTCACTCTTTAAACACCAGATTTTTTTCCCATACGCTTGCGAATCCTCCCACAGCACGATGTAAATATCATTGATTATAAAGGAACTTTGTGAGATTGCGATGAACTGAAGTAAGTGACATCTTTTTAGTGATTAGAAAGTAAAGGCTATTTGTGCACTTTCAAGGCTAAATATAATCCCTTCAGAATTTGAATAAAAGTTTTGTTCTTCGTGCTACTAATGGCCATATACCCTATACAAGCAGCAAAGTTTCTGGAGTGACATATAAATCCCTGATGAATGAGGGATTTATTTTCGAATGGGAGAAAAATATAAATTCTCAAAACAGATCTTCAAGCAATGCAGACTAATATATTAATAGACAAATATTTGAATTTCATGTCAAAATATTTTTAAAATGCAGTTGCAATTATTTATAATAGTAGCTAATGACTAGTAAATCTTGCAATTCTTTCACTGTACATTGCTATTCTCAGTGTGGTAAAAATGTAATAGTTTTGCAGCATTGCAACATATAGGCTATATATAACCTGCTAAATTCTCACTCCAAATTGAACTCAAAAGTTGGCAGCCCTGATTAACACCTAAGTGACTTTTCTCCATTTCTTTTAAATTTATGAGTTTCGGATGTATTCTCTTTGTGCTGTGCAGGTATTGTTCCGACTCACATTTTTTAAATTGATTTGGACTTCACATTTAGTATATTTATATTTTATTTGCTTTTGTGCCCGAGTGTCCCGATGGCATGTTGGTACCTGTAGCATACATAATGTTTCTTTTATACATGTGTTCTTGATGTGTGTGTGTGTGTCATGTGCAATTGCATCATGTGATGTTTATTTGTTAATTACTTGGAAGTATAAAGGGCTGTCTTTGGAGTGTTTTAATTTTCTGATGAGGATTCTGTGTGAGAGAATATGTCAGTACATTTATACATTTTAACATGTTTTTTTTGTCCTGGCCCACTTTGAGCAATTTCCCAGTGATGTGCTTGCTTATGTAACGAGTGCGCTGAACTCAGAGGGCACAGATTAATTGATTTAATACAACAGTTCATTAAACAAGAAATTAATATTAAGTGACTTGCATTGTCTGACTACAACACTGTTGCCTGATTTTGCTTCATTTCGTCAACGAAAATAGTTGCAAATAAAGTCACAGCTAAGCAGCTGTGCACCTCCATTCAAACACAGCTTGTTTAATTTATGAATTAACGTGTTTTTAAATGAATCTGATTCAATTACCCATTCATGAAGAGAGTCACTTGCTTCATTCCTGAATGAATCAGCCATTCGAACGAATCAATTGAATGAATGATTCAGTGAGAAACTCAGTGACTTGCCGCCACCTACTGGCAGTTTTAGTTTCATTTTTAAAGTATCTTGAAATGTTAAGCACTGTAGGAGGTCTTTCATGATGCTACATATGCTGGGGTGTGAATTTGATAGATACTTAGTATAAAATAAATGGTGTTTTAAAAAGTCCTTGAAAGTCCTTGAATCTGGTGTTCATGAAAGAGTAGCAAATGAGAATCGCTAAAATTAAGGCATATATTTTGAGAGAAATGTCTTCTTTATGATTTTCAGTTTTAAGATAATTAAAGCAACAGATTTTAAATAGTCAAAGAATATGTAAAGTATGGTATTTGGGGTAAAAAAAGTACCGCTGTTGTTGGGGCTAAAGGCACAGTAATTAACATGATAATTAATAGATGGCTGGCTTTTCTATTTGTTGACAGTGTTGGGGGTAACGCATTACAAGTAACGCGAGTTACGTAATAATATTACTTTTTTCAAGTAACTAGTAAAGTAACGCATTACTTTTTAATTTACAAGAAAATATCTGAGTTACTTTTTCAAAAAAGTAACGCCAGTTACTTTTTGGCAGCGGCTATTTGCACTAAGTGCAAATAGCTATAGATTCTATTTACACTATGTTAAAATAGCAAGAGTTTCTGCTATTTATACTACTTATTGCAAATAGTGGCAATTATCTGCACCTCAGTATTGTAGTACATTATAAAACAGTACGCAATAATAACGTACTGAGTGTAAATTATAATTTTAATTCAAATTTATTAAATGGATGCCACCTTATTGGGACAATAAAGCCCTCCCTACACCTACCCTAACCCTACCTGATATTTTATTTTCAACTTTTTTATTATTTCCTTAATTTTTATTGAAAATAAATGCCTTTCTGATGCGATATGAGATTTGAAAAGGGAGAAAAAAATGTTTGGCAAAAGGTGGTCTCGAACTCGGGACGATCGTGTCAAAAAGCATACGCCTTACCATCTACACCACTGAAACTGATGTTGAACTAATTTCTTTTTTATTGTTGACTAACCCAATCACACGTTAGTGGGCGGAGTTAGTGCAAATAGCCTTTGCCAACAAGATGGGCTATTTGCACTTAGTGTAAATAGACACTCCGTTACTTTTTCCCCATTTATTGACTGACAGTGCGCTGTGTGAGCATGCTGTTACTATAGATCTTAATGTGAATGTGCATGAATTCATCCCACTCGCAAAAAACAGATTTAGTATTCATCAAAATGAATTAAAACAGTGAAATGCAAACTCAGAATATGACGCAAACTGTAATAATTAAATATGTTAAACAACACAAATGTATCTAATCCCATTTTATTAACCAATGTCTTTGCTGCTGACCTTTGATGATCCAGTTCAACCATACTAATAAGAAAAAATGACTTTAGATAAACTAACAATTGTGCTTCATTGTTTTTTTATTGCCGAAGAGTGTTAAACCTTCTTATGCTGAGTTTTACTTTACAGACGTGAATTTACTTTTCCTTCACAAGATACAGGGCTTTTACATTTGTATTAATGTAATTTCTTGTATTAAAAACAATCAAGCCCTGCTCATATTTAAAAAGTAACGCAAAAGTAACGTAACGCATTACTTTCCATAAAAAGTAGCTAAGTAACGTAATTAGTTACTTTTTTAGGGAGTAACGCAATATTGTAATGCATTACTTTTAAAAGTAACTTTCCCCAACACTGTTTGTTGACATGATATTCAGATTCAAATATCATATATTATGTTGAGTGTCCATATTAGAGATAATCACCAAGTTTCGAATGAAACCTTCATATTTAAAAACATGATATTAATCATATCATATAATAAAATATAATTTGTTGTTACTACTTTATCAAATATATATTCAATTATTATTGGATCTCCTTCAATGTTTTCAGAATATTTTTTGTCTCTGTATTTTAAATATATATTTTTTATATTAACATTTTAATGACAGTATATTTACTGAACAAAAAATCATTCTTTAATTTTTCAAAATAAGCAGAAAATAGTACAAACTTTGCTAAAGTGATTGTTTTGAACAAGTAGTAAAGGTGCAGTAGGAGATCTCGGAAAATGCTAACTTTAGCCTGATATCACTGAAAGTGAATGTCCCGCCCTCCCTGCAATCGCCGTCCAAAGCCACGCCCCCTGAACGCACATACGCTCAAGAGTAGAATACCAGAGATAACATTAAATTACTACAATAGGTTACATCAACGGTTCCCAATTACAGTCCTCACACCCTACCCATTCTGCACATTTCATATGTATATCTTATCATGTCCAATGGTTATTCTGTTTGACCGTAAGTCATAAGTGCCCTGCGAAGTGGACATCACCAGATATTCCGCCATGATTCCAGTTCAAAGTGTATGGTCCATACAAAGAGCATTAAAGTGTGCGAGACGTGAATTTAAATTGTATTTATTTACACAGGTATATTATGTTACACTTCACACTTCTCTAGTAAGTTTCATCTGTGTGTGAAGATGCTGCGTAGCGCAAATCCGTGAGTGAATGTTCCGAAGTGAAATAAACTTCAACGGATTTTGCCTGCTCAGGGAGTAGGGAGCAATGAACACTGTGTAGGAAGCATGTCAATCGGAACACAGTTCATGCACATAGCTTTTTTTTAACGAGCTGGTTATCTGATTCAGGTGTGTTAACTGAGCAGACATTCAAAATATGCAGAGCAGGAGGCGCAAGCCGTGAGGACTGGAATTGGGAACCGCTGGACTGCATCATGTGTCATTCACCGGAAAGAACATTTCTTGGTCCTACAGCTTCCACAGAATATATAAATACAGATGAATACATTTAGACCACTTAATTTAATGATTGCTATCAGGATGTGAAGAGACTTTCAACCAGAATAACAAAAAATGTTTCTGAAGACAGTCACCTATTGCTCCTTTAACTTAGACATTATTTTAAAAAAACATTATTTTAGCTGAAGTAATTGTATCAATACTGTGTGCCTTTTACCCCGTGTGTGGGGTAAAAGGTCCCCCTTGCCACTTCATACATTTATATGATTTTTAAACAAAATAATTAACTTGAATGATTTATTTTCACACGAAATCTGTTGCTCCATTAATGTTCAATACAAGATTTTTTTTTTCTGCAATTATACATTTTAGCCACAGTGAATAGCACATTTTTTTTAGCCCCGTTGTACCCTACTCTCCTTCACAAATGATTAGCACAAATTATGACCTGGCTTTCTTCGAAAGAGTGTATGCAGTTGGGTTCAAAAGTCTAAGAAAATCTAGTTTAATAGAAAAGTTTTAGTATTTAGAACAATTTTAAATTATACATTTTATGACTTGAATGAGAAATACTTAAAATATGGGGACATAATTACTTTCTTAAATTCATGTGAAATATTTTAGTTCAACTTGTCACTTCAATTTATAAGAAATAATGTAATACAAAGAAAAAAACCCATGAATAAGTGTGTGTGTCACTCTCCAGCTCTGACTGGAACATAGGGCGCTACAACCTGTTTTTGTCACCAACCCAATGTCCAGCGATCAATGTCTGCCGAAAACCTGCAGTGGCAACACGAGCACCATCGATCCCGTGGAGAGGAAGGGACGCCTCTCCCCAGGCACTCTCCCACCTCTCCCGTTCTCTTCACAGTCTGAAAGCTCCCAGCCGTGACCCGCTCCAGGCCGGTCCCAAGCCTGCACCTCTATTCCATTAACCGGATCAAACGCTCTGAAGCTAGTAATCTGTGCTTTATTGATTGGGCCGAGCTTTGACCACTCCAGAGGTTTCAAATCATTTGTTTCCATCTGTCTCCCCTCTTTCATCCCATTCCCTTTCAATTAAGGCTCACTGTATTACTAAAATGTGCTCTAATTGCGCCAGTATCTCCCTACCAGGGAAATGAGACATTAGCTGCAAAAGTACGTATGTGAGCAGCAAACTTTCCCACTTCTTCTTGCATTTTACTGCCCATGTTTAGGAGACTGGTAATTTATTGTCAAAGGCTTTGAAAAGATCTTAAATGTTTCAACGTAGTCCTGAATGGCATTTATTCATTATTGTGTGTGAGTGTGTGTGTTGTTCCAGTGGATCAGGCGGCCAGATCCATCATCCATTTATTCACCGTAAAGAAATCAAATCGAGATAGGGTCCAAATACATTAGTACTTTATATGAATGTCTATGGGCTGATGTTCCCCTCCTCGCTGCGCTCCAGATGAAAACTCATAGTATAATACATTTCTATGCAATTATAGCGCACTTGTTTCCTTGTGATCGTTGATCGATTTTTTTGATCGATCGTTGATCGATTTTTCTTTTTTCGTTGATCGATCATGTCATCGTCTTCCTCTCAAAGGCTTACCCACAGCCATGGAAACCGCTGAACTGATGTTCAACCACATCTTCCGGTATTATGGCATTCCAGAGGATATCGTCTCGGATCGCGGACCACAATTCATATCACGGGTATGAAAAGCCCTCTTCAAGCTCCTAGGTGTGACCATAAGTCTGTCCTCAGGAAACCACCCCCAGACGAACGGGCAGACCGAAAGAAAGATCCAGGAAGTAGGACGATTCCTTCAAACCTTCTGCCACGACCACCAGGACTCTTGGAACCAGTTCATTGGTTGGGCCGAGTGCGCCCAAAACTCCCTGCGCCAACCTGCCACTGGTATGACTCCGTTCCAGTGCGTACTCGGTTATCAGCCACCCATGTTCCCCTGGTCCGAGGAACCGTCGGATGTACCATCAGTAGGCGACTGGTTCCGAGAGAGCGAGAGGGTCTGGGATGCTGCTCACCACCATCTTCAGCAAGCAGTACGTAATGATAGCCGACCTTCGAAGATCCTAAGCTCCCCAGTACCAACCTGGACAGAAGGTCTGGCTGTCCACCAGGGACATCAGGATGCGCCTACCCTGCAAAAAATTAAGTCCCAGATTTGTTGCCCCCTTCACCATCACCAAGCAAATCAACCCGGTCACCTACCAACTCCAACTTCCACCCCAGTACAGAATTCATCCCACGTTTCACGTATCCCTGCTTAAACCTTACCACTCTCCTGTCTCTCCCTCCACAGAGCCTGGCCCGATGGAGGAGCCCCCTCTCCCATTGATCCTGGAGGATGGAGCCATCTATCAGGTCAAGGAGATCTTGACGAGACGAGGAGTTCCATGCCAGTCATCCTGATCGTCCTGAGCCCAGAGGAAGAGGTAGACGCCACGACGTCGGGGTCCTCGGCACAGGAGCGGGCCGTGGAGAGGGGAGTAATGTCACAGATTGGCCAGGCTCTGTCACCAGCCAGTCACAGCGCACTCCCTCACCTGAATTTTAATCACCCGCACCTGCACATCATTAAGACACTCATTACCTACTCCTCAAATACACACACCTCACAACACTCCAGTGTCCGGTCTCGTTCATTCGAAGAGGACTACCATTGCTTTGTGATAGCTAAGCCTGACACTTACCTATGTCTCTATGCCTGACACTTACTTCCTTGTCTACTTACCTGCTGCGTTTCATCCCGAGTGTGTCCTCCAGCGATCCCTAGTCTGTCTGCTCCTGAATTCAATCCTTGTCAGCCGTATTTGTGAGGTGTGTGTCCAGCTCCTGTTCCTTGTCTCCTGTCAAGAAAAGATACCCAAGTTAACGTTTCTCCAGATCTCCGAAGAATGCAAGAATTACCACCTACCTGTTCTACTCCATATTGCTCGAAGTCTGTCAATAAATACCTGTTTTACTATACGTCACGCACTCTGAGTCCCTCTTCTGTAACACCCCCCAAGATTACGTCTATAAAAATGAGCCACGTCCAAAAGGTAAAGGGGAAGGTTTTGCTACAATTTATAGCAATATTCTCAGTATTTCTCAGAGGGCAGGCTTTAAGTATAACTCGTTTGAAGTAATGGTGCTGCGTATAACATTATCTAGAGGAACGCGTGTTAGTGATGAATCCCCTGTGATGTTTGTACTGGCTACTGTATACTGGTCACCAGGGCACCACACAGACTTCCTTAAAGAATTAGTTAGTAGTGGCTGCAGATAAGGTCTTAATTGTTGGCAATTTTAATATCCATGTCGATAATGAAAAAGATACATTAGGATCAGCATTCATAGACATTCTGAACTCTATTGGGGTTAGACAACACGTTTCAGGACCTACTCATTGTCGAAATCATACTGGCACATGGAATTGATGTTAGTGGTTTTGAAATTCTGCAGCAAAGCGACGATATCTCAGATCATTATCTAGTCTTTCGACTGCGGGCGGCATATCCTTTTCCTATTTAGCACTGTGGAACAATCTACAGTACCTAACACTGTCCGGGAGGCAGACACACTCTGTCAGTTTAAGTCTAGATTAAAGACACATTTCTTTAACGTGGCTTACACATAACACACTAATACACTTCTATTATTCAAATCCATTAAAGGATTGTTAGGCTGCATTAATTAGATCAACCGGAACCGGGAACACTCCTCATAACACAATGTACTCGTTACATCGTAAGAAGAATGGCATCTACGCTAATATTTGTCTTTTTCTTTCTTATTCTGTTTCTCAGTCCGTGTCCGATTCAGATGGTGGATCGGCACTGGGAGATGATGTCTGTGGCCCTGATTGTCGGTGGAGGCCGGACACCTGGATGAGCCCCGGGGACATATCCCCAGTGAAGGGGATTTAATTTCACAGATACTATTTAAACTAAACTGAGCTAGACAATGACATCTCTGAATTCAATAATGAAATGCCTTTAACTGAAAATTGAGTGGTTAATCTTATTATTATACCTTACTGACACTCTATCCTCCAATTTGATACTCTTAAGTGCTTTGACACAATCTGTATTGTTAAAAGCGCTATATAAATAAAGGTGACACACACATACACCGATCAGGCATGACATTATGACCACTGACAGGTGAAGTGAATAACACTGATTATCTCTTCATCATGGCACCTGTTAGTGAGTGGGATATACAGTATTAGGCAGCTAGTGAACATTTTGTCTTCAAAGTTGATGTGTTAGAACAGGGATAGGCAACATCGGTCCTGGAGTGCTGATTTCCTGCAGAGTTTAGTTCCAACCCTGAAAAAAACCCTCACCTGCCTGTAGCCCGATCCTGGAGACCTTGATTAGCTTGATCAGGTGTGTTTGATTAGGGTTGGAGCTCAACTCTGCAGGATACCTGCAATCCTGGACCGACATTGCCTATCCCTGTATTAGAAGCAACAAAAATGGGCAGTGTATGGATTTGAACGAGTGTTTTCACATGTGAATAAAAGCCTAAATGAAAGTCTACACACATGTAATTTCATTTAATATTCTTAAATTGTAATTTCTGCTTTATAGGTTTAAAGGGTTCACCTAAAAATGAAAATTATGTAATTAATTACTCACCCTCATGTCGTTCCAAACCCGTAAGACCTTCGTTCATATTTGAAACACGAATTAAGGTATTTTTGATCAAATCTGAGAGCTCTCCGTCCCTCCGTAAACAGCAACGCAGCTGTATTGTTCCAGGTCCAGAAACGTAGCAAGGACATTGGTGGTTCAACCATAATTTTACGAAGCTACGAGAATACTTTTGTGTGCAAATAAAACAATAATAACATAATTTATTCAACAATTCTCCCCGAGTTACCATCTTCCGCCATTTTGGAGAGTACCCCAGAACGTAATCAACGTTGTTAACGTTCAGCATGCGCGTGATTACCTTCTTGGGAACTCTAACTCTCTAACTCGGGGCGTTATTATTGTTTTCTTTGTGCACAAATGTATTCTCGTAGCTTTGTAAAATTACAGTTGAGCCACTGATGTCACATGAACTATTTTACCGATATCCTTGCTACGTTTCTGGACCTGGGAACACTGCAGTTGTGTTGCTTTCTACAGAGGGTCAGAGAGCTCTCAGATTGTATTAAAACTATATTAATTTGTGTTCCGAAGATGAACAAAGATCTTACGGGTTTGGAATGACATGAGGGTGACTAATTAATGACAGAATTTTCATTTTTGGGTGAATTAATCCTGTAACAAATTTGAAATATTCTCTCAATTACCTTAAGTAGCCGCTGGTATGCTGGTATGCTTCTTCTCTGGTCTGTGGATCGTGTTCTTCATCACAAATGTGCTCCTATTTTTTATACAGTATATACTTCTAAGGAACATCTTATTCAAGGTCATTTATAAAACATGAGCTCCTGCAGCTGTCGACTTCTTCATTCTTTTCCTACAAGATCACTTTTTCACTTTGCTCACGCAGAGGCGCTCACCTCTCTCAATAGCCGGTAACCTCTCATACCTATTGATGATTAATGGGCAAATCTATCACACCGCGACCCGTGTGCACGCCAGCACTTTTAAATACTCCCTTACAACTGCATATACGTCTTCTACTCTTTACCCAAAGTCATTTGTGCTGTTGTCAGGGGTGATAAATGGATTTGTGGGGCTGTGTGAAGCCCACTGAATTTTTAGAGTGAATTTGATTACACTCGAAGAGAAAAAAAACCCACATCTGTACTCATCAGCGGCGTATACATCTTATGTCTGAGGTACCAAACTTCATCTTTATTCCCTGATATTCACATATCCAGGAACTAATAAAAAAACTCTTACTGTGTACATCACACACCAAGGCTGACTCATCTGCTTGCGATCCCAAGGCTTTCGTGAAAAGGAATTTTCAATTCCATCTTTGTCTTAAACCAGAAGCTTGGCCATTGCAGGATTTTTACATCTCCATGTTGGCTCAGCGATGTCGCTGTAAGAGTGAGACAGAGTGAGTGGGAGACAGAGTGGCTTTGGATGTGTACCAGCACCAGGTGTTTCTTTTTTTTATCTGCTGGGATATCAGCCTCATTGATATTCACTCGATCACACCGAGCCTTCATGTGTAATTGGTAAGAGTGTGAGCCGAATAGTGGCGGCACCTTTTCAAGCTGCTCTGATGGTGTACACGTTCTCTGCAACACGCAAACGAATGGTGAAAGCAAAGGCTATCTGCTCTTTGCCTTATAGTTTCTGTACCTATAATAGGAGTGGATTTAACAGGGAAGGATGTGACAAAAATTTGTAAGTCAATGAAGAGCTTCTTCTGGGCAATATGATCGGTGATCACATCAAAATACTGTAGAATAAGACTGATCTGTATCTAAATGGTTAGAAAAAAAAAAGAAAAAAGAGCAACACGGGAAAAAAGGGGGGAAATCAAATAGTAATGAATAATGAATAATTAAAAGAGATGCCATTAGATTTAAAAAATAAAACAAACTAAAAAGGTAGTTACTTAGTGAACCTCGGGAACAATAAGCATTTACTGGTATGTTCTGGTATCTATCTATCTGTTGTTTTTGAAAATTTAGCTGAGTAGTTGTTATTTTTGAATTTGTTTAAAAATATGTGAAATTGTGATCATTTAAATAATTCTATAAATAATTATTGAAGTTTAATAATACTGCTAATAAGAAGAATCATTTATTAATTTATTTGAAATTCAGAAAATGTATTTGAATAATTGAAATGTATTATTATTATTATTATTATTATTATTATTGTGTTGTTGTTGTTAAATATTAAATAGTACTTCCATTAGTTATATACACTTAATATATGTGTATTGTTGGATTTAGTACCAATATTTAAAAAAAAAATTATTTTGTTCTTTTTTGATTGATTGAAAACTCAACCTCTTTTTTTCTTGTAGCTGGATTTTAACTTTTGGATCGGTCAATGTTCCATAACCCTGACAAATTTGTTTGTAATTTCTGTTTGTTCCTCAGCAAGAAAAATCATAAATCTCACCATTGAAAACCAGGCATCCTTCCAGACTGTGCACAATGTTATTGGATATCTCAAAGGCAAAACCAATCCAGGTAGGTCAGCACAAATCCAAGACAGCGCTTTTGTAACGCAAATGATCATTTTACAAACCCAAAGGACTTTTTTGTCATAGTCAATGCAAGATTATTTCATTTAAATAACAAATCACTCTCATTTTAACTGTGTGATATTGCCAGCGTGTCTCAGGCATGGTTCTAAACCGATACACTCTTTGGTCTGACATAATAAAGACACAGTGATTTGTCACAGTTTAGTTATTGTATTCGTGATAGCAGAGCGAAACAAGAGTGCAATCTAAGCATTCTCTCCTTCATCCACTGAAAAAGCGCGAGTCAAGGAGGCGAATAAAGCCAAATCTGAGCCCACGTGCTGAAACAGCCCTTTTTCCTCCCAGTGCCATGACAAACTAATCTCTTAAAACAACATTTGCTGCCACTGTCCAAATGCAGGTCACTTGGCTGCCGAAAATAGGCTTTTAATTACGGACCACTATTTTCACCTTCAGGATGATTTAATCGTACGTCTGATGTAATGAAAGCATTTAATCTTTCACCCCCGCCCCTATGACTGTAAAGTCACTGTGTCTATGCATTTAAGCCCTCTGTGATTTACTTTCCAGATTTACGGCACTCTTTTCCTGTCATAATTGGTCGCCCAGTCACTAATTACATATCACAAATCATGCAGAGGCGTTCTTCTCCTTGACTTTTGTCTTTTTATAACATGTTTACCTTTCATTTATCTGGCAGTTGACTGTCTTGTTTATTTATCATTTTGATGTCATTTTAATAACTTCCCTTAAGACCGCAGTGGTACTCCCGAGTAAAGGTGGGTTACAATATTCGTTAGTTCTTTGCTCTTGTCAGCTCAATGAGCCTGTTTCTACCCTCTCTAGCTGTCAGTCAGAGGTGGCCCAGTGCCGCTTATAGCCCACGGCTAATTGCATGAAAAATTGTTTCTTTTCTGGTCTGTGTGTTGATGTACGTGAAGGCAGAGTGTGTGCAAACCTAGAGAAAGTATAACTCATACAGTATGTTTTTATAACAAGTCTCTCATGCTTACCAAGGCTGCATTTATTTGATTGGAAAAATACAGGAAAAAGAGTAATATTGTGAAAGATAATTATCTTTTAAAATAACTCTGTTCTAATTCAACATATTTTAAAATGTAATTTGTTCCTGCGATCACAAAGCTGGCTTCTCAGCAGTCATCCAACAGAAATCATTCTAATATCCTGACTTGATCAAGAAACCTTATTATTATTATTATTATTATCAATACTGAAAACAGCTGGTTAATATTTTTGTGGAAGTCGTTTTTACAGCATTTATTTGAAATATAAATCTTGTGTATAAATATAAATACTACACATTATAAATATCTTTACTGTCACTTTTGATTAATTTAATGCTTCCTTGTCTAATTGACTAATCGATTACTTCAAAATCAAATGCCTAATCAATATATATATATATATATATATATATATAACTTTGTTAATAATAATATACATTTTATCCATAAGTTTTTGTAATTCAAGCTTTTTTACTTTTTACTACTGTGCATTTTCCCCAATATTTTAATTGGTCTTATGGTTTTATGTTTAACTTCACTTAATCAACACAAATACATTAGGCTACACTAGCAAAGCTCAATGTAATGATCAGATTAGGTAGAAAATGCAACTTAATTGAGTATTACTACATTACTACACTTTTTACAGTGTGGTAAAGTTAGCGAATTGACAGGTTTCTGTTCAAATGTGCATTTCATTTATTCTATATGTAGGTTTCAGATGGCAGGAAATCTATTTAAAATATGAATTTAAAAAAGAAAAAGATCCTCCTAGTTTTCATAAGGTGGTAGTTGATTGACCCTCCGCTGTTCCCGCTCTGTTTCCCCTTGTAGATCGATATGTACTTGTTGGCAGTCGTCATGGCAGCTGGTACGAGGGTACGTTGGCGGACTGGGGGAAAGGCTCTGCAGTCATGACTCAGATCATCGCCTCCATGACGGCTCAAATCCGTGCGGGCTGGCAGCCCGACCGCACCATCGTCTTCTGCTCCTGGGGGGGGACCTCATTGGGCAACATCGGCTCCTTTGAGTGGGGGAAGGTAATATTTGACTATTCCAGCCCAGGCTGGTAAAACTTGCCTGTGGTGACATTTCTGCAAAATGATATAACATTTCTTGTACATTTTACAAAACTTTCGAGGTGAAATGTCCAACGAGTGACACTAAAAGCACATTTGGTTTTATCCAAAAAGAAATAAACATGAATCGGTCAGTGTTTTATGTTGGTTGCTGCAGGTATCACAGTTAGGAAATTAAATGTCTGGTGAGTGGCCTAAAAGGTTAATGCTTTACCGGGTGAGCTTCTAAGCAAGTTTACTATGTCAAAAAAAACTTTGTATAGGGAGCTGGTTGTGTGATGCAAAAAGTGTTTTGAGGTAAATGTGTTAAATGTGCAAGGAACCATGCAAAATTAGTATTTTCTAATCAATAATATTCCCCTGCAATCATAATTTGTATGAAAGGTAAAAAAAGGTTCTTGATGTTTTACTGTTTCTAGTGTTAATTTTAGCTAGACACTGTAGTGAATTGTATGTACAAGTTTTTTTTTTTTTTGAAGTTGGGTTATTTCTTACTTGTTAGCCTATTATTATATTGTATCAGTACAGTAAATCATATAGGAAGACAAATGAGCATGTGCACTTTATGACTTTTACACAACATCCGGGTCACATTATAGCCTACAATTTACATATATAAGCTGCATATTTTACAAATAAATATCTGCCAATGATACCTGCATCATGACCCCAAATTGAGTTTAGTAGTAGGTCAAAAGAACTTTCCTTTTTCGCTTCCTTTAGATTGACAACTAAAGCAATGGAGGAAAAACAAAAATAGTACAGATCAGCCTTGAGCAGCCGTACAAAAGCTTGCTAACATGATCAGCAAGCCACAAAGATTCAATCAGACAGATGGATGATTTTGGAGTGTTAATGAAATTATTCTGTTCGGCAAAAGAGTTTATTCTAATCAGTACCATGCAAACGTCATCATTAATTTGAAGAAGCCCCTTATAATGTCACAATAAAAGGATTGTTTTTGAGTATGAGAAAGACAGTAATGGTTCGTATTATTCACAATGCTCATTTCACAAAATTGTAGTGTCTCATTGGGGGTTACTCAGGCTTTTATGCCAAAATATCTGTCAAGGCTCTGACATATCATCAGTTGGCAGCAGATGGCTGTGTTCTGTGTGTCTGTACAGGAGAATGCAGTGGTTCTTCAGAGCAGGGCAGTGGCTTATGTCAGCCTGCACAGTCCCGTCAGAGCCCCTGGATCCCTGCAGGCCATAGCGTCACCTTCCCTTCAGCAACTGGCAACTGAAACCCAAAAGGTACTTTATAAATATTCATTTATATCCACTTGGACAAGATACTTGCAAATAGGACTTTAAATAGAGTAGATGCATATGCTGCAGAAGACGTGCGGAAAGTTTACAGAAAACCCAACCCATCACTATCATTAATGGCTGATGTTGTGTCTTGCTGTACAAATCTGTACACTGTACATTTTAATTGCTTCACACAACTTCTTCACTACAAATATGTGCACATAGCCTAGACTTCCTAAAAAGACATAGGGTCGGTTGTTTGTATGTTTGTTTGTATTCATTCATTTATTTGTTTGTTTGTCTGTCTGAGTTTTAGTTGCTTCACATAACCCCTTTACTACAAATATGTTCACATGGCCTAGACTCCCTCAAAAGACATGGGGTCAGTTATTTGTTTGTTTGTTTGTTTATTTGTTTGTATTTATTTTAGTTTGTTTGTCTGTCTGTCTTTTTTTCTTTTTTTATTGCTTTGCATAACCCCCTTACTACAAATATGTACACATGGCCTAGACTCCCCAAAACGTACATAGGGTCGGTTGTTTGTATGTTTGTTTGTTTGTTTGTAGGCATGTATGTTTTTATTTATTTATAAGTCTTCACATCCCCTTTTACTAAAAACCTGCACACGTGGCCTAGACTCCCCCAAAAAGATATAAGGCTTAGTTGCTTACTTAGTTCAATTGTTATGGTCAAAGAAAAATATAATCTGGCAGTATTGCTAGAATATGTACGTACAGTCTATTTTTGAGAATGTCTTATATTTAATTCAGTTGTTTACATGTAATATCACCTTACTTTCTTCTTGCTGTCTGCTATTTTTAATGCAAATATATTCATTTTGGTTAATATATTTGTAGTAGGAAAGAAAAAGTAATTGTCTTGGCAAAGGGCACCATCTTATTTTATTTAAATGTAAAGTGGCATGTGATTGACTGTACACTTTAAAGTTAAGGGGAATTTGACAGTGTGCACACAACTTCTTGCATAAAACCTCTCTGCTGCATCTCATTTACAGTGAACACTGAGTCTGAGTTATGCATTCAGATGTCATTTCCAATAATGTGAGACATAACTCATCTAACTTATCTAACCTTAATATAGCTCTTGTGTTCTGCTAAAGTTTCCGGATATATGGAGCGTCTTACTCATTCTGACAGGTTCATTTATGATTTGTGTGAATATATTATAGTTTGTCAGAAATGATGACTGAACTCTTTAAAAAGCTTAGTATTGCCTTGCTTATTAACTCTGTGTAATTTTAAGGCAACTTCAGTGAGTTTTAACTCATACTGTCAGCCTCTTTAGCATCAGGTAATTGTACCAGATGTGAATAGAGCAACAGAAAAGGTTAATACAATTAAATATTGACAATGTATCAGTTGCTTTGTATAGCGTGCTGTAGGTCAGAGGCCCTGATCCAATGACTGCATGCCCTATTATTTTAAAGCAGACAATAATTTTCTTCATTAACCTAAATGCCAGTCCACCTGTGACATTTCAACCTAATAAAGTAAGCTCTGATCTGCACCGCTGCCACTATCGGAATCTCTCCTGCAAAACTTCTAAGAAAGAAATGGCATGAGTTCAGTGGAATAATTATTTCCCTTATCATCTGGCCATAATATTTGTAAAGTAGTTCACTGGGGAAATAGGAGTTGATGAGCATGTGCTCTGATGTGAATAGGCAGAGAGGACTCAGGATGATGTTTTGAAATATGGCTTGCAACTAACGCTAAGCACCTGTTTGAAAAGCAGCTAGAGATGGAATTGTGTGCATATACACTATATTGCCAAAAGTATTGGGTCACCCCCTTCTAATGAGCATGTTTGACTACTTTAGTCATTTCTATGAGTACAAATCTTAATGTTAAAGCATATAATGATATTCTAGGGAATTGTGTGCTTCTAATTTTATAGCAACAGTTTGGACAGGACCCTTTTCTATTCTAACATGACAGTGTCTCTGTGTATAAGGCACGGTTCAAAAAGACATGATTGATTCAGTCAGTGTGGAAGAACTTGACTGGTCTGCAGAAAGCCAAGTCCTGATCCCAGCTGAACACCTCTGGTGTGACTTTATATGCAGACCTTGAGCCAAAAACTCATCACCAAACACTGATTCCATTTATTTATTATAGCATAGTTCTGTTTTTTGGTTTCTCTACACACTCACACGAAGAACTTTCAGTGAGACAAATCTGAAATGTCTTTGAATGCTCTGAATTATTTGAACTGAGATAGTCTTAGTTAAGTTATCTCGATCAAGATGCTATTCAAAGTCTCTTTTGAAGTTTGAGGTAAATGGCCGTCTTGACAAACAAAACTTAAATGTCCATTAAAAATAAAAATAAATAAAATCACCTTGAATGTGAATGCACAAACTCTTGTTTATCCGATATGCAAATTCTACCTGCTGTCTTGTAGTGTGATCACAACAAGGAGGAAAACTGTTTAGCATCAGCACTTTTCATTGTCTAAAAGTCCAGCTCCATGGCCCTATGCCTCCCCACCAATCAGTCTCTGTCTTTCAGTAAATTGATAATGGCTTATGCTAATTGCTGTTGTCCTGTCAGAGCCTTCGACGCAATGAGACACACGATGCCCTCATTAGCATGCTAATTGAATGGAATACCATCCAATCAAAGATGCACAGGGACTGTTTGAGGATGACTTGGATGAATGACTTCCAATTGTCAGGTGCGATAAAAGAAAGGTTCATTTTTGTTTTTATGAAGTGATTATTATTCTTTTATTCTGCTTAAATCAATATCACAGTCCTTTATCCCAGTGTCCCAGTGCTACATTATTAACCAGATGCCTCACGTGAGGTTTTTCATTTCAGCCATCAGTTTATCCCTTGGTGGCATTAAAATCTCTCGCCAGCACTTACTTTGTTATGTGACCCCTTGCCTCTAATAGTACATGCAGTTTTTCCAGTCATCTTGGATTGCTGTATTTGTGCAATTTATCTTTTGAAGACGTTCTCTTGGAGGCATCAGGTATCCACAACACTTTCAATATTTTGAGACGTGGTAACAACACTATAAATCATGTTAGAGCTATGGAAGTAATATATTCCACTTATCTTGCTTTGCAGCTGTCTTTGGAATAGAGATGCTACTGCGGTGATGTTTTGAATGGGTGCTCTGGAACCAATTATAATAAAGGAAGTACTTCTGTTGGGATTACAGAGCAAAACACAAAGTAAATTGAAAGACTTTTTATTGTTTAATTGGGTATTGTTGTAGCAACATGTGCGTGTCTGTCTATTTTAAACTGAAATTACACAGGGAGAAGAACAAACGATGAGGTATAATGTTTTGAGTGGGAAAACCTGTGAGTTTTGACGTGACGGGGAATGGTGGAATTTGATTTGGAAGGAAGCATGTTTATTTGACCATCCCAAATTTAATTGAATGGTTCAATTCATTAAACACAGTGGGTCAATCCAATGCAGTACCTTAAAAACTGAATATGCTTTTGTTATAAATTTAGTCATTTCAGAAAGCATTTCATTTTGAAAAGGATATACTTGAAGTTAAATTTGATATTTTTAACCACCTATTAAAATTTGCCTAATGTGCCAATTTATGTATTTTAACAGGATTAAAGGAATAATTGAAGAATGACAATTTACTGAAAATTTACATCACCATTACGTCACTTGCTCACCATTGGATCCTCTTCAATGAAAGGGTGCCACCGAATGAGTCCAAACAGTTGGTAAAAACATTATAATAATCCAAAGTAATCCACACCACTTCAGTCCATCAAAGAGTATTTTGTGAAGCGAAAAGCTGTGTGTTTGTAATGAACAAATCCATCGTTAAGACATTTTTTAACTTTAACTTCAAACCATTACTTCTGGCTAAAATATGAGTCCTCTATCTATAATATTGCTTTCTCCGGTGAAAAGGACATCTCGTCTGAATCAGGAGAGAAGTATGCAAAGATCAAGCACAGTTCACAAATAAAAACTGTTCTGAACAAATATATTGGTGGATTTTGATGTGAGAGGATTCTTTCACTGGATGAAGCAAAATTATGGATTATGGTTTATGGGTTTATACTTTGGCCAGAAGTGACAGTTTACAGTTTAAATGCCTTAACAATGGATTTGTTTCCTACAGACATGCCGTTTTTTTTTTTTTTTGCTTCACAAAGATTTAATTGATCGACGGAAGTCATGTGCATTACTTGTGGATTATTTTGATGTCAAACAGCTGACTGTTTTATGTAACTTTTTTTTTTTAGATTAGGTATTTTAAAACCTGTTAATCTTAAAGTAATCCTCTCTAAAATCCATATCTCTTACACCTAAGTAAAATGCAGTAGTCTATTTCATAGAATGTTTTTTTCTTCTTCTTTCAGACAGCTCAAAATATAGGTCACATTCACATTTACACAACTTTTGCCACAAATACTACATGCTATTTTTTTTTTCAAGTTTAAATATGATTTCACTATGATCATAATGTGAGCTGCACTAAATAATGATCAAGGCAAGTTTGTTTCATTATTTATGTGTCCTAAGCAATATATATCAGCACACACTGTTGTCTCTGACAGATAAAGGACATCAGATCTTGTGCTCTTAGTAATAACCTTGGGATTTGTTACAAGGCCCACCTTCTATTCCCTCCCACGCTATACCTCATATTAGTTCACATAAAACTGACCTATATAAAATGTGACAGCACAAATGTATTCAGATGTGAAATGTTTAGAGAACATCAGTATAAAGGCCTTTCCACACTGAGCGGCATGCGAAAATGCGAGGCGAATCGCCTGCGAATGTTGCTTTCACACCGAGCGCGAAACGAATGTTCGCCTTCTGCTAATTCACGCCTGCATGCTAGAGGGCGCCGACCAACAATGTTTTTTTTCTTCATGTAGCGTTTGATTCCAAGTAGGGCTCACTGCATCCTGCGGTGGACATCCAACCCTGCCCACATCCACGTGTGACATCATAAGCCACGCCCATACCAATACAGCCACGCCCACGTCAACATGTTACGTCAGAAACCACGCACCCTATCATATACGTCACCACTTGTGATTCCCCATCGCAGTACTGGAGAAACCCGGAAGTGAAGTTATGTCAAAGCAATTTACAGTTTCAGGGATCTAAATACAATAATGTTGCTTTTTGTTTTACTAATACACGTTTTCTTATTTCTTTAAAGGACGTCTAGGCTAAAATGGCACAACTTAAGTCTAATATATTTAGTATGCCTAATGTTCGGAGCTGATTTCATCATCACAACAGCCTGTAAAATATTTGCATTGGTTGATTAAATTAGGCTAATTGTAATAAAAGAAACGCTACACCTTACCTTATTCATATATGTAATGAGATAATTTCTAATTTATTACTATTGAGTTTAAATTACCTAAGACACCTATTAAATTTATCAAATTTAAAGGGGACAATTAGATTGTGTTATTGTAAAAGTCGCAACACATTGTTATAATTGTCATTTAATTTTCTAAAGATATGTTGTTCTACTTATCGTCAATTGTAAACATTTGAATGATAGGACTGACAGTTCTTCATATGCAGTACGATACACATACATATGCTAAATAGAGATTGCTTGCTTTGATAGATTATAACAAGTAACATGGCATTGACATTCAGGCCTTGTTCATCAACAAACCTTAATATGAAGTGTGTCCAGGTCCTCCACATATTTAAAGATGAAAAAACAGACATCCCTTGCTTCATTTGGTGTTTTTATATTTATTATTTTACAAAAATAATTCAATTTAAAATTTTACAAAAAAATATATGTTCTATAAGAGATATGTTCCAACTATCATAAATGAACTGCTGAATGATCAGATAAATAGTTCTTTAAGTGCAGTACACATACATACATAAGCTACATAGAGAGATTCCTTGCCTTGTTAAGATTATTCACAGAAACATGGCATGGACTTTCAAGCCTTGTTCAGCAATACAATTTGATATAAATGTGTCCAGCTCGTCCGGATACTCAAACAATCAGAATATTGTATTGTACAGATGTGCTATATACAAATTATGCAAGGGAATGTGGATAGTTGTGTATGATATATTAAATCAAAAACATATGTATAATAAATATAAGTATGGATAGTTTGGTATTGCACATGTTTTATTGCACAGTGGGGAGAACATTTAACTGTTTGTGAGGTAGATGGCCTGAGGGAAGAAACTGTTCCTGTGCTGGTCATTCTGGTGCTCGGAGCTCTGTAGCGTCGACCAGACAGCAGCAGGGAGTGGAGGGAGTGTGTTGGATGTGAGGGGTAAGTACAGTTCTTGGAGAGTGGGGAGGGTTGTACCAGTGATTCGCTCAGCAGTCCGGACTACTCTCCGTAGTCTTCTGAGGTCAGATTTGGTAGCTGAGCTGAACCAGACAGTTATTGAAGTGCAGAGGATGGATTCAATTATGGCAGAGTAGAACTGTTCCAGCAGCTCCTGTGGCAGGTTGAACTTCCTCAGCTGGCGAAGGAAATACAACCTCTGCTGGGCCTTTTTAAAAATGGACTCAATGTGATTGGACTCAATGTGAGAATAGTCTGTTCTTAAATACCAACAATAACAAGAACTCGGCATTCACTTTTCTCTCTTGCGGAAAAAGTCCTCTACTTCTGTGTTTTTACGCTCATGCTCAATACAGTCTTCTGAGCTTTTAGCGCCTTTTGGGTAACAGCAGTTGCTCTGGTCATGTGATGTAATGCTCAAATCTTATTGGACTGCCCGTGTTTTCACTGTGCAGAACTCAAAAGATTTGTTGGACTGGACGAAAAAAAAAAATGTTGGTGCGCGAATGTTCGCGGTCTGTGTGGAAGCATCCATAGGAAGCTATTGTTTTATTCCCGTGCGTCATCGCGTGCAAAATTCGTTTCGCTTTTTCGCGTTCAGTGTGGAAAGGCCTTTAACATGTAATCCTCTTCCAAAAAAAAAAAAAAACAGTAAGTCCATTTTGATTATAGAGAAATGCAGATTGCTATACAAGGAGCCTGAATGTGTTTATCAAAGGTAAGCATCAACATATTTTGTTATTTTGTTGATCCTGGATCAACATTATTGTCCAAAATTATAGATCTAACCCTATCCCTAACCCTAAACCTAACCCTACCCATAATTTATCGTTGAATTTATAAATTATGGTTGAATAACAAGGGTGTAGAAGCAACTCTGATAATAAGGCTAAAATTGACATTTCCTGTAAACTTATCCCCCAATTCTGATTGGTTGATTGGAATGTCCTTTCAACTTGGATGTTGATCCAGGAACATGTAAATCAACCAATAACAGATCATTTTGTTCTGCTTCAAGTTTAGGGTGTGAAAATGTAAAGTCAATGTCACTATAACAACAGACTGGCACGCAACCGATAAATCATTCATTAAAGAATGTTGTGCAAATTTACTTTACATACTGTACTTTTGAAAATCTGGGGTTTAGTCGATCTTGTTGTCACAGTTGTAAATACAGCAGCTTTTTTCTTTCATGAGTTGGTTTGCCATCATGATGACTTTGTTTTCACGTGGACCGTCAAAGAACACAACACACACATCTCCTAGAAATCTAATTCAACAACTTTGAAACTCCGGAAATGTTTCTATTTTGTTTGCCTTATATGCATCAACATTCAACCAACAACCCATGGGTGTGATGTCTGAGGCTGAGACTGCATCTGTGGTGTAGATGCCTGCTGTTTCTCTCTGAGTTCATCAAGTGCATTCTGTTTTATTTTTCGGGCTTTTGTAATAAAACCGTAATCTAGCTAAATGTGAATTTCTGTTCTCAAGAGTAATCATCTGCCTCTGCACATATCACACCAACCGTATTATCTCAGCATTTTACCCCTGCAGAATTGGAATTCAAGCCACCTATACATGCTGCATTTCATTTTCTGTCAGTGCACACTGGCTTTCTTTTCATGACTTGAAAAGAAGACGAAATACTCTTTGAAAGACTCTTTCTCTCAAAATGAAAACATTCTAAGCATTTACTCTCTTTGAAACAGTCTAAAAAGCTTGGCTTTGCCTCAGACTCAGTGCAAGTGCTGGTCAAAACATCTCAGTGATGGACTACAACAAAATAAGAGGAACTGGAACATTGGAGCAGTCTGACATTTTTGACAAGCTTGTGAATGATAGATTACTGACCTTAGCAGACCCGTGGTCAATACTGTAAAAACCAACCAAGGATTGTGTTTCAGACTCACATGCATCTGATAACCCCAACATCTGATAATGCAGCCCGGCATGCTTTTGTCACTGTTACCTGAATTCCTTCTTGTGCATCAAGAGCCACTGATCACACTTGACTTAATCTGCCAGTATAGCCAATGACACAACCAGAAGGCAGGTCCACTGAGGGCGGACTCTTCCAAGGAAATCATGTGGCAGGACCGAATGCGCAGCTGCCCCCAGCAGTCTGTTGGGCTGTAACTCTTCATTCTGTGGCACCGTGGTCCTGTCACTCAACACTTCATAAAAGCCCGGTCGGGTCCCCAGCACGATAACATCATACGCCATTCTCTAGATTAGACCCTTTTCACTGGGATTTCATCAAGATAATGCATGTTTTGTGTGTGTGTCATGACGCGCTAATTGCAAGCCATTAGTGAAAGCATTTGGCAGGCTTTGGAGGAAGGCGTTTTATGCATACAGTCTTAGATTTCTGTAACAGTGAGTTCATTGTCACCCAGCTCTATTCAATAGAAATGGGGCTTTCTGTTACCCACAATTGTCTCTTCCTGTATTCCGTTTTTCAATGAAAGGAAGATAGATTACTCCTTTGTGATTAAATGACATCATGTCAGATTTCATTTTTTAACCATTTTGTGTGTCTCACTGTGAAGTGTATAATCTAAAAATATATTAGAGTGATTTCTGAAGAGTAATGATGCTGAAAATGCAGCATTGCCAACACAGGACATTATATTTTGAAATAACGTTGGTTGGTCCAGTTATGCTGTCACATCACAAAGTCACTTGTCTTTTTTGATGCACATTAAGGAATTTGTTAGGTAAAATTGTTTATGTGCATGTTTTCTTATCAGATAAGACATTAATCTGACTTAGTTGAGCGCATACGTTTTTATGGGCATTTTTTAGAATTTAGTGCATCTTGGCGTTTTGCTTTTTTTTTTTTTTATCACACATATCACACAATTTGTTATCAAACATTGATATCACACAATTTGCACAGCTAGTGTTGAAAACGGTTGTGCTGATTAGTATTTTTGTGGAAACCATGTATGTGTGTATATTTCATAGGTTAGTGAACATCTGTAAGCCTGACCTCTTTGTATGATTGGTTGAGCTCTTAAATGGGCGGGACTTCTGATAAACTATTAATAACTCTGAGATATAGTACTTAGAAATGTAGTACCTGAAGTCTGAACATTTTGTGTTTTGTATTCCTAATTGTGTAGTTTGGGAGCACGGCTGTGATTCCTCACTCCCACTTCACCACTGGCAGAAACATAAAATTTCTTTCATGTAAGAGTTTTCAATCCCCATTTCACAGTAATAAAAAAGAGCTCCTGCCCTGTTTGTCTCTTGAGTTGCAAGCTATATGAGTAGCAAGCACTAAACACTAAAATGTAGTCACTAAACTGGGGGGGGGGGGGTTCCCTCGCAGAATGAAATGAAATAAAATAAAATGACTTCTGTAGTAAATGCCGCTTACATTGTGTTACATCAGTCATGCATTCATTGAGATTTGATTGCTTACATTCACAGCAATCATGACTAGGCAAAAAATGGCATGTTTTACTTCTATAATGAGTTTTGTAGAAATTTGTGGATCATTTTCCAGCCAAATGCATTGCATTTGAAACACTGCAGTGCCTCGCACTAGATTAAATCATTTCCTTGCATTAACCGTCTTAGATTTGTGCTTAACCACACAGAGATCTTATCGATTGAATAAAGAGTGCAGCATAGGGCCTGATCACAGATGTTGGAGATCATTCATCACCGTAGCATGTGCGGAACGGCCGGGCTGTGCTCCCACACTGGAGGCCACGATGTGATTTCAGGTGCTCCCTTCCTGTATTAGTGATGCTGTCTGCACAAGTACATGGTTTATCACTTCAGCTGGCAATCAATTAGTTCTCAATCAATAGCCTCTCGCTGGCCAACAGGCAACAAATTAGCAGCCTCTCTCAGCTCGCACTACACTTGTTTATCCCAGGAACCTGTTTTTCATCAGGAATCTAACCCGCTCCCCTGGCAGCTCAAGCTCGAAGTTTTGCCACGTGTATCCAGGTGTTTAATTAAAGAAATATATCACGAGAAAACATTTAAGGTCTTTTGGTACTAGACAAATGGATGTTTCTGTGTTTAAAAAAAGGGTCACTTACGAGGAATGAATGATGGGCACGAAAACAGAGCAGACGCTAAAAGCTGTTAATTACTAGGTTTCATTCTGAAAGCAGTAATGTCAATTTCTGTCTAATAACTAGTTGTCGTAAAACAGGAAAAACTTTTTTTTTTTTTACTGAGCATCGCAGCATCACATTTCAAAATTTCATATGTAACTGCCACTGGAGACACTTTCAAATGATTTCCATTACTCTTTCAATTTAAATGGATGCATTAGGCAGAAAAGAAGCTTTATTTGTCCTCTCATTTTAAAAGGCTCCAGTGCGCCACCATCTGTACATTGATGGAAGATCTCTCACATTATGCACAGTGACACCCTTCTTGTTGTTTTTTTAAATGAGCTCAGTCTTATTCATCCATTTTGTCTCTTCTTTTTATAAATGTATCAGCGGTTCCAATTCCACTTCTCTGCAAATTCCAAAGGTCACCTTCTCTGAGAATAAATTATCTCCACAATGCAAGGTCATTCTCCGTCTCTAGCGCATTCAGAAGGAGATAACAGTTTTGTTCGCAGATTTGCTGGCCCTTCTTTCTCTCTCAATCTCCCCTGCTTTCTCACTGTCGTTTTATCTTTGTGCTGTGAGAAATTTTAGTTTGATGGCATATTTTGTCAAATAGTCATTTTGCAGCTGTGAATTGATGTATTATTTCAGGTACCTCTTACTGTATGCAGTGATTTTCCCATTCATTGCAAAACAGTTTTATCACACACAGCCTCTGACTAAAATAACGGTGTACAGCAAACAGTGGAAAGCATTTAGGGAAAGATCTGGCCATTCTGGGTGCTTCTTCAACCATTTCATTAACAATTTTATACAATAAATACTCATAAAACACATTTTGACACTATTTGGCACTATTTAATTTGTACACTAATAATGGTCATACTTATCTATCTGTCTGTCTGTCTGTCTGTCTGTATGTCTGTCAGATGTCTGCCTGTCTGTATGTCTGTCAGATGTCTGTCTGTCTGTCTGTCTGTCTGTCTGCCTGCCTGCCTGTCTGTCTGTCTGCCTGTCTGTATGTCTGTCAGATGTCTGTCTGTCTGTCTGCCTGTCTGCCTGTCTGTATGTCTGTCTGTCAGATGTATGTCTGTCTGTCTGTCTGCCTGCCTGGCTGTCTGTATGTCTGTCAGATGTCTGTCTCTGTCTGTCTGTCTATGCATGCCATCTCCACCTGTGTGTGTGTGTGTGTGATTCCAAAACGCTTTAAATACGTTTTGATTAATTTGAGTAAAAACGTGTTTTCTTTACCAAGAAAGTGGCAAGATGAAAACCACTATTTTATATTTCAAACTTTCACATTGCATCTATAGGTTATAATAACATAAAAAATTCAAATCCAGATTTTGATTTTCAAATATTTATTTCCCCAAAATGCAATAAATCCATGACACATTTTTTTTGTTGTTGTCGTTGATATTTTGTTTCAAAATGTAATAAATCCACTGAATCAATATAAATGTTATTTTTCATATTGAAACGGTTGAAAATACACAACAAAGTTAGTTGATCCACATTTTTTCATCCAGATCCAGTTTTTCTTTACATAATATATGTGTGTATACTGTGTATATTAATTATGTATATATAAATACAAGCACATGCATGTATGTATATTTAAGAAAAAAAAGTTTATAATAAATAGATTTATATAAAACATAAAAATATAAATATATAAATGCATAGACGTAAATATTTTCAATATACTCTATGTGTGTGTATTTATATGTACATAAATATACACAGTACACATACATATATTATGTAAACAAAAACTTGTATTTTGGATGCGATTAATCATGATTAATCATTTGACAGCACTATTACATTCATTTAGTTGGCTAGTGCTATACACTGTATTAACAAAAACATTAATGGCATTAATAAAATCACTTACTTTCTCATATTAAGAACATTGTGAAGAAGAAAGATTCACATATTATAGTATCAATTTTATATCACTTGTAGGCCTAAAAATATTTTTTTAAAGATTTTATTCAACCCATAGTCCTGTTGAGTAGGGGTGTGCCCGAAGCCGAATACCTTATTCAGAAAGGCATGGATAATGGCTTCAAAAATGAATAACGGATCATGAATAATTCTGCCTGAATATTTGGCTGAGCCTGGCCCAGTCTGGTGTTTGCGAGATAACAGGTGAGCCAGGGAATCAGCGCTTTATAATGTAAACTTTATAAATGTAAAGAGTACAAATCAAACACCGCATTGCTGTTGCCTCTCCTTGCATCTCTCAGAAATCAGAGCTTGGCAAGAGTAATATCAACTAAAATAATGCATCATGCACATTCTATTATTTGTGTATATTTAAAAGGCAATGATTTGAACCTTATAGGCCATGATATGATACATGAATGAATGGAATAAGCACAGTGCGCTCACCAATCAAGCAGCCCCGTTGCGCATCTCAGTCTCTCTCAAGAGTAGGGTAATAATCAACTTAGATACAAATACATTCTCTACTAGCCCTAAACATTTGCTTCTTTATCTTTTGCTGGTTTACGTGGCACACGCACATTTGTTTAGTGAAGTTCAAAAAAAGACTGCTTAAAGAGTTCTGCGTAATGAAAAAGTGCGCCTTGAATTAAGTCGTGTTCAGATGATTACTAAACGTTTGTCATGAAAGCTCTCTACTTGTATGATCAATTTATTTTTAGAAATTAATTTTATATTTTAGACCACTGAATATAAGAAATAGTCGAAACACAAATATTTTTCCATGCTTTGTTCTCTTTTTTTCCATACTTTTCCAGATCTGCAAATTGCTACTTAAGTGAAATACTTTTTTTAAATTGCGCAGGAATCGGTGAGCCAAAGGAAATCATGTTGTTTTACATAAACCTCTAAAATTACAACAGTAACAAGTGTGTGAAGTAAATGAGTGTAAACTCTATGAATGAAATAAGCACAAATGAAAAAGCAGTGTGCACTTGCCTTTTTCCATGCATTTCCTGGAAACTACTTAAATCAATTTCCATATTTCTAAACTGCATAGGAACCCTTACTGTTTTAATTAGAATATATTTAAATATTTATTTATCGGATCACAAAAGGTACCCAAAATGGGACTCGAACTTGCGTTCCACGAAGCACAACCGCACTACATCTCCAAACACTGCCTATACAAGGGTGAGTGTGATTTCACCAAGTAGGGTATCGCCTCCAACTGTTAGAAGATATTTCAATAAATGTTATAATAGTAGAATGTTATAACAGCTCATTAGTAGAGCAAGACCTGAAATGGGTGTCAGATATGAGAGACCTACAAAATGTGCAGTGTTGGGGGTGCTCGCAGGACTGGTTAAATATAATCACATCAACATAGTGTCTTTAATGATGCACACGTCTAAAGAGCAGGCAGTCCTGTATGAATAGTATAATTAATAAATCAAAAATAAACTCACCCAATACGCTGCAAAAGTTGGCCTTGCAGACAGGAATCTTTGTCGGATGATCTTCAGTCAGCAAATGGTATTCGTTTGTGACCTCCCTATTCTTCTGCATATCCCTGTTGTCAACCTTGGGACGTCGCCGCAGAACTTTTTTGATGGTGAGCAGCTGCAAAATGGCTTGGTCCTACTCGGTTTTCTTTGATTTCGAGTAAAACAATTGAAAGTTTTTCAAAAGATCCCTTGCGGTCAATGTGTCAGCGTGACAGAACTTTGATGCTGTTGTGTGAGAACATTTTTCCTCCTCCTGAGTGCCTCATCTTCCTAATCTCTTCACGTAAATGATTAGATTTCGATTACGTTTCTTCCCCACCGCAGAAACAACCACAGGTTCGAAACTAGGATGTCGGGTTTATTCAAAGCACTGCCATTACTGTTTACAATGCGTGGAATGGTGTGCTGTGATTGGGTGAGAATAACACGGCGGATATCGCATTTTGTGTAAAATTAAAAATTGACTCAATACTGACCAGATACAATAGCCTACTGATTTTGGTGAGAACTCAATTTAAAAAAAAAAATAAAAAAAGTTTTGGAACCAAACTCTTCAACAAACTCTTTAGTTTTCAATAATCAGTTTATTTGTAATGGATACACTGAAGTGATTTTTACATTTGATTATTTGTTTTTTTTACTTGAATGCTTTTGTTTATGAAACAAAAATGCACTATCCCTGTTTGTTTCTTTCTTATATTTGTTCTGTTGTTGTTTTTTTGCATCTGTTCTTATTTGTAGTAATATAAGATCAAATAAAAAATGGCTATATTGTGAGTATTAATATAGTAATTGAGATTAAGAAAGAAAGTGGAGGAAACAATGCAGCATTGCTAGGTGGTTTTGCTTTGGAACCTTCAAAAAACTTCAACTTGATTTTTCTCAGAATTGACTTTGATGACTTTGTTGACTTCAAACGGGTGTAGCTCAGTCATTTTTCATCTGATTCCAACAAATCATATATTGAAGGTCTTTTAATGGGAAATGTGATAAAATAACTAATTTTTGAAAATTCTCTCACTGTGACTTATTTTGCCAGCACAGGACACACACACACACACACACACACATAAATATATGAATAAGAATAAGTGTTAGGTATCGTAACTCCATCTACAATTATTGTTTATGAAAAAATTCAACTAATTCAGCCCCCAGGACAAATGCCTGTAGTTTAAGAGACACTGTTTATGCCACTGACCGTCCTTCCTAAATTGTTGTGCACCTTTTCTTTGGCTGCCTGTGATTATGTGTGTTTAGATGTGGAAGTTGTCAATCACTGAATCACAGTGATCACAATGGCATGGTAAAAGCCTGCTCATTTGCTAATGGTCTTTAGCAGGCAATGCTGTTTGCTTCCCATCAGCTGAGTGGACGAGCAGCTTCATTTGCTGTGGCTGTCTGCCAGTGCAACTCACTCTCTCTCTCTCCTCACTATCCACAGGTCTATTCAAGCTCAAATATATATACAATGATTTTGCCATCTCGTTATCATTGCAGACGGATAAATTAAATATTGATTCTCCTCATGGGGAAAAAGAATTGCTGTGCAGAAATTACCTATTCCCCCTCTTTCTTGCCGCTCCCAAGCTGTTTCTGCTGTCACATTTTACCTCAGGAATTTGTGGCTAATTTTGACTTTAATGGCTTTTGCTGCCTATGAAGATGGAGTCCACTTTTTTCAGAATGAAGCACTGAATGTTACAGTAATACATGCACAGTGCAAAAATAGACACACAAGGGAGAAGATGGGTTATATACTGTCTCTGGGGCATATGTGACTGTTTTGCAAATCATCATGTCACATAATTAATATTAATGAGTCAAGCTGATAATGCAGTTTATTATGTGCCCACCTCCCTTACTTTTCAGCATTAGTGGCCTATATCATTTATAAATGGAAACCAGTTTTGCTTAGTCAAATTAAACCACATTTACATTGAGGTAGACAAACGTTTATGAATATGAATAGTTGTTAAGTATTATAAGTCCAGTTACAGTTATTTACAAGAACATGCGACTAATTTAAATAATGTTTATATATAAAAGTATGATAGCAAGCTTGATGGAACTAAAATCCACCAATAAATAAATGCATAAATAAAAAAGAATAATTTAACAATGAATTCCCTACATTGTTTAGATACAGTGTGATTTTTTTTTTCTTTGACCTATAGTTACATGATTTGATTGCTTCAGTAAATGTGTTCTGTAAATTGTAAAAATGTATCTTCATCAAGATAATTCAATCAGAGTATAATGTCAATCAGAGAGCATGAAAATCACATTACAGTAACTTACCGAATGTGTATAAACATGAATAAACGCTAATGCCTGAATTAATTGCCCCAGATGGGCAAAATATGACAGTGCTACATAAAATAGTAGTGCACTGGAATGTTTTAGCTTATGGCCTAAAAATTGGTAATAGTAAAAAAATAAAAAATAAAAACTTTAATATTACTGAAACCAACTGACTAAAGTTTTAAAAGTAGAAATAACTCTTTAGGATATACATCTCTTTTTACCCCTTTTCCACCAAGGCAGTTCCAGTGCTGGTTCGGAGCCAGAGCCTAGTTTCAAACCGGTTCTTTGTTTTTCGACACCCAAAGCACCAGCTCCGAACCAGTAAAAGCGGTTCATAAGTAGCACCAAAACATTGCTGGGCTAGAAGAAAGAACCGCTTGCGTCAGGAGCTGGGGGCGGGGTTACCGTGACCAACAAGACGAACAGAAACATGGACCGCCATATTTGAAATAGCAGCTAAACGCTAACACGTTTGATTCGCCGTGTTTGGATGCCGATGTAGGTTTGCAAAGCCATGACCATCAATAGCAACGCAACGTCCCCCATTGCTGATAGTTTGTTTAGGCTTGTCCGGGATAGATCGGTGCTATCGGTGCAGGCTTATCGGGGTGCTGCGGGGGGCGACTGGAAAGCAGACGGCTCTTTATGCTTTTGGATCGCTCTCGCGGTGCTTTAGTGTGTTGTGTTGTGTGCCGATCGATCGGTCTGCGTGGCGCTGATGCTTTGTACAGATGCCTGTTGTGCCGCGCTAGTGATCCGAAACATGAAACGTACTCAGTGACGTAAGACCTGGCTCTGTATTGGCTCTCTAGCTTGTGGAAAAGCAACCGGTTCTTAAAGCGCTCGCCAATCGAACTAAGTAAGAACCGGCTATAGCACTGGCTCTGAACTAGCACCTGGAACTGCTTTGGTGGAAAAGGGGTATTTTTAAAATCAGATTTTCGATAGATTTAAACATTCCTTTACTCATAAATATTTTCTCCAAATAAATAGTAATTGTTTTAGAAATGAGTAAAGTACATGCATTTATGTTATTAATGTTTATTTGAAATATTTAAAATATTTATTAATATTTTAGGCAACTTCCATTTTTGTATTCAAAGATTATTCAGAAATATTTTACTAGAAGTCTTTGAAAAATCTCTTCTCACTTCTACACCCAGAACCCAATAAGGCTGGCCTCTTTGTTTCAACTTTTGCTGTTGTTACAGAGTTACAGAGGAGAAGAAAAAAAATATATATATATTTATACACACACACGTGTACCTACTTAACCATATTTTGAGGACTAATTTGAACCCAAAAGTGAGGTAAACCTGACAAAATCTCCAAAACCTCCCTTTGGGGACGTCCTCATTTGTAAAACAGGTTTAAAAATAAACTAAACAAAGTTATTTTGAAATTGTAAAAAGTCTCCTGTGAGGGCTAATTTTAGGTGTAGGGTTGGTGTAGGGCAATAGCACATACAGCTTGTACAGTATAAAAACCATTACGCCTATGGAATGTCCCCATTTAGATAGCTAAGTAAACGTGTGTGTGTGTGTGTGCGCGCGCGCGCGCGTGTGTGTGTATAAACAGTATATACAAAAAGAATTTGCCAGCTGCACTTGTTTTGTTCTGTTTGTTTTTCAGGGCTTGTCTGATATGAATTATTCTGATGACTGTTGTTGGTCACAGTTGATTGTAACAGCAATCTGTTTTTTTTTTTTTTTTCTTGCGGTATGCTTTCAAACAATGTTTGTATAGATTTACATTGATTTTGGCCCTGCCAGTCATCATTTGCACTTGCTTGAGGTTTACGTAGCTGCATGTATTTCTGTATATGTTGACAAAGAGTAATATATATTATGGCTCATGTCAGTTGCTGTACAGCAGAACAGACTCTGTTCATTTAGCAGCAGTTTTGTGATCAATGCAGATAAACCTTTAGGTTATTAAACAGCCGAGGGCCAGTTTCAACCAAAACAGATTAATCCAAACCACCACTCAATGAGAAATCAATAGCAGTTTAGGGTTTAGGCAGGGCTTTAGTGATGCGCATTATATGCAACTACAAATTTGATTTAAAAGCATATTATTATTGTTGTGTGGAGAAAACCTACAAATTATATAAACTTTAATGAACTCTAAATGGAAAGAAATCAATTTTCTTGAAAACAAGGATAATCCTGCAGATAGGATGCTGAGCTATTCAATAAAAAAAATAAAAATAAACATATTTAGAAAGTGGTAATGCACATATTTCATGAACACCACATATTAGAAATACTTTAACACCTTCAGCTCTCATGCCACATGAAACCTTGTCATTATTCACTTTTCATAATCATCTCTCAACATATCTCTCATAGTGAGAAAATATTAATAAAAGCTCCTTACTTAAATGCATTCCCCACATATCATTACTGTATTAATCTGTTAAGATCATTGTAGAAAGTCTAATCAAGTTATTCTGCTCAATAGAGAGAAGCATAGCCTTAACCAGCATTGTAGATTGGTGTATATTTTCACAAATTGTCATGACGCACATGTGTCTTACTTTCAGAGACATTCGATGAGCTGCAGCAGAGGAGGTGGTTGTCCTGGTCCGAATGTCAGCTCACTGCAGACACCTGGAGATTTGAGCTTTTTCTCCAGTCAACTTGCTGTCCCCACAGTGGAGTTCACATACTCAGAGTTCCCTAAAACAGAGGTGCGTGAACATAGTCATGCAAATCAGTAATCCATTTTCTGCACCCCATCATCCACAGATGGGGAAAATGTTTTATTTAATTGGTAATACAAGTATACAAATAACAGTCGTTTTACAAGTTAATACAAGTGTTCAAAATAATCAACAATTAACAAAGGTTAACCTTATGTTTTTTTGACAAAAACACCTTTTCAATAAATGCAGTATCATTAAAATTATCATTTTAAAAATACAGAAAAATGAAAAACAAGCAGATACTGAAAGCAAAGATTGAGGGAGTAGTAAGATCCCTCGATCAGTGGGATATGACATATGGCTTTAAATGACTAACAATATTTTATTATATGATGTGTCTAATATCATAATTTAAATATGAACGTTTCATTAGTGTTTAACTTAATTAATGAAGAAAAAAATACAGTAATGTTAATTAATCAATTCTATTGAATTTAACCATGTCAACAAGTTGAAGACAGCCAACTATTTATCATTTGCCCAGAATGTCATTGCTTTCACATATTCTTTAGTTATTGAAAAACTCCTGATTTAATTATTTTAAGCAATTTGATTACTTTTAAACTGAAAATCATTGACAAAGCATTTGTTGAAAAATTAAACTTGAATTATTCTAATTTGCTACATTATTTTTTAACATAAAAACATGAAATGATACATCAACTGGATAGTGTCAAGGATCAGGAAATTTGCCTGAATTACTATGCCCAAAATGTGCATAGTGATATACACACACACAGTATATATACAACACATTTATTTGGTACATATCACTTGTACGGAGCACCTTAGAGCTCATGGTGGTGGAAAGATTTCGGGGTGGGTGAAAAAAATTCGGGGTGGGAGGAAAAAATATTTTTCAAATCTTTTGTGTTCTCTCGCAAAACTTTTGCGAGAGAACGCAAACATCTTTGCGTTTCTCGAGGGAACGCAAAAGTTTCCGCACAATTAATTATATTATGTGTTGGCCAGTGGTACAATTGTTGCTTTTGACTTAAAGGTGCTATATGTAGGATTTACCTAGTGGTTGAACTTGGTATTGCAGTACAAATTCAAAATATTGGAGAGGGTTTTTTTCACCCGTTTTTTTCTATCCCGGCCCCTCCTCCTCAGACTTGACTGCACCCGCAGGTTGCCAGATTGACAACACCAACAGGAATATTTTATGGTATTTTTATATTTTGTAGAGTCAAAAACTTACACAGGACCTTTAAGAGATCCAGTCCCGTTTGACCCAACCAGAGCGCTGAGTGAATTCTAAAATTCACTAGGATTGACTTTGGCATCTGTCTGCAGTTACCATGTACTGTGACACTAATGCTTTCATGCACTTTAATGTAGATTCTCTGGTTCAGCACAGACCGTCACGTCATTCCCCTGCAACCTCGTTGCCTCATTATGATACATGAGGAACTGTTTCCTGACGTGTAAAATGATCTTCCATGTTCCTCCATCATACAGCAGCACGGTCAAACCCCAGGACTCCTTCACAGGCGACATCAGTGTTGCATTCCATCTGTCACGGCCCTGATGTCTATGCTTTATCTGTTATGTCCTTTCGGATGACACATGCGAGCGTATCCCAGGAGCAACAAGCTCTCTCTTCCTTTAAAATAAACACTCAGGAAGCCTGCCTTGTAAATTGCATACATATGTTCCCTCGTTTACATTGCTCTTGAACTTTACTTGAACGCATCTGGCATCCCGATGGCTTTTATGATGTATCGTTATACTTCCTCACCACAATGTAGGTGGTTAGATCCACTTCAAGTTGTTCTTTTCTGCTTCCTGGTTACATAAACACAATGTAGCAGTGTAGAAGTTAAGCATTTCACACATGGAGTGAGTCCTTGCCTCTTTCCTCTTATACAGTACATATTTCAGCCTTTCTCTCACGCTGTGGTGGTTGACACTTTCTGCATGCTGACTTGTACATCTGTCTCATCCGGCACACATGCCTGGCTAAGCATTTACAGTGCAATGTTGGTGTGCCTTAAACTGTGAGTGTAACCTTTTCCTGGCATTCGAGCCATCAGGCTGCATTAGAGCTGTGGGTGGCTGGTGTGTTTGGGAACAGCACAGTCTGTGCTGTGACATCCAGCTCCCAGCATCCCTGCTTCTGCGCTCTGCCACGTGCCTCTGCCCCAGGAGCCATCGCTCTCCCAGCTAGCAAAATCAAAATGACATACTTGGGCCTTCATATGCTAACAATACTTACAGTGCCTGTAAAAAGTACTAACTAATTTACATATTTATTTAGAAGCCCGTGGTACATATATCAAAGCAGAATGAGTTTTAAAATAATTTGTATTTAGGTAAATTATATTTAGTCTTTTTGTAATTTAAAGTACAGCTTTTTAAAATGTCATTCTTAGATTGATATATCAAAGAAAAATGTAAATACTAAATGCTGACTTATTTGACTTGTTTAATTACATGTTTTTATTTAATTTGTAGATTTTTTCATATTTTACGTAAGAATATTTTAGAAATTATAATTTAATGTTATATATTACAATAAAATATCATTAAATATTTATTCATTGTATATTATGTTTTTCAATAATTTTGTCTTTTTTAGATTTAGTATATACATTTTTAAAAATTTAAATGTCTTTGCATAATGTCAAGTCAAGTCAAGTCACCTTTACTTATATAGCGCTTTTTACAATGCAAATTGTGTCAAAGCACTGCACAATATCAAAAAAAAAAAAAAGGAAAATAAAGTGTCAAAAGTTTGAATAGTGTCTTTGCAATAAGGTCGGCGATATCGCTGGAAATGAAGCGTCCCCAACTAAGCAAGCCAGAGGCGACAGCGGCAAGGAACCAAAACTCCATCGGTGACAGAATAGAGAAAAAAAAAACCTTGGGAGAAACCAGGCTCAGTCGGGGGGCCAATTCTCCTCTGGCCAAACAAACCAGCAGTTCAGTTCCAAACTGCAGCAAGTCAGGTTGAATGGGCTCAGCTGGTTCCAGTGGTCTTTTCCGATGGCTGTCTAAGTGGCGGGGTCCTCAATGGGGATCTGTCTCTGGCGTTCATCCAGGTGTTTGGCCTCTGCCTACGATCAGGGACACATACGTCATCTCCCGGCGCTGATCCTCCATCTCAGGTGTTCGGTCATCTCAGATCATGTAATGGTTAGATCCAGACTGAAGTTCTGTAATTCCTGGCTACCACGGGATGTTAATCCCGTGGCAGAAACGTAGAGACAAGCAGAGACATGATTAGCGTAGCTGCTGTTCCATCTAAGCAAAAATAAATTGTTCAACCCAAGCTAAAGAATAATAATAATGTACATTTGATCAGATATAACTGCAGTACAAGATTATAAGATGCATTATGTGTATGCTTGGCTAAAGAGATGTGTCTTTAATCTAGATTTAAACAGAGAGAGTGTATCTGAACCCCGAATGTTATCAGGAAGGCTATTCCAGAGTTTGGGAGCCAAATGTGAAAAAGCTCTACCTCCTTTAGTGGACTTTGCTATCCTAGGTACTACCAAAAGTCCAGAGTTTTGCGACCTTAGGGAGCGGGTTGGATTATAGCGTGGTAGAAGACAAGTTAGGTACGCAGGTGCTAAACCATTTAGGGCCTTATAGGCAAGTAATAATAATTTGTAAATGATACGGAACTTAATGTTTGAATTATATTTTAATATTAAATAATATTTTAATAATTTTACTTTTATGATAAATCGTTGAAAACTAACACTTAAGCAGGAGTTGAATACTTTGTATGCATGTTTGTTTTTCTAAGTGATTAATTAATTAATTAATTAATTTAGAACTGTTTGTAGTTGCATAGTTAAGTAGAGCATTTCTATGATTTGCCTAAAAAAATAGCCTTGTTTTTGCCTTGCTGTGATTAAACATTTGAAACCAGATCAAGCAGCAAGGGGAACTAAACTAAAGCAATACTCATTCTAGCAGAAATTACTATCTTCTTGAATCAAGCGTCTTTTTACAAATCCCTTTGATTAACCTCCTCTGGCTTGGGGCTCTAAAGACGGTAGTCTAATGCAGAGTGACAGATCAGGAAGTCTATCTCCTACCATTGCAGATGTAACTCCCTCTCCAGATGGCCTTCATGTCTACAGCTGAGGGTCAGAACTGATCGCTAACTCAGAAATCTGCCTGACCATGCAAAAATCTGTCACCAGTTGTTTACTGGGAGCTTACCATCCGGCTCTTGTCCTGGAAAGTCAGAGGTTTGTTGGCTGTGAACAGACAGCATGTTCAAGTTTCTTGGCCCGAGGTGCTGTATTAGTGTCTGCACAACTAATCTAATTAGCAGTGTGAAACAGCGGCAGCTGGATGTGGTAGATCCGTAGGGTCTCTGCGCTTCAAAATCATATGGCAGTTCCCTTTGCTAGCTAGCTCGCTGCTCAGAGCTGACAGCTACGCTAGGCTTGTCTTAGCCTACCATCTGGTTTCTGCCATTGGCGGCGACTGTGTGGGAAAAAATATTGGGTGTAACATGCACATGTGCTTTAGTACGATGTAGTAAGGTCTCATCAACATGACATCTATATATGTAGCCTACTCTGTCTACCAGAGAGGATGCAATACGTTAGTATCTGTATTATATAGGGTGTAATATCAAGTCGTATGAGAGTTGATAGAGATTAATAGTTGCCAAGTATAAATAATTAATTATTGCTAGAGATCTGTACTTGCTATATAAAAAGCATATTAGAATGATTTCTGAAGAGTCATGTGGCACTGAAGACTGGAGAATATATATATATAGTATTATCCCTTTTTTAAATTGTGACCATTTTGCTAAAATGATGGCAGTGATCTGCTGGTACCATCAGCAAACACATACAAAGAGGGCATTGAAGTTTGAGAGATTTAAGTTGCAATCATTCTGTAATAGCTTGATTAGGTTTCCATTATTGATTTGACTATTTCCTGATTATCTCTGTGAAGCTGCTTTGACACAATATGTACTATAGAAAGTGCTAGAATTAAACATGACTTATAGCTGACAGAAAATAAAGTACTTGGCAAATGATTCTGTTGAATAAGTCACACTGAAAGTTAGATATTCTCCTTCATCCTTGACAGATGCTACGTGAAAATTGAGAACTTACTCAAAGTAATGACACAATATATTAAACCTCACACTGAAGTTACATAAACTGCAGAATCTGAACATAAACATATAAGTTAAGAAGACAATCTGATCACATGTGGATGTGTTAGCCTGCTGGTGAGCTCATGAGGTGCTAGAAACTGAGCCAGACAGATGTAGCATCTGTTTCAAGTCCAAAGACGCTGTTTCCTTCTCCAGCCTGGACTTCTGCTGGGGGAAAAAAATGCTCCTTGCTGGATGCTAATCGTTTTGGCAATCTCGAGGATAACCCACAGCACCCAAGGTTAGCGCTCAGGTTTACTCTGCCTTTACATATCCAGTGTAGCCAGGGTCATCTTGTTAGTAATAAATTACACGCATTCATTTTTGTATACAGTATATGAATAGACACAGCTGCAAGCCATTTAACCAGCATCTGTCAAACATCATTCTGTTTCCATACAGATGTCCTGGTCCCTCGAGTTGACTGGCAATGAAATTAACCACATGTTCAGAGTCACTATAGTGTCTGCAACGATAAAGTTGTATCCTCCATCTCAAGTGTCAGGGACTAATTTGGAAGTGTCTGTCACTCACAGACAGAACTATTTCAGCTCCTTGATTGAAGGAAAGAAAAATCCACTCATCCATGATGTAGCAGTAAGCAAACTGCGCAAAAGGCTTTTATTACCTCCAAATGAAGAAGAAGAAAAAAAACAAGAAAACAACACCAAATCTCAATCAAAAGCATCAAATCAGAGGATTCATAAAATTCATATAAACCACAATTTGCATAAAAAGAATAGTGAGATTGCATTGATCTAGGAGCTTGTTCTTATAAAGTATTGCATGTAGCGCTTTGACACATTAACACCATTTTATCGGAAATCAGAACCCCGCTCTGGCTTATTAGATAATGGCACTCAGTTTCATCTGTTCCAATAGAAAATCATTTGAAATGCTACACTCACTTGTATTGATCAGATAATAAACAGTTAATAGTCCTCTTTGATGGCTTCCTGAGTTCGAATCAGTTAATGATTTCAATTTCCTTGTCTACTTTCTGTTTTATCGCTTGTTTAAAACGTTGAAGCACGAACGCAGCACATCTTCCGTGAAGATGAGCAAAATCAAAGAGAGCTGATATATTTCAGAATTCTTCACACCCACATTCACAACTCCTGGGTGTGATTGAGCTAACAAGCTTTTAATGATTTATGATTAATTAGTATTTATGAGAAGCTAATATCATTTCAGCTGAGTTCAGTTGAAAAAAACTAATATCTGTATTGTAAAGTTAAACATTGTTGTGAAGTATTAAGAACCGGCTATTAAAAGTGTTTAAGCTAATACGTGATGTTCTGGGTTCTTATTAAATTGCAAATGTTCAAATATTTTCGACTGACTTCAACTTGCTGTTAGTTTCAGTATAGTAAGTGTGTGACAAACAAAGCAAGTTTGTTGGTTTGAGCTAGCGCTTTTCCTCATCAAATAGTCATTTCATCAGCTATCCTTCCCTCGTGGCGTTGCCAGATTCTCCATTTATCCTTCATTGCTGTGAAAAGCACACACAAACAGATGCATTTGGCATCAGCGGATGCTATGTTTGTTTGCCTGCAGTGATTTGATTGACTTTTTTGGTTTAGTCCTCTCATTCTTGCATCGCTCAGTCGCTTCATTTGGTCTTTTATAATGTGTTCAAACTGAAATCATTTCTGCATGAGTATATTAGGGAAGTAGCTGTACAATAGCCTAACTGGCGCTTCTATTGTGTCCTCTACAGTGAAATCCTTCCATCATCTGAGCTTCCTCAGAGGTACACGGCTGATTAAGTCAGTGATAGATGTGCGAAACCGCAGCTGAGATCGTCCTCTGTCAGCCCTCAGCCTGTCGCTGCGTTTTACTGTGTCTTATTATCACTCGCTCATTGTCAATGAATATTCATATTGCTCCCTGCCAACAATAGACCATTCGTTCTGGTTAGTGAGAGATGATGGCACACTAAATAGCTCTGAATGCTTTTGGAGAGATTGTCCCGCGCATCAGGGCTGGGCTTTTCAGAGCAGGCAGATATCCAGCCACACGCTGATTACCGCATTCAAAGACTCATTTTCCAGCTTACATAAACAGCGTGTGTCCCGCTTGCTGTGACACTGGGACTGTGATTATTTCTTTCAGCTCTTGCTTTCTGCAAAACTAGTCCTCTCTATCCATTTCTCTCTTTCAAACACACACGAGTACACACGTTTTGGTTGTTTGTTACATTTCCATAATCATTTAAATGCTGGATAAAATGTGGATACTAAGTCTGGGTAAAAAAGGTTGTATTGAATACAGTCATTTATAGGAATGAAATCAGTGAGGGCAAAGCTGAATTTTCAGCATCATTACTCCAGTCTTCAGTTTCATATGATACTTTAGAAATCATTCTGATATGCTGAGCTGGTGCTCCAAAAACATTGCTTATTATTGTCAATGTTAAAAACAGATGTGATGCTTAATATTTTTGTGGAAATTGTGATACGTGTTTTCAAATTTTGCTTCACACTTTTGATTCACTCTAAATATTGTACTGTTACTTTTACATTATTGCTACATTATTGAGGTATTCATTTCTTTAAAAAAACAAACAAACAAAAAAACTTAGAGTCCAAACTTTTGAATAGCTGTAAATATTACACTGGAACATGTTGACACACAATCTATGAAAATACATAAATAAAAATACAATGTCTCTGTCATCTGTCCTTCAACAGTACACAAAACAGTAGTGCACATACTGAACATTTATTCTATAAGCGTTTAAATGTTTTTTTTTTTAATCATTTAAAATGTTAAAGTACAAACACAGCACATGAAGGCAAGCTGTATTAGAGAGATGAATTATTTCTTGAATATAAGTGTTTTGTATGATTATTTCATTTGGTTGAAAATCTGCCAAAGTATCGTGTTTCAAGGTTTTTAAAATATTTTCAATGGAAAACCAGACCAAAATTTGACTTTTCCCTACTTAAATCACATCCATGCTGATGTTCAAAATGAAGTAAGATTTACGATTTAAGCAGTAAGATTTAATTCAAGAACCTGTAAGACATCCAGCACAAACTAAGCTAATTGTTTATAATGTTTGGGTATTTTACTAGAGATTAAAATAGATCCTGTTTACATATTCATTGCTGCTTAAGTTTAATGACTGAATAAAGATATCCAGGAATTTTTATTATCTTATTTGTGAGAAAAGCGTTTTGTATTGCAAATTACATTTTATTGGGTCGCTAAACAGTAATATGCGGCTGTTGAATTTTAATTGCTCGTTGCAGAATTGCCTGTGGACCGGCCACTCCAGTCGTAACAAGGCCGTTTTGTGTTTGTAGTATAAACGGGAATGGTTTCCCTGGTGTACAGTAGCCTCAGCTGTTTGCGGTTTGACTGTCAGATCATATCTAAACCTGTAGACCCTTCCCGAGGTGAGCCTTGCGGTTTCCTACTCGCTCATTTAAGAGAAACCAATTCACCTGCCCGAGATACTGTATCATTCCCAGTAACTCAAGCACAGCCCTATTCACATGTAGCCAAGGTCTGGAGGTTTGGTGATTATCCTGAGAGCCATGTGTTTATCTATGTGAAGAGCAACAGATCTCTGAGAAAAATCACCGGTTTCCATTTAGACGGCTCCATGAAAAGCCCAGATTGTCTTCTTGTAACTGAATACCCGTATTAGAGGACCCGCTTTGTGCAGAAAATGACTACTGTTCATCAGGCTGGTGAAGAGTGGTGGGATACATACACCAGACATTTAACTTGTCTGAGTTCACCCCAAACCAGCAGTGTCCGCTCTCAAGTGAGATGAAAAGCTGTGTGGGAAGACAGGCACGGGTGTAATGCCTCTAATCTTCTATGCGAATCAGTCTTTGTTGTGCCTCTCTGTGCAGCCACTGCAAATAGAAAGACACAAACAGAGGCCATCAACTTGTAGATGCCTCATGACATGCTCACTTTTAGTGAACGAAAGAAAACACTGCATGTGTTTCTGCATGTGTTTGTTACCCGTGTGACTAACTAAAGGCTGGGGTGTTATCCTTGACTTTTCGAATTGAATGTTTTACAAGAAAACACAAATCTTCTAGGAATCTGTCAAAAACTAAAAATTGTATTGTCATTTATTAGGCAGTATTTTGAGAAGAGCAATAGAGGTGTCTCTTTTTGTCTTTCTTTAAAAGTAAGGAAATACAGGCAAAGTGCATCGATAAAGGCAATTGCTGTTTGTCAGTTCTTTAGCATAAGAGGTTCCATTTTTTTGTCTGCATGTTTTTTTTATAAAATTCAATTCTAGAGCCATCAGGACCAGGGTCCTTCCCAATAGGAAAGCTTATGATTGCATCAGATATCTCTTGAATAGTAATTTCAGATTTCAATACTTCCTGATCAGCTTTACTCAGTTTTGGAAGGGGGAGCTGATTGAAGGAAGACAGAAATTGCTGCAGGCTGAGTATAGAGCTTGGTTTCAAATAGTCCTTCATAATATGTTCTTATTCAGTCATTGATATCCTTGGGATTTAGTATTTTAACTTCCTATTGCTTACTGTTATGACTTTATCTGCTAGCATCTGTTTTCCCCCACATCTCAAAATGTTTTTGCTTAACTTAATTAGAAGAGCTCTTATTATATTAATATGTGAGAATCATTCTCTCAATTAGGATGCTTAGGGCTACTTTTTCCCGGAATATTTTCGTACAGGGATACAGCGGCTCACAGCTTCTGAAGTGGCTTTACGCTAATTAAGCAAAGGCTAAACAATAACAACAATAATCATCAAAAATAAAACGGGTTCCTCCTAACCAGTTTCCCTAAATGAAGCACAGAAGTTTCTTCAGTGGTGAAGTTCAGAAAACTGAAGGAGATCGGGAGAGATTCTGTCATACACTCTATCCAGATAACGATGCACTCTGACAACTATATTTCAGGGACAGGATTGTGTGGCTTTAATCCGACCTGTGTGATGCATGTGGTCCATCTTAGAAGAGAGAATTTGGGGGGAAGTTGAGATTTTAACTTCAGTGATGCTGTCATGGTCTTTCTTTTTTTGGTAACGTGAAGTTGTGTCCATGTTTATGTCAACTAATAATATGCTTTATATTATTAGAAAAAGTAACATTTAATCAATGGATTGTAGGAGCTACACAGAAAAGTGGCTTTTGTGTATTTTATAGGGTCTTGCCCAATAATTTCCAATGGCTGGTCAGTTTTCACTGTAAACATCCACGCTGAAAGGATCGAGGAAACCATTTCTATTAAACAACAAAATGAAATAAGTCAAAGATGACTGAAAATGGTTCAGTCATTTCACACTGAAAATGGTCAGTGCTGTTTGAAAGCATATATTTTCAGTGCTAAAAAGTTAGTGTGACCTTCAAACTACAAGGATGTAGCATAATATCATCTGGAAACATGACTTTAAAATACATGTCCAGGGATCTCCTTCTCCAATACATATATTTCAGATGTGCATTATGACAGTTACACTTATTTATGTTGACAACCTTGTATGGGTGTGTTTTAATTTTTCATTCTTCGTTTTTTTCTCTCCTTTTTTTTCCAACCTAGAGAGCATTTTTTCTCTCTGAGGCCTTTTTCCCTCCTGAGTCTTCATTAAGAGAGACCTTGGATCCAGCCTTCAAACTCCATGAGACTATTGCCAAGGTAAGAGTGCTCCTCCTTTCACTACAAAAGTCCAATAGTGACTAGATTGTTTATTTGTTTGTTGTTGGCTGGATGGTTTGTCAGGCAATGCATTGTTGTATGCCTGAAGTTAACATTAGGATTTTGTTTTCTTGCTCAACTTTCAAGTGCTAATTGCACAGCTACACAAATCATACTGTAACTCAAGAGACAGATGGAATGAGAAAATGAAGGAAATAACTTCAAAAGTGTTTATTCAAAATCTTTTTGCTGATAAACAAACCTTTTCTTAATCTCTACTTTAATTCCTTTAAGATATGAATTTTTAACCTGAACATTCTGTGTTCTCCAAACTCTCTTCTCTCGATAAATACCTGCATTAAAAGTTTGAATTCGTTTAGTAATTTAAGAGTTCCTGTGTGGTATTTTGTGTTCCTTTTTTCTATTTCTTTGGCAAACATCTAATGCTGAATGATTTATTATTCACAATAAGATGAGGAATGTGTATGAAGAAATAAAACATTCCATTTGTATTTGTGTCACAATTTTTGGCTATTTGAGAGCCTGTCCAGTCATCATGTCATGAAGTCTGTCTTCCAGACGAGACAAAAATGCATTGACCAAGTGTCAAGTGACAGTGTCTGGTGCTCTTCTGGGTCAGGTTATGAAACCCCAGCAGTATTTCAGTCCACATACACTGATTGTTTGGCTTCTGACAGCTTTTTCCCCATCCTGGCAGTCTGTAGAGGAACAGCGCGCATGCTTAGACTCAACAACAAACCCTGTTAAAATCTTATGAAATATAGATGAAACAGGCTGGAGATTTTATAAACAATTTTCTCTCTCTCTCTCTCTCTCTCTCTCTCTCTCTCTGCCAGTTATGGCAGTTATGGCCGCAGCATTAACGGCAGCAAGAAATATGAGCATCATTAAAGTTCCTCATTACAGTCAAGGAGATATTGTTCTGCGTCATGAATTATTCAGGCCGCTTGAAGACACACTGGCAATGACACAAAGAGTTGTGGGCCAACAGCGCATGCTAGAATAGATGAAAGGCTCTTAAAGTGTCCGTGCATTGTCATGTCTCCTCCAACTACACAGTCAAAACAGTATATACAGGAACATTAGATAAAGCGTCTGCAGAATCTGAGAAGATAAATATTTAGTGTGGTTTTGAATTCAGCGAGCAGATTTAGAAGTGTCAAAATATCATATTTCTCAGAACAATGGGCAGAAAGGTTGGGAAACTTACCTGAATCACAAAACAAGACAGAAAGGGTAAGATCTTAGCCTGTGAAAAGCATACAAAGACACACTGGTGTCAGAGAAATGGTAAAACTTTACAATAGGATTCATTTATTATCCTTTGTTAATGCATTCAGTAAAAATGAACAACTTTTTTAGAGCATTTATTAATGTAAGTTCATTTCAATTAAATTTTAATATAGGCTTCTGTTGTTAATTCATGTTTCAACTTTATTAACATCAACCTACTAGGATAATAAATGCTGTAAAAGGATTGTGCTTGCTTACTTCATGTTAGCTATTGCATTAAAGGAATATTCCACACTGTAAACTCGAACAGTGAAATTAATTAATTTCACTCAAATAATAATGAAAATTCATTGGACTTAATTGAAATAAGTTCTGTAAGCTCAAAAAATGTCATTGTAGTAAGCTGAACTTAAAATGATTGAGTTTTCTAGTTCCCAGCATGCTTTGCATCAGACAACAAGGAAAATAAATGATGAAATTAAGTGTTATTTTGTGTGTTTTGCACAAGATTAACATAGGGAGACATAAGTTAGTACTTAAATGTTGTGTTATATAAGGATTTACATAGTTTTTGGTTTACATGCAAGTATATAGTGAGAGTCTTTTTTGATAACTACATTAGCATGTGCTAGTGTGATTTTGCTAACTAGTATAATTGTGAAGAGTGGGGTGGGATCATGGAAGACAGGCTTGGCTCCTGGCTCTCAGCCCCGCCCCACTTGTCCTTAAAATATTAAGCTCTACTAACTGAAAAAAATTGAGTTAGTTTACTGAAATGTTTTGAGTATTCTTAACTTATCAGGTTTTACAGTGCAGGTTCATTTCAAATTAATCTTAATCAACAGTACTTAATCAACAGGCATAATGTTGATTGCTACAAAAAAAAAAAAAAAAATAATAACAATGCTATTAATAATAATTTCCACCGTTCCACCCTTCATGACGTCATGATGAGACGTGATCGAAAATCGTGTGTATTTGGCTCAGAAATACTCTGTTATACGTCCAAATTATTTTTTGAAATGCCATGTTTAGCATGAGAATCCAACTCTTTAACAGTGTAAATAACTCAACATGCATGAAACAGCATTGTGTAGTTTAGAGTGCTTGATTATAACAGAACTTTGTTAAATCGCGATGAACTTTGAGAGTGATTCCTTTAAGTGTTAATAAACGGAACACGCTTTGTGTGTTTTTTAGGCTGCAGTCCATTCAGAATTTGAATGAAACTTTCGTTTTTCAGTCACATACATGCTGCAAAGTTTCGCCAATAATGCTGGATTCATTCTTGGAATATCAGTGATAAGCAATAGACAGGACAAAAAGGCATCTGTGATTTATTCTGAATCCGGTCCTGGCCAAACTAGCACAGACAGTGCACGTGAGCGAGATCCAGTTCACAGACTAAAAGCGTAAACTTTATTGAGATTGGGACATATCAACCAGTAATTTAATTTACAGGAACGGATGGTAGAAAGTTCAGAAACGAATGGTATGCGGATTATAACAGAATAGTCCCACAACTGATTGTTTATTTTTTCCTCCCGTGTCTCACCACAATGATTCAAAACGGACACATCTCAAGTGACATGGGAAAAAGACACGGAAAACTTAAATGAACATCAGAAAAGCAGCGTGCAAAACTAAAGGCTTTAAACTTTAAAAACTTTAAACGCAAGTTGTTTGATTGTCAACATGATTAATTCAATGTGATTTTGACCATTTAAGCATGAAAATTAGACTAATTCTTCCAATACTTTCACGCTCTTTTAAAAATATGCCCTACTTTCCAAACAGCACGAGTTCTTAGTCACATTGGCCTTGTAATGATGCTGTAAGGTTTGCCGTTTGCCGTTTTCCGCCTGCCACAAGCTCAGTGTGACTCTAAGGCCAATATTAATGAATGCTAATGCCTCTTGAGAGTTTCCTTAATATCACGTGACCTGTAGTCACCTGCCGGCCTTTCATAGTATGCTGTTTCTCTGAAATAGCAGCCACGTATGTCGTTAGTTTGGTGATCCAGATTTCATATGGAAACTAAACTCAAGTAGCCCCCTGATGCCAGCTTAAATCAGTGGCGGTAGACATGAATTGATGGGGTGTGAGAGTTGGGTCTCACCGCTGTCTGATAATCTCCAGCTGCAGTACAAGCGCACTTGAAATCCCCAGGTCCCTCTGTAAGGCCAACGCTGTTGTATCTGTGGTGTCTCGCTTCTCTACGCCTCCAGGTCCCGTAGGACCTCGGGCCTGGGCCGAAGTCTCTTTTTCTGCAGGCTGAGGAGCCTTGGGAGTTCTTTCAGTGAAGCTTATCACATCCTCTGCTCATTTTTCAACCCCACCTTTACAACCACAGCTGGGCCGGGTTGACGGAGAGGACAGAGGGGCCGAGTAGTGCTGGGTGTGTTTGAGTCAGTTCCACTCAGCCTGGCACAGAAGCCTGGCATCGATCATTTGAGCCGCAGGTATGCGCACACTCCATCACCCTCACAGGGCCCACATGCGGCATACCAACTCTCTGGGGCTCAGAGCCTCTGTGCTGACTACCTAGAGTACTGCTTTAAAGATCTACATCTAAAGTCGCTTATTCCCTTAACAGGGTAGTTTGCCCTCCTTTTAGAATTTCAACTCCGTTTGCAATGTCGTAGCCCTGTGAATTTTTTGCTGTGGTTTCTTTTTTTCCCTTTTTTTCTTTATGTACAAGACAATGCCAAGTCTGGCTATGCAAGTTGAAGAGACTACACTCTTTTTTTGTTCTGTAAAAAATCATAATTTCTACAGAATGCTATAAAAAATACTGGAGCTAAAACCTTTTAATTGGTTAGCTCTACTGTTACCTACATTACCATAAACATTTGAAAAAAGTATCACATTTCATCACATCACATTAAGGGTGCTTTCAAACTAGCATGTTTGGTGTGCTCTAGGGTTCGATTGACATCAAACGTTGTTACGCTTGTCTTCCGAACACGGGTGCACACCCACAAACCATACCCAAGTCTGTTTAAAAAGGGTGGTCTGGGGTTCGCTTCAGGGGCCTCATTTATAAAGCGTGCGTATGCTCAGATTTGATCTTAGAGTGTGCGTACGCTTAAATCCACGCCAACGCTCATATTTATAAAGACGGTCTTTGACGTGGAAAAGTGTTTAGCGTCACTTCAGGGTCTGAGCAGATGTACGCACTTTTTATTGTTGGAGTATTGCAGGTTTTTTTTTAAATGTATGTTCTAAATTATGATGATTGGTGATATTTTATATGTTAATGACATTAATTAGGAGTCGTTTACAAGGCAGAGTGCTGAAACCATTCATTTGCATGCAAGTTCACGATTCACAGATTTCACATCTGAAAGAGATGTGTACGTGCGTTTTCTGTTCTTACATTCATTTTATGAATCAAACGTACACATATTCAAGAGATGACCGTAAGATCAAATTTAGAATGGTTTCTGCGTAACATTTTATAAATGAGGCCCCTGATCTAAACGCAATCGTACCAAATCGCGGAAGTGAACTGCTATTAATGATGCATTATTTGATAAAAATGTGTTTATGTGTGTGTTTCACTCACTTTCCTGATGAGCATGACTGACATGCTGCAAGCAGAGAGCTGTATATCTCATTTCTGTTCGCCTTCATCATACTTTAGAGCATTTTCAGTACATTAGTTAAGACAGATGTAAGTGCCATTATGTACAGTATGTACTGAAGCTTTGGTAACAAAACCAACTGTTCAAAAATATAAATATAAAAGTGAAGAAAGCAATTTGTCGCCTTCTTCTGTGCCATTGTTACTAAGCAACAGGGTAAACAGCTGCTGGCTTGATTACGCAAACGAACCGTGGTTCGGACACAAACACAGTCCTGCTGGGGCAGGGGGTAGGGGGAGCAATCGAACTCTGGTTCGGACCAGGCAATCGAATCAAATGTGAACGCACCCTAAATGTAGTTTTGCTAAACAGTAATATGAATGTATGTTTTTTTGGAAACAATTAGAGTTTTAATTTAAATAGTTTATTCTTATTTACACTGCTGCTCAAAAGTTTTTTTTTTTTTTTTTTTACAGTGGTTTCCACAAAACATACTAAGCAGTACAAACGTTTTCAATTATGAGATGTTGAATAAAGCCTTAGTCTAGCGTGAGAACAGTTAAAGCCCTGTATCCTCACTGGATCTTATTCTTGACAGTTCACTATTCATCTCACCTGGATAACAGCTGAGTTACCTGCAAATGTCTCAAGTAAAGTTTTCCAGAATAAGAACAAGATGCCCAGTAGAGCTTTCACTAATGGAAAGATTGCGATGTACATGTAAGAAGTGTGCCTCTGTTCTAGGCAGAACTTACAAGAGAGATAGACTCATGCTATCCAGAGATTCTTTCAAAATTAACCTGCCATGCGTCACTTGCACTGGGAATCAGCCAGCCAGAAATGGCGGTTGAGTAGGAAGCCTGAGAGAACTCAAGCTGCCAGCGAGAGGAAGCTGTGAGGTTGAGAGCAGCTGCTGGTGTGATTGAACATCCCAGGACAGCCATTGTTATGTGTCAGATGGAAACAGTGGCGGCGGTGAAGACTGAAGGCTTGGTATTGTACTCTGACAGCCTGAGTGACACTAGCCGGGCAGGGGAAGAAGGGTGAACGGAAGATTCTGCCATCTTTGCTTACATGGCACCTGGAAGGGACAGGAATCCGCTGATGCATTCCATGGGGAACGTCTACCTGAGAAGCATCTCAATTTACATTCTCTGCCCCTGAATCAACTCATCTGTTAAAGGGCGTTCAGAGATCCCCTCCGGAGACCTCCAGAAAAATGAGTTGTGAATGAGAGAGGGTGATTCATTTGGGCATGACGTTTGGATCGCATTGTTCTGAGTCCATCAGTGCTAATGCAGTGGCACAGGATCATCAGCTGCCCATTGTCCAAACTCACCCTCATTCTGGTTCTTAATGTTTTAGCCTCTTAATTGCTTAAATGGACCATCTGCTCTATGCAGTTGTATTAATATGAATTCACCATTTGGAGGATAAACGATTGCAGAAGAATTGCCAGAGAAAGCTCTTCTTTTTTTCCTAATATAAGGTCTGAAATTATAAGATAGCACTAATTTCCCAGAAATGATTGGCTTTGGCATATCTTATAGAATTAGACTAGAAAAAGATTTTGAATTGAACTTCAATTAAGCCGTATGGAGAATGCTGGGATTTTAAAACACTAGATGTACAAAGGAAAAAGATCCGGAAGGATATAGTGGAATCGAAGGGATAGTTCACCCAAATTAAAGTGTCATCTTTTACTCACTGAGGTAGAATGTTGTTGTTTTGTATGGAGCCCCACAACAGTTGGGTTAGTCCGTATTTGACCCAAAGTTGGGTTGAGACAACCCAGCATTTTTAGAGTGCAAGAATTAGAGACTTGTTCCCATAACTTGGTAAATTGTGGCCACAATTTTCTAATTAATCCTGGCATTTTATATTAAATCATGGCCAAATCCAGTCAAGGGAATGAAGTAGTAAATTGTTCCCATTAATAAGTTGTTAATTTGTGGGAATAAATTCTGACCACTATTATATTTCTACCTGCATGTCACGTGCAGAGCTCCTTAGTTTTGGACCTTATTGGCTTTCATACACTCCTAAAAATAAAGGTTCTAAAAGGGGGTTAGCACAGTGAGCCCATCGAACATGTACATGAGTTTGTTTCATCATTGGAACTGATTTGGAGAAATGTAACATTACATTACTTGTTCACTAATGGATTGTCTGCAGTGAATGGGTGCCATCAGAATGAGTCCAAACAGCTGATTAAAACGTCACAATAATCCACAAGTAATCCACACCACTACAGTCCATCTATTAACTTTTATTGATGTTAAAGTGTTTGTAATAAACAAATCCATCATTAAGACATTTTTAACTTCAAATAGTTGTTTCCGGGTAAAATGCCAGTCCTCCATCCATAATATTTATTTCTCTATTAAAAAAGTAGTTTCATCTGAATCGGGAAAAAAATATGCACGGTAACTGGAGGAAACGCAATTACACAAACTGCGTACTCAGCGTATTGGGAACGGCACTACTGGAGCCACATGAGGGCGGGCAAATGACACAATTTTCATTTTCGGGTGAACTATTCCTTTAAATAGCAATAGTGTGAACACAAAGAGAGAGAAGATAATCTGGTTCTTTAGAAAAGAGCTCCATAACTTGATGAATTACATATGGAAAGACTGCAGCATAGGACATGTCAAAGCTCATTGAGGTGATTTAATCTTGAAAGACAATGTGCCAACTCGAGTCTACTGCCTCCAGCCTCAGCGGTGCCATCCCTGTATAGCTGCGCTCACTGTGTGTGTAACAGATGTGGCTTTTGTCCGCTGGGATGGGAGACGGGGAGTGAGCGACAGAGATGATAAAGAGATGAGGTGATGGGGTAATGGAAAGATTCTCAACACTGCTTAACACCTCAGTCAGCCATGCAGAGGTTTTCATGAAGTATCTGTTGCCCTGATTTGCTCTTCTGAATTGGGCTTGTATTATTTCCTATAGGACAGACAAATCACCGAAGACACCTCATTCGAAATTTAAGTCTCGAAGTTTGCTGAAAATAATAGTTTGAGTCAGTCGCCATTATGAAAAAGCATGCTGGATAATCTGTCAAATATATTTCTTCTGTGTTCCAAGGCATGAAGAAATGTACTGCTGTTTCTTCAACTATGAGCACTTTTGGCCATGTGGAGTTTTAAATAAAAAGCTTCTTATTTTGTGAAAATTAGCATTCTTTGATGGAAATGATGATGATGGAAGTTATTTTTGGAATCTTTGGAGTCTTGGAGAGACTCTTTGGCTCATTAGGGCTAAATTCCAGCATATTATATATCCTAAATGCACACAATTAAATGATATTTTCTAAATTTTTTGCATAATTTCAGCTTGAAATGTAGAAAAAAGTTTTTAATATATAAAAAACAAATCAGCTCACAAGTCTTTTCAAAGTCTATGTGTAAGTATGTGTGTTTTATTTGTTATATTCAATAACATTCTGTTATGTAATGGCAGTGGAAATGACATTTTTTATATTTTTTAATTAAATGCCTAACTCCTACAACACATTTGTATCATAGTTTTGAACATAATTATTGTATAATGGATTTATTATTTTTTTTTTTTCTAATCATAGCCTGGTAAAAAAAAACTTTATATAGAAAGAAAGAAAAAAGAAAAATGGTCAAATCTTTTAGTTTTAATAAAAATCAACCCCTGGAACATAGCAATGCACAAAGTTACAGAAGCAGCTTTTTTTAAAACAAATAATGTTGACAGATTTTTCATTTTAGGTGAACTGTTTCTTTGCTGAAAACGTCTCTTCATCTTTGAAAGAGCTGCTTCTGAAAATTAGAAATGAGTTTCTTCTGGGTTGCCATTTACATTTTTGTATGACACAAATTTGCAACAGATTAATCAGAAGTTCCCGTCAGTCTATTTAATAACTCCTAGTCGCTGTCGATCTGTAAACAGATTACAGCAGTCGCTCGTGTAGACAGGCACAAAATCTTTGACTCGGGTTTTTCTGTCTGTTCTGTCTGGACCACTTTTGCTGATAGTCATTGGTTTCTCAGTCAAGATGAGTCTGAATAGTTAGAAACACAAAGGCTGAATTTCGCACTTGGCTGTGCTTTTCCCTCTTTAATGACCTGCAAATGAACTGGATCTTTTAAACATCCTATCTAGGAATACGAACGATTTCTTCTTTGGATGTTTATGAAAGAGCAAATTAATGGACTTATTTGCATCCCACTTTTGAATGTTTTGAAATTGATGTTTTACAGTAGCTAATCTTGACCAATTGGAGAAAGCAGATTTTTCGAATCACTGGCAGATTAACAAAATGCAGACATTTCCACATTATCTCCCCAAACGAGGCGTGTGATTGGTTCCCTCCACCTCCTCTGCACCCCAGCACTGGCAGCATATCAGGAGAGGTTTATCGTCGCCTAATATATAACATGACAAGATGTCAAGGAGCAATTTAGCTCGTTTGGATGGCCCTCACCCAGAGATACTCTTTTATCACCTGGCGTCTCATTGTATAAGAATGTCGTCTGACACTCATTGTAACATGGGAGTGTAATTTGTCCATGGCGCGAAGGCTGTCCTAGTGTCTCTGCTTCATGTTCGCTGGTTCGTCCCAAGCGTGGTGAAGACTTGTGGCTCATCCATCACTGCTGCTGATTAAACAGCCCTCTGTACTTTTGAGGGCATTTTGCTGAAAAGTTGAGAGCTTAAATTCGAGATGATACGACACTGGGAGCCTGCCTGGCCGTTTCTGAGGACAAATTTGCCTATCCTTTCAGAGCATGTTATTGCTTTGACTGCCCCCATTTCACCTTATGTCCTTTCCAAAAAGAAGGTTTATGGATATTAAATGCATATTTGACTTTTTTTTTATTTTGTTTGAATTAAACATTTTAAATCCCAAATGGAGTAATGCAGATGTAGTTAAAATCTTAAAATTATATTACAGCTGTTATATACTAATATTATTTATTATTTAAATATAATTTTATAAGTGATATACTGACATTGATCACAAACAGTAAGATTTTTAATGTTTTTAAAGAATTAATTAATTAATTAGAATGGAATTAATTTGATCCAAAATACAGCAAAAGCAGTAATATTGTGAAACATTTTTACTATTTAAAAAAACTGTTTTCTATTTTAATATATTTTAAAATGTAATTTATTCCTGTAATTTCAAAGCTGAATTTTTAGCATCATTACTCCAGTCATATGTCATAAAATAAAATATATATATACTGTATGTATATTAGATTGTTAGATACTTGTATAAGTGACACATGGAAAAAAAAAATACTGTATATATATATATACACACCAATGTAAAAACTTAAACAATACCAGCAATTCTGGCGTACCATTTTAGCCAGAGGGACTTTAACAATTGTCAGCATAGTAATTTTATTGCCGTTGACAATCAAGTTTCAATGCTGTTTACAAGTAGAAACTCAGGAAACCTCACCTGACCTTCGTACTGAATAGTTTTGTTTTTCATTTTCAACTTTTTTGGCTTTGTTTTGAGTGGAACCACATAGCATTGCATCTTGTATTTTGTCAGGTCTATCAATAGATTTTTTCATTCTGTATAAATAATTTCTGAGCACAGAGGCCCTTTGAAGCAAGCAATCACTTCTCTTTTCTTTCACACTAAATCTATTCTGTCCCTTTTTTTTTTTTTTTGTTAGTCATTTTGGAAATGGACCCTGCAGTGTTTTTGGAGTCCCACAAAAGCCAATTAAGTGCATATGATATGCATCTATAATGAAGCAAAATGGCACATAATTTGAAGTTGTTAGAAAACAAATGCAAATCTAAAATGCAGTCATGGGTGTATGCTATCCGTGTACTCCATAGGGACTGTGGTTTCTCGCTGTCTTTACAGCTCTGAGGCATACACAGTTTCTGAGAACATCAGTAATTAAAAATTAACACATCATAACACAACAAGCCAGCGAATCTGTGCATTTGTAACATACTGTAGCATTAACTTGAGTCTACCATTTTTCCCCATTAATAAGCAGGCTCCATCTGTGTACTATGCATACTGTCTTATACATTACAGGCTAATTGTAATATTCTGAGGGGGGTCACTGCAGTCATAAAAATTACGGTTCGGTTGCACTTTCACTTTTAGAACATTTTGTATTTATAACAAATAAACAGTTGATTCAACTTATGACATTCGTTTTATGATGGATAGACAACATGGCTAAAAAAATTGCGATCAGTACATTGTTACACTGCAAAAAAATAATAATAAATAAACTGTCAATCTTGTTTTTAAGGAAAAATATTTAAACATTCAAAAAACAAGATTAGAATTACATGGAAAGCAAAATTAAGTCACAAAGTGAATTAAATTAATTTTTCTTATCTTATCAGTGAAACCTCAAAGTGCATTCTCACAATGCTTCAGTACAATATGTAGGCAAGACTGATGATCGGTTACTGCTTTTTTTTGAGCACGGTTTATAATTTCTTATTCATTATTAGATGCAGTCACAGAAATGTCACATTTTAATGTTTAGCCTCTCATTCACTGATTCGAGAGATTTGATGTCAGACTAATACCTTTTCATCCCCTTAAAATTATTCTTTAAATATTTTATTATTTCATTATTAAGTTACCAAGTTACAGGTTTTTCCTATAGCATTTTTACAGTCTTTAGCCATTATTATTTTTTCCTTTCTTTCTTTTTTTATTTATTTCAAAGGCTAATTCTTTTTTAATTACATATTACAAATGAATTATACATATACATAATCTAATGACATAGCATGAAATATATACAATATTAACATAATAATATAAGTATAAATAAGTCTATTGAGTCTTGTTAATTTGGTTTAAAATAAACAATTTTAGCAGCTTGGTGAGAAGGTGACAACGGTTGGTGCGATTATTCACAAATGGAAGAAACACAAAATAACTGTCAGTCTCCCTCGGACTGGGGCTCCATGCAAGATCTCACCTCGTGGAGTTTCAATGATCATGAGAACGATGAGGAATCAGCCCAGAACTACACGGGAGGATCTAGTCAATGATCTCAAGGCAGCTGGGACCACAGTCACCAAGAAAACAATTGGTAACACACTACACCATGAAGGACTGAAATCCTGCAGCGCCCGCAAGGTTCCCCTGCTCAAGAAAGCACATGTACAGACCCATCTGAAGTTTGCCAATGATTCAGAGGAGAACTGGGTGAAAGTGTTGTGGTCAGATGAGACCAAAATCCAGCTCTTTGGCATAAACTCATCTCGCCGTGTTTGGAGGAGGAGGAATGCTGCCTATGACCCCAAGAACACCATCCCCACCGTCAAACATGAGGTGGAAACATTATGCTTTGGGGGTGTTTTTCTGCTAAGGGAACAGGACAACTGCACCGCATCAAAGGGACAATGGACGGGGCCATGTACAGTCAGGGCCAGGGCATTGAAGCCAACCAGGGCATTGAAAATGGGTCGTGGATGGGTATTCCAGCATGACATTGACCCAAAACACAGCCAAAGCAACGAAGGAGTGGCTCAAGAAGAAGCACATAAAGGTCCTGGAGTGGCCTAGCCAGTCTCCAGACCTTAATCCCATAGAACATCTGTGGAGGGAGCTAAAGGTTCGAGTCAGCCTCGAAACCTTAATGACTTGGAGAGGATCTGCAAAGAGGAGTGATTGGCAACAAGGGTTTTGTCACCAAGTCATGTTTTGCGAAGGGGTCAAATACTTATTTCACTCATTAAAATGCAAATCAATTTATAACTTTTTTGAAATGCGTTTTTCTGGACTTTAATTTTTATTTTTTGTTATTCTGTCTCTCACTGCTCAAATAAACCTACCATTAAAATTATAGACTGATCATTTCTTTGTCAGTGGGCAAACGTACAAAATCAGGGGATCAAATTTTTTTTTTCCCCTCTGTATGTATGTTTGTATGTGCTGTATGCATTGATTTATTTTACTTCCCTAAATGTAAGCTTTAATAAGTAGTATTAATCTTTGTTTCCACAAACAATTTGAGCAACATAATATCTTAATATATAAGAAATGGCTCATAGAGTTTTTTGTTGTTGTTTTTTACATCTGTGGTACTGACATATTGTTCATTAACAATACAGCACAATTAATACATACTTTTTTTTTCTTTTCTTTTTTTTGATGAACCAGTCTGATCGTGTAAGTCTATTCTTGCTCTTTGAATCCAAACACAGAACTCTGCTAAATATGCATCTCTCTAATTAGATTTTAATAATCAAAAACATGCTTGCGGAATGGGAAAATTGCAAGCTTGTAAGTTGAAATGAAACTTTGCTATCAGGAAGCATAATTGGTTTCAGCATCTGGCAGATGTTTGTCATGAATTAATCTCTCACCAGTATACTGTTCAATAAACACATTTGCACATTTCTCTTTTTGCTCAATGTTTTTCCCATTTTCCGCTGGTTATTGCTACACTTCTTTAGTCGAGAACATCATTGTGTGTTTGTTGAAATTTTGACTGGCTGAATAAAACATTACTTAAGCTCCTTTTCAATGCCCTCTAATTACCCATTTACATATGAAATCACAGGGCTTCAATTCATAAATGACAATTTTCATAATCTGCCAGTTCCTTGCCAAAACGGAAGGTTTAACAGCTGACTTCATGCACAACATGGATGAATGACCCACCAGTAAAACAGACTCAACACAAACACGCTTCCGCTGTTTACAGCTTGATGGTCATGCCACTCATTGAGAATTTAAGATAATGTAAATCGATTGTCACATAAGCCCATATGACCCATAATACACAATAATGCAAGTCCCTGTTGAATAACTGGTATGCATTCCAAGATAATACGCTTTTACCACAAACGAGGCATCTTTTATGTTCACGAGACTTTTTCTACCTTTCTGCATATTTAGTTGTTTTTCGTTCACTATTAACTCTTGACACACGGTACCATCTGGAAGCTTAATGACAGAAGCAGAAGGCCGCTTGACAAGAGATTTGTCTTCCTGGACATATTGCAGGAATAAATATGACTGACAGTGGTCATTAAGGCATTGATTCATTAAATGCCATGTGGTCAGCTCTGAGTTTTAGTGCTTCATTGCTGTGCAAATCTTCAAGGGCTGCTTGAATTGTGAGGGTCAGTCTGTCATGCTGGCTCTTTGTTCAGTTTTTGTATATAATATAAATATATGTGAATTTTTTAATATAAAATGTGATATTACGTTTATTTTTTATGACTAATCTGAGTAATCTCATACAGGGGAAGGACAAAATAATGTAAACAGCTGAGAAACAGGCTATATTTTACTAACATTTGCCTTTAATACAGCTTCCAACCTTCTTATTAGAAGAGATTTATACAACTTTCGAATAGTCTTTAGTTAAATGCCCTTTATCAGAACATCTGCTATTTGTTTTAGAGATGTTGGAGGAAGAAATCAGCTTCTCACTGTTCTCTCTCACTGCGGTTTGACAACATTAAAGTCAAGTGATTTGTCTGGCCAGGGCAGATGTTAAAGTTCATTTTGGTGCTCCAGCTGTTCAGGTTTTATGATCATGACTCCATCTTTTTCACATTTTAATACTGGTGCCTTAGCAGCTGCAGCTCTTTCGTGGATGCAGGCTTTGTGAAGTTCTCTGTGTGTTGGTTTTTCTAGTATTTCTGTGTTATTTGCACACAGTCCTGCTTAGTGTTTGGTCTCTGTTATTCACTTTTGGTTTTCACCCACTATTCTTCTTCGTTGATTATTCTTCGCCATTGTTCGTACTCTGCCTTAATCGTAAAGACTGTTGTTCATAAAACACCAAACAATTGAGCTGTTAAGGTTACAGACGCTTCAGCTAAACGGGCTCCTATGATTTGTCTTTTTTGGAAGTCTAACAAGTCAACCATCTCTCCAAACATTTGTACAAAACATTGCTAATACTCCACTCATATGTGAACTTCAGAATACAGACATTAAAAACATACATAAAAGATAATCACAACATTTTTTTTTTTTCCTCACTGTAGCTGACACAATTATATTAACCCCTGCAATGGGTGTTCACATTATTTTGTCCAACCCCTATATATGATGCATTTGGGGTTATTGAACAGTGAAATAATCAGCCAGTAAAGTGCGTCAGTTTACCAGGATTAAGTCACGTAGCTCAACTCAACCAAGCTGGTTTGCATGGTATGAATGTTTCATGGCATTGTTTAAAAAAAAAAAAACTTTTTTTTTTCACTTTAAAGGACTCACATTTTTAGAGTTTTAAACCTAGTGATTTTGTAACCATTATTTGGAATACTTTTTGAGACCCTAAATATAATTTCCTGGCTTTCATTAGAGTCTGGTGCTATTAAAAATAATGTAGGTCTTCCAGCAGATTACAGATGTCCAAATCAGCACACACCACTTTGGATTTGATTTTTATTAGACCCTTTGTACGCTAAAAGAATAGTTCTTAACTAACTCAACTCTGGATCAGAATAATTTCATTTCAAGATCAGTGAAGTATTTGGACTTATCAAATGAGTCACAGCTTTAACAATTTTACACATTTATAAGAAATTAGACATTTTTTGTCCCCAATACTGCCGTTCCTCTTCCTGTGTCTTTATCATGCTCTGTACATTCGCTGTGCATCCATGCTTTCAGATCTTCCTCTAGTATGTCAGACCTGATGGGTAAATCCCACAGTACATGTGCACTTCCAAATCACAACATGTCTGACCCCATTGTTAATACTCACCCGACTAACAGAACAATACGACATGGGAAACAAACACCCTTCAGCCTGGTGTTGAGATCAGACACAGGCCTGTCTCTGTGCTGTGAATCAGTGTTCAGCCATTCATCAGTCAGGCTGAGGCGCTCAGAGGGAGCCCTCTGCTGTCAATAACCCCCCGCCTCCACTGCTCCCGCCTGTCTCTAATGTACACAAATATATTCCCCTGCAAAGCCCTGCAGTACCAACATGTCCTGGAGCAAAAGGCAAGCTGAAGATTGAAAAACAAGAGTGTGCACATGTGCGTGTGTGCTCGCTCACACAAATACACACTGACAGTCTTTGTAAATGCCACAAGAGATTACAGAGGACAAAAAGGCTTCTAATGCTAAAAATAAAACCTGAATTTAAATAGGAAAGTGCTGATAACTATCAAAAATTAGCATGCTTATAAAAATCTGGACTCATTGGGGTTTGATGTCAAAACGTAAACAGATACTGTATGTGCAGACTGAATTAGCTGTCGGAATACCTGATGAGTGCAGAGCAAAATCGGGCCAATGGGCAAAAATGTATGTGTGCTGGTCAGGTTTTGCTTAACTGTTGGCTTTTACCCAACCTAGAGACCGTAAAAAAATATTTTGGTGTTATCTGTGGTTCTTTAGTGACTTTAATAATGAAATGTAATATTTTTGTGATATGTGGTAATTTAGAGACATAATTATAAAATCTAAAATGTTTTGTGCTATCTGGGGTCCTGTAGGGACATTAATTAATAATAATAAAAAAAAATAAAAATAAAAAATATTTCTGTTATATCAGTGACCATAATAATGAAATGTAATATTTTTGTGATATCTGTGGTACCTTAGCGACAATAATAACATAAAATATGTTCTTTTTTATTCTGTGCCAAGACTATACTATACATTTTGAAGGTCTCTCTCTCTCTCTCTCTCTCTCTCTCTCTCTTCATCTTTTGTCATTTAAATACGCTGACAGCAGCCATACTTCTTAACATGTGCATCTGTTCACCACCTTAAAGTGTCTGCAGACGGCAACTGATGTTGCAGATGATGAAATTTGCCAACACATTTCTAAACAACATTGTGAAAGACTGGAGTGAGAGAATCCAACTATGGAATGTAGATGTAGTGAATATAGTTATATGTGTAATATGTACGTTTCATGTATTGGAATCAGTTGAATGTGTGATAGTCCTCTTATCTCTGTGGCCTTTTTCTTGTAGGTTATTGGTTTCTGCCACCCAATAGAAAGACCGAGCAGAAGAACTAAAGAGCATCTCCAGGAATGAGGCTATAAATAAAAATTTAGCTTTTGGATTCGGGCACATTCTGTAGATTAATGCTCTCCCTGCTGAAATCAATGCTGGAATCACTCTGTCTGTGACTGATTCCACATCAAACCAACTTACACTTAGGGCTTTAATAAGAAAGCAAAAAAAAAAAAAAAAAGTTTTTAAAAAATAGGAGAACAAAAAAAATGTATGATTTTGATGTATTGCAGTTACAGAAAAGTTTTAGCTTTTACATTAGTAGGAACATTTTAAAATCCATCAGTTCTACACATTGCACACCTAATAAAGATGCCTCAGCAATATACTTAAGATAATTTTGATAACACTTTACTTTACTTTACTTTACTTTAATCAAATAAATGCATCCTTGGTGAGCATAAGAGACTTCTTTCAGAAATATTAAATTATACAAGAGCTGACCTGTGTTCACTGTATATTTAATGGCTGAATGAGACTGTGATCTTGTGGAAGCAAAAGCGAACTCCTGCCCTGGGGCTGATTCCTTTAAGCAGGGTCAGTGGTCAGACACTGAATCCTCCTTTGTGGCGTGCGTTACAGTGCCCTTTCACAGGTCATGATTCCGTCCGTCCCGAGAGGGAGATTGCCCCCCTGTACTGCCAGCCAGCAAACTGTAGCTTCCACAGAGGTCAGGCAGAAGGGACACTTACCATATGATAAAACCGCAGTCGATACGTGTTCATGCTGTGCAGTTTCCCTGTCCGTGTGTTAACCTCATGCAGGACGTGAAGGGACGGTAGTAGAATCGATAATGTTTGATCAGTGGGCGCTGTGGATGCAGGAAAAGCTTAGTACAGATCTTACTGATTGCACAATTACAATCAGCCATCAGATGCCACTGCAGTGTGGAAAGCAACGGAATCCAACAAGGGAGTCAAAATGCTCTTGTTATCTGAGCCCATTAGAAAGCAATTTTAACACTTAAAACATAAATATCAGTGATGTACAATCTGTTGTTAAAAGAAAGGAAGAGGAATGTTCGCCTAAAGTGCCTTCAGATTTTGAGCCAATGTGTTGCACAATTGTGCTTTAAAATTCAGTAATATTTCTCTTTGATCATTTAGGTTTGCCATGTTTTATTTATTTTAATTAAATTTCTTTTCATCAAAAATACAGTAAAACATATCTTTGAAGCAATATGGAGTCCAATCTTAAGAATAATACATAATAACAGCTAACTGACTATATATAGTGGGCTGGATTAAATATGCAAATATATACGTATTTAAAAAGCATATTGATTTTCTTTTTACACGTGCTTATTTTAAATCTCTTGAAACTGTGAAAAACACCTTTTTTCTGTCATTTTCACTATTTTTGTAAATCTTTCCAAATATCTGCCCCCCTCTTGACTCTGATATATAGCTTTTATAGCATGTTCTAATACAAAAAGAGTTCAAAAATACAGTAAAACAATAATATTTTGAAATATTGTAAGCAGTTTAAAATATTATGAAATTGAAATAATATTGCAATTTAAAATATCTATTTAATCTATTTAAAAGTGTGTCTTCAGTGTCACATGATCCTTCAGAAATCATTCTGATATGTTGTTTTGCTGCTCAAGAAACATTTCTTATTATTATTAATGTTGAAAACAGTTGTGCTGCGTAATGTATTTGTAGAAACCCGAACACACAAAAAAAAGATAAATATTTGTTTAAATAAATATTTGTAAAGATTTGGTTTTGGTAATACTGTACTAGTGACATTAATTTTTTATTTTTTTTTGTGTGATATTGGTTACTTTAGAGACATTATTACTGTAATATAATAAAATATTTAATAATAAACAGTCAATCAATCAATCAATCAATCAATCAATCAATCAGTGAATAATCAATAAATTGACTTGGCAGAATTTTGATTGACCTTTTTGTCTTTTGTTGATTTAGATCACAGCCGAGGCCATCCTGCGACTCGCTACAGATCCCGTTCTTCCATTTTACCCTTTGGATATTGCTCTCAATGTTCAGGACAAACTCAAAGGTAAGAATGCACCTTAGAAAACTTACAATTACAGTTTACATTCATAAAGAATTTATAACAAAAGTACAGTGGCTGGATCCGCTCTGTGTCAGTCCTTACTCCTCCCATAAAAATGATTTATGCAGAGATCATCTGTTTGGTTGAACCTATCGATCTTCCATTCACAATTTAAAGGGGCGCTGAAAGAATGACCTTGATTTCTGCATTTGTAAAATTCAAATTGGTGCGAGCCATTTCTCGGCTCAACCGGTGCTCAGATCAAATGGGCTTATAAGCTTCAGATCTGATTGGCCATCACTCTGGCACTTTTCATAAAGTGCTTTACATTAGATGGGGAACGAAAAGGGAGAAAATTCCCATGAGAGGAAAACGCTTTATACTTTCTGCATCATCAAAGCAAAAGAAACCCAGGGGTAGTAATGAGCTTTTGATAGGCTTTTATTTCCAACTGTTCTCTACATTTTCAAAGACGTGCAGGATTGGATTTCAGAGATTCAAATAACATTAAATGATTATACAGTGGCTCACAGGTATGCCGTTTTTTACCTCTGTAGAGAGACATTGAGGGCTTCTCCTCTGAATCTGTTCTGGCTCTCTGCTGGAGCGCTGCACCTTTGTGTTTAAATATTCATGAAAACAGAGAAGAGGACAGGTGAGAAATGTAATTGCCACATAATCCTGCCACATGAAGACAGACTGCAAAGCCCTTAATGCTGTGCAGTATTGATATTTCATCAGACACGCGGCAAATACTCATGTCCGATCTTTTGTTTTACTGTCTCGGCTGCAGCGGGGCAGAAAGACTGAAGCATTGCATGCCTGAGAATATCCCACAGATGCTTTGCGAAGGCATTTTCACTGTCACTGTTTAGGATGGAAAACCTAAATATCTTTTGATCCCTTATTTTTTACGTACTGGTGCTTCCAGCTGTTTCCTGACAGATATACCCTAATGTGAAGTCTGTTCTGTTTAATTTGGAGTTTGAAGGAATAAAGTCTCAGATGTCAATGTTGAGTTAAATCTTGTGATCTCATTGTACTCAGTACTTTTGTCAGGTATAGAAAAAAGCACATTCAAGTGGCTAGAAGCATGTGTGTTTGTGTGTGTGTGTGTGTGAGACCCTGGCCTGGACCACAAAAACAGTCATAAGGTTTTTATGACTGGTTTTGTGCATCATCTGAAAGCTGAATAAATAAGCTTATATTGATATATTATATATGGATATATTGATATATGGTTTGTTAGGATATGACGATATTTGGCCGAGATACAACTATTTGAAATCTGGAATCTGAGGGTGCAAAAAAAATCTAAATACTGAGAAAATCACCTTTAAAGTTGTCAAATGAAGTTCTTAGCCATGCATATTACTAATCAAAAATTAAGTTTTGGTATATTTACGGTAGCAAATTTACAAAATATCTTCAAGGAACATGATCTTTACTTAATATCCTAATGATTCTTTGCATAAAAGGAAAATTTATAATTTTGACTCATGCAATATATTTTTTGGCTATTGTTACAAATATACCCGTGCTACTTATGACTACTTATGCTATATATATATATATATATATATATTAGTGTTGTCACGATACTGGAATTTCTAACTTCGATACGATACCTTGAAAAATATCGATACTCGATACCATTTTCGATACCACGGAGAAAAAAACTGCCACAATATTAAGGGGGTAATTTTTTTTATTTAAAGATAAATGTAACAAGTCGAGAACATGCGGTATATTTTACATGAACAAAAAAATGTCTTGAGGTACTGCATTTGTTGATTTATTTATTAATCTTTTATTAATCTTAGTTAAATGTTAATTGAAACTAACGTTTACTAATACATGTACTAATTAAAATCCAAAGGTCTATTTGTTGATATTCTCATTTGTTTCATAACCAAAATATTTCCAGATATAGGGTCCTATGAAATCCGTTTTATTTTTCCCCAAATTCCGTTTTATTTTTTTCTACATTCAATTTTTTCCATTTTAATTTTTCTGGATTCCATTTTTTTCCGTTTTAATTTTTCTGGACTCTTTTTTTTTTAATGGTCAAATTAAATGCTATTAATCTAAAAGCATGTCTAATTCATTAAAATCATGAAAATTATACAATTTAACATTTAATTTATTAAAAGTGTAACAAAAATGACACGTTTAGGGCCGTATGAAATGTTTTATTTTTTTCTCACCTTATGTTTTATTGTTACCAAATTCTGTGTTTTAGCATGTCTATTATTTGAATGCATACAAACAATTTTTTATTTATTCTTACAGTAGCCTTATGAAATGTGTTTTCCCCCTCAGAAATTCTGTGTTGTGTATTTAAATTTTACTGGATATCAGATGAAGGCATAAAACAATTTTAATTAATTTATATTTGAATTAATGAAAATTAAACATTTACATTTTTGGCAAATTAAGGGGATTTACTATTAAAATTAAAATATTTTGTGATGATTTCTTTAAAAAAATGAACAGTAGTAGTAAGTAGTAGTATTATGTACATTCTACTAAATAATAGTAATATAGCCTATTTCTGGCACACGTCTTTAATAGGCTGTTAAACCGAACTTTTATTTTGACGGGTTGCCATGAATACTTTTAAAGTTCTGTGTGTGTATGATATGACGCTAGTTTTACTCAAATTGAATGGTAAAATGCTGGTAAAGTGCCTTTCAGATCAGTTCTGGAGATATTGTTGATGTATTTATGTCCTCATTGAGACGGCAGACGCTGAAATCACCGCGAGCGCCACATTAGTAAACACAACCGCAGGTGCAGCACATTCACACAGAGACGCGCAGAACATGCAGGATTCATATTTAAATCCACTTTTGCAGCTTAATATTTACAGATACTAGTCCATATCGCGATTTGATTTAAGTGTAATGACCTACTTTTGATTAATTCATCCAAACTTTGACAAATTCCGTGACATTCCGCGTTAAACTGTAAATTCCGTTTTTATGACTGGATTCCGTGCGCGTTCTCTGCATCGCGGAGATCATAGATCCCTACAGATAGCGCTCCTGCTGTGTTCTTTAACAACCAGAGCAGTCATCTTTCTATTCACTTCACTTTTGCTATTTAACCAGAGCGAAGGAGACGAGTGCGGTCACGTGTGGTGCTTGTCCACGCGCCTTTGGAGAGAAGTGGAAGTGACAGCTCGGCTAATATCGGTGTATCGATACTTCGGGAAATTAATATTGGTACCGTTCAGATATTTCAGTATCGATATTTATCGAAATATCAATATTTTTGACAACACTAATATATATATATAGTAAGTTAGTGCATTGAAACATTTACCATCTTACAAAATATTTATATTTCAAATAATAATGAAAGTTCTTTTGAAATTTCTTTGAAATCATCAGTTTCCACAAAAGAATGTTACGCAGCTGTTTTCAACATTGGTAATAATAAATGTTTCTTGAGCAGCGAATCAGCATATGAATAAACATGAGGTCTTCGAATCAGATGATTCTTCATGTTCCTAAAACGAGATTAAAATCAAAGGGTGACAGGGCTTTCTCAGTGGCTGCTTCTCGATTATGGAACCCTCTTCCAATGCATATTAAATCTTCCCCATCTGTGGATGCTTTTAAGCATACCAAAAAAATCATGCCTTTTTAGTAGAGCTTTTAGAATTGATTAGAGGGATCAGATTTTATATTTTAATGTTTATTCTGTTTGTGTGACTGTATGTAATGATGCTGGAAAGCACTTTGGTCAACGGCAATTGTTTTAAATGTGCTAAAGAAATAAAATTTGTATTGTATATTAGAATGATTTCTGAAGGATCATGTGACACTGAAGACTGAAGTAATGATGCTGAAAATTCAGATGTGCCATCACAGAAATAATTGAAATTTTTAAATTTAGTTAAAAAAATCTTCAATTGTAATTTTTCACAATATTACAGTTGATCAAATATATTTGTATATAAGAGACTTTAAAAACATTAACTTAAACTAATATTATTATTATACATACCTTCTGTTTGCATACTATGGAGGCGTTTTAGTGCCACGTTAAAAAAATAAAATAAAATTACGATTACTATATTAAAGTAATATTTTGAGAATAAAGTCGAAATTACGAGAATAAAGTCGAAGTACTACGAGAATAAAGTCAAAATATTTTGAGATTAAAGCCGAAGTACTACGAGAATAAAGTCAAAATACTACGAGAATAAAGTCGAAGTACTACGAGAATAAAGTCAAAATACTACGAGAATAAAGTCAAAATATTTCGAGATTAAAGCCGAAGTACTACGAGAATAAAGTCAAAATACTACGAGAATAAAGTCGAAGTACTACGAGAATAAAGTCAAAATACTACGAGAATAAAGTCAAAATATTTCGAGATTAAAGCCGAAGTACTACGAGAATAAAGTCAAAATACTACGAGAATAAAGTCGAAGTACTACGAGAATAAAGTCAAAATATTTCGAGATTAAAGCCGAAGTACTACGAGAATAAAGTCAAAATACTACGAGAATAAAGTCGAAGTACTACGAGAATAAAGTCTAAATATTTCCGAGAATAAAGTCGAAGTACTACGAGAATAAAGTCAAAATACTACGAGAATAAAGTCAAAATATTTCGAGATTAAAGCCGAAGTACTACGAGAATAAAGTCAAAATACTACCAGAATAAAGTCGAAGTACTACAAGAATAAAGTCAAAATATTTCGAGATTAAAGCCGAAGTACTACGAGAATAAAGTCAAAATACTACGAGAATAAAGTCGAAGTACTACGAGAATAAAGTCTAAATATTTCCGAGAATAAAGTCGAAATACTACGAGAATAAAGTCAAAATACTACGAGAATAAAGTCGAAGTACTACGAGAATAAAGTCGAAATATTTCCGAGAATAAAGTCGAAATACTACGAGAATAAAGTCGAAGTACTACGAGAATAAAGTCGAAATATTTCCGAGAATAAAGTCGAAATACTACGAGAATAAAGGCTAAATGTTTCGAGAATAAAGTCGAAATATTACGAGAATAAAGGCTAAATGTTTCGAGAATAAAGTCGAAATATTACGAGAATAAAGGCTAAATGTTTCGAGAATAAAGTCGAAATATTACGAGAATAAAGGCTAAATGTTTCGAGAATAAAGTCGAAATATTACGAGAATAAAGTCTAAATATTTTGAGAATGAAGATTAAAGTTAAAATATTTTGAGATATTCTAGCCTTTTGCACATGCAAATGGCCCGGATTGGGAGCACCGGCAGATATTACAAAGTCTCAGCTTTCAAAATCTGTCAGTTTTATAGCGAAATACAAACAATATGTATATTATATTGTTCACGCTCTTTAAAGTGGCGTGACAGATCGCTGTATTCGCTTCAGTTTAAGCGGCATGTGAGTCAATCATCTTTCCGATTACAATAATGAGACATTATTTTCATTATAAATTAGTATAGGCTAGTTTTTTCATGCCTTCTGATGTTCCTTCCCTTTAAAATCGTGTTATAAACTTGAAATAAAGAGGAAAACACATTTATAATTTGTATTTCATGATAAAACTGACAGAATTTGAAAGCTGTTTTATTAAAAGCAACAAAGCACAAAATTATTGCGATTACTGGGTGGGTGGCATGCTACAAACAATGAATGGAAGATGTCAAATATTATGTCCAATCATTTACTGTATTATACCGTGAATAAAACAGCTTGTGAATTGTCACTTAATGTTATAGCCTACAGCCTATACCTCATAAAAGAAAACAATATAACTTATGTTAACGAGTTGGAGTCCACTTCAACCTTTAGAACGTTATATTAATTAAATAGGCTACATGTGAGGAATTAAAGTTTGGACGTTTTTGCGGAGAAGGTGGTGGAATAGTATAGGCTACTTTAATGAATTGATTCATATAAATACAGCAATCTGATCATTAAAGAGCTTGAAAAACACATTATTGTAAGACACATAATTTGTGTTTCGCTATAAAACTGATTTTGAAAGCTGCAGACTTTGTTTTATAAAAGTACCAAAAGCACAAATCTGATTGCTATTGGGTGGCTGGCACACTACAAATAACGAATGAAATGGAAGACATTAAATATTATTTCCAAGCATACTGTCCCCACGAATATGACACATGGGATGATTTCTGCTAATAATCCCACATATTGTAGTGTATTAAAAAAGGGTTTAATAAGAGAGCTACGGCACCCCCCAAAGGAATGTCATTTGAGTGTGTGAGCTGATGTTAAAATGTTGTTCCTGTTCAGTCTGTTTATAAATATCATATTCTTGATATTAAGCTTTCCGCAAGTCCTTAAAATTGACTCTTCCTCATCCCAGTAAGATGATGTGGCCGCTCAGATGCAACAATATTCAAATAGGCCCAAATTCCGGTGGCCTGGCAACTTCTCCCTGTGCTCTCAATCCAGGCCATTTGCAAGCGCAATAGTCTATACTCTCAAAATATTATAACTTTAATTTCTGCGATTTAAATTCTCTAAATATTTCAACTTTATTCCTCGAAACATTTTGACTTTATTCTCGTAATATTTCAACTTTATTCTCGAAACATTTCGACTTTATTCTCGTAATATTTCGACTTTATTCTCTAAACATTTCAACTTTATTCTCGTAATATTTCGACTTTATTCTCGTAATGTCCACTTTATTCTTGAAATATTACGACTTTATTCTCAAAACATTCCGACTTTATTCTCGTAATTTTGACTTTATTCTCTAAATATTATGACTTTAATCTTGTAATCTTATATAATATATATATATATATATATATATATATATATATATATATATATATATATATATATATATATATATATATATATATATATATATATATATATATATATATATATATATATATATATATATATTTTTTTTTTTTTTTTTTTTTTTTTTTTTTTTTTTTTTTCGTGGCACTAAAACGCCGTAGTAGCATACACGATCCGTCAGTTTGGATATTCTTTCTTTATTACAATTTTCCACATTTTAAAATAATAGTAAATTCATCAAATTGATCATTGTTATCTGTTAAATGAATACAAATATAGGAATTATGCAATGACAAAAAGAGTTTAAACAATCAAACCATTAAACCTTATATTATATTTTACCTGCTTCCATGTATCCCGGCCTGGACACTTGTTGACCGATATTAAAATCTACTACAATTTTCAACATAAATAATAATAATAATAATAACAACAACAATTCGATACAAACAACAGTGTCCAAATTTTTAATTTGTAGCATATAGAGATGATGGATGCTTGGTGGCTATGATTTCGTTCACAATGCAGGTACTAATGCTCAGATCAGATTTTTTGCTGAAATCCGAAATTTTTGCTGTTGTTCACATTGTCATTTAAATGTGACTGCCATCAGTCTCATGTGTGAACCGTATACGGCCCTAAAGTGACCCGCATACGCAGAAGAAGACATGAAGTCAGACGCAGCGCACTGTGTTTGCGGAAATAAATATGGATGATGTAGCAATTTTTAAGCTAATGTGCAGTCGGAGCCTAAATAACGAAGTGATATTATTGTCTATATATTGTCTGCCATTGTGATTTTAATCTTCCCGCATTCTCCAGCACAGAATTGTGATGTCTGTCTCATTTAAATGACGTAAAAATCACATGAAATGCGACATGGCCATTCAGACTGAAGTCTCATTGCAAAACATCGGATATGTATCCGATTTAGGACCACATATGAAAGTGACCTGGGCCTGATTTGAAAAAATCGGATTTGTGCTGTTCAGACTGTCATAAGAAAATCAGATATGGGTCACATTTGGGCAAAAAAGTCGGATTTGGGCCACTTTAGCCTGCAGTGTGAACATTTCTCTCTCTCTCTCTCTCTCTCTCTCTCTCTCTCTCTCTCTCTCTCTCTCTCTCTCTCTCCTCTCTCTCTTTCTCTCTCTCTCGCTCTCTCTCTCTCTCCTCATGCTATGTTATTGTAGGAGTTTCAGAGACATGAAAATGACAGTATTCACGAGGAATAATGAATCGAGTGAGATCAAAGAGTCATGGCTAATTGAAACCTTTGAGATCTTTTGTTCCCTTCAGATTCAGACAGCTCATTGATGTTCAGATGATTTTAGAGTAACTCAGCAGAGTCAAGAATGAGGCCTGCCAGACATCTGAAATCATACAAGTTAATCACTCACTGGAAGATTTATAAGACTGTTATTGGTGTTGGGAAGCTTAAAACTCTTTTGAAAAAGTTAGCAACAACAAACTACAAAAAAAATTGCTAACATTTATACTGTAAGGGAGCATTAATTTTTAAAATATGTAACTATCAAAGTGTTACAATTTCATCAGAGCAGCTTTCTTTGTCTTTAAAATGAAAAATAAGTGTCATATGCTTTGAAGTGAAAAAACTTAAATGTGTTGAAAATTTGTGTAGCAGAGGAGCTGTGTCTCCTTCTGTTCGTCATAAAATGTAGAAATGCTGCAATACACAAGCAATTCAGACATTGTTCAATCATAGCACTCATTCAAACATCATCTGGAGTTATTTCACTCCACTAAATAATCATTAAGTTAATTGTGCCGTTTGTTATATTTTTGTTGCATTTGATATCAATTTAAATTAGTTGTGAGATATCATGTTGGATGTCTAATACAATACATAATAAATAAACGCTATGATAATGATGCATTCTAATTCCAAATATAAATTACTATGATTACCCATTGTATTCTCAGAAATCACAAAAACTTTCTATTCAATATTGTAGAATGTGAAATTGTGTTGTTGTTGTTTTTTTCTAGAAACTTGCTCACCAGTTCACCTTCTGCAGTGGGTGCCATCCGAATGATTGAAAATAGTCCTAAGCAGATATGTATTTTATGTATTTTGAAGTGAGAGGACAACAGGGGATGAACTTTTTCACAAGAGGAAGCATTGTTATGGATTAGGCACTCGTATTTTGGCCAGAAGTGAAGGTTTTAAGTTAAAACCTTAATTATAGATTTGTTTCATACAAATATTTCACAATATGGATTGGAGTCATACAAATGACTGTTTTTATCAGCTGGACTCTCATTCTGACGGCACCCATTGGCTGCATATTATCCATTGGTGAGCGAGTTATGTAATGCAAAATTTCTCCAAATCTGTTCCAATTAAGATATAAATTCATCAAGATCTTAGATGGCCTGATGGTCATTTTTGAGCGAACTATTCCTTTTAGATATTAATGGGGTTTTTTTTTCCAATTAACTGACAGCCTGCTTGAGCTGTTTTATAAGTTTGCACAGTAAAGTCCTTGTCTTTGAAAAAAAAAAAAAGTTGTCTTTCAATTAATCTAATTTTAAGCCCCAATTGCTACCGCCAGATGTTTTTTGGGGTGTTGCATCACATCTCACACTGTTTTTTAAGCTTTTGCCACAAGCATTGCAATTTTAAAGTGTGTCAATAATCCAACTTTTAAAAAAGAATCTTGAGAACACTCCATACCTTTGTGCTCCATCTTGCTGTTTATAAAATGGAACAAAGAAATGCATTTGCAGTATGCACACACAAACACAGACACACACATATAGATAAATATTGATATATTAAATAGTATTTGTGCTGTCAAACGATTAATCGCATCCAAAATAAAAGTTTTTGTTTACATACTATATGTATGTGTACTCAAGTCAAGTCACCTTTATTTATATAGCGTTAAAGCACTTAACAGTATCAAATTGGAGGATAGAGTGTCAGTAATGTATAATAATAAGATTAAACACTCAATTTTCAGTTAAAGCCATTTCATTATTGAATTTAGAGATGTCATTGTCTAGCTCAGTTTAGTTTAAATAGTATTTGTGAAATCAAATTGACGATAATCGCTAGAAATTAAGTGTCCCCAGATGAGCAAGCCAGAGGCGACAGCGGCAAAGAACCAAAACTCCCTCTGTGACAGAATGGAGAAAAAACCTTGGGAGAAACCAGGCTCAGTCGGGGGGCCAGTTCTCTTCTGGCCAGGATATTTATTGTTTACTTATTGTTTTAATTAAAGTTTTTAATGTATAAATATATTACATTTCTATTTTTATATTGTTGCAATTTCTAACAATAATAGTATTTATGTAGTTAGGTATTTTATTATATTTTTAGTTATTTTGTTTTATTTTTAGTTTTATTGTATTTGTTTGTCAAGGTCTTCACTGGGGATATGTCCCCGGGGCTCATCCAGGTGTCCCGGCCTCCGCCGACGATCAGGGAGACATCATCTCCCGGTGCCGATCCACCATCTGATCCGGACACGGACTGAGAAACAGAATAAGAAAGAAACAGACAAATATTAGCGTAGATGCCACTCTTCTTACGATGTAACGAGTACATCGTGTGTTATGAGGAGTGTTCCCTGTTCCGGGTGATCTAATTAATGCAGCCTAACAATCCTTTAATGGATTTGAATAATAGAAGTGTATTAGTGCGTTATGTGTAAACCAGGTTAAAGAAATGTGTCTTTAATCTAGATTTAAACTGACAGAGTGTGTGCCTCCCGAACAGTGTTAGGTAGATTGTTCCAGAGTTTTGGTGCTAAATAGGAAAAGGATCTGCCGCCCGCATTCGATTTTTAATATTCTAGGTATTATCAAACGGCCAGAGTTTTGAGAACGCAGCGGACGTGGAGGACTATAATGTGATAAGAGCTCTCTCAAGTACTGAGGAGCTAAGTCATTCAGGGCTTTATAAGTAGTTAACAAGATTTTAAAATCTATACGATGTTTGATAGGGAGCCAGTGCTGGTTGTAGTAAGAACTCTAGCTGCTGCATTTTGGACCAACTGTAGTTTGTTGATCAACCGTGCAGAACAACCACCCAGTAAAGCATTACTATAGTCTAACCTTGAGGTCATAAACGCATGAATTAGCATTTCTGCATTTGACATTGAGAGCATAGATCACAATTTAGATATGTTTTTGAGATGGAAAAACACAGTTTTACAGATGCTAGACACATGGCTTTCAAATGAAAGATTTCTATCAAACAGCACACCTAGGTTCCTAACTGATGAAGAAGACTGATGAAGTGTACTGTGTATATTTATTATGTATATACAAACCCGATTCCAAAAAAGTTGGGACACTGTACAAATTGTGAATAAAAACAGAATGCAATTATGTGGAAGTTTCAAATTTCAATATTTTATTCAGAATACAACATATATGACATATCAAATGTTTAAACTGAGAAAATGTATGATTTTAAGGGAAAAATAAGTTTATTTTAAATTTCATGGCAGCAACACATCTCAAAAAAGTTGGGACAAGGCCATGTTTACCACTGTGTGGCACCCCCTCTTCTTTTTATAACAGTCTGCAAACGTCTGGGGACTGAGGAGAGAAGTTGCTCAAGTTTAGGAATAGGAATGTTGTCCCATTCTTGTCTAATACAGGCTTCTAGTTGCTCAACTGTCTTAGGTCTTCTTTGTCGCATCTTCCTCTTTATGATGCGCCAAATGTTTTCTATGGGTGAAAGATCTGGACTGCAGGCTGGCCATTTCAGTACCCGGATCCTCCTTCTACGCAGCCATGATGTTGTAATTGATGCAGTATGTGGTCTGGCATTGTCATGTTGGAAAATGCAAGGTTTTCCCTGAAAGAGACAACGTCTGGATGGGAGCATATGTTGTTCTAGAACTTGGATATACCTTTCAGCATTGATGGTGCCTTTCCAGATGTGTAAGCTGCCCATTCCACACGCACTCATGCAACCCCATACCATCAGAGATGCAGGCTTCTGAACTGAGCGCTGATAACAACTTGGGTTGTCCTTGTCCTCTTTAGTCCGGATGACATGGCATCCCAATTTTCCAAAAAGAACTTCAAATTTTGATTCGTCTGACCACAGAACAGTTTTCCACTTTGCCACAGTCCATTTTAAATAAGCCTTGGCCCAGAAAAAACACCTGCGCTTCTGGATCATGTTTAGATATGGCTTCTTTTTTGACCTATAGAGTTTTAGCCGGCAACGGCGAATGGCACGGTGGATTGTGTTCACCGACAATGTTTTCTGGAAGTATTCCTGAGCCCATGTTGTGATTTCCATTACAGTAGCATTCCTGTATGTGATGCAGTGCCGCCTAAGGGCCCGAAGATCACGGGCATCCAGTATGGTTTTCCGGCCTTGACCCTTACGCACAGAGATTGTTCCAGATTCTCTGAATCTTTGGATGATATTATGCACTGTAGATGATGATAACTTCAAACTCTTTGCAATTTTTCTCTGAGAAACTCCTTTCTGATATTGCTCCACTATGTTTCGCCGCAGCATCTCTCAACACTTCTGAGAGACACTGCCACTCTGAGAGGCTCTTTTTATACCCAATCATGTTGCCAATTGACCTAATAAGTTGCAAATTGGTCCTCCAGCTGTTCCTTATATGTACATTTAACTTTTCTGGCCTCTTATTGCTACCTGTCCCAACTTTTTTGGAATGTGTAGCTCTCATGAAATCCAAAATGAGCCAATATTTGGCATGACATTTCAAAATGTCTCACTTTCAACATTTGATATGTTATCTATATTCTGTTGTGAATAAAATATAAGTTTATGAGATTTGTAAATTATTGCATTCCTTTTTTATTTGTAATTTGTACAGTGTCCCAACTTTTTTGGAATCGGGTTTGTATAAATACACACACATACAGTATATATTTTGAAAATATTTAAATGTATGTACATTTATATATTTATTAGTGCTGTCAAAATTAGCGCGTTAACGCAGGTGATTAATTTTTTCAGTTTAACGCGTTAAAAATATTTAACGGCGTTAACACAGGGGCGGGGCTAGTGTTGGCCACCCCACTCACAACTGCTGCCTCTGTCTCCTTTTTTCTTGCTAATTTCAAATAGGAGATGTTTCAGACGCGTGCTCCAACTTCACTTCAGCGTCAGGCGTGAGTCAAAGGAGCGCGGAAACTGTACTGTACTGAACAAAGGCGCTGCCGCACGCTGTAGCCTTTATCATTTCATATCAAAGCGCGAAAGAAACGATGTGCATGCAATGTCGTGGTCAGTTAAGTCATGAAGGTGATTAAAACTGCCTTAAAGCTGTGCTTGCGTGAAATATATGAGTCACATTTAAGAACATGTCTCTGAAATGGTTTTCAAAACTGTCCTGCACTTTCTCACTCATCTAACACACTCGTCAGATCATTAATAGAGACTTTAAGACCTGAAGTGGGTCAGAAAATGTAAAGTGAGTTGAGAGAAAACACGATGCGTGTCAGATCCGCCTCGGCAGCTCTTAAAGAAAAAGCAGCCAAAATAACCTATTAACCCAGCTGCTGTGATGTCTGTTCATCTAAGAACAAAAAAAAAAAAAAAGGAAATCAATAACTTTATAGCTTTAAGGACTCATCTGTATTTAATTTAGAATTTAGTGTTTGATAACTTTATTCAATTTCTGTATTTCCTGCTTGCTGAAGGGCATAGGTAGCTAAATATGACATTGGTTATACTGTGTTTATGAGAAAATTGTTTAAAGTTCACTTAAATTAGAAGTTATTTTTATTAAAGTCTAATAAATATTAAAATTGATGGCTCTCAATTATACTGTAATGTTGAATGGCAATAGTCAATGGTTAAATATTAGGGAAAAAATAATTATTTTATAGAGACATCAATACTGGTGTCAGTGATACTGGCCTTCATTCATTAAAAAGATGCCATTAATCAAATATTAAAAATATACCGTCTTTATGTTGTTTCTACATTATTTTGAAGATTAAATGTGAAATTATTGCAATATAAAAGTAGATTTAAAAAGTTTAATGTTAGGTGGGATTAATCGCGATTTAATTTCAGGAAAAAAATTGTCATTAATTAGTTAATTTTTTTAATCCATTGACAGCACTAATATTTATATAATATTTAAATATATTTAATATATAAACATACCATATTTTTCTTAAATATTTACATGCATGTGTTTGTATTTATATATACATAATAAATATACACAGTAAACACATTATGTAAACAAATATTTTTTTTGGATGCGATTAATCGTTTGACAGCACTAAATAATATATAAATTTATATATAAATAGAGTAACAAGCTATGTGTTAATTTCGTGCTTGCATGTGTGTCTTGTGGGTGTCTGGTATGATTGTACTGTAGTTGCTTTGCCACAACTCTCTTGTCTGAAGCCCTTGGCACAAACATGGAACATTGAAGTGATATGCATTTCGTCATTTGTGAAATTGTAATCCTCGGTTGAGTTGGTGACAGTTTCACTGGGTCTTCTGCTGTCTGTGTTACAGTGAGTGATGAGCTACATCAGTCCTACTGCAGGGAGTGCTTTTCATTCTACAGAGAAAGACAGAAAGAAGGAGACAGTGTGTGTGTGTTCAAGTTTGTGGAAAAGTTTTTTTTTCCTGTTTACTTAAAAGTTTTCCAAATCCTCCAAAAAATCTAAATATATTAATAAACATATTCTCCACTGATACCCGTCACTCGGGGGGTGTTTAGCCTTTTTTAGGGCCGCAAGCAAAATTGGGATTTGAGCTGCTAGAAATACCTGGTGGAAATTACACTGGAGATCATCATTGTTGAGTCAGATTTGAAACTTTGTGAAAGCCCTGTGGAATTAGATTTTGTAGAATTTGGTGTAATTGATTTATACATTATTGAACTTTATTTAACAAGAATCAAGGTAGCTTGTTTTAACATCATTCTAAGGCAGTATCACATCTTTTGCTTACAAGACAATCCCATAAAGTATTGTGCCAAGCTTAGTGATTTAAAAATAAATAAATTAAGACATAAAAATCAATCAATCAATCAATCAATCAAAATTTAAGATGACAGACAAGGCAGAAAATACTGAAAAGTACTGCTAAAAATAGTTCAGCGTACTTAAAAATTCATTATTTTATCCAATATTTGTGTTTTGTATTTTTACCCTTGTGAAAAAAAAAAATAACTTTAGTGCACTATATATTTTTCAATTAATACTTTAAATAATTTGATTTTTTAGTTAATACTTAATATCTATCTGTCTGTCTGTCTATCTATCTATCTATCTATCGTTACACATTTGCAATTTTGTACATTTAAAATGTTGAATAAAATTTTTAATATTAAAGGGTTCTTTAAAGCACAACAAAACATTATTAAAACAGGGATGTTGTACATTAATGTGTACCTAAGTGTGAGACAGGCATGAAAGTGTATTTCCTTATAGTGCATTTAAGGGTTGTTATTTATAAATATTGTATTAACTGCAATAAGTAAATGTTATTGTTTTCAGAATTAGTGTGCTTCATATTTTAGATTTTAGTAAATGCCTTCTGTGTGAAAATGTGTGAAACAATCTTCTTCAACTTAACAACACTGTGAACTAGCCTGTTAAAATGCACACTCACCTGTCACAGGCCTAGCATTATCTTTGAGAGGTTGTACAGTTTTAACAGCTCCTGTTCAACACATGATAGATGCATGCTTGAGTAAGCAAGTTGAAAGATATACAGGTGCATCTCAATAAATTAGAATGTCGTGAAAAAGTTCATTTTTTCTTGTAAGTTATTTCAAAAAGTGAAACTTTCATATATTTTAGATTCATTGCATGTAAAGTAAAACATTTGAAAAAAAATTTGTTTTAATTTTGATGATTAGCGCTTACAGCTCATGAAAGTCAAAAATCAGTATCTCAAAACGTTAGAATATTTACATTTGAGTTTTAATTAATGACCATCTCTACAGTATAAATTATGGGTATCTCCTGTTCTTTGAAACCACAATAATGGAGAAGACTGCTGACTTGGCAATGATCCAGAAGACGAACATTGACGCCCTCCACAAAGAGGATAAGTCACAGAGGGTCATTACTGAAAGGTGTGGCTGTTCACAGAGTGCTGTATCAAAGCATATTAAATGCAAAGTTGACTGGAAGGAAGAATTTGGGTAGGAAAAGGTGCACAAGCAACAGGGATGACTGCAAGCTTGAGAATACTGTCAAGCAAAGCTGATTCAAACACTTGTGAGAGCTTCACAAGGAGTGGACTGAAGCTGGAGTCAGTGCATCAAAAGTCAGCACGCTCAGATGTCTTCAGGAAAAGGGCTACCAAGCCACTTCTGAACCAGAGACAATGTCAGAAGCATCTTACCTGGGCTGTGGAGAAAAAGAACTGGACTGTTGCTCAGTGGTCCAAAGTCCTCTTTTCAGATGAAAGTCAATTTTGCATTTTTGGAGGAAGAGTGGAGAGGCACAGAATCCATGTTGCTTGAAGTCCAGTGTGAAGTTTCCACAGTCAGTGATGATTTGGGCTGCCATGTCATCTGTTGGTGTTGGTCCACTGTGTTTTCTGAAGTCCACAGTCAACGCAGCCATCTACCAGGAAATCTTGGAGCACTTCATGCTTCCTTCTGCTGACAAGCTTTATGGAGATGCTGATTTCTTTTTCCAGCAGGACTTAGCACCTGCCCACACTACCAAAGGTACCAAAAGCGGGTTCAATGACCATGGTGTTACTGTGCTTGATTGGCCAGCAAACTCGCCTGACCTGAACCCCATAGAGAATCTATGGGGTATTGTCAAGAGGAAGATGAGAGACACCAGACCCAACAATGCAGATGACCTGAAGACCGTTATCAAAGTAACCTGGGCATCCATACCACCTCAGTAGTGCCACAAACTGATCACTTCCATGCCACGACGAATTGAGGCAGTAATTAAAGCAAAAGGAGCCCCTACCAAGTATTGAGTACATATACAGTAAATGAAAATACTTTCCAGAAGGCCAACAATTCACTAAAAAAATTTTTTATTGGTCTTATGAAGTATTCTAATTTGTTGAGATTGTGAATTGGTGGGTTTTTGTTAAATGTGAGCCTAAATCATCACAATTAAAAGAACCAAAGACTTAAACTACTTCAGTCTGTGTGCATTGAATTTTTTTAATACACGAGTTTCACAATTTGAGTTGAATTACTGAAATAAATGAACTTCCATGAAATTCTAATTTATTGAGATGCACCTGTATATCAGAAATATGTCGGTTTTTAATTCAAGCTCTAAAACCAACCAACAGTAGCATGGTTACAAGTCATGCTACACTGACACTATACTATATTTGCAGTCACATAATTTTTTTTTGACACATACCTTGTTAAACTGGATGAAAATGCATGTCTTCGACTCATTTGTTAGCTTTTGTTTCCGGGCAGATGGAGGTATGCCAGGGGTACATCTTTGTTTAGCACACAGATTTGGCATTAAATACTATGCTATTTAATTTTGAGGGCAAGTGCTCTGCTGGAGTTTTGAGGGTTGCACTTAAGCTGTCAAAACAGTTGCTGCTAACAAGAAGTGAAGTCAAGTGCAGAGCCGAAGGGTGTGTCTAAGACGATTAGGACCATGACGATGAAGTGAAATCAGATAAAAGCTGCTTTGAGTGATGGGTAGGTGTGGTGAATAGCTACTGCAATGCATTAAGCCCAATCTGGCCATCCATAATTCTGCTTAAAAATGACAATAATTATGATGTTCAGTGCCTGGAGCAATTTTGCTAAACTTGATGCTGAGGTTAAAAATGGAAAGTCATCAAATCAAGGTTATTAGAGCACACAAGGAAATACTGTTTCAGACATTCTACTTGAATATTCATAATTCTTGTCTTATATTTTTCAGATGACCCACTGAGCCGGCCGGACCTGCTGAATGTGGCTGAATCTTTGAGAGACAACTCCGCTTTCTTCCAATCTGAGGTCATGCGTCCTGCCAATGACCCCAAAGAGAGAGATCCCGCCCACGTACGCATGCTCAACGACGTCCTACGAGACCTGGAAAAAAGCTTCCTTATCCCAAACCAGCCTCTCGGCTTTTACAGGTAACTGTTGGCTTACAAGTTCACAAACGTGGAACATGAACAACAGTTTAAAGAATCGTCTCGGGTTACGCATGTAACCCTGGTTCCCTGAAGGGAACGAGACGCTGCGTTGAAAGCGGTAGGGGAACTCCTCCAGCGTGACCGTGCTCTGAACCAGAGTGTAATTTGTCCAATGGATGGGCGAGACGTCATAGGCAGGTGACGTAACCGACCGGGAAGCATAAAAGCACGTGCGGTGGAGACGGCGTTTGCTTCTAGGAATGAAGCAACCGGTAGGCCGATAAAGCCGCCACGTAAACCTTCAGGGTGGAGTGAGTTACCCCTGTGGAGAAACGGGCCTGCAGGACCTGCAGCACTGTACCAAACGGGCAGTTAACTGGGTCAAGGTGGTGGTCTCCGCACCAAGAAGTGAAATATTTTCACTTCAGGTCATACAGTTTCCTCATAGAGGGAGCTCTGGATTGGAGGATGGTCTCAGCAACCTCGGTTGAGAGACCGGAAGCTATGAGCTGCGCCCCCTCAGAGGCCACAACCACAGCTTCCACAACTCCAGCAGAGCGATCGGGGAAAACGTACAGACGAAGCCTCGGCCAGGTCTGTACCATAGCATCCAGTCCAGAGGAGCTGGAGGAACTAGAGGGGCATAGCGCTGACTCTTGAGTCGCAAAGCCAAAAACTTTCCACATCTGCTTCACCACCACGGATGAAGCATCCATTCCCCGGGCTCGGCCCCTGCCTCGACAGGATGTCTGCTCCCTGAAATACCCAGGGATATCGTACGGCTCTCAGCGAGCGAAGTTAGTCTGGGACCACACAAGGATCTGGTGCGCCAGCTGTATAAGGGGCGCGAACGCAGACCTCCCTGGTGGTTGATGTAAGAGACCACCACTGTGCTGTCGGTGCGCACCAACACATGGTGATCTCTTAGGTCTGGGAGAAAGTGCTTGAGTGCATGAAACAAGGCCAACATTTCCAAACAATTGATATGCCACGTTAGATGGCGCCCGCTCCACAGACTGCGGGCAGGGTGGCCACTCATGACCGCTCCCCAACCGGTGAGGGATGCGTCCATCGCCAGCATTACGTGGTGACAAGAAGCTCCCAGCACCGGGCCCTGAGACAAGAACCAAGCTTGGCTCCACATGTCTAAGGCACGTAGGCATCGCCGCGTGACCTTGATCATGCGAAGCGGGTTTCCCCTCGGGGAGAACCCCTTGGTCTTGAGCCACCACTGTAGGGGTCTCATGTACAGCAGGCCAAAAGTTATCACGTTGCCTGCATCGTGGTCGAATCCCACACCACGCCTAGATAAGTGGTTCTCTATACTGGAGAAAGCACCCTTTCTTGGCGTTCAGTCTCAACCCCTTCATGTGCGCGAGAACGACATCTCGATGCCGAATCGCCACCTGCTCTGATCGAGCTAGAATCAACCATTCGTCGATGTAAAAGTGCGGGGTGAGAGTGCAAGGCCAACGGGAAGAACCCGATATTGGTAAGCTTTACCCCCAAAAGCAAACCTCAGGGACTTCCCGTGAGAGGGAAGGATGGAGACGTGAAATATGCGTCCTCAGATTTATCGTGACAAATCAGTCCTCGGACTTGGCCTGAGACACGACTGAAGAGTGTAAGCACCCTGAACTTCAGTCACATGACTGAGCGGTTCAACTGACGCAGATCTACCATCCTTCTTTGAAACAATGAAGTACCGGCTGTAGAACCCGGACTCTCTTCCATGAGGAGGGACCACCTCGATGGCCTCCTTCCTCAAGAGAGTGTCTACTTCCTGTTCCATGATCAGAGCCTGCTGGGGGCCCACGCACGTGGGAATCACCCCGTTGAAAGGCGTTGGCGGAACTGAATACAAAGGCCTTTCTCTACAGCATGCAGGACCCAATGAGATCCATTTGGCAGTAGTTTCCACGCTGCCTAAATGGTCTACTAAGGGAACCAGTCTCTCGAGACTGGCCTCTGATGTACCCAGAGCTCTAGAGACCCCCGCAGGGGTGGCGAGCTTCTCAGCTCCGCTACACTTCGGGCGGAAGACACTGAGAATATTGCTCGCTGGAGCCAGCTGCGCCCTTGAACTGTGGCAGGGTTGGCAGACTGGTCTCCCGAGGGCACTGGGGGGAGACGGACACCCAATGTGCCCCAGAGGGGTCTGCCCTCGTAAGCCCCGTGTCACGCCCGTCAGGGCTTCTTAGCCAAGGATCTCTTAGACTTAAGTGTGGTCCGCAGATCCGGCTTAGCCTTAGAGGTCCCCGACTCAGAACGCTTGCCCCCACGACCCCACCTCGGTGGGGTGCGAGTAGCTACGCTCTATTTAGTGCCTCTCTGAAGAGGGGCTGGCACGCGGCGAGGGCTGCTCCCGCCCAGCAGCCCCCTGAGCTAGAGATAGGCGAGGGAGAAACCGCTGAAACGCCGCCGCTTGACATAATTGACAGCGTCGCCAAACAGGCCAGAAGGCGCAAGCGGGCGTCCATGAGGAAGACCCTATCTTCTCCTTCATGTCAGATAGGGTCAACCACAGACAGCGTTTCTAGGGAGCTCAGAGATCAGCTTATATTAAATCAAATTGAGTCCCTATCCCTCATCCAGCTCTCTAAGCAGGTATGTCAGCTTGGTGTGCAGACACGCACCAGCCTGACCTGCAGCCGCGAGCCTTCAGAGACAATGCCACGCAAGGGAACAGATAGCTCGCGAGCGTCTGTTCCACTCGGGCATCGCTCTCTGAAATTAATGAGAAATGCACACGTCGCCTCGGCAACGCGCGCTGCAACAGCGAGCTCTCACTCAAAGGGGGAAGAACCGCACACGCGGGCTGCACGCCGTTCTCATTCATAATATGCTTGTGCAAACACTGTTTCATTGACGCGTCCACCTCCTCGGAGGAAGACAGGTCTTAGGGAAGGGAAGAAGATAGGGGCTCGCCCATCTTCATTCCACACTAGTGATAGCTCACTTCAGAGAGTAAGCACAAAACGGGCAGTCAGCTCCCTCGAGAGCTGAATCTGCGTGCTCTGCTCTCAAGCAGACCACACACAGACTGTGTGTATCCCCAGCAGTGATATAACGTGTGTAGGGAGGAACACACAGCCCGTAATGCAATCTGCTATCGCCCAAGTGCTTGCACATATTGCTGGAGCCAAATGCAACACTAAATAAGACTCACGACACAAATCGACATACACACAGACAGAGTAGCGTTTGCTGAATGACAAAAAGCAAACGCCGGCTCCACCGCACGTGCTTTTATGCTTCCCGGGCAGTGACATCACCCGCCTATGACGTCTCCCCCATCCATTGGACAAATTACACTCTGGTTCAGAGCGCGGTCACACTGGAGCGCTTTCCCCTAGCGCTTTCGACGCAGCTCGAGTTCCTGGAAGGGAACCATACATTTTCACAACATGAAATCTTTCATGCAAAGCGTGCTGTATCATGTAAGTTTCATAGGAAGTGAAAAGAGGTGAAACATTTGGTGGAAACTTTGATATACCTGACAACAGAGCGGTATTAATTATTGAGTGTTTGGGGTGAGTGAAAGCTGAAAAAGTTTCTTGTTAGAACAGATAAGAAAACCTGCGTGCAAAATCTGCAAACTTTTGGTCAAATGACTTTACGGAAAACAAAAAATGTAGCACATATTTCTCAAGACCTTTTTTCAGAGGGCTGACTATCCTACTTTTTCCCCACACAGGTTTAACAAAAAGTTTGTGTCTTTACAATCTGAGTGTGATCATTATTTAAAGACTTCAAGCATCTTGTGGCATGCAAAACATTATATAAGGTTTAATAGATTTTTTTCTATGCCATTTTCTATGCATATTGTTTTCAAAAGCATTTGCATTCAGACAAGGAACCAGACATGAGCTGTTAAGTTTGATAGTCTTTCCACTTCTCCTAGGATAGTCACATTCGTGTTGAAATTCATGATGAAATGGATGGATTTGGTATACTTTTAAAGACAGTTTGATATATTGGTGAATAAGTACTACTGTTCCATTTATTATTTCCCTCAAAATCTGCTATTTTGTAGATGATGTGACAGCTAATTTTAGAATTAAGAACAAAGGCTCTATGCTATTGAGTGCTATGTTGCATTGACGGTTGGACTAATGCTGCCTTCACGTGCTATTTCCCACTTATGAAGTCGTGATTATGAACTTGTCATATTCAAGTGCTTTAATGTCAGAAAGAATAAAATGTAGCATCCCATTGGTTGGCAATCATATAAACATTCACTGCGCTATACATGCAGTTTGCTGACAATTCTGGAATTTCGGTCAAATTCTTGCTTATTTCACTGCTTATAAAACATACGATATGCTTTGAATGATCTTTCACATCTAGCCTATAAATACACTACTTTAGCAACAAGACAAAGGGATGTAGTTGTTGTGAGAACAGCATTGACAGCAGCAATGGCTGTCCCCTCCACCATGTTTAAAGTTTATGACCCGCCCAACTCGGAAACTTGGGTATCAACATTATTTCCAAACTTCACAGTAGTAAATACTGTGAAGACTTGAGAGGCCGTTCACGTCCAATTTCCAATTAGGAAACTCGTAATTACGCTAATTCCGATACCATATGAAGGCAACATAAGCAACTGCAGTGTCTTGCTTTAAAAACTGCGGCTAATCAGCATGCACCTGGCAGAACAGTGAACTGTTTGTTTATCTGAAATAACTCTAATGACTTAAAGAAAAGGTTTACTCAAAAACAAAAGTTGTTTGGATGAACTATTCCAAAGGAAACCTGCTTGTGTTTTCGTTAGGGAGTGAATGATGACATCACTTCCAAATGGTCTACTGGGGCAGATGCTGCTGAGAGACATGCAATTTGCATCTCTGTCAAATTTTGTTACCCCAGACATAAGTGTCGGAATGACTGCCTCATCTCGAAAATGAAACGTTAAATAAATAAACAAATAAATAAGTAAAATAAAATTGACTGCTTCCTCTCAGAGATGCTGTAATATTGAGCAACAGTGTAGAAATGCTCATTTCGTAGAATGACAATTTTATTGCATTTGTAAAAAGCTGTATTGGCTCTTTATTTTATATTCGTATGGTACAGATACAGTTTATAAAGAATTGCCTCCAGGTTCATAAAAAATGAATGCTCGTAAAGATTATTAGTTGTTCATTGTGAAAGACCATAATTAGCACAAGATTATAATAGAAGTCTATAGGAATTTATTAGCCTGTATAGTCCCATGATACCCCTAAGGGGGATTTGTGCGTCGATGGACTGAAGTAACCATCATTTAGCCATTGCGCTGATGTCATCAGCTTTTGCTGTCACAGAGAGCAACACTGGGATTGCATGATTCAACAATGCAGGCCAATAAGTCTTGACTATTTATATATACAACAGCAAGTGTGTACTGTGTCTTTCATTAAATCCAATGTTTCTGGTTGTTCATCAGCCATGATTAGGTGCTTGAAAATGCAAAGAGGATTGAACAAAGGGTCAAGCACAATGCAGGCCTGCATTACAGAGTTAATGGTTTCTTGCGACCTTCTCAGTGGAGGAGATCTAGATCTCAAAACCACAGGACTTTGGCCAGAATTATGTGGTAAAACACTATTGCAGGTACACACACATATCATCTCGCAGGGAATAGAAGTAAATCCCTCAGTCGACTGTGATTCACTCCTCAGCTCAACAGAATAAAATGCTGATCTTCAGCCAGTGTCCTCAAACACTCCTCAGAATTCCACTCACCACGGCACATGTGCTGTTGGGGATGTGACAATAAAAGCAATTTGATTTGATTCAACAGGGATTTACCAATGTGCCTCTGTTGTTGATAGGAACTGTGTTGCAGCTTGATCTATAATGGAGTGGCCCATAGCTATGGGAACGTATTTTATCTGAGGGGTACTGGGGGCGGGGCTTGATGTTGCGGGCCGGGGCCACTGTGGGGGATTTTGGACAAAATCCTAATATTAAACAGCCCAAACTCTTATAGATGAACAATATATATATATATATATATATATATATATATATATATATATATATATATATATATATATATATATATATATATACTTGCGCTTTTGTGATTTTAGTTCAATAATTTTTTTCTTTAATATTTCTATTATTTAAGGGGATTTTACCAGTGGTGGACAAAGCACACAGATCAGGTACTTGAGTAAAAGTATAGATATGTATAATAAAATAGTACTCCAGTAAAAGTACTGCTTTTTCAATTTTACTCGAGTGAAAGTACAAAAGTAAATTTTTTATGTACTTAAGTAAAAAAGTACTGATAGGTAGATTTATTTTGAAATTTTATATAGACTACTTTATTTAATTTTATATTAGCACGTATTTTTATAATCCTACAGCCCAAAATACCTGGAATTTTCCCAAAATAACCACTATATGGAGTCAAGATATATATTTGTTGTTGATATGCTGACGAGAGTGATGTAGTAGTTCACTGTGAAGCTTACACTGCCATGCACCTGAGAGAAAACAGATTTGACCATCTAATTTTCACCAGTAAGAAAAAAAGTGTTTTAAAACTTGTTGTTTTGCAGAATCAGTTTTGTACTGCAAATATATACGAGCATCATTACTGTGCCTGTCAGGCGACTCTGACTGTTTCCCTTTCGGGCTTGAACTGATGGTAAAACTAAGGACATTATTAACTGTCTTTGCATTTATTTTGAAAGATGAAGCTCGCGATTATGGAAAGGGGCGTTACATTTCCGACGAGTGCTTGTGGTGTTCGGCCAATCACAATGCACTGTGCCAGTTGGCCAATCAGAGCAGACTGTGCTAGTCGGAAGGAGGGACTTTGTAGAAAACGTCACGTTTGAGCGAGGCGGGCCATAGAGGACCTACAATAATGTACAGCATTTGAAAAATAATGTATTTTTTGAACATTAAAGCATGTCAACATATTCTGTTACACCAAATACACAAAATAATGATCTTTAAAAAAGCATCATATGACCCCTTTAATATGTAATTAATCACAAAACTATCACAAAAATTAAGTATCCTGGGGATGATCAAGGGGCAAAAGAAGAATCTGGAGGAGGGGCACAAGGAAAATCTGGGGGGCACTGCAGCACCCCTCGTTCCTACGGCTATGGAGTGGCCGGCGATCCATAATGGACGTTCCAATTATTTCTCCTTTTTGTGTTTGGGTGAATGCTTATTTTATCTTCCATCAATCATCAAGGTCCACGACACACCCTGGGTGCTGCATTTTTGCTTTGACTTTACTGTTGACGCCACTGTTACCGTCTGTTGGTTTTGCTAATCTGGACTGAAGGAGGGCCCTGTTATTATCAAAGCAACATGCAATTGTAATCAGCAGCAATCAGCATGTCCTGGAGTGGTTTTTATTAAATTAACAGGAGAGGAAGCAAACGGATGAAGTGCGGGGAGACTCGTCAGGGTACCTGCTCATTATCTCTCTTTGGGTTCTGGCCTGTGAGAATTAACACCCTCTCACTGATCTTCACTGTTTCACCCCCTGTGTTTTATACACTTGTCTCTCCATGTATTAATCAGTTTTAACCAGTGAATTGAAATATGGACTAAAAAATACAAAATATGTGAAAAAATATGCAATCACAGTTCCCCCCCAAAATTACAATTTTGTTGACATATATTGTACACATTCTTATGTCATTGCAAACCTTATGACTTACTTTCTTCTGTGGAACACAAAAGGAGACGTTTAGCAGCATGTTCCTGCTGTTATTTTCCATATAATGAGTGAATGGTGACTAGGAGCTGTCAAGCTTCAATCAAATATACAGTAACAAAAAACACCCTCACAGTATCATAAAAGTGGCGCATATGACCATATTCCACATCTTCTGAAACCATACGATAGCTTTTATAGTACAGATTAAAATGAAAGTCATTATTCACTAAAACAAATCTTCTCCTCTGACGTAACTCGCAAATACGTATCTCTCAAATATGTTGTTTGACTGTGTCATGCCATATAATCATTGATGCCCTTGAGTATTTTATAATCAGGTATGCCAAAATGAAATGTGTGCATATTTAAATAATACAATTGATATTTGAAGGCTATCATATGCCTTCAGGATACTTGGATTCTAGCACACAGGTTATCATTGTATTTTATGGAACTTTTTTAGAACTTGACAGTGAAACCTGATCTCATGACGAAAACATGCCTGTGGGAACTGCAGTTTCCAATAGAAATGATCACTAAATGCGTAAAACAGCAAGCACTTGTAATCGTTTTCATACACAGTAATGATTAAAGCTCCATGTTTCACTTTCCGGACATAACAAGCTTGCTCGGTAACTCAGCCATGACATGACTCATGATGAAAGAGCTCAAAGATGACAGATCGAAAAAACAAGCTAAAACGGCATGCTTGTGATTTGCATTTTTATGTCACATTAATATTCATACTATCAGATAGGTTTGGGTGTGGTGCAGATGGTATGTTATTTTAAAGCGTCATGGAGCATTAAAGTTATAGCACCACTCAACGGACATGTCAAGTCTGAACTGCGGTGACACATCCAAAACTACCATCATATAAAACATACCATATGTATGTTCCTCTGTTCCAGGGGGGAAAAAAAGAACACTCTTTTACCATCACTCAGTGGACATTTCACATCGAATATGTCATGAAACATACTACGTGTTTCGCATCTTGCAAAAAAGTTCCCACAGGTACATTTTCATTATGAGATCAGGGTGTGACCGTCCATGAACATCATGGACATCCATGAAATGCCATAACAGTAAGTAAATGATAACAAAAGCGTCACTTTTCAGTCAATAATCTCTTTAAACAGAGTCTTTTGTCAACATTTTGTTGTGTCATTATTGAACACGCTTGTCAAACATAAGTGTTCCTTCGGTGTCAGGCTGCAGGTAAGAGTTTGACCTCAGTAGCACTCACAGACACTCTGGAGGGTTTGTTCCTGCAGATAAAAGAAACGCCAATATGCAGTAGATATGGAAAAGATAGTATCTGGACCCGCGCAGGGGACTCCGCTGTGTACGCTAAACTCGATTTGTAGCTGCTGTGCAGGAAAAATCTTTATCCATTAAAAACAAAGTATATGGTGTTAACAGGGAGCCCAGAACAATATCTCAAAGATTTCATGGAGTGTTATATAAGAAGACCTTCAGCAACAGTTGGTGTAAAAAAAAAAAGATATGACTGAAGTATCAAATATATGACTGAAAAATAAAAAAGGGACAAGACTTGGAAAATGAACAAACTGCACTACTTGTCATTGTGGGTCAGTAGTTTAATCGGTCTTATGATTGTGGAACTTGTGCTTTTGGCAAAGGTGTTTTAACTTTGTAATGTAAAGTTGAAAAGCTGTAAACCTGGTAACTTTAATGTCTGTTCAAAGAAGGGAGGTGATGTACAATAACTTGCAGCTGTTCACACAGAACAGTATTCCATTGAAAAGAAAGTGAAAGTGACGTGACATGACATACAGCCAAGTATGGTGATCCATACTCGGAATTTGTGCTCCGCATTTAACCCATCCAAAGTGCACACACACAGCAGTGAATACACACACACCGTGAACACACACCCGGAGCAGTGCCATTTATGCTGCGGCGCCCGGGGAGCAGTTAGGGGTTCGGTGCCTTGCTCAAGGGCACCTTTGCTCAAGGGCACCTAAGTCGTGGTATTGAGGTGGAGAGAGCGCTGTACGTACACTCCCCCCACCTACAATTCCTGAGACTGAGACCTGAGACTCGAACTCACAACCTCTAGATTACGAGTCCGACTCTCTAGCCATTAGACCACGACTTCCCCGTTTTTGTTTAGCATATATGTGGAAATAGCAATACTTTTTATGGAAACAATAAAAGAATATACTTAAAGGGATAGTTAAGTCATTATTTACTCATCCTCATGTTGTTCCAAACCTGTGAGTTTCTTCTGTTGTAGAACACAAAAGAAGATATTTGGAAGAATGTGTTTAAGCACACAGTTGATGTAGCCATTGACTTCCATAGGGGAAAAATAGTCTGGCTACCGTCAACTCTTTGATTACTAACCTTCTTCAAAATATCTTATTTTGTGTTCAACAGTAGAATAGAAACTCCTACAGGTTTGGAAAAACGTGAGGGTTGAGAAAATGACAATATTTATTTATTTATTTTTTAACTATCCCTTTGTGCAAACTTAATGTAATGTCTTTGGACCCTTAACTGTATGTTTAACAGCAATTAAATAAAATTAACTATAGTTAAATTATAATAAATGCATTTAGAGTACTTTTTGACTCGTTAACTTGGATTTGAGTACATCTGTATTTATACAGGCGAGTAGTCTTGAAAGTGTACACTCTTTGTACACTTAAATGGCCTTTTATTTCATAAATGTTACGTGCAAGTGCAGTTATATATACTTTACAGCTCAATAATTAAATGTAGAGTGTGTGTGTTTTTTTTAAATATGAGGAAAAATATATAAAGAAGTTTAGATGGACGGAGAAAGCAAGCAAGAAAGAAAAAAAAAACATTTAAAAAAAAAAGCAAAAATAAAAATGAGGAGTGAGTCAGTCAGAATGTCCTTTGGTAATCAACATTCAACAAATGCTGTCAGTTGAGCTTATCTTGTATTGAATCCCGAACGTTTCTTTAAGAATGACGGGGAGCTACTTTCTGAGTGATATGACTCACAGGCCGAACAAAAAAAAAAAGGATAACCATTTCCTTTGGGAATGAAAAGAGAGTGTTTGAGATGTGGACATTTCAGTCTTTCACTTCAAATAAATCACACCGATAAAATGCTCTGAGGTCTTTCACGGTACTGTTTTTAAAGATTCATAATTCTGTTAAAATGCTAACAAACTGCAAGTTAACACATTTATTCCAGCTCTAAATTTATCTCTGGCTTGGTGATAGGAGAACAATCTCTGTTCTCATGTGATTTCTACCTTCCAGTTAGCAAGTTCATTATAAAGTTTGCATTCTGAAGGTCACAGGCTCGTTTTCAACTTTAGTCGACCTGTTTACAGATAAAGAATTGCCTCGTTTATTATGGTCAGGTGCATGGAGCTGGTTAAAACACTCCAAAAACAGAAATCAATGCATGACCCTGAACCGTGAAGAAAATAACCCAAAGTCTGTTGATATTGTCATGCAGGAGTTCGGTTGATTTCTATGTTGTTGCTCCAAGGTTGTCTTAAGACACGTTGGTATTGATTTTTTTCTATATTTATGCTCTGTGTTATATCTGAATGTAGGTACAGTACATGACAACATAAGTTGTTACGTATTTTCCTCTTACTGTAGCATCATCTCCTTGGGCAGTCATGCGAACTGAATGCATGATGAAAGGCATATCCTAAATCTAAATGATTTTAACCTGAAAGCACAGATAGGGTAGATTAGCATTTGCAACCATCTAGACAGAGAACAGTCTGCAGTACCAGTCTGAAGAAACAACAGCAAATCAAATTATTCAGCTTTGGTTGTCTACAAAAATGACATTTTTCAAACTGGGGTTCACAAACTATGAGATATTTGAACATTTTTCACATTGTGATTTTTGTTGCAGTGGTTGAAGTGTTGTGGTAATATATATTTTATTACATTCTGTCACCGTTTATGATTAGTAAATAGTTCAGATTGTAATAGTATTTACATGTTCTTAATAATTCTTCTAGAATGTAAATGATTTTGCCTGCTGTAATTTTAAATAATCTGATGTGCCTACACATAGAAGCTGTTTTGGTGTTTATTTTAGTGTTTAATTTGAGTTGCTGAGCATTATTTATGTGTTTGGTAGGCAGTTAACGATTACCATTTTTGTGCTTTATTTAAGTGCATTATTTGTATTTATTAATAACATTGTTTTACGTTTTATTAATAATAATGCTTGTTTCATTTTATTAAAAATTGTATTATTGTTATTATTTGTGGTTCATTTTAATTTATTTATTCATTTTTAAATAATGTTATTATTTGAATTCATTTATTTTGTATTACTATTGGTATTTTTATTGATTTACTATTAATGTCATTATTAATGTTATTTGCTTTTATTTGGATTAATTTTTTAATTTTTAATTTAAAAAATGATACATTTATAAATTAGTTGTTTTATGTTTTATTGAAATATTGCGATTGTTGTCAATGTATTTAAATAATTGTATTATTAGTATTTATTTTACTTTATTATTTTAATTGGTTTATTAATAATTGCATTTATTAATGTATTAATGTCTTTATTTATATTTTGGAATTACTATTTATTAATTGTATTTTTATGAACGTTATTAATGATATTATTATTATTTGAATATATTAACATTTGTATTTTTACTATTCTTTTTGTGGTTTATTTGAATGTATTATTTCTTTCATTTTATTAATAATGGTATTTGAATTTTTTTCATTAATTATAACTTTGTTTGTTTAAAGACCCCACTTTCTTTGGTTTCTCTCTCACACAGGAACGTTCTCTATTGCTTGAGCAGACAAACTCCACGCTTCTCTATCCTGAAGGACTCCCTGGAGGTCCCCTGGCACAACAGCGTCAACCAGTCCCTGACCCTGGTGTCCAGCGCCATCAGTTCAGCGGACAAACTCGTACAAAGTGGACTCGACCTGTTTGAGAATTAAAATGACATCCTGTAATGACATCTGGAAAGAGACCACCACACCTCACGGCATCAGAATATGACACAAATCCTGAGATCTTCTGGTCGACACAGGTGTTTCAAAGGGATCGGAAGACACTTTAAGAAATAGAGGGTATCATTATTAAGTGCACTATTAACCTGAGGTTCACTTGAGGAATTTCTTCAGGCCAGTACCAAGTTATTGTTTTTGTTCCTCTAATGATGTTCAAAAATGGATTTAGAAAGATTAATGACAAAAGAGTCAGAGAGCTTGCAGGGTCGAGACTTTTTGTTCTGGGGAAAAACACCAGCAGGTTTATCACTTATATTTCCAGTCACACAAACCCAAGAGGACGACTGGAAGTCAGGACTCAAAACAGGTTCAACTTGATGTTCGAAACACGTTTCAAAATGTTTTTAGAATATACTTTATTTGGTTAATAATACTAAGACTAATCCACCATTTTTTCAAATGGCAAGCAATGACCATTGAAAAAGGAGAAATGCTGTGACTCAAAATCAGCATGGAGTCAGACTTCATAATGCAGAACGTTCTAATACTGATACTGTCTGATTGAAAAATGAAATCTAAAAGGAAGTACCAGCAGCAGCGTGTGCTACTGTGACAGTCTCTCAGGGGTGTTTGTTTCAGAATCTGTAGAAAAATAGGAACAGATTCAAATATTTGTTCCAAAAATGTTTGTACTTTTTTCTTTTTTTTTTTTGTACTGGTAAACCAAGTACTAGAGTTAGTACAAACCAGTTAGTTGAACTAAGAGAGCTAGAGTCAACAAAACAAGAATTCAGGGTAATGATTGTTCTGGTACAGTGGGGAAAAAAAAAATATTTGATTCCCTACTGATTTTGTACGTTTGCCCACTGACAAAGACATTATCTGTCTATAATTTTAGTGGTAGGTTTATTTGAACAGCGAGAGACAGAATAACAACAAACAAATCCAGAAAAACGCATTTCAAAAAAGTTATAAATTGATTTGCATTTTAATGAGTGAAATAATTATTTGACCCCTTCGCAAAACATGACTTAGTACTTGGTGGCAAAACCCTTGTTGGCAATCACAGAGGTCAGACGTTTCTTATAGTTGGACACCAGGTTTGCACATATTTCAGTAGGGATTTTGTCCCACTCCTCTTTGCAGATCCTCTCCAGGTCATTAAGGTTTCGAGGCTGACGTTTGGCAACTCGAACCGTCAGCTCCCTCCACAGATTTTCTATGGAATTAAGGTCTGGAGACTGGCTAGGCCATTCCAGGACCATAACGTACTTCTTCTTGAGCCACTCCTTTGTTGCTTTGGCCGTGTGTTTTGGGTCATTGTCACGCTGGAATACCCATCCACGACCCATTTTCAATGCCCTGGCCCTGATGGTACATGGCCCCGTCCATCGTCCCTTTGATGCGGTGCAGTTGTCCTGTCCCCTTAGCAGAAAAATACCCCCAAAGCATGTTTGAAGGTGGAGATGGTGTTCTTGGGGTCATAGGCAGCATTCCTCCTCTTTCAAACACGGCGAGCTGAGTTTATGCCAAAGAGCTGGATTTTGGTCTCATCTGACCCTTACACTTTCACCCAGTTCTCCTCTGAATCATTGGCAAACTTCAGACGGGCCTGTACATGTGCTTTCTTGAGCAGGGGGACCTTGCGGATGCTGCAGGATTTCAGTTCTTCATGGCGTAGCAATTATTTTCTTGGTGACTATGGTCCCAGCTGCCTTGGGATCATTGACAAGATCCTCCTGTGTAGTTCTGGGCTGATTCCTCACCGTTCTCATGATCATTGAAACTCCACGAGGTGAGATCTTGCATGAAGCCCCAGACCGAGGGAGATTTACAGTTATTTTGTGTTTCTTCCATTTGCGAATAATCGCACCAACTGTTGTCACCTTCTCACCAAGCTGCTTTGCGATGGTCTTGTAGCCCATTCCAGGCTTGTGTAGGTCTACAATCTTGTCCGTGACATCCTTGGACAGCTCTTTGGTCTTGGCCATGGTGGAGAGTTTGGAATCTGATTGATTGATTGCTTCTGTGGACAGGTGTCTTTTATACAGGTAACAAACTGAGATTAGGAGCACTCCCTTTAAGAGAGTGCTCCTAATCTCAGCTCCTTACCTGTATAAAAGACACCAAGGAGCCAGAAATCTTGCTGATTGATAGGGGATCAAATACTTATTTCACTCATTAAAATGCAAATCAATTTATAACTTTTTTTTAAATGCGGTTTGTTGTTATTCTGTCTCTCACTGTTCAAATAAACCTACCATTAAAATTATAGACTGATCATTTCATTGTCAGTGGGCAAACATACAAAATGAGCAAGGGATCAAATAATTGTTTTCCCGCTGTACTAGAAAAAAACATTTAGGAAATACAGTAGTGGTATAGTTTGTAAAGTACTAATAGTTTCATATATGAAAGTAGTTATAGATCAGGTTTAGTATTTTAGTTTATAGTTCATAAATTCAAGGTAAACAGAGGCAAGTCTTTAAGAGGGCTGAATTGAGTTTGCAATTTGATTGGGTGACATTCCACCATTGAGGAGCCAGGATGGCAAATATATAAGCTACACAAACAGTGCAGGTGTATGATGTCATAATGGACTGTATCATGGTAATGTCATGTTAACGTATTTTATATTCTGGCAGCCAGTGTATTTGTTCTCAGCATTTGCACTAATGTTGTTTTTCCTTTGGTAACTATTTTGGGGGAATTAAGGGTTTTGAGAGCAACTAATATCTTCTCTTTTACTTTAGATACTTGACTTTTACAGCAGTAGTTCACCCAAAAATGAAAATTTGGCCATGCAAGATGTAGTTGAATTTGTTTCTTTATCAGAATAGATTTGGAGAAATTTAGCATTACATCACTTGTTCACCAATGGATCCTCTGCAGTGAATGGGTGCCATCAAAATGAAAGTCCAAACAGCTGATAAAAACATCACAATAATCCACAAGTAATCCACACCACTCCAGTGCATCATTTAATGTCTTGAAAAGCGGCGTGTTTGTAAGAAATAAATCCATCGTTACAATGTTTTAACTTTAAACTGTTGCTTCAGATGAGACCATTTTCACTGTTGAAAGCAATTATTATATTTTAGCTAAAAGCAATGATCTGAAGTTAAAAATTTCTATAACAAACACACAACCTTTTCACTTCACAAGACATTATTTGATGGAATGTAGCTGTGTGGATGTTTTTATCAGCTGTTTGGACTCTCATTCTGACGGCACCATTCACTATTGGTGAACAAGTGATGTAACAAATTTCTCCAAATGATCTGATGATAAAACGAACTCATCAACATCCTGGATTTCCTGAAGGTGAGTACATTTTCAACGTATTTTCTTTTTTTGGTGAACAATTCCTATAATTATGAAAAACAGCTCAATTAGAAACACAAGATTCAGGGAATCTACTTTGACCCAGCTTTAATTTATTGACGTGCCTTCAAATGAGTCACACATGCTTTTAGAGCAGCAATTTGCACTCAGATATTTACCAAAATGTCTTGTACTGTGGCTATTTTTATTTATAATGTTTCATTTGTCGAGTAATCATTTGCAAGGACTATAGAGTTAGCAAAAACATTTTGTTTGCTGTTTTATTTTCTGCCTTTTTATTGTTTCTTATCTGTTTAGTGACCCCCGAAACATATTTTTAGAGAGCAGCCATTTAAAACTGTGCATAATTTTTCCAGAGTCAGTGTTTCCTTGATAATTAAGATAAACCTTTTAAACAGATACTGCATTTTCACATAGAGAAATGCTGTGGACCCATCTACTGCTGGTTTACTACGCTAAACAACCCAGAAGAGTCCAGCTCACTAAAATGAACTGTTAAACTTGTCAACTTGCCTGTGTGTTTGTATGTGTGCTACTGTATTTATTTATTTTATTTTCTAAATAATTATGTAAATACATTTAATTTAATCTGGCTTATTTTTCTGTTGACCCAAAAGAATTTTCAGGTTCAGTAATGTTGTGCATTGCAGTCATTTGTATTGTTTAACATTTGTATGAATTTTATATCATATGAAATCTCTCTAAAACTGCAGCTGCAAGATGCATGAAGTGTTTTTATTTAGATTAGGATAAAGAAGTTAGACAAGAGTTTATATTTAGAATAGTAGGCTATTCATTCTCATCGTTAGAATAAAGGGTCGGGCAATGAAATTGCACATAAAATTGTTTCTCAGTGTAACATCTTACAACAGAAAACCAACTGCATTCAAGCAAACAAATACAGTACAAGGTACAAAGCTGTCACTGGGATGGTGCTCTAAAGTACAAAAGCTAGACCTTATTTACCCCTAAATGGTCCATATTAGTACATTTTAGTACTTTAAATGTACATATAAGTACTGCCATAGTGACAAGGTTTGTACCTTTTTCCATTAAGTAAACCCCACAAAGCTGAAGGGGTTTATTTTGCAAAAACAACCATCTGACTATGTTATCTCATTTATTATGCGGCTACTCACCAAATAAATTCACTGATATGTTTATTTTTAGCAATACTGTTATCTGATGTCATTTTCACTACAAGTGATAACTGAGACAAGATTGTGGAGTTGTGCTCGTATGGAACAAGAAAGTAATGTTAGTTTCAGTTAAGGTGTGATCACAAGTATCAGTGATCGGCAAATTTTGGCAGTGAAATTTAATCATTTCAATAGGAGTCCATGCAATTTGGAATTTCGTCTGGAGTATACGAAAGTCTTCCCCATCTATATTTTGCAGCAGGGTTAAGTTAGTCATGCAAATTTGCAAACTCTTTGCCAAATTTAAGTGGGGAACTTTTTCGCCCCCTCACAAAAAATTCTAGGTCGTGTGGATTCTTATTAAAAAGATTGGATTTTATCTGTGAAAATTTGCCGAGCAATGGTAAATTTTCACCTTTACTCGAATGAGCGGTCTAATAAACATAGAGAGTTGTTATAGGTGACGGCAAAATATCTAAACCACTAAATGCCCCGATTGACCAGTCAGGATTGAGTATTCCAAAAGCCTTGAATACATTGAATACATGTAGAGTAGATCTTTAAATGGGTTTTCCCAGTATTTTTTCCATGGCATCACTTTATACTGAAATAAGTATTGTTGTAAATGCAGTGCATGTTAAATCACTCTTGTATATGGGATGTCAAAGCTTGAGAACACCCAGTGTGGAGAGCAAAACTCCTCAACATAATTCATACGAGTGTGTTTGGTGACACGTACTAAATGACATTTTAGTGCATTTAATGTCCTACGCTAAATGACATTTATGTTTTGTCCCAGTGGTCCACAGAGGTGGAATCCAGACTTTTTTATAGCCAGTGGGGCATTAAATATAATTGTGCTGTCTTTAGTTTGATATCTCGTGGACACACATGGGTCAGAAAACACCTAATGGATGGACAATGTGGACACGCTGTCACTGTTTAAATGGGTGGAAGGTTTTATTTAATTCACGGTATGATGGAGAAAGGAATATTCAAAATGAGAAGCGATATAATGTGATATTCAAAATGCACTTAACTGTAATAAGGGTAGAGAGGATTTCAGATGCATGTTATTTTTTTCTCCGCTTAATTTGTATGCCACTGAACATAAACTGATCCTAAGGCAATAAATACCAGTGCTGGAATAACATCTATTGGATCATCAATCTCATTTCATTTCTCACTGAAAAACTGTTTCACAAGCCATGTAATGATAATCTGCCTTTTTCTGTCAAGTGTAGAAGCATTACAAGTGTTTCTGATGGCCATTGTTAATAATATAATAATACTGCCCCTGGCAACAGGTGTTCAGGTTCTAGTGCACTCAAACACCTATTATGTCTTCACAAGTGTTAAAGTAATCAAATTATCCTCAAGAGTTAATTTGCTTTCTCTTAAGAACAAGTCTCAGAACAAAAAATGCCTTAATGAGCTTAATGATGAAATCTGTCTCATAATATCTGTTTAGACATGTTGGCTTACTGCCATTTAAATAAGCTATTTTTAAGCAAAAAGTTGTATTTATTTCCACACAGCTGCTCTGTCATTCCATTATATTTGTTTCCAAGCACATGTGATAATCACTTTTGTTATTTGACAATCCCAGACGGAGTTATTCAAATATGTTGCAGTCGTAAACAGAAAAGGGAAAAGGTCACGTCTTCTCTAAAAACTGTATGGGGAGAGTATTGTAAAGCTCTTTGATTTAATATCAAATTACTCCAATAAAAGGGTAAAGTTTATTATCAAGAAAATGTCACTTACAGTCAAATAAAAATTGATTTTAATATATTTGAATAGTTTATAGTTATAGTAACTACTTATTGAACAGTGTATATAATATATAAACTGTTTATTGAATATATATTTATTGAATATCTTTGAATATATAATGTACTTACTATTATAATAACAATTAATTATACAAGTAGCCCTAAATCAAACCCTATTCCTAACCCTAACCATATAGTAAGTACATGAAGTTAATTAATATTACTCAGTACTTAAATGTATAATTACACTGTAACAAGGACACCTTAAAATAAATTGTAACCGAATTAATATATTTTTGGGGGGGCTACAATTGCAGTGTAAAACGTGATACACAGTATCACACGTTTCTATATTCCAATGTCCATATTGTATATATTATGTATTATAATGTTTTTAATGTAATCTTTATTAAAGTTATGGCTGTTTTGATGTGATATTCAATTTAGCAATGTGTTAAAACTATTCATTTTAAAAGAATACCTGAATATGTTTGTTTTTATTATAGTTACTTTCGCCTTCTGTTCTTATTTTCTTCCTTCAAATGACAGTATCAGTAAGCAGCAGTGACATTATAACGCGCACGCGCACGCAGCATCACGCGCTTCCAGTAGGGATGCACGCGAGAGACGGAATATATAAATGCAATGATGGCGACAGCTGCAGAGGAGATCTCAGAAAACACTGAGACACCAGTGTCTTTCAAAGGCGCAAGGAAAAACCAGGATAGACCCTGGAAACGGAGCTTTATTTATCTGCAGTGCTGTGAGTATCAGAGGAGAGAGAGATGGATGTGTGATAGCAACGCAGAGGTCTAAAATACCCACCCCGCACTATATCATTGAACGTTTAACACCATATTGCAAAACGGGCAGAGCACGTTACATCTTTATATCTCTCCTGATTTGCCTCCGTGTCCAGTTCAGAGATACAATACCATGACGTCATTCTCCTCCGTTCACGTGCGCTTCACACACACATGCATGCATGGGAGAAGCTTTTTTTTTTTTTTTTTGGTTGTTTCTCTTGACAGGAGTTGTTATTTGATCTTTTCCGGTGTTATTTTTATGCGTTATGGCATTGTTTATTGTCAAAGTGTAAGTTAATTTGAGAAAAGTTCGTCATAGGCTTGCATAAATGTCAACTAGCATCTGATTGAATTTATGTCGAGACATAAATATAAAAATATAATTTAAAAGAGTAGTTTATCCGCAAATACAATTCTGTCATCATTTACTCACCCTTGTGTTGTTCCAAACCCGTGTGATTTGGTTTGTTCCACAGAACAGCTGTAAACACCAGATCAGTGAGTTGAACTCAGGAACCGGATCAGTTCTGTTTGTTAACGAATAATTCAGATCGGTTTCTTGTACTGTCTCGTCCGAGTTAGTTGAAAAGAATAAATCTTTCACAGTAAGTTTTTACTAAGCTGTAAATAAACCAAAGATTAATGGAGCATGTTTTATAAGAAAATACTATTTCAGTCTCCCCCTCAATTAGACAAGGAAAACTGGGGTGGATATTAATTAAGATTTAGAAAGTTCAGTCAATACTGTATATGGACAGTACAAATAGAGAGTATTATGATCAAAATTCGGTTAAAATGAGAAAGTTCAATAAGTAAAAGTATATTCATAGATTGGGACATACATGTTTAATAATACATTATTTCTATTAACATAAATGTGAAACATGTAGGGAAAATGTATACCGTATAAGGTCACACTATTTTAAGGTCTAATTCTCGCTATTATTAACAAACCATTAACTACGACTTGTGCCTCAGTAAACTCCTAATTTGTTGCTTATTAATAGGTAGTAAGGTAGTTCAGGTATTGCATTAGGTATGTATATGGCCATGCAGAATATGTGCTTTATAAGTAGGCCCACTAATAAACAGCCAATATGTTTTTGCATGCTAATAAGCAATTAGTTAATAGTGAGAATCGGCCCCTATACTAAAGTGTTACCAGAGATATCTTCCATATATACCAGAGATATAACTTCCAAAGCATCCAAAGCTACCGAATCAGGATATTCAGAAAATTGTGCATGAGGCCCATGTTTATGTTGCTTGTTGACTGTAATTTTCAGAGCTTAACGGCACCTGGTATCTGTTTACTTTCATTGAAAGAAAAAGCAGAGTTAATATTCTGCTAAACATCTCCCTTTGGGTTCAAGCGCAAATCAACTATTCCTTTAAATGGCAATAGAAAGCACCTCTGCTTTATGTTTCTGGTTACAGCTGCACGTGCTGTTGTGTTGTTTTAGTAGAAAGCCTGCAGATGTTGTTATTGGTAGAGTAGCTACATTAAGTGACAGCTGCGTAAACCTTTTAGGCCTGTTTTATGTGTAAACTGCTTGGATTTGTTGCTCGATCCGGCCATCAAGCAGAAGTGTGTATATACTGACAGCTCCTGTTGTTTGTACAGCATCAGGCATAATTTTCATTGTGTCTTCAATTTTTCTACTGTTTTACATCCCTAAATGGATTTTAGCAAGCCGATAACACAATTACTGCCTGCATTGTGATTTCCAGAAATGAGGTTTATAGTGCAAGTACATAAAAATTCAACAACCATCCATTAATCAGACCTAATATGAGAGACCTGCAGGAAAGCGCGTTCCGCAGCGAAACTTGCGTGATGTCGACATTAAACGGCTGTGCGAGGATGTTTCTTTACTTGGCTGGTTGCCAGAACGACTGATATCGGCGTCATTAAAATGTCATCATAGTTACTTTGCTGCTTCTGTACTTACTTATTGTCATCCATCATCTTGACTGTGATGGTGGGCGTAATTCAAATCTGCAAATAGCTGCCCTATAATTCTGCCTGCGAAGATTGTATACAGTATTTCAGGTATTCTGTCAATTAATCAAATCTGCCCATTTACCAGCTTTACCGAGACTTGTTCTTTCTGTTATTTGCTAGCTTACGGCGTTGACGAACCTCTTTCATCTCTCAAATTTCATTTCCTGGCATGTCATATTATTACACAAACTCATATCTCTGAGCTGAGAGTCATTTAGGGGCCTGATGATACGGGCCATGCTGCTTTAACAGATAACAAAAGTTATTTTTTTGTTGGTTTTCTTTCTTGTATTTTT